>NC_064628.1:577101416-577709749 GCF_023864275.1 Schistocerca cancellata
CATCTATTAGTCTCTCGAAACACCACCTCCTCCAGTCCGCCTCCAACGACGACACCGCCATCTATGAGACGCCAAGCCCACTATGACGTCGATGTCGGATTGTTCACTCTGCGACATCGAAGTATGTTCTTGGCATAATGATAGACATCTCAGGGGCCTTCGACAACCTGTGGTGGCCGGCACTCTTCTCTCGCCTAAGGGAGATTGGGTGCCTGCAGCTGCTGTATGGCTGTCTGGAGGCCTACTGTGATGGAAGAACTGCTAAAATAACGTCTCCTGGAGCCGTCGTATCTAAAAGAGTATCCCGTGGTTGTCCTCAGGGATCGGTGTGTGGTCCCATTTTCTGAGATATCAACATGGGATCATTGTTGAACGTCCTGCAGGGAGAGACTGCAGTTCTGGGTGTCGTTGCTTATGCGGATGATGTCGTAATTCTAGTGGAAGGGGACACTCGCAGTATGATAGAAGATTGATCACGACTGGCTATTGGACTGTCAACAAACTGTTGTGAGAAGACTAAAATGTCTATTGCACCACAAAAATCGCTATATATGCTCTTAAAAGGCAAGTTAAATAGGAACCCAACAGTCAGAATTAATGGCCAGGCAGTGTCGCGACAGAGATATGCCCGTTACCTAGGGGTATATCTAGATGACAGTTGGAGTTTCTTTCCACATATTGAGCAAATAACGAGAAAGCCTTAGCTCTGTTCAATAATATAATATCAATTGGACAAAGAAGGGGTTCATCTGCCGTCAAAATCAATAAATATCTATCACAACAGTATATTGGCACCATTAGTAGGGCATGCATCCAGTGTGTGGGTCGACAGCTTAGCTCTGGTGCGGCCTGCCGCTGCTGTCAGGTGAATACAGAGGAACGTTCTGTTGAGATGCATTGGAGCATTCAACACAAGTCCAACAGATGCACTGTTGGTAATTATGGGTCTATGACCTGATAATAAATCAGCACGCAGCCTTCTACTGGCTGCGCAAACAGAACATCGACATGTTGCAAAATATAATGGGCACTCCTCTGGTAAGCGTAAAATCCATCCGAGAAAAAATGTTTGACATTTGGCAGGACGAATGGGATGGGTCAAGTACAGGCCATAGAGTCCATGGGTTTCTACACACAGTAAGGGAAAGACTGAAGAACAAGATAATGAAGCCCTCACAGGGCCTAATTCACTTCCTTACAGGCCACGGTCCCTATCCCATGTACCTGCATAAAATAGGGAAAAGGCCAACACCGGAGTGTGACCTGGGTGCCCACGCAGGATCGCCAGAACACACAGTGTCTGAGTATCCAGTATACGAACAGGCTGTCTCAGTTGAGAGACAGCTTCTGCAGACAAGGGATATAAATGATGTATTAACAAATGGCGAATTGTTTAGCAATTTCGCAAAATTAGTGAATAAAATCTCAAGGGAGGCCCAGCGAGGCTACCTTGCGAGAGGGTAAATGCGCTTCAGATCTAATGCACAATTGTAAATATGTAAATACTACGTTTGTTTAAGTCTTTGAATTGTAGTAACTAGTAGTTGTAGTTAGATCAGTATGGTGATGGGAGGAATAAAAGAGTAGTATAAATGAAGTGGTTTCTTCTAGTAGCAGAGGCCCACCTTCACGTGGCTAGGAATGGGCAACTCTCTGGCAAGACTCCAGAGAAGGTAAGAGGCCGATCAATCATATATAGCACAATCTTGCGTAATAAATAAATAGTGTGCATGCATCAATAAACCACTTCTGTAGTACTATTAGCAGAGATAGTTAGTCTTAATACACCCACTCAAAACTGTCAGAAAGTGGGTTATGTATGTTTCACAAAATTGGAAAAAAAAATTGTCCCTATACATGGTCTAAGTTGGTGCACACAACGAGAAGCCCACTTCGCCCACACACTCTGTCACAAAGTATACCCTGCCTCTAACAGACACAGCCACAACACTCAAGCACCAGCATGAAACAACATCCAGTGCATCCTCTCCGCCATTTAACACCATACAAACTACGACAACCAGAACGTGACGCCCACTAATAAGACAGAATGTCCCACTCCGCCCACAAGCAACATTGCTCAGATCAGCCAACAACACCCACACATGTCCTACACAGTGGTGCACTCAACATCACCACAATAATTTGCGCCACAAGACAAACAATACCAGGAATGAAAGACACAGGTCTGCCACTCCACTGCTAAAGGCATGGAACTGGCGCACCACCTGACATGAGCCAAACGTGCATCCTCACTTGACTGCTTGAGGCAGCCACCCACTATCCTCACTATGAACGAACCCTTGCCCCATACACAGACCGTTAAACCACGATGTGCCTTAACCTAATCCACGTTGTGCCTTAACCTAACCCATGTTGTGCCTTAACCTAACCCACGTTGCTCCTTAACCTAACCCACGTTGTGCCGTAACCTAACACAAGTTGTGCATCAACCTAACCCAAGTTGTGCCATAACCTAACCCAAGGTGTGCCCTAACCTGTCCTGTAATTGTAATACGAATCGTTAATGTGGTGTTGCATAACAGCAACCCTCCAACATAGTTCGCTACCTGCACTGTCCAGTGTCCTGCATATCGCTTCATGTTACGGTGTGTACCCCCACGCCAACACCTTGCGAGTCTTGATTACTTTGCAGATGCTCACACTGTCCACTGTAATATGTACCGCAGCTGGACGTATATCGCCCTCGTGCCTTCTCAAGCTGGTCGGTTAGGAATTTGCGTGTTCAATGAGTTTCACAGCTGTTTACTTTATTAGCATGCCGACGCACTCAGTGTACATCGTGGTACGGCCTGTGTCCACTGTCTGCTAATGTCGTACGCCTTACCCACAGACTGTACTGAACATCAGTAGTTACGTACTGAATGAGACACCGAGGCACATGTGTGACATACAATGGCGAACCACATGCTCCATATGTTGTGCACGATGCTACTTGTCTCATTTCCCCATTACAGCTAGCTTACACTGTGGTACGCCATAGAGACGTGTGGGAGGAATGGACGAACGCATTGCGTGTCGCCCAAGATGGGATCAGCGTGAGCCGTCTGTTGATGTATTGAAGCGTGTATTTCGATTTAGTCGTATTTTCTCACACAACGTGATACCATGGTGCACCGCACTCTACATCTGCGACATGCTACAGAGGCTGGTTGACAGTCGCTCGCGCAATGGACATCGCATACGTACGCGGGCCACCTTCCACGTGTTCTCTCGTCGTGCACACTTTGCTGCGTGTATCTGGGCTGATGTAGCGTGTCGTGACACATAACATACAGGCATGCAAGAATAGTTGAATTCGCAAATGGAGATGGACGTCTACGTTTGCTGCCGAAGATACGCAAATGAACCGGAAATCCGTGGTTGAGCGGCTGTTCACGCTGAGGTGAATCGGTGATAGCGACGATCGGTACAACTACTAACCGGTTGTTTCAGCGATACCCGTCATACCCACTAACGTGAATGGGCATGTGGGTATGAAGCGATACGCGGCGGTGGCTAGGTGGGACTGTCCCCGGCCGGAGAGGGGGATCCGCCCGGCGTGCTGGCCGCTCGCTGCGTGGGCGCACGCGCTACAGCCGGCTGGTGGGGGCGCCCAGTGGCAGGCGCGCCGGCCGACGGACGCGGCAGGCGGCGCAGCTGATTTGGCCTAACGACAGAATTCACACATATTTCCCATAAAACTACATGACGAAAATCACCATTGGCCAACTTAACGCCCATAACAGCAGACTTGTGATGCAGGAGCTACGTAAGGAAGTGGAGGAGAGGAGACTGGATCTGGTCTGTCTGCAAGAGCTGTACTCCCTAAATTGGAAATTAGCTTTCACAGCTGCGACCTGGCAAGTTGTTAGCAGAGGGGAAGACCCAAGATCGGCAATAATTATAACCAACAAACTCCTAAGAGCCACAGTTCTAACACAGTTCACAACCAGCCACTGCAACGTCGTGGAGCTGCAGTCTCCATCCGGATCAACTATCTTCATCAACATGTACTTCCAGTATGGTGATGACATTGAGAGACACTTGGCACACCTTACCACAGTCATCACGGCGTTGCGCGCGCGAAAAGATATTATAACTGCAGATATAAACGCTAAATCCCCCCTATGGTACAGCGGCACCAGGGACCCAAATGGAGAGAGGGCAGAAGAGGCCTAGAGATGGGGGATCCGCTCTTGAACTGACTCATAGAGTTGAATCTTTCAAAGGAGTGAACAATCAGTGATTCAGAAAAAAAAGAACGGAAGCTCCAAACGTTTCCCACGGCAGAGAGAGAGAGAGAGAGAGAGAGAGACGGAGCATATCAGCAGCGCCTCTGCTGGTCACAGCACAGTGCATGCCACACAACACAGCCAGCGCCGGCCTCTGCCCTGCTTTTACCTCGGCTGCCTGCATTGTGCAGTGCCCCATCGGATTTTGTGTTTCACATATGCCGTGCCGTCTCTGTGCATCGTCTGCCGCGTGCAGTGTCTGGCGCAGCTTAACTTCGCATCGCACTCTGTCGGCGATCGTTTCAGTCGCACGTCCTGCCCTCTGGGCAGTTGATGCGAGCAACAGGACAGAGAGCCACCTAGCGGATAACATAGGAACTACTTGCAACAACTTGCTCGCAAGGGAACGGACGATTTGTCTCGGAGCGGGTGAGTGGTGGCCATTCACCACTCCCCCCACCCTCGGAACTCGCCCGCTCAACGCTCACCCCAACGTTCTCGACTCTAGCCAGAGCGTTGAGCAAAGCAACTCAGGTGTCACTCTGGTCTCTGCGGTCTTAGCTCACGCAGTAATACAGCTTGCGGCTCGACCCACTCGATTCAGTGCTTCTGCATCGGAGTTCGTCTCTACTGGATATTGTTCTTCGTAGTAATACCGTTATGTATATTACATTATTATGTTATGTATACATCATTTGTTTCTATTTTATTTTTATTTGTTTAAACTGATCAGATTAGGTTCCTGATGACTCCTCTTACTATAGGACTTTTATTATGGACACTCGAATTTACGCTTTAATTACGAGCGAACCGATAAACGTATCGCAAAATGTGATACACCAATATTTTCCTTGTTTTATTCTGCGTAAGGCTATATGCAGCACTTTCGTTTTACAGTCAAATTTATATTTTTTTTTCTTATTCTGGTACGGATTTTGCGATTTTAGGCGTCTTCGGAAGGATACGTTCACTTTAAAAATATATGGCTTGCGATGTATTTGTATGAGGTTAATGAAATTTTAATACATTATAGCCAAATATATTGTTAATGTAAATCTCAAGTTACAACATTTTCCGATCACCCAAAAAACCACGACAGTGCAAAATAAATCAATAATCAAAAACTTTGTCATATCGTGGAAAATTCAATAAACAATACAAAATTCTTACTCATTATCTGTGTTACTTCAAAATAGGATCAAATAAGATCAAAATACAGGTATAGTACTGGAATAAACCAAGTTTAAAGGGCAATGTGCCTTCCATTTATTTTCTATTGTAAATGAGTGGTGAGTCATGAAAAAGAGCTAATTCATTTCAGGGAGTGAACAGTTCTGATCCGATCTCTGAAAAGAACAGTTTTGCCCATCTCTAAAGAGGCCATCATAGCCTTGCAGCTGGTAGTGGCAAACAAGCCTGGCAACCCTCTGATCTACGTGGCAGGAGGTGGCCAAGGCACAAACATTGATGTGACCTTGGCTACGCCTAATGCTGCGCATCTAATCCAGCAGTGGAAAGTTGTAGAGAACGCCACCACTAGCGACCGTAATCTCATCACTTTCAGTATGGAAGACAAGGAGAGAAGCTGGGCCATGGGGTGGGACAATATAATTACAAAAGAGCCGATTGGGAGAGACTTGCTAGGGAGTGCGACATTCCTGCACTACCAGAAGGTGATGGACACCTGGACATTGACATTGACAACAGAGCCGAGGAACTGGTGACAGTAATAACTCGAGTGGTGTAAGCTGCTGTACCTACTAGGAGGAAGGCCATGGCGGCCTCTCCATCACCATGGTCAGCTGAACTAGAGGAGATGCGCCAGTCTGTTAGAAGGCTCAGGAGGCACTGCCAGCACAGTGTCGTCTGGCTAGAAAGACAATGATGGTTGCAGCTATACCGGGAAGCTAAAGACAATTTCCACAAACATTTACGTGAGGTAAGATCCAGAAGTTGGGAACACTTTGTTCTAAACCAACTTGCTTTAGACCCTTGGGGAGTTCCCTATAAGCTTGTCCGGAATAAAAATCCACTCTCCGATGGAGGTTTCAACCGTCAGGCGTTGGGACGGGATGATGGAGTCTTGGCAGGAAACTGCTGAGGTCCTTCTCCAGTCCCTCCTGCCTGATGACACAGCGGTTGGAGAGACAGACGAACAACAGCAGCTGCGTGAGAACTACAACAACAATGTATATGGAAATGATACGGCAGTCTACCCATTCTCTGAAGAGGAGGTAGCTGCCCATATAAAATCCCTGAAGAGAGGGGAAGCTCCCGGGCCAGATGGCATTGTGGCGGAGGTGGTGCAATTCCTGGCCACCCAGATAGTCGCCCCTCTAACTCACCTATACAATGAATGTCTCAGGTAGAAAAAGTTCCCTCGAATTTGGAAGAGGGCAAACATCATAATCATTAAGAAAGGAGCTGACAAAGACCCAGGAGAAACAAAATCTTACCGACAAATCTGCCTGCTTGATCTGCTTGGGAAGGTTCTGGAGAGACTGCTAGCTGACAGACTGGCTGCGCACCAAGAGCTGTGCGGGATGAGCAGCAGGCAGTTCGGCTTCAGGCCTGGGCGATCGGCATCTGATGCATTGCCCTGGCGGCCAAGGTCTGCGGCTCTACCCCATACAAGTACATTGTCGGCATCATGGTGGACATAAGTGGCGCCTTCGACAACCTGTGGTGGCCTTCGCTCTTCTCCTGTTTATGGGAGAAGGAGTGTCGAGGGCCGCTATATGGGTGTCTGAGGAGCTATTGCGAGGATCGGGAGGTCTGGCTGTCATCCTCTGGCACAAGGGTAAGAAAAACAATCGCTAAGGGACGTCCCCAGGGCTCCGTACTAGGTCCCCTGTTTTGGGACATCCACATGGAACCCTTACTAGACAAATTACAGCAAAGTGTCGAAGTGCTAGAGGTGATAGCCTACGCAGATGACCTCCTCCTACTGGTTGGCGGCCGTAGGCGAGAAGACATAGAGCACAAGATAGAACGAGCAATAGATATACTACAACTTTGGTGCCGAAACACAAAGATGAAGATTTCACCAGCTAAGTCCACATACCTCCTTTTTCTAAGGGACAATTAGTTCGCCATCCAACTGTCAGGATAGAGGGCTCACCAGTTCTCAGGCGACGTGAGACTCGCTATCTCGGCATCATCATTGATGAAAGGTAGTCATTCGGCAGGCACATTGAAACTGTAACTCAAAGAGCCCTACAAGTACTCAACAACCTCATCTCCATTGGATACAAACGCTTTCATCTACCGCCACATCTCATCAAACTTTATCACAATAGCATACTCACCTCCATAGTGGGTTACGGCTCGGGAATCTGGGCACACAGGCTCACGAGGGTGGTGCCCGCCATGACAGTGAGAAGAGTGCAGAGAAACATGATTATGAGATAAGTGGGGGCATACAGGACTACACTGAGAAGAGCCCTGTTAGTCATAATGGGACTCTGCCCCTTAGATATCAAAATTCGGGAGCAGGCCGCTTGGTACTGGGCAAAAAAGGGGAATTTCGAGAAAACAGAGGAAATTCTAGGAAGCAGGATTTAGAACAAAGTTGAGATTAGGCTAAGAGGGGAAAGCGAAGAAACTGGGCGCAGAACTTTTGATTTCTTACCAGATGTTAGGGAAAGGATGGGAATGTCATATTTCGAACCAACCCGGGGACTAATTCACTTTCTCACTGGACATGAAACCTATTCGACATACTTATTTCGATTCGGGGAAAAGGCGACACCCGCGTGCGACTGTGGTGTTCCGGAGGGTACTCCTGACCATGTAGTCTACGAGTGCCCCCTTTTCAATGATGTGGCCTCAGTGTTACGTGACCAACTACCGCACAATGACTGCTTAGACAACACGACCCTTTCAGACTATTAATAAACTAGCTAACGCGGTATCACAGAAAGTCTTAAAGGACTATCTGAGAGAACTAAATTAGCACCTATTAGAGACCTACACAAATACTGATAGAGTCTGGTACCCTATTCCCAAACCGCCTGGGCGCGGAAAGGCCGACTTCTTCAGTCCTGAATCCGCCGCACCTCGGGATTAGAGGGTATGGGGTGCAATCTTACCAATCTGGACAACGAACCTGAATTGACCTTAGGATAAGTTTAGTTGTAAGACTTAGTTTATAGATACTATTCTCAGGAACCTGCAGCGACTACCATCTTGGCCTGCCCAGTGTCAGGGGCACGCTCATTGGGGTTAGCTCAATGAGCAAGGCTCTATAGTAGGTTTATATTTTTCAGCTGACACATTTGTAACGCTGCAGGCTTTAGTGACTAGTCTATAGTTAGTTAGGTTACCTACTTAGTAATTAATTAACACACTAATTTGCCCATTGCATTTTCCATATAGCTTGAATACTAACTAGTTACTAAATATTACTTAGAATAGCTGCAACTTATATATAAATGTATCAGTATTTTCGGTCCACTAATCACATAAGGCAGTGGGCTAGATTGTATAATTAATAAGCTTTCTGGAAATAAAGAATTTTTTTTAAGAAAAAAAAAACAGAGACCCGAGGCTGGCGCGAGGTCGGTCGCTTGACGGCGCGCCATAAGGCACGGTTGCTCGCACGGGGGTGTATCGCTTCCAGTCGGGCTTGCCACGGCAGTCCTCACACGGGGAAATGATGCGTCTCTTATAGCCTCTCCTTCCCAAGTGGCTCTTTTCGCCGTCCTGTGGTGCCAGATATTAAGCTCGGCATTCTGCGACAAAAGGGAGAGCTGCAGCCCAACACAATGCGAAAGTGAAGGGTGCGTGGCCCAGGAGGAGCTGTGTCGAGGGCCCGTACATCAGTCCCTTTCTGTTCGCAGGGCAGAGACCAGCAGGTGCTCTGTATGCCAGTGACTTCGTTTGTCGGCGTGGGATCACGGCGCGACTCGGCAAGGGTGCTTCGCCGCGCCCCTGGGTAACCGGGGCGTGTTCTGCCAAACCCAGGAGGAGGTGACATAGCCTGGGCTAGGTTAGATGGGCCCAGACCGCCGAACGACTGGGTGATCGACCTACCACCTTAGTAGGAGTGGGTCCTTGGCCATCAGGTGGAATCTCGGGCAAGTAGGCGCGAAGGGCGAGGAGTGTATTCGCCTCCAGAGTACGGGGTGCACTTGCCGAATAGCGTCGTGTGAAATCGTCGACGACGAGGCCATCGATGGAGACAAGTGCGCTGGCGACGGCGCGCTGAACCCGGCAGCTCTGGAGTGCCCTTGACCTAGGGGCGAGGCCGGTGGGCGAGCTGCAGAAGTCCCCCCCCCCCCCCCCCATGCCAGAGGAGCCGGTCCGGGGCAAGAGACGGGCTCCCATCTTTCTTCGTTCGTCTACAAATATGGCTGACTTAGAGACGAGTGACTCTAGTGCGACCCCGAGGGCGTCGATAGTGACTGTTCGTGCCTCACAGGAGGAAGTGGAAGAAAATGAGCAAAACACTCTTGAAAAAGACACTAAAATAAATCAAATTCTGGACTCAAGTGTTAAAAATGGAAGAATTAGCCAGGCTGCAGTCCTGGCGATCAAAAACGAGCTTGTCGCCTTGGCTATTGCCAGTGCAAAGCTTGAGGGGTGACTCGAAGAATTAGAGAAAGAAAATAACAGATTAAGGCAGCAACCAACCAAAACCTGGGCTGCAGTGGCTGCGCAAGTAGTCACAAAACCTCAAACGACAAAGTAGACGATCGCGAAGGTCTCTAAAAGGCCGGACACGGCGGTCTTCTTAAGACCCCTGTGCAGACAGACAGCCAAGAAAGTCCAAGAAATATTCACCATCACCATTGACCCCGCTAAAGACAAGATAAAAATAAACAAAGTCAAGGCAACCAAAAACGTAGTGGTAGAAGATGTGGCAACTGAGGAGGACAGACACAAGATTTTAAACAATGTCAAACTTAACAAAGCAGTCAGATGTGAACCACCAAAAAAGCGAAATCCGCTGGTGATCTTGTACGATGTACCAGTAGCACTAATAGAAACAGACATATACGAAATTTTATACAACCAAAACTTCGACGACATGGAATGCGAAACATTCAAACACGATTTCTAACTGTATTTCAGGCCAGGGTCCTGGGAGCGTGATGTCGTACATCACATTGCCGAGGTCTCTGGAAAGATGTGACGTAGAATCACCACCATGGGGAGGGTCTATATAGGCTTTCATGCAATAAATGTAAGAGATTATCTAGTGGTTCCCAGATGCCACAACTGTGGCGATTTAGATCACGTACATAAGCATTGTGAGAGTAAGCCGGCCTGCTCCAGGTGCGGGGCAGAGGATCATAGAAGAAAGAACTGCAGCAAAGCTGGAATCTGTATACCCTGCACAAAGAGAGGTAAAAAGTCATGCAACACCACTGGCAGAAATTGCCCTACCTACAGGATGCTTGAGCAGAGACTCATAGCACGAATCGACTATGGCTGAGTCCCTAAATGGTAACAGGAAGCCCAAAAGAAAGTCTCCAAGCAAGAGGTTGAGGGATGCAATAAGGGCCAATAAATTCAAAGAAGTTATTCAGAAGATCACCAGGTCACAATGTTACACAATCACAATGAAAGATGTCTGTATCCAAACAGACCCCTGTGATCAGAATGATGCACCCTCCCCTCCGAATCGGGGACAAAGGTCGCCTAAAGATCAAGCACGGCCACTTGGGCATCCTGTGGTAGGGAAAGTATTACTGACAAAAGATCTAAAGGCAAATAGTCATGAAGAGAAAGTGCAGGTAAACGCAACAAGTAGCACAAGTGTACCAAAAAAAACACAAGTACACCAACAAGCTCACCAACTGAACTCCTGCTAGGATTTACCTCAACCTGGAGCATGCTTTACAGCTGTCTAGACTGGAAGAGCCAGCCATCCTCGAAACAGCCTTAAGGCATGTGGTGCGTGTCGGCCACGAATATGGCAGAGACCTCACCTTCCCAGTGATGGAGGCTGTAGGTAGAATACAGCTTAAGACAATGAATCTCCCCACAGACTTTGGAGCCCTGCGGGACCTAGTTATGAAGGTGTTCGAAAGGCGAAATGAAAAGTTCGACATCAATTAATTGTACAATCAATCCGTCATCACTAACGGCAGAATAACACACGACTGGCGCAAGAACTGGCCGGAATCTCACATTCACACATACTTCCCACGTGAGCCAATGAAGAGGGGGACAGATAAATTTACACAATAGCAAACTGGTTCTGCAGGAACTCCAGTGAGTGGTGGAGAAGAGTCTAGACGTACTGTGTTTGCAGGAGCCATACTCCCTGTCTGCAGTCAACTGGCAACAGATCTATAGCAGAGCGGAACCAAGAGCCACAGTCATAATCATAAACAAAGCACTGAGAGCCACACTACTAGCACAGTTTTCAGATGAGCACTGCAACGTCGTGGAGCTTCATTTACCAACGGGAGTACTCTATGTAGTTAACATGTACTTCCAGTATGGAAGATAAATAGATGAATTCCTGGACAAGCTCTTTCAAATAGCCATGGCGTTGCGGGGACGCAAAGTTCTTGTGACAGCAGACATTACCACAAAATCCCCCATGTGGTTCAGTGGTACTCAGGATGACCGAGGAGAAAAAGCTGTCGAGCCGGCCGCGGTGGTCTAGCGGTTCTAGGCGCTCAGTCCGGAACCGCGCGACTGCTACGGTTGCAGGTTCGAATCCTGCTTCGGGCATGGATGTGTGTGATGTCCTTATGTTAGTTAGGTTTAAGTAGTTCTAAGTTCTAGGGGACTAATGACCAAAGATGTTAAGTCCCATAGTGCTCAGAGCAATTTGAACCATTTGAAAAAGCTATCAACACAATCATGGCACTACAACTAATGGTCGCAAACAAACAGGGAAACCCTCCCACCTACACTGGTGGTGGAGGACAGGGCACAAACATCGACGTTACTCTTGTAACGCCAAACCTTGCAGCAAAAATATCACACTGGAGAGTTCGGGACCAAGTTACCACTAGTGACCATAATGTAATAACATTCACCATTGGAGACACCGAGTGCCACTGGGACATGGGGTGGGAAACGCAGCTCAAGTACAATAAAACCGACTGTGACCGCTTGGCGAGGGAGTGTGACATTATGGTAGGGTGATGTCAACGTAGAAGAATATGCCAAAGAACTAACAAGTGCGATAACTAAGGCGGTGAAGGCAGCTGTACCAACCAGGAGGAGGGCCGTTGCAGCCTCCCCCTCACCATGGTCAGCCAAACTGGGGCAAATGCGCCAGGCAGTAAGAAGGAGGTATTAACAGCAGTGCATCGTCTGGCTTGAAAAGCAGCGCTGGCTGCAGGTATACACAGAAGCCAGAGAACAGTTCCAACAGGAGCTTAAGACTGTCAGGATGAAGAGCTGGAAGAAGTACGTACAAAGCCAACTGGCTACTGACCCCTGGGGACTTCCATATAAAATAGTACGAGAAAAAATCAAACCACTCATGGTGCTATCTACCGTCCGGGACGAGGACCAGATGACGGAGACCTGGCAGGAAACTGCGGGGGGCACTACTCCGTGCCCTGCTACCTGACGATAGAGAGGAAGATGACTCTGACGAACAACAAAGAATAAGGAGAGAGAACCAACAGGTCTACGAAAACAACCGAGTGGTTTACCCCTTCTCCGAAGAAGAGGTAAGCTCCCAAATCAAAGCCCTTAAAAAAGGCAAAGCTCCAGGTCCAGACGGCATCACTGCGGAAGTGATACAGTACCTCGCCCCCCAACTGGTGGCACCTCTCACTCAGCTGTACAATGAGTGTTTACGGCTTCAGACATTCCCGTCAATATGGAAGAAGGCGAATGTAGGTATAATCAAAAAAGGCCCAAACAATGACCCTAAAGAGGCCAAGTCGTACAGACCTATATGTCTACTGGACTTGTTGGGCAAGCTTTTTGAGAGGTTGCTAGCAGACAGACTGGCTGCACACCGAGTCCTGTGCGGGATGAGCGACAGACAATTCGGTTTTCAGACAGGACGATCGGCGTCTGACGCAATCGCCCTGGCTGCGGATGTCTGTGACTCTGTCCCACACAAGTACATTGTCGGCATCATGGTGGACATCAGTGGCGCCTTTGACAACCTGTGGTGGCCTTCGCTCTTCTCCTGCTTGCGGGAGAAGGAATGCCCAGGGCCACTGTATGGCTGTCTCAGGAGCTATTGTGAAAAAAGGGAGATCTGGCTATCGGCCCCTAGCGGCAAAGTCAGCAAGAAAATTACCAAGGGGTGTCCTCAGGGAACCGTCCTGGGGCCACTCTTTTGGGACATAAATATGGAGCCACTGTTAGAAGAACTAAAGAGCAGTGAAGATGTGCTAGAGGTCATAGCCCACGCAGACGACCTCCTCCTGCTGGTCGGCAGCCGTAGCCGCAAAGAGCTAGAACCAAAACTAGAGCTATAGCAATATTGACCACATGGTGTCACAAAACAAAAATGACCATCGCACCTAACAAGTCAACCTACCTATTACTCAAAGGTCAACTATTAAGAAATCCCACAGCCAAAATAAACGGCCTACCGGTCCTCAGGCGCCGAGAAGCCCGATATCTGGTGTCATCGTCGATAAGAGGTGGAACTACGCATCGCACATTGACATGGTAACACAGAGATCACTAACAGTGTTAAACAATTTAATCGGAATAGGGCACAAAAGATTCCATCTCCCACCTGATCTAATCAAATTGTATCACAGCAGCATCCTTATATCCATAGTAGGCTACGGGTCAGCGGTCTGGGTACACAGGCTCACGAGGGTCATGCCTGCCATGGCCGTAAGAAGAGTGCAGCGAAATATGCTCCTACATTCAGTAGGCGCATATAGAACAACTCGGGGAGGGGTACTTTTAGTACTGATGGGGTTATGTCTATTAGACATAAAAATTAGGGAACAGGCCACCAGGTATTGGATAAAGAAGAATAGAAGAGAAAAAATTGAAGAAATCATGGGGGTATATGTAGGGGATAAACAAAGTATTAAAAGAAGGGAAACTGAATTATGGCAGGAACTTTGGAATAATGACGAGACAGGGCGAAGAACACACAAGCTACTTCCAAACATACAGGAACGCTTAAAACCCACATACATCAAACACACTAGAGGCTTGCTGCATTTTCTTACTGGGCATGGACCCTACCCGACATATTTGTGTCGGTTCGGGAAAAGAGCAACATCAGCGTGTGACTGTGGAGCAGTGCAGGGCACTCCAGACCATGTGGTGTACGAGTGTCCCCTCTTCAACGACGTTGCACAACAATTTAGGGAACAACTGCCGAATAACGATACACACCACTTGCTCAGGCATGAAAACTCTTTTAACGTCCTGAATCACTTATCAGATGCAATCTCAGGTAAAGTCCTCAAAGAGTACCTAAGAAACAACCAGACTTGACACGTACACCCTCCCTGTTCCGCCGGGACATGAACTTGGCCAGCCGCCTTACTGCTGGAACCCGCCAGGTTTTCGTATAAGGTTGGGGGGGGGGGGGTTAGTATATCACCACCAGGACTTTACAACGCACTGATTACGACATTAGATATAGACTAGTTACAGGTTCAAATTACGATAATAAAATCAGTATAGAACTGCAGCGTCCATGTCATCGGCCAGCCCAGTGCCAGGGGCACTCCCACTGCAATTAGCTCAGTGGGAAACGCCACTATTAGGTTTGTATCTTCTTCTGGCACACCTGTAATGCTGCAGGTAGAGTAGTCATAGTAGCTCGTTACAAGTAGTATCCAAATCTAACAGTGGCTAAAAATCATAGTAACACCAAAACAGTAGTGCAGTAAATAATAGTAGAATAACACCCATAGTGGTAAAGGATCACAGTAGTAACCTGTAGTGTTAAAAATAATAATAGCTCCACATTGTCCATTGTAATAGTTAAAAATAGGACCTACCTATGTATTTAGGTAGTAGGTTAAATTGTATCATAATAATGATTGAATAAGGAATTTTTTATAAAAAAAAAGAAAAAAAAACAGAGTCCCGACCAGAGATGGAAGGGACGCCTTTATTAGATCAAAACCAATCGGTCAGCTCGTCCGGTAAATTTGCCTTGGTCACTCTGAATAACTTTGGGCAGATCGCACGGTCCTCGTACTGGCGACGCATCTTTCAAATGTCTGCCTTATCAAATGTCGATGGTAGGTTCTGCGCCTACCAAGGTTGTAATGGGTAACGGGGAATCAGGGTTCTTTTCTGGAGGGGGAGCCTGAGAAACAGCTACCACATCCAAAGAAGGCAGCAAGCGCGCAAATTACCCACTCCCGGCACGGGGAGGTAGTGACGAAAAATAACGATACAGGACTCATCCAAGGCCCCGTAATCGGAATGAGTACACTTTAAATCCTTTAACGCATATCTATTGGAGGGCAAGTCTGGTGCCAGCAGCCGCGGTAATTCCAGCTCCAATAGCGTATATTAAAGTTGTTGTGGTTAAAAAGCTCGTAGTTGGATTTGTGTCCCACACTGTTGGTTCACCGCCCGTCAGTGTTTAACTGGCATGTATCATGGGACATCATGCTGGTGGGGCGAGCCGAAGGCGTGCGACCGCCTCGTGGGTGCTCATGTGTCTCGAGGCAGACCCCATTGAAATCCTACCAGGGTGCTCTTTATTGAGGGTCTTGGTGGGTCGGCACGTTTACTTTGAACAAATTAGAGTGCTTAAAGCAGGCTAGCCCGCCTGAATACTGTGTGCATGGAATAATGGAATACGACCTCGGTTCTATTTTGTAGGTATTCAGAACCCAAGGTAATGATTAATAGGGACAGGCAGGGGCACTCATATTGCGACGTTAGAGGTGAAATTCTTGGATCGTCGCAAGACGAACAGAACCGAAACCATTTGTCAAGTATGTTTTTATTAATCAAGAACGAAAGTTAGAGGTTCGAAGGCGATCAGATATCGCCTTAGTTCTAACCGTAAACAATGCCAGCCAGCGATCCACCGCAGTTCCTCCGATGACTCGGCGGGCAGCTTTTGGATTCCGGGGGAAGTATGGTTGCAAAGCTGACACTTAAAGGAATTGACGGAAGGGCACCATCAGGAGTGGAGCCTGCGGCTTAATTTGACTCAACACGGGGAACTTCACCAGGCCCGGACTGACTGACTGATAGCTCTTTTTTGATTCAGTGAGTGGTGGTGCGTGGCCGTTTTAGTTGATAGAGCGATTTGTCTGGTTAATTCCGATAACGAACGAGACTCTAACCCGCTAACTAGTCGCGTGACATCCTTCGTGCTGTAAGCGATTACTTTTCTTCTTAGAGGGACAGGCGGTTTCTAGCCACACGAGATTGAGCAATAACAGTTCTGTGATGCCCTTAGATGTTCTGGGCCATACGCACAGTACACTGAAGGAATCAGCGTGTCTCCCTAGGCCGAAAGGTCGGGGTAACCTGCTGAACCTCCTTCGTGCTAGGGATTGGAGCTTGCAATTGTTCCCCAGGAACGAGGAATTCCCAGTAAGCGCAAGTCATAAGCTCCCGTTGATTACGATCCTGCCCTGTGTACACACCGCCCGTCGCTACTGCCGATTGAATGATTTAGTGAGGTCTTCGGACTGGTATGCGGCAACGACTCTGTCGTTGCCGTTGCTACCAGAGAGATAACCAAACTTGATCATTTAGAGGAAGTGAAAGTCGTAACAAGGTTCCAGTAGGTGAACCTGCAGAAGGATCATTACCGACTACACTGCATGTCTTTCGATGTGCGTGTCGTGTCGCGCAACACGCTACCTGTACGGCTCGCAGTAGCTGTGCGCTGCTTGCGGAACCACGCGTGCTTCACTAAACTAACGGAAATGTTGTGTGGCCGTCAAACGCCTCAGTCCTGCCTATGCAACTGTTTTGAAAGAGACAGTGGAAACTAAAAAAGATCACCCTGGCCAGTGGGTCACTCGGCTCGTGGGTCGATGAAGAACGCAGCAAATTGCGCGTCGACATGTGAACTGCAGGCCACATGAACATCGACGTTTCGAGCGCACATTGCGGTCCATGGATTCCGTTCCCAGGCCACGTCTAGCTGAGGGTTGGCTACGTATACTGAAGCGCACCGCGTTTATCCCATTTCGGAGACCTGGGAGTGTCGTGGTCGCCTGTGGGGCCAGCCGCGTCTTCTTAATCGTGCGTAGCGCGCCCGTCGCCTGGCGGTTCGCATACCGGTACTCTCTCGGTAGCGTTCACAGCTGGCTGGCGGTGTGCCGTGCGACACCTAATACAACGACCTCAGAGAAGGTTGGACTACCCTCTGAATTTAAGCATATTACTAAGGGGAGGAAATGAAACTAACAAGGATTCCACAAGTAGCGGCGAGCGAACAGGGAAGAGTCCAGCACCAAACCCCGCAGGATGCCGAGTGTTGTGGCATGTGGTGTTTGGGAGGTTCCACTACCCCGACGCCTCGCGCCAAGCCCAAGTCCAACTTGAATGTAGCCATGGCCCGTAGACGGTGCCAGGCCCGTAGCGGCCGGTGCGAGCGTCGGCGGGACCTCTCCTTCGAGTCGGGTTGATTGAGAGTGCAGCTCCAAGTGGGTGGTAAACTCCATCTGAGACTAAATATGACCACGAGACCGATAGCGAACAAGTACCGTGATGGAAAGTTGAAAAGAACTTTGAAGAGTGAGTTCAAAAGCACGTGAAACCATTCTGGGGTAAACATGAGAAGTCCGAAAGGTCGAACGGATGAGATTCATGCCCATCTGGCCACTGGCACCCGCCCTCAGCAGATGGAGCTGGCTGCCCACGCCAAGGAATCTGCGGCGGGTGCGTGTCCGGTTGCCTTTCCACTTGCCGCGGGGTGGGGCCGCTCCAGTGTGCGGTGGGTCGCACTTCTCCCCTAGTAGGACGTCGCGTCCCGCTGGGTGCCGGCCTACGGCCTGGGTGTGCAGCCTGTCCTTCCTCGGGCCTCGGTTCGCGTCTGTTGGGCAGAGCCCCGGAGTCCTGGCTGGCTTCTCGACGGTATATCTGGGGGACTCCATTCGCCCCTTTGGGCGCTCGGGCTCTCAGCAAGCAAGCGCGGTTCTTCCCGGATGAAGGACCTACCTGGCCTGGCCCAGGACCCGCGCTGCTGTTGCCCGGGATGCTCTCGGGTGGAATAATCGCTCCTTACAGCGGCGCTTCAGCTTTGGACAATTTCACGACCTATCTTGAAACACGGACCAAGGAGTCTAACATGTGCGCGAGTTATTGGGCTGTACGAAACCTAAAGACATAATGAAAGTGAAGGTTTCGCCTTGTGCGGGCCGAGGGAGAGAGGGGCTCCGCACTTCCGGGGCTTCTGGTCCTCATTGCGAGGTTAGTCGGATCTAGAGCGTACACGTTGGGACCCGAAAGATGGTGAACTATGCCTGGCCAGGACGAAGTCAGGAGAAACCCTGATGGAGGTCCGTAGCGATTCTGACGCGCAAATCGATCGTTGGAGCTGCGTATAGGGGCGGAAGACTAATCGTACCATCCAGTAGCTGGTGCCCTCCCAAGTTTACCTCAGGATAGCTGGTGCTCGTACAAGTCTCATCTGGTAAAATGAATCATTATAGGCCTTGGGGCCGAAACGACCTCAACCTATTCTCAAACTTTAAATGGGTGAGATGTCCGGCTTGTTTGATATGCTGAAGCCGCGAGCATATGACTCGGATTGGAGTGACAAGTGGGCCACTTTTGGTAAGCAGAACTGGCGCTGTGGGATGAACCACACGCCGAGTTAAGGCGCCCGAATCGACGCTCATGGGAAACCATGAAAGGCGTTGGTTGCTTAAGACAGCAGGACTGTGGTCATGGAAGTTGGAATTCGCTAAGTAGTGTGTAACAACTCACCTTCCGAAACAACTAGACCTGAAAATGCATGGCGCTGAAGCGTCGTGCCTATACTCGGCCGTCAGTCTGGCAGTCATGGCTGGTCCTTGTGGCCGGCCGCAAAGCCCTGACGAGTAGGAGGGTCGTGGCGGTGGGCGCAGAAGGGTCTGGGCGTGAGCCTGCCTGGAGCCGCCGTCGGTGCAGATCTTGGTGGTAGTTGCAAATACTCCAGCAAGGCCCTGGAGGGCTGACGCGGAGAAGGGTTTCATGTGAGCTGCTGTTGCACATGAGTTAGTCAATCCTAAGCCGTAGGAGAAATCCAATGTTGATGGGGGCCATCATAGCATCATGCACTTTGTGCTGGGCCCCGTTGGGCGAAAGCGAATCCGATTCCTATTCCGAAACCCGGCAGCAGAACTGATAAAAGTTGGGCCCCTCTTTTAGAGATGCTTGTTGGGGTAACCCAAAAGTACCCGGAGACGCCGTCGGGAGATCGGGGAAGAGTTTTCTTTTTTGCATGAGCGTTCGAGTTCCCTGGAATCCTCTAGCAGGGGTTTGGAATGCAAAGAGCACCGATCTTCCCCTCAGACCTTGAGAATCCGGGAGAGGGCCACGTGGAGGTGTCGCGCCGGTTCGTACCCATATCTGCAGAAGTTCTCCAAGGTGAAGAGCCTCTAGTCGATAGAATAATGTAGGTAAGATAAGTCCGCAAATTGGGTCCGTAACTTCGGGATAAGGATTGGCTCTGAGGATCGGGGCGTGTAGGGCATGGTCAGGAAGGGGTCAGCGCTAACGTGCCGGGCCTGGGCGAGGTGAGTACCATAGGGGTGCCGGTAAGTGCGGGCGTTTAGCGCGGGCGTCGTCTGTTCTCGCCGTTGGTCGGCCTCATGCTGGCCAGCGGCGCAGGATGCGCGATTCTGCGCGGCGTTCGCGCTCCGGTGCTTCAACCTGGGTGCAGGATCCGAGCTCGGTCCCATGCCTTCGCCTCCCACGGATCTTCCTTACAGCGAGGCCGCGTCAGCTTTAGCGTGCTCCACTGGGGGCGCGTGGGTGCGCGGATTCTCTTCGGCCGCCATTCAGCGATCAACTCAGAACTGGCATGGACTGGGGAAATCCGACTGCCTAATTAAAACAAAGCATTACGATGGCCCTAGTGGGTGTTGACGCAATGTGATTTCAGCCCAGTGCTCTGAATGCCAACATGAAGAAATTCAAGCAACTGCGGGTAAATGTCGGGAGTGTCTATGACTCTTTTAAGATCTGACTAGGATGTTCCCCGACCAAATGCTTGAGGCAATCAAGTGCCAACGGCAGAAGGCTGCCCACAAGCAGCTTGTCCGCGAGTTTATGGAGGTGCTTGAGATCGGTCGCGGGGAAGAGCCAGCGTCCCGCCGGGGAATGGGGAGGCCGCTGCCTGACACGGGCGATGGCACTGCGTCACCCGATGACGCATCCAAGGAATTCGCGGCCGACACCACCAGGGCGCCGCCGGAGGGGCCGACTGACGCCGCCATCTGGGAGCATCTAGCGGTGCTGCCCGCTTCCGCTCAGCGTTTCTCTTCTCTTGACCGAGTCATTGGCCTGGGGCCGGGTACGCTGCCCGAAGTCATCCTGGGCATGCCCCTGGATGCCCTTGGGTCGGTCGGGTCCAGAGGGGAGAGGATGAGCACGAGGGCACAGAGGCTGCGCCAACCACTGAAGCGGCCACCTCCCGCTCCGCCGCAGCTGGCTCGGATGAGAGTACGCGATGATGCAGGAAGCCTTCCAAAGGTCGCGTGCGTGTTGCGTGTGTGGCCTCTTGGATGGCACCCTGTTGCAGCCGCCATCCGACAACCCCGGTCTGCTGGACTTCTGGGCGGACCTCTTCACCAAGAAGCACATCTCCACCACGGGCTTCATCCGTGACCGCCCGCTGCTGCACTTGGAGCCTGTCGCTCTTGAGTGCCTATGGGGGCCGGTCACACATGAGGAGGTTGCGGCTGCCTTGCCGCCCAGGGGATCAGCGGCCGGTCTGGATGGCCTTACTCCAGCTGAGCTGCGGCGCCTGCCGCATGAAGTCCTCGTCAAACATATGAATCTCCTCCTTCTGGCCCGTGCCCTTCCAGTCTGCTTCGCGCACGCACGTCCCTTCACCCCAAAATGGCTGCGCCAACATCCCCCGCTGACTTTCGCCCCATTACAGTCTACTCGGTGCTGGCGCGGACCATCCACAAGGTTCTCACATCGCGCCTGATACGCACATGTGCTGTGGACGAACGTTAGCAGGCATTCATCCCCCAGGATGGGATGTTGAAGAACACCTTCATCCTGGACACTGCTCTCACCGACGCAGTCCGCTCCTGCCGCTCTGTCTTTGTGGCGTCGATCGACGTTTCTAAGGAATTCGATTCGGTGGATCATGCTGCCCTTCGCCCAGTGCTGAGGGCTCATGGCCTGCCGGACTGCTTTATCAAATAAGTCGAGCAGTGCTACGAGGGCAGCACGACAGTGATAGCGGGCGGCGCCGGCGTGGGCGTGTCTGTGCAGCCATCACGGGGCGTCCGTCAGGGCGATCCTCTCTGCCCCCTCCTTTTCAACTTTGCAGTGGACTATGTTTTAGGTCAACTTCCCTCCCACATCGGAGCTCGGATACTTGGTCGCAGAGTCAACGCTGCGGCCTTTTCAGATGACGTCCTGCTGTTCGCGTCGACCCCAGGGGGCTTGCAGTCCCTCATTGATGCAGCCATCGCAGCTCTCGCACACCTAGGGCTGCAGATCAACGCCCGGAAGTGTTTCACCCTCGCCTTGGTCGCACCTGGACGCGAAAAGAAGGTGAAGGTGGACGGCGACGTCACCTTCAAGGCAGGCAACACCACCGTGCCTGCCCTGCATGTGGGTGAAACATTCCGGTACCTGGGGCTGCAATTTTTCACCTCGTGTCGCTGCATCTTCAACCCCCGACGCCACCTGGGGGAGCAACTCGACGTAACCTCCTGAGCTCCGCCGAAACCGCAACAGCGCCTCCACACTCTCACCAACGTACTTCTCCCTGTCCTGTACCATGGGCTGGCCCTCAGCTGCACCCGAGTGGGTGCTCTGAAATCAGTGGAAGTCACCACCAGGGCCACCGTCAGGAGATGGTTCCGCCTTCCGGCAGACACTCCCCTGGGCTACTTCCACGCTCCTGTTGCCCAGGGGGGTCTCGGCATCCCATCGTGCCGTTGGATGGGGCCAACCCTTCGTCAGTCCCGTCTCCTGGTGCTAAAGAAGATAGGGCCAGCCTTCGACGGTGCAGGCCTTGACCAATTATTGAAAGTCACCTAATATGAGTCCTAATTAGTAGGTTACCGTATTACGTAAAGGAAAGAATGATAGAAAGAGAATGGTCACAACCCTGCGAATTATTAGGATATTTAGAACAGTTAGATATACTTAACAGAGAAAGGGAAGACGAGAAATTTAGATTTGGTAGAAATGACAATCCTCGAAATAATAATAATTCAGAACCACGAAAATTTAACAATAACAATCATAGCCGGTTTTGTTATATAAAACGTCAATCTAAAGATAAAGAGGGCCAACAAAATCGTGGTAATAAATCTAAAATGCGGATATTACACAATAACGATAATGAGATAAATCAGCCTCAAGTAATTAATGAAGGTCAAGTTGTAGGTGATGTTATCATAGAAAGTTCGGAAAACTAGTAAAGTCCTTTCGTACGGGTCAACTAAAGAGAACTGTTAGTCAAGATTATACAAGACCCAATTGCAACTTATTATTAAGCTGCCAAAAGGAAGGTGATTGGCAACAAGATTTACTTCAGGAAGACAATCAGATAAGGGAGAATATAACTTATAAACCCGTTATTAAAGGTTATATTAAAGATACCGAAGTAAATATTATAATCGATTCGGGTAGCGAAGTAAGTATTTTATCTAAAGAATTATTTCAGCTTAAAAGAAAGTATTGGAATTTCCCAACCTTACCTGTAACTGGGGTGAAAATTATAGGAGTTACTGGTAAAAGAAGTCAAAATATTACTGAGGAAGTTTATTTAACTTTTGAAATTGCTAAACAATTAATTGCTCACTCTGTACTTGTCGTAGCCAACTTAAATGTGGCCATAATTTTAGGTATAGATTGGCTATGTAAATATAAAGCTATATTAGATTTTAAAGACTCTTCCTTAACCATCCATAAAGAAGCAAGTGCTTTTAAAGTGAGGTTTTCTAGTAATCAAGTACCTGAAAATTGCTACGAATCCTTACAGATTAAGTACACACAGACCATAAACCTATTAACAGATTTTAGTGATCTTGAATATGAAGTATACCGATGTGAGGCTGGTAATAGTATCGAAACCGAAGTGAAAGAAAAATGTTATTCTACGAATTGTCTATCCGAACAAGAAAAGGAAGAGTTGGAATCTTTGTTGTTAGAATTTAGAGCCGTCTTCTCAGATGAACCGGGGAGAATTAAAGATTACGTTTGTAAACATAAGATTAAAGATCAATAACCATTCTTTAAGAAACCTTATCCTATTCCAGTAAAATTCAAAGAACCGGCTAGTAGAGAAATAAATAAGATGCTAGAACAAAACATTATCGAACGATCATGTAGCGCTTTTAACAGTCCTTTGTGGGTAGTTAAGAAAGCTACTGGTGGGGTACGACTGGTTCTGGATGCCCGTGAATTAAATAAAATTATAGAGATGGAAAGAGACAGACCTATTCCTATGGAGGACGTACTTCTTAAGATTGCTGGTTCTCGTTATATGAGTACAATGGATTTAACTGCTGGCTACCATCAAGTAATGTTACACCCTGATCCACGGCAATATACGGCTTCTCTTTTTGAAGGCAAATCATATCAGTTCCAAATTTTACCTTTTGGACTTAATATATCAGTGTCAACTTTCATTAGGGCATTAGATTCTGCTTTGGATCAGCAATTGTTACAAAAGATTATTTTATATGTGGATGATATTTTGGTAGCCACTAAAACGTGGGAAGAACACGTAACGATATTACGGGAATTGTTTGACCGTTTGATTGACAGAGGAATTACGTTAAAATTATCTAAGTCTTACTTCGGAAAGGAGGAAGTGAGATTTTTGGGGAATAGTGGACAGTCAAGTATTAGGCCAGACCCAGCACGTATTGAAGCTATTGCTCGATGCCCGAGTCCTAGAAATCGGAAACAACTGAAATCATTCTTACGAATGGTAGGATTTCTGAGAAGATTTCTTCCAGGGCAGGATATTGTTAATCCTAAATTACTGGATTTATTAAAAGAGAAGTCAGTATGGCTCTGGGGAAAAGAGGAAGAGCAAGTTTTTAATAAGATAAAAGGATCGTTAACGGAAGCCAAAATGTTATACCACCCAGATTTCAATCAGGACTTTTGTATGCGTACGGATGCCTCTGATTATGGTATGTCTTGCGTAATATTCCAAGGTGATCTGACCAATAAAAAGGGATTATATCGGCCTATTGGATTCGCTAGTAGAACTTTAAATAAACATGAAAGAAATTATTTTGTAACCGAGAAGGAAGCTCTCGCAGTGGTATGGGGTTTTCAACGATTTAGAGGATTATTAATGGGAAGAAAAACGATTGTATATACTGATCATCAGGCTTTAATCTTTTTGAACAATTGTCGGTTACTTCACCGTAGACTATTACGTTGGGTATTATGCTTGCAAGAATTTCAGTACGAAATTAGGTATCTAAAAGGATCTCAGAATGTAGTTTCGGATGCTTTGTCGAGATTTCCAGTAGGAATGGAGAATATTAACATTGCAGAAGAACCAGGAACAAATTACCATGTTTATTTCCTTTTAACTCAGGAGAACGAACGTAAGGTTAAACGGATAGTAACTGCTATTAGATGCAATCAAAGAAATGATGATCAATATAGGGACCTTATACAAAACCTTAATAATGGGGGCGAAACAGTTAACACCCGGGGTGTGTGGTTATATTTCAACGACTTGTTGTATTGGAAAGCACAGAGGGAACACCAGAGATGGAAAATCTGCATTCCGAAAACTGTTGTGTACGAGTTAATTACTTATATTCATGAAGGTTACGGGCATTTTGGAATTCATAAATGTATTAAACATCTAATGAAGTATTATTATTCCAAAAATATGTCCCGTATTGTGAGAAGTATTATTAGGGCTTGTGAAACCTGTCAAAAGATTAAATAAAGTTAATAACAAATCTAAGCGTTATAAATTATATGCTGTAATTCCTCGATGTCTGTGGGATCTACTGTCATTAGATTTTTTCGGCCCTCTGCCTCGTAGTTCAGGAGGATTTGCTTATGTGTTTGTTGTAATGGAATGTTGGTCCAAACATGTGAAGCTATATACTTTGAAACGAGCGAATACAGCAAGCGTTATACGCTGCCTCACCCGAAATTACTTTGTTAACTGGGGCATACCTAAACGACTTATGTCTGACAACGGTAGTGCCTTTATTAGTCAAAAGTTTCAAGATATGATAAAACAATATGGAATCAAACATATCTTAATTTCGAAATATCACCCTCAAAGTAATTTAGTAGAAAGAGTCATGAAACAATTAGGACGATTATGTAGAACTTATTGTGCACATAAACATACTCGGTGGGCCAAACTAATGCCTGAATTCGAAAAGATATTAAATGAATTGCCTCACCTAACGACGGGATTATCACCTATAGAAATTTTAGGCAAACGAATTATAGGTGAGCCTTTACTAGCTGCTCTACCTTGGGCACCAGTAAATGAGATCCAACAATGCATCCCAGACGAAAAAGTTTGCGAACAGATTGTTAAAAATGCTGAACGGAGAATTAAAAGTTATAATCAACATGCTATAGAACCCTCATTTCAGGTAGGAGATCTTGTATTAGTACGATCTCATCCTAAAAGTTCGAAGATCAATAAGGAATGTAGAAAATTCTTCTTTATCTATGAAGGTCCATATGTTGTACATAAGACTGTACATCCCAAAGCGTTACTTCTTATTGAACCTTCGTCAGGGGCAATTAAAGGATTATATAGTGTTGATCAAATGAAACCCTTCATCCCTAAATAAGTTAATATTTAGTAGATGTTACATACGGAAGAGCGTTCATAGTTTATTCATGTGAAGTTTTTCGTGATAGTTACGTGTTATTTTAAAGAAATAACAGAAAGTTTAAACAAGTGTTCTACAATAATCTACTGGTACTTCAAAAAGAGAAAGATAACTAAAGGGGGATTTATATGGAAGAAATTTGTTATTAGGTCAAAAGGAATTTTGTATATTTTATATTTACTCGGATAGTAGGAACCAAAGGGGATGGTTAATAATTTTAGGGACCATGGGCGTCCAGAGCTATATGGCTCACGAGAACATAGCAGAGTGCCTTTAATAGAGGTTTGTAATAGTGTTAATATAGAACACACCAAACGGGGCTCTCTCGCTTGTTTCTCCTAAATAAATTGCCATTACCCAACAAGGTGTCCGAAGGTAAAGAAAGCCGTGCCGAGATTCTAAAGAAAGTTTTGCTTGATTTCTTCTTGACCTCAGGCATAAATAAGGCATTAGGGAAAAGAATGACGTAAAGTAAATAGTACTATTAGTTATTGTGAGAAACTTATTAGTAATATACATTTTTGGAAAGAATAACTCTAGTAAATGAATAAAACTGAAACTAATTTGTCACAATTTGAACGCTCTGTCCTAACGTAACAACGTTAAAGAACGTACTAAATTATTATTTATTAGCAACTAAAAAATGAAAAGGAGTAATCTCCATATATTCGGTTATGAATTACCATAATAGCACAGTTAAGAGTAAATGACAAATAGTCACAACAATATCGCAGTAAAAGGATTAAATCCATCTAAGAGCAAGGACTCTAGATTACGTAAAATGTGAGGAAAATGTATTAACAGTTAAATATTGTATATAGAAAAGGTTTTATTTTCGGTTAAAACCTGACAAACTGAGCTTGTGGGTGGGGCATGTAGTGGGACGCGAAATTGAAGCGTCACCCATCCACCAGTGTCAGCCCAGTTTGCGGATGAATATAAGTTTAATTTAGTTTTGTTTATGTACTTTTTTTATATTTGTAATGGTTGTGAATTGTCTAAAGTTTTTGTATTTTTTTTATGTTTCATGTACGGAGAGGGCGGCGCAACGAACTGAGACAGCATCTTCGCTGCCGGGACCAGAGAGAAAATTGCTGGCCACTATACGTCGCGGGTCGACAGCCAAAGAGCAACAGAAGATCCTGAAACCGAGTTGTTGCGTCGTGCTTCTAAAAATTGATAAATGAGAATTTGTAATGTTTTGTACAACAATGATATCATAGGAAGTTTAATCTTATTGAAAATGTTTAGTTTTGTCTCGTCAAGGCTCAGGTTCACGTCTGTATGTAGGAAGATAATAAACTAGTGGATGCTACTAAAGTTGAAATACGTGTTCTGAGGATTTATTTATGAAGAATTATGTGAATGGATTAATAATATATTTGACAAGATTATTGAATTTTGACAGCGTTCATCGCAACTTTGAATCTCAAAAAGTTTATTCAATGTGGTTCTAATATCGATTAAATCAGATAACGTGTATCAATATAATTTCTGAGGAGAAACAAACGACATCTAAAATTGAAAAAGTTTACGCAAATCAATTGACCCGAGTGACATAATTCTGTGCATACGACTGAAATGATGTTTTACAGTTTCGTTCAAGAACCATTCTGAGCCAATTTAAAAAGAATATTAATAATTTTGAAGTGAGTTGTAACTGAGGTAGGTGACGAAGTCTGCACATGGTCATATATCAAAAGAAAACCATTTATAAACAACTTACGTCGTTACATTACAAGAGTTCGCTTCGTCACCCAAGTGGGGCTTTGCTCTTCTGTGGCGATAGCGTTGGAGCTGCTGGTCACCGTAGGTGGCCGTGTGTTGTCTCCCGCCGGCGACGCCACGACAGCCCGCTCCCGGGCCTCTGTCGGCAGCGGCAAGCTCAGTTGGGAACACGGGTGGTCGCACTCAAAGCGTCTACTCGCTAACTCCGGGCGATTGCGCCTATCTCGAACCCGACCAAGTATTGAGGACGGCGCTGCGCGCCGCCGGGACCTGAGAGGGTTTCAAGGTCTATCGTGCAGAGGAGCTCAGCCTCCTCCTGTTTGCAGAATATTTGAGCAAACGCTTGCGTGTTCACGTGGGCCCCTTCGACACACATCCGGGCAGCTGGCTGCTCAGCTCTAGTTGCGCAGCTCCCTAGTTGATCCTGCCAGTAATCATATGCTTGTCTCAAAGAGTAAGCCGTGCATGTCACAGTGCAAGTCGCCTTAAGGTGAAACCGCGAATGGGTCATTAAATCCGTTATGATTCCTTAGATCGTACCCACGTTTCTTGGATAACTGTGGTAATTCTAGAGCTAATACGTGCAAACAGAGTCTGGCGTGAGGTCGGTTGCTTGACGGTGCGTTCGGCGCTGGCCCGCCCGTTGCTGGCGGGCCATAAGGCACGGAGGCTCGCACTGGGGCATATCGCTTCCAGTCGGGCGTGCCGGGGCAGTCCTCACACGGGGAAGTGATGCGTCTATTATAGCCTCTCCTTCCCAAGTGGCTCTTTCCGCCTTCCCGTGGTTCCAGATGTTAAGCTCTAAGAGCAGTGAAATTCTGGCATGCCCATTGCCAATTGAAACGAGTGATCCGCGTGCGTCAAAACACGCTTCTACTGCGCCTGATCCCTCTCCCCATGACGAGCTGGGACAGGCAGAAGGTGAAACTGTGTCACTGTTTCACCTTCTGGCTGTCCCAGCTCGTCCTGGGGAGAGGGATCAGGCGCAGTAGAAGCGCGTTTCGACGCACACGAATCACTTGTTTCAACTGGCAATGGGCACGCCAGAATTTCACTGCTCTTAGAGCAAAATGTGAAAAATGGTAAGATGAGCCAGGCGGCTCTGTCTATCATCAAAAATGAACTTACAGCATGGGCCATTGCTCATGCAAAACTTGAAGGGCAGAGTTAGAGAAGGAAAACAGCAGATTGCGAAACCAACCGGTCAAGACCTGGGCGGCGGTGGCTGCGCAAGCGCCATCCAAGCCAAACACAACTAAAGAGACAATTGACAAAGTAGCCAAGAGATCAGACACTGCGGTCTTTCTCAGGACTCTGCCTGGGCAAGACGCCAGTGTGAAGAAAATTCAGGAGCTATTTACGAAAACAATCAACCCAGCAAAAGACAAAATCAGAATAAAGAGGATTAAACCAAGTAAAAATTCGGTAATTGAGGAGGTAGCTTCGGAGGAGGACAAAGCCAAGTTACTAAACAACCAAAAACTAAATTCAGTAGTCAAGTGTGAACCTCCAAAGAAGAGAAATTCCCTAGTAATCCTCTATGATGTATCCACTATAATGACTGATGAGGAACTGACAGACGCAATAAGAGAGCAAAACTTTGATGACGTAAATGAGGAAGAATTTAAAATCAGTTTCAAATTAAGATTCAAGACGGGGCCTCGGAGGCGTGATGTTGTTCATCACGTTGCCGAGGTCACGGCACCAATGTGGAGAAAGATCACGGCAATGAGCAGATTATACGTTGGCTTCCATTCGGTCGACGTCAGGGATTACATCGTGGTACCTCGCTGCCACAGCTGTGGTGACCTGGACCACATTCTAAGGCTTCGTACCAGGGAGGCGGCTTGTACGGAGTGTGGCACAAACGAACATAACCGCAAAGACTGCAAAGCAGCAGTGGTCTGCACTCCATGCAAAAGCCGCGGAAGAAAGTCATGTGAAGCCACGGGACGTAATTGCCCAACATATCGAATGCTAGAGCAACGATTGATCTCTAAAATCGATTATGGCTGATCACAGCCCACAAAACAGGATGCCAAAGCGCAAATCCCCAAGCAAGAGGAAGCAGGACGCTATGAGGGCAACCAGATTTAAGAACTTCTTGATGGCGCTCTTGGGCACCACAAAGACAGATGTAATAGACAAGGCCATCCAAACAGAGCCTTACATGATTGACAGCAGTATACAGACAGATCTCCCCGCAATGGGCATAGATTCCGCCCCTCAACGCCGGGGAACGAAGCCGACAGTCCATCTGAAGTGGCAAGAGCATCCTGTGACTGTAACAATCCCAACAGGAAATCAATCTAAAGAAATTCAACCTATTCAAGACAATGCAGTCACAAGTACAAGTCTGAAGTCCACAACACAGATTGCCATCTGTGGACCCGGTAAGGGTGTACCTCAATATCGAGTACACAATGCAACTGGCTAGACTGGAAGAGCCAATTACCCTGGCCACTGCCTTACGACATGTGGTCCGTGTAGAACGTGAAGAGGGTAGGAAGGTAACCATCTCGGTAATGGAGGCTGTGGACAGAATTCAGCTGAAGTCAGTGAATCTCCCCACTGATTTCAGAGCCCTGCGGGACCTGCTAAAGAAAGTCTTTGAGAGACGTGGGAAGTTCGACCTCCAGAACATTTACGAACAGACTGTACTGGCAAATGGACGAATTCCTCTCTACTGGAGTAAGACCTGGTCAGACGAACACATGCACACATACTTCCCATGACGACTGAAATAACAATTGGACAATTAAACACGCACAATAGCCGACTTGTGATGCAGGAGCTCCGTAAAGAGGTGGAGGAGAGGAGACTGGATGTGCTCTGCTTACAGGAGCCGTACTCCCAAGCTGGAAAAATAGCTTTCGCTGCCGCAACATGGCAAATTGTCAGCAGAGGCGAGAACCCAAGAGTGGCAATAGTAGTTACAAATAAACTTCTGAGGGTCACCACGCTCTCACAATTTACAACTAGTCACTGCAACGTCGTGGAGCTTCAGTCCCCAGTGGGAGTAATTATTCTTATAAACACGTACTTCCAATATGTAGGTGAGATTGAACAGCATTTATAACATCTGGCAAGAGTTACCACGGCGTTGCGGGGACGGAAGATAGTCATAACAGCTGACATTAATGCAAAATCCCCCCTGTGGTACAGTGGCACCAGAGATGCAAACGGGGACAAAGTGGAAGAGTTTATCATGGCATCACAGCTCGTGGTGGCCAACAAGCCGGGTAATCCTCCTTCCTACGCAGCAGGAGGAGGACAGGGCACGAACATAGACGTAACCTAACATCTCCTAACGCAGCAAACCTCATACAAAGCTGGAAAGTCGTGAGCAATGCCACCACGAGTGACCATAATTTAATAACGTTCACTTTAGGTGAAAGGGAGTGCCGCTGGAGCATGGGGTGGGAAGTACAACTCAATTATAACAAAGCGGATTGGGAAAGCCTAGCAAGGGAGTGCGACATTCTTGCCTTACCGGAAGGTGATGTACATTAAGACATAGACGTGGACGAAAGAGCTGAGGAACTCATAAGCGCAGTACACAGAGCGGAGAGGGCCGCTGTACCAACCAGGACAAATGCCATGGCGGCCTCACCGTCACCATGGTTGGCCGAATTAGAGGAATTACGTCAATCTGTCTGGAGGCTAAGGAGGAACTACCAGCACAGTGTCGTCTGGCTGGAAAGGCAAAGATGGCAGTTGCAATATAGGGAGGCCAAGCAGAGATTTCAGAATGAACTTCGCGAAGTAAGAATGCGTAGCTGGGAGAGCTACGTGTTGAACCAGTTTACTTTAGACCCGTAGGGTCTCCCCTATAAATTAGTGAGGGAAAAAATCCGCTCTCCCCTGGAGCTATCAACAGTCAGGCAGGGGGACAGGATGACGGAATCTTGGCAGGAGACTGCAGAGGTCCTTCTCCGGTCCCTGCTGCCTGACGACAATGCGTATGGAGAAACTGTAAACCAGCAGCAACTGCCAGACCTAGAAGAATACAACAACGATACGGCAGTCTACCCCTTCTCGGAAGGGGAGGTGGCTGCACAAATAAGATCCCTAAAAAGAGGGAAAGCTCCAGGATCAGACGGCATTGTGGCCGAGGTGGTGCAATTTCTGGCACCCCAGCTAATCGCGCCGCTAACTCACCTCTTTAACGAGTGCCTCAGACAAAGGAAGTTCCCCAAGAGGTGGAAAACCACGAACATGGTCATAATTAAAAAGGGACCAGAAAAAGACCTGGCCGAAGTCAAATCATACAGGCCTATTTGTCTATTGGACCTGTTCAGGAAGCTTTTGGAAAAACTGCTGGCTGACAGATTGACAGCTCACCGGGTGCTGTGCGGGATGAGCGACAGACAGTTCGGCTTCAGGCCGGGGCGGTTGGCATCTGATGCTATTGGTCTGGCGGCTGAGGTCTGCAGCTCAACCCCACATAAGTACGTCGTAGCCATCATGGTGGATATCAGTGGCGCCTTCGACAACCTGTGGTGGCCTTCGCTCTTCTCCTGTCTGCGGGAGAAAGAGTGTCCAGGGCCGCTATATGGGTGTCTGAGGAGCTATTGTAAGGATCGGGAGGTATGGCTATCATCCCCTAGCGGGAGAATTGGGAAAGTAATTACCAAAGGGCGTCCCCAGGGCTCTGTCCTGGGACCCCTTTTCTGGGACATCCATATGGAACCATTACTAGACAGACTACAGCAAAGTGAAGAAGTGCTAGAGGTGATAGCCTACGCAGATGAACTCCTCCTGCTGGTCGGCGGTCGCAGCCGAGAAGACATCGAACCAAAGATCGAAAGGGCCATAGAGAAACTGCACCAATGGTGCCAAAATACAAAGATGAAAATATCTCGAAGTAAATCTACATACTTACTGCTAAAAGATCAGCTAATCAGGAATCCCACTGTTAGAATCGATGGCTCACCAGTTCTTTGGCGACAGGAGACGCAATACTTGGGAGTCATAACTGACGAGAGATGGAACTTAGGGAAACACATAGAAACCGTAACCCAGAGAGCTCTCCAACTATTAAACAATCTCATTTCCATTGGACATAAAAGATTTCATCTCCCTCCTCATCTCATAAAACTTTATCACAATAGTATTCTAACCTCAGTAGTGGGTTACGGCTCGGGAGTCTGGGTGCACAGGCTCACGCGGGTCGTGCCCGCCATGACCGTGAGAAGAGTCCAAAGAACCATGATTTTAAGATCTGTGGGGGCCTACAGAACATCACCGGGGGGAGCTCTATTAGTCATAATGGGGCTCTGCCCGATAGATATCAAGATACGTGAGCAAGCGGCATGGTACTGGGCCAATAGGAACAGGGAAAAAATAATAGAGATCATGGGTGTGAGGTGGAGAATAAGAGAGAAATACGAAATAGAGGGGAGGAACTTTGGCAGAGGGCTTGGAAGGAAAAAGAAACGGGGAGAAGAACCTTCCAGTTCCTACCTGACGTAAAAGAGCGTGGGGGCATGAAATATTTTGAACCCACATGAGGACTTATTCACTTTCTATTTTTTTTTAATTTTTCTTTATTATTTATGTCAGTTCGGGAAAAGGGCAACCCCAGAGTGTGACTGTGGCGCGGCAGAGGGAACTCCCGACCATGTGGTTTTCGAGTACCCTCTCTTCAATGATGTCGCGACAACACTCCGAGACAGACTTCCGAACAATGACACATGCCATCTACTTAGACAAGAAGACACTTTTCACACTTTGAATGCTCTGGCAGATGAGGTATCACGGAAAGTGTTAACAGAATACCTGAGGGACCAAGAATAGGTACCAATTCATAGACCAACCAATTGTGACCAGATCCCATTCCCATACCGCCTGTGCATGAAATGGCCGAAATCCATCAGTTGGAAACCGCTACGTATGGGACTAGGGGGGGTGGGGTCAATACCAACGATTATGACTAAAGCACTGATTATAACGTAGGTTAAGTAGTATTTTGTAGGACTTAGATTTAGGACATTAACTTAGGAAACTGCAGCGAATACCAACTTTGGCCAGCCCAGTGCCAGGGGCATGCTCCACGGGGTTAGCTCGTGGAGCTTGGCTATTCCAAGTAGGTTTGTACTTTACTGGCACACCTGTGATGCTGCAGTTAGTAGTTATTCTATGTTAGATACTTAACAAGTAGGTTAATTAAACAGCCCATTGTTGTAGAAAATTAACACACTGTAGTAGTTTAAACTGTAGTGTCACTAACAATTGTAACATTAAGCTGCATTATAACCCAATTAATGGCCCACTAATCATGGTAGGAGGTGGGTTAATATGTATAACTAGTATTGTTTGTGGAAATAAAGAAAAATTAAAAAAAACAGTCTGGCATGAGGTCGGTCGCTTGACGGCGCGTTCGGTGTTGTCCTGCCCGTTGCCGGCGTGCTGTAAGGCAAGGAGGTACGCACTAGAGCGTATCGCTTCTAGTTGGGCGTGCCGCGGCAGTCCTCACAAGTGGAAGTGATGCGCCTCTCACAGCCTCTCCTTGCCAAGTGGCTATTTCCGCCTTCCCGTGGTGCCAGACGTTAAGCTCGTCATTCTGCTTTGCGACAAAAGGGAGAGCTGTGACCCAACCCGATGCGAAAGCGAAGTGTGCGTGGCACAGGGCGAGCTGTGTCGAGGGACCGAACATCAGTCTCTTTCTGTTCGCAGGGCACAGACGAGCAGGTGCTCTGCATGCCGGTGACTTCATTTCTCGGCGTGGGATCTCTGCCATGCCCAGGATGTGGTGACATCGCCTGGGCCGAGTTAGATGGGTCCAGACCGCTGAACGATTGGGTGACTAGCCCACCACCTGAGTAGGAGTGGGTCCTTGGCCCAGAGGTGGAAGCTCGGGGTAGTAATTGGTGAAGGGCAAGAGGTGCATCCGCCTCTCTGGAGTGCAGGGTGCACTTGCCGAGGAGCGTCGGGTGAAATCGACGAAGACAGAGCCACCGATGGGGACCAGTGCGCTGGTAACGGCGTGCTGAACCCTGCAGATCGAGGGTGCCCTTGGCCTTGGGGCGAGGCCAGTGGGGTGAGCTACCTTCTTGTCCCCCCCCCCGCCCCCCATGCCTAAGGAGCTTGTCGGGCAAGAGACGGGCTCCCACCTTTTTTATCACTCGTTACAATCATGGCGTCCAATGAAACGAGTGATTTGAGTACACTTTCGAGGGCTTCTTTTGCGTCTGATCCCTCTCCACAGGACGAGGTGGGACAGGCATAGGAGGATGAAACGGTGATAAAAAGACATGCAAAAATCACTTTCCTCTTGGAGCAAAGTATTAAAAATGGAATAATAAGTCTAGGGGCATTGTCTCAAATTAAAAATGAATTGGCTGCATGGGCTATTGCCCACGCAAAACTGGAAGGCCGTTTGGATGAGTTGGAAAGGGAGAATATCAGGTTGTGGAGACAACAACCTACCAAGACCTGGGCGGTTGTGGCTAAGCCGAGTAACACCAAAGATACCAATGACAGGGTGACCAAATGCAAGACACGGCAGTCTTTCTCAGGACCCTGCCTGGGCAGGACACAAGTGTCAAGACAATACAAGAACTACTAACAACCACAATTGACCCTGTCAAGGACAAAATAAAAACCAAAAGAGTCAAACCAAGCAGAAACTCAGTTATTGTTGAAGTAGCCTCTGAAGAAGATAAAGATAAATTGCTAAACAATACGAAATTAAATGCGGTGGTCAAATGTGAGCCACCGAAGGAAAGGAATCCTTTATTCATATTGTATGACGTTCCAACAGTAACGACGAAAGAAGAATTATGTGAAACAATAAGAAAACAAAATTTCGAGGAAATGAATTAGGAGGACTTTAAAAATTGCTTTAAGCTAAGATTCAAGATGGGTCCTCGGGACTGCGATGTTGCACATCACGTTGCCGAGGTCTCCACATCAATGTGGAAACAAATCACAGCTATGGGCAGATTAAACGTGGGCTTCCACGCAATTAATACTAGAGAAAATATCGTGGTACCTCGTTGCCACAACTGCGGCGACTTGGACCACATTCTGAGGCACTGCACCAGGGGGTCGGCCTGCTCCAAGTGTGGTGAGAGTGGTCACACTCGAAAGGACTGTAAGGCCACAGGAGTCTGCATTCCCTGTAAAGGTCGTGGCAAAAAGTCTTGTGGAGCCACAGGACGGAACTGCCCTACTTACAGGATGCTCGAACAAAGATTAATTTCGAGAATTGATTATGGCTGAAAGTAGAATACCGAACAGGATGCCAAAGCGTAAATCCCCGAGCAAAAGGAGGAGGGATGCTGTGAGGGCAAGCAAACTTAGGGAATTCCTGAAGTCGCTCTCGAGCGCTAACAAAACAACAACAGTTGACAAATCTATTCAAACAGAGTTCCTCACAAAGGAAATTAGTATTCAGACAGAGTTCCCCTCAATGGTCACAGCACCCTCCTCTGAAAGCTGGGGTACGATGCCGATTAAGGATGAAAAACGGCAAGGGCATCCTGTAGTAGCGGCAGATAAAGCTGTACATCAACCAGTATTAGAAAACATAATAAACAGCTCCACTACAAATTCCGCCACACAAGACACCCCAGTAGTTAGGTTGCCACCTGTCGATTCGGTGAGGGTGTACCCGAATCTCGAGTACCCCATGCAGCTGGCTAGGCTGGAGCAGCCGACTACCCTGACCACTGCCTTACGACATGTGGTCCGCGTGGGACATGAGAATGGACGAAAGTAACCTTCTCGGTGATGGAGGCTGTAGACGGGAATACAGCTAAAGTAGGTGAACCTCCCCACTGACTTCAGAGCCCTGCGAGACCTACTTAAAAAAGTTTTCGAAAGACGTGGAGAAAAATTTGTTCTAGATGAAATCTATCAACAATCAGTTATGGCAAATGGACGACTTACATATGACTGGAACAAAACCTGGCTGAACGGACCATATACACACCTACTTTCCGTGACAACCAAAATAACAATCGGCCAACTTAACACTCAAAACAGTTGACTGGCGATGCAGGAGCTCCGTAGGGAAGTGGAGGAGACAAGACTGGATTTAATCTGCTTGTAGGAGCCATACTCTCTAGCTGGGAAAGTTACATTCACTGCTGCAACATGGCAAACCGTCAGTAGTGGGGATAACCCAAAAGCGGCAATTTTAGTAGTTAATACAGCACTAAGTGTAACACCCTTGTCACAACACATCAACTGTCACTGCAACGTCGTAGAAATAATCTCCTGCTGGAATTGTAATTCTCATCAGTATGCACTTTCAGTACCGAGACAGTATCGAGCATCACTTAAATCATCTAACGAGAGTAGCCACAGCGTTGCGGGGATGCAAAAGCATTATAACTGCTCACATAAACTCTAAAACCCCCTGTGGTACAGTAACACAAGGGACGAAAATGGTGGAAAAGTTGAAGAGATGATTGTCTCTCCAACTTGTGGTGGCAAATAGGCCCAGTAATCCTCCCACCTACGTGGCGGGGAGGGGGCAGGGCACAAACATTGACGTGACGCTCGTCACGCCGAATGCTGCTAACATGCTGCGTGATTGGAAAGTGGTAGACAATGCCACCACTAGTCATCATAATCTAATCACCTTCATTCTAGGATACAGAGAGTGCCACTGGGCCATGGGGTCGGTAGCGCAAATCAACTTTAGAAGAACAGATTGGGAGCGCCTAGTTAGAGAGTGCGACATTCCCCCATTACCAGAAGGTGACGCACAACCAGATTTTGACGTAGACAACAGGGCCGAGGAGCTGGTGTGTGCAGTAACAAGGGCGATCAAAGCGGCTGTAGCAACTAGGAGGAGGGCCTTGGTGGCCTTACCGTCACCATGGTCAGCCGAACTACAGGAATTGCGTCAGTCTGTCAGAAGGCTGAGGAAGCGCTACCAGCGCAGTGTCGACTGGTGGGAGAAGCAAATATGGCTGTTGCTCTACTGGGACCCAAAGTAAAACTTTCAGAAGGAGTTACAGACGACTAGGATGAGAAGTTGGGAAACGTTTGTAACGAATCAGCTGGGCTTGGACCCTTGGGGGGTGCGCTATAAATTGGTAAGGGAGAAGATCCGTTTCCCAATGATGATATCAACGATCAGGCATGGGGACAGGATGACGGAATCGTGGCAGGAAACTGCTGAGGTCCTCCTATGATCCCTGCTGATTGATGATGATAGGAATGAAGACACTGAAGGCCAGCAACAGCTACGAAATGAAGATCTTGCTAGGTATGAAAATGGTGGAGCAGTCCTCCCCTTCTCTGAGGAGGAGGTTGCTGCTCTCATCACGTCACTAAAAAGAGGGAAAGCCCCTGGGCCAGATGGCATTGTGGCAGAGGTAGTGCAGTTTTTAGCCCCACAGCTAGTTGCACCACTTACACACCTATTCAATAAATGCCTCAGGAAGGGCCGATTTCCGAAGATCTGGAAAGTTGCAAACGTAGTAATTATCAATAAAGGCCCTGAGAAAGACCCTTCTGAGGCCAAATAAAACAGACCCATTTGTCTGCGGCTAAGCCCTGTGCAAGTATGTTGATGGCATCATGATGGACATCAGTGGCGCCTTTGACAACCTGTGGTGGCCTTCGCTCTTCTCCTGCCTGTGGGAGAAAAAGTGCCCATGGCTCCTATACAGCTGTGAGGAGCTATTGTGAGAATCGGGAGGTCTGTCTATCATCCACTAGCAGGAAAGTTGGGAAAACTACTACAAAGGGATGCCCTCAGGGTTCCCTGTTGGGTCCCCTTTTCTGGGACATCCACATGGAGCCACTTCTGGACAGCTTTCAACAGAGCAAAGAGGCGCTAGATGTGAAAGCCTACGCTGATGACCTCCTCCTATTGGTCGGTGGCTGAAGTTGCGAGGATATAGAACCCAAGATACAAAGGGATATGGCAAAACTATAACTGTGGTGCCGTAACACTAAGATGACCATTTCACCCACTAAGTAAACTTACCTTTTACTAAAAGGTCAGCTAGTTAGAAATTCAACCGTGAGAATCGAGGGCACACCAGTTCTTTGGAGACGGGAGACACGTTACTTGGGAATCATCATTGACGAAAGGTGGAACTTCGGAAGGCACATTGAAACTGTAACCCAGAAAGCTTTACAAGTATTAAATAACCTCCTCTGATAAAATTATATCATAACAGCATATTAACATCAATAGTGGGTTACGGCTCGCGAGTCTGGGCACACAGGCTCACCAGGGTGGTGCCCGCCATGACAGTGAGAAGGATACAAAGAAACATGTTACTAAGATCTATGGGGGCTTATATAACATCCCCAGGGTTGCCCTGTTAGTCATAATGGGGCTCTGTCCTCATGGACATCAAAATCAGAGAGCAGGCCACATGGTACTGGGCTAAGAAAAACAACATCACAAAAATAGAAGAAATTATGGGAGCACCTGTTAGGGATAAGGGTGAGATAACGAGGAGGAGTGAAGATTTATGGCAGGAGTTATGGGAGATGGGAAGAAGGACTTCTCAGTTGTTACCAAATGTGAGGGAGACAATGGGAATGAAATATTGTGAGCCGACTCGGGATTGTTCCACTTCCTCACTGGTCATGGCCCCTATCCGACATATCTATGTCGGTTTGGGAAGAGGGCGACACCCGCATGTGACTGTGGCGCATCGTAGGGTACTTGTGACCATGTGGTTTACAATTGCCCCCTTTTCGATGATGTAGCAGCCGCACTATGAAAGCAACAGCCGAGTAACAATACTTACGACCTACTGAGACAAGAAGAGACTTTTCAAACACTGAATACATTAGCCAACGAGGTATTACGAAAAGTATTGACAATATTCTTGAGAGACTTTCGTGACTAGTTGCTAATCACGAATTGCGTCCAGCACCCCGATCCCGTACCGCCAGTTCGTGGATAGGTTGAATAATCAGTTGGAATCCGCCACGTGGAGGACTAGGGGGACTGGGGTGATGTACTGATTTGACACATGCACCGGATATGACGTAGATTAGTTAGTAGTTTAGTACAATAGGATAGGATATTAGACTAGGAACCTGCAGCGACGGCAAAATCCTTGCCTGCTTTGTGTCAGGGGCACGCTCATCGGGATTAGCTCGATTAGCAAGGCACTCAAGTTTGGTTTATACTAACACTGGCACACATGTAACGCTGCAGGCAGTTAACACTAATCACCAGTAGTCATTAGAAAGTAATGCTAACATTAGAAATAGTCTGCCCATTAACACAAGTAATACTGTCTGTAGTCTTGCAAATTAATATGAAGTAGCTGCAATTGTAAATAACATTGTAGAATATTAAGAACCACTAATCATTAAGGTGGTGGGTTATCCTTATGTAATTATTATGATTCGAAATAAAGAATTCCTTTTTCAAAAAAAGAAAAAAAAACAGCGTCTGGACCAGAGATGGAAGGGATGCTTTTATTAGATCAAAACCAATCGGTCGGCTCGTCCAGTCCGTTTGCCTTGGTGACTCTGAATAACTTTGGGCTGATCGCACAGTCCTCGTACCGGCGACTATCTTTCAAATGTCTGCCTTATCAACCGTCGATGGTACGTTCTGGGCCTATCATGGTTGTAACGGGTAATGGGGAATCAGGGTCCGATTCTGGAAAGGGAGCCCGACAAACAGCTACCACATCCAATGAAGGCAGCAGGTGCCCAAATTACCCACTCCTGTCACAGGGAGGTAGTGACGAAAAATAACGATACAGGACTCATCTGAGGCTCTGTAATGAGTACCCTTTAAACCCTTTAACGAGTATCTGTTGGAGGGCAAGTCTGCCGCCAGCAGCCATGGTAATTCCAGTTCCAATAGCATATATTAAAGTTGTTGCGGTTAAAAGCTCGTAGTTGGATTTGTGTCCCATGCTGTTGGTTCACCACCCGTCGGTGTTTAACTGGCATGCATCGTGGGACGTCCTGCCAGTGGGGCGAGGTGAAGGCGTTCGACTGCCTCGTGGGTCCCGAGGCGGATCCCGTTGATATCCTACCAGGGTGCTCTTTATTGAGTGTGTCGGTGGACCGGCATGTTTACATTGAACAAATTAGAGTGCTTAAAGCAGGCAAGCCCGCCTGAATACTGTGTCCATGAATAATGGAATGGGACCTCGGTTTTATTTCCTTGGTTTTCGGAACCCGAGGTAATGATTAATATGGACAGATGAGGGGATTTCGTATTGCGACGTTAGAGGTGAAATTCATGGATCGTCGCAAGACGAACAGAAGCGAAACCATTTGCCAAGGATGTTTTCATTAATCAAGAACGAAAGTTAGAGGTTCGAAGGCGATCACATACCGCCCTAGTTCTAATCATAAGCAATGCCAGCCAGCGATCCTCCGCAGTTCCTCTGATGACACGGCGGGCAGCCTCCAGGAAAGCTTTTGGGATCCGGGGGGAAGTATTGTTGCAAAGCTGAAACTTAAAGGAATTCACGGAAGAGCACGACCATGAGTGGAGCCTGGACTCAACACGGGAAACCTCACCAGGCCCAGACACTGGAAGGATTGACAGATTGATAGCTCTTTCTTGATTCAATGGGTGGTCGTGCATGGCCGTTCTTAGTTGGTGGAGCGATTTGTCTGGTTAATTCCGATAACGAACGAGACTCTAGCCTGCTAACTAGTCGCGTGACATCCTTCATGCTGTCAGCGATTACTTTTCTTCTGAGAGGGACAGGCGGCTTCTAGCCGCACGAGATTGAGCAATAACAGGTCTGTGATGCCCTTAGATGTTCTGGGCCGCACGCGCACTACACTGGAGCAATCAGCGTGTCTTCCTAGGCCGAAAGGTCAGAGTTACCCGCTGAACCTCCTTCGTGATAGGGATTCGGGCCTGCAATTTTTTCCCATGAATGAGGAATTCCCAGTAAGCGCGAGTCATAAACTTGCGTTGATTACATCACTGCCCTTTGTACACAGCGCCCGTCGCTACTACCGATTGAATGATTTAGTGAGGACTTCAGACAGGTACGCGGCATCGACTCTGTCGTTGCCGATGGTACTGGAAAGATGACCAAACTTGATCATATAGAGGAAGTAAAACTCGTAACAAGGTTTCCATAGGTGAAACTGCGGAAGTGTCATTACTGACTAGACTGCATGTCTTTCGATGTGCGTGTCGTGTCGCGCAAGACGCTACCTGTACGGTTCGCAGTAGCTGTGAGCCACGTGCGAAACCACGTGTGCTTCTCAAAACTAACGGAAATGTTGTGTGGTACCAGCGCCGAAGCTCAGGAGTGGCAGGCCAGCGGCACCTGGCGCCAAGCGCCCGTTTTGAATTACTTTCGCCCGAGTACCTGTCCGCTCTGTTGTGGAGCCGTACAACGCCCATCGGCCATGAGGTCGTTGGACAAAACACTGGAACAGGGGCCGTCAAACGCCTCAGTCCAGCCTATGCAACTGTTTTGAAAACGACAGTGGAAACTAAAGAAGATCACCCAGGACGGTGGATCACTCAGCTCGTGGGTCGATGACGAATGTAGCAAATTATGCGTCGACATATGAACTGCAGTACACATGAACATCGACGTTTCTAACGCACATTGCTGTCCATGGATTCCGTTCCTGGACCATGTCTCGCTGAGGGTTGGCTACGTATACTGAAGCATGCGGCCTTTGCCCCGCGTTGGAGATCTGGGAGTGTCGTGGCCGCCTGTGGGGCTTCTGCATCACCTTAAACGTGCGATGAGCGCCCGTCGCCCGGCGGTTCGCATACCGGTACTGTCTCGGTAGCGTGCACAGCCGGCTGGCGGTGCGGTGCGCGTCACCTTGTACAACGACATCAGACCAGGCGAAACTACCACACTGAATTTAAGCATATTACTAAGCGGAGGAAAAGAAATTAACAAGGAATCCCCCAGTACCGCCAAGCGAACAGGCAAGAATGAGATTTTCACTCTGCAGCGGAGTGTGCGCTGATATGAAACTTCCTGGCAGATTAAAACTGTGTTCCCGACCGAGACTCGAACTCGGGACCTTTGCCTTCCGCGGGCAAGTGCTCTACCTTCTGAGCTACCGAAGCACGACTCACGCCCGGTCCTCACCGCTTTACTTCTGCCAGTATCTCGTCTCCTACCTTCCAAACTGTACAGAAGTTCTCCTGCGAACCTTGCAGGACTAGCACTCCTGAAAGAAAGGATATTGCGGAGACATGGCTTAGCCACAGCCTGGGGGATGTTTCCAGAATGAGATTTTCACTCTGCAGCGGAGTGTGCGCTGATATGAAACTTCCTGGCAGATTAAAACTGTGTGCCCGAGTGAAAATCTCATTCTGGAAACATCCCCCAGGCTGTGGCTAAGCCATGTCTCCGCAATATCCTTTCTTTCAGGAGTGCTAGTCCTGCAAGGTTCGCAGGAGAACTTCTGTACAGTTTGGAAGGTAGGAGACGAGATACTGGCAGAAGTAAAGCGGTGAGGACCGGGCGTGAGTCGTGCTTCGGTAGCTCACATGGTAGAGCACTTGCCCGCGAAAGGCAAAGGTCCCGAGTTCGAGTCTCGGTCGGGCACACAGTTTTAATCTGCCAGGAAGTTTCATATCAGCGCACACTCCGCTGCAGAGCGAAAATCTCATTCTGGAAACATCCCCCAGGCTGTGGCTAAGCCATGTCTCCGCAATATCCTTTCTTTCAGGAGTGCTAGTCCAGCAAGGTTCGCAGGAGAACTTCTGTAAAGTTTGGAAGGTAGGAGACGAAATACTGGCAGAAGTAAAGCTGTGAGGACGTGGCGTGAGTCGTGCTTCGGTAGCTCAGATGGTAGAGCACTTGCCCGCGAAAGGCAAAGGTCCCGAGTTCGAGTCTCGGTCGGGCACACAGTTTTACTCTGCCAGGAAGTTTCAGAACAGGCAAGAGTCCAGCACCGAACCCCGCAGGCTGCTGCCTGTCGTGGCATGTGGTGTTTGGGAGGCTCCATTACCCCGACGACTCTTGCTGAGCCCAAGTCCAACTTGAATGAGGCCACGGACCGTACAGGGTGCCAGGCCCAAAAGCGGCCAGTTCTAGCGTCGCCGGGACCTCTCCTTCGACTCAGGTTGCTAGAGAGTGCAGCTCCAAGTGGGTGCTAAACTCCATCTGACACTATATATGACCATGAGACCGATAGCGAACAAATACCATGATGGAAAGTTGAAAAGAGAGTTCAAAAGTACATGAAACCGTTCTGGGGTAAACACGAGTAGTCCAAAAGTTCGAACGGGTGAGATTCACGCCCATTCGGCCAGTGGCCCCCGCCCTCGTCAGATGGGGCCAGTGGCCCACGTGGAGCAATGTGCAGTGGGGTTGTGTCGGTTTGCTTTTCCACTCGCCGCAGGGTGCGATGGGCCACAGTTCTCCCTTAATAGCACGGCGCGACCCGCTGGGTGCCAGCCTATGGCCCAGGTGCGCAACCTGTTCTTCTGCAGGCCTCGGTTGGCGTCTGTTGGCAGAGCCCCGGTGTCCTGGCTGGCTGCTCGGCGGTAGGTCTGGAGGAGTCAATTCGCTCCTTTGGGCGCTCAGGCCCCCAGCAACCATGCGGACTTCTTCCTGGATAATGGACCTACCTGGCCCGGCCCTGGACTCGCGCCGCTGTTGGCTCGGGATGCTCTCAGGCGGAGTAATCGCTCTCGTCAGCGGCGCTTCAGCTTTGGATAATTTCACGACCTGTCTTTAAACATGTACCAAGGAGTCATTAGGCTGTACGAAACCTAAAGGCATAATGAAAGTGAAGGTGTCACCTTGCACCGGCCGAAGGGAATGGGGCTTCCCCGCCCTTCACGGGGTGGCGGCCTCTGCACTCTAGGGGCATCTCGTCCTCATTGCGAGGTGAGGCGTACCTAGAGCCTACATGTTGGGACCCAAAAGATGGTGAACTATGCCTGGCGAAGATGAAGTCAGGGGAAACCCTGATGGGGGCCCATAGCGATTCTGACATGTAAATCGATCGTTGGAACTGGGTATAGGGAAGAAAGACTAATCGAACCATCTAGTAGCTGTTTCCCTCCAAAGTTACCCTCAGGATAGCTGGTGCTCGTATGAGTCTCATCTGGTAAAGCGAATGATTAGAGGCCTTGGGGCCGAAACGACCTCAACCTATTCTCCAACTTTAAATGCGTGAGATCTCTGGCTTGCTTGATATGCTGAAGCTGCAAGCAAAACGATTCGGATCGGAGTTTCAAGTGGGCCACTTTTGGTAAGCAGAACTGGCGCTGTGGGATGAACCAAACGCCGACGCTCATGAGAAACCATGAAAGGCGCTGGTTGCTTAAGATAGCAGGACGGTGGCCATGGAAGTCGGAATCCACTAAGGAGTGTGTAACAACTCACCTGCCGAAGCAAGTAGCCCTGAAAATGGATGGCGCTGAAGCGTCGTACCTATACTTGGCCATCAGTCTGGCAGTCATGGCCGGACCTTGCGGCCGGCCGCGAAGTTCTGACGAATAGGTGGGTCACAGCAGTGGGTGCAGAAGTGTCCTTGCATGAGCCTGCCTGGAGCCACTGTTGGTGCAGATCTTGGTGGTAGTAGCAAAAACTGCAGCGAGGCCCTGGAGGTCTGACGCGGAGAAGGGTTTCGTGTGAACAGCCGTTGCACATGAGTCAGTTTTTCCTAAACCCTAGGGGAAATCCAATGTTGATGGGGGCCATCATAGCATGATGCACTTCGTGCTGGCCCCCTTTGGGCGAAAGGGAGACCAGTTCCTATTCCAGAACCGATACAAGTCAGGCCCCTCTTTTAGAGATGCTCATTGGGGTAACCCAAAAGGACTTGGAGACTCCGTCGGGAGATCGGGGAAGAGTTTTCTTCTCTGCATGAGCGTTCAAATTCCTTGGAATCATCTAGCAGGGAGATAGCGTTTGGACAACGAAAAACACCACAGTTGCAGCGGTGTCGTGATCTTCCCCTTGGACCTTGAAGGTCCAGGAGAGGGCCATGTGGAGGTGTCGCGCCGGTTCATACCCATATCCGCAGCAGGTCTCCAAGGTAAAGAGCCTCTAGTCGATAGAATAATGTAGGTAAGGGAAGTCGGCAAATTGGATCCGTACTTTCAGGATAAGGTTTGGCTCTGAAGATCGGGGCGTGTCGGGCTTGGTCAGGAAGTGGGTAAGCACTAACGTGCTGGGCCTGGGGGAGGTGAGTGCCGTAGGGGTACCAGTATGTGCAGGCATGTAGCAAGGGCCTGGTCTACTCTCGCTGTTGGTCGGCCTCGTGCTGGCTGGCAGTGCAGGATGCACGCACCTGCACGGCATTCGTGCCCCGGTGCTTCAACCTGCATGCAGGATCCGAGCTCAGTCCCGTTCCTTGGCATCCCATGGATCTTCCTTGCTGCAATGCTGCGTCTGCCTTAACGTGCTCCTCTGGTGGCGCACAGGTGCATGGATTCTCTTCGGCTGCCATTCAATGATCAACTCAGAACTGGCATGGACTGGGGGAATCCGACTGTCTAATTTAAACAAAGCATTGCGATGGCCCTAGCAGGAGTTGACGCAATGTGATTTCTGCCCAGTGCTCTGAATGTCACTGGGAAGAAATTCAAGCAAGCATAGGTAAACAGCAGGAGTAACTATGACTCTCTTAATGCTCACATGATGCGTCATATGGGGATCGTCTCAATCCACTCCTCAGCATCCTTCCAATGTCGAGTGGATGATGGTTCACTTAACCTCTCAGTGGGAAATCCTAGCTGTGGCCTTCACGTGGCGGGAGTCGTGAGGGGAGCCAAGGTGAGGCACACAATTCTGTACCTCCTCCGAGCTTCCTGACCATCAGAGCAGGGTGAACTTATCGGGGCTTGGGGGTTTCCTGCCCCCCTGCCTCTTGTTTGAGCTGGCCCCAACACACAGAATAGAACAGGTAGAGGTCCTCCCATTGAAGGTGCCGCTCCAGTTGTTGGGCCACCATCTGAGGCCACCAGCCCGGGTTGAGTCGCCGTGTCTGCCTTTCAATGCCCAGAGTGCCATCAGAGCTTCGGCACCAAGACTGGTCTTTGTGTGCACCATCACAGGGCTCATCCTGATGCAGACAATGCAGGAATCAACATCCAGAGGACGATGGCCAGGTGGTCTAATGAAGAAGTTCTACGCCTGGCCCATGCTGAAGCAGTGCTGACACTTGAGGGCACCCGGTACCTAAACCAAGAGTTAGTGAAGACCTTCTCACACCGCTCACTTGAATCCATCACGTGTCAGCGTCGTGCCGAAGCTTACAGGAGCCAGGTTGCCAAGTTCGTTGCTGCCCTCTCTGGTGCTGCGGAGCGATCACGCACATCAGATGCTGCTGCACTGACTGCGGAGACATCCGCAACTTCCACAACCTCACCGTCAGCTAATGATCCTGTCGACCAGGCTGTCTGGTCTACTTTAGCAGCCTTACCATCATCCGGTCCAAAGCATCGCTCGGTAGACGACATCTTGGTGCTGGGACCAACTGCATCAAGGCATGTCATCATGGGCAAGCTGCCACCTGCCGTTGATGCCATAGGTAGCAAGGAGGCATCCCACAACCCTGTCGCCCCCAAGCAGATGTCCCAGCCACCAGAGCGTAAACGTGCTGGGCGCATGCGGGAGTATTGTCTGCCAGTGTGACTTCTCCAAGAATGCGGCGTGGTGCATTAATGACCTTCTAGACGGTACACTCCTTCACTAACCACCGGCTATTCCTGGTTAGGTTGATTTCTGGAAGGATCTTTTCACCCAGCGTCCATCTGGCCGAGTGGAATGTCTAGCTTGTCGGCTGTTACTGTCCCGCGCCGAGGTGCCCTTTCAACAGCTATGGGCGCCCATCATGTTGGAGGACGTCGCTGCAGCGCTCCCACCACCTCGTTTCGCCATGGGCCCTGATGGACTCACGCATGCCCAGCTTCGCCGTCTTCCCCGTGAGGTCCTCTTGAAAGTGTTAAACCTTTTTCTTTCGACCCGCCGCCTCCCATCCCGACTCCTCCAGGCCTGTACCTTTCTGCTGTCCAAGAAGGCTGCCCCAGCATCCCCTGCTGACTTCCGCCCGATCACAGTGTGCTCAGTCCTCGCTAGGATCCTGGCGGGTCTGCTGATGCAGACCTGTGTGTTGGATGGGTGTCAGCGGGCCTTCCTTCCTCAGGATGGGATGCTGCACAATTCATTCTTGTTGGACCTAGCGATGACAAAGGCCAGAGTGAGCTGTAGTTCCTTCTATGTCACGTCCCTGGATGTGTCCAACGCATTCGACTCTCTGGACCATGGTGCCCTGAGGGCACATGGTCTGCCTGACGAGTTCATTGGATACATCCTGGGATGCTATGAGGATGGAGCGACGGTGATCTCCGGTCCTGGGAAGTCGCTGGGTCCAGTGCGGCCTTCAAGGAGCGTTCAGCAGGGCGACCCTCTTTCCCCTATCCTGTTTAACCTTTCTCTGGACCTCATGCTTGATCGCCTCCCCGATCATGTTGGTGCTAACGTAATGGGACGACGCCTTAATGCTGCCACCTTTGTTGACGGCCTCCTGCTGTTTGCTGAGACTAGGGGAGGGCTCCAGGACCTGATTGACACATCTACACCAGTTCTTGGGGACCTGGGTTTCCAGGTCAATCCTGGAAAGTGCTTTCCTCCCGCACTCGCGGCCTCTGGTCGCGAGAAGAAAATTAAGGTCGACGACACCACTACCTTCAAGGCTTGATATACCATCCTTCCTGCCTTGACAGTCGAGAGCACTTTCCGGTATCTTGGTCTGGAGTTCTCTAGCAGCGGATGCAGCCTCTTCCATCCGAGGTGGGGGGTCGAGTGACAGCTATGCGTCTTGTCCAAGGCACCACTGAAGCCACAACAACGCCTCGACACCCGGAGAATGGTGGTCTTGCCAGGGATCCACCATCGCTTGGCTCTTTCAAGGACCCGTCTTGGTGCTCTCTCCACAGTGGACAACGCCATCCAAGCAGCTCTGAGATCTTGCCTGTGCCTGCCAGCGGATATCCCTGTTGCGTACTTTCACGTTCCTGTTGCATTTGGGGGATTGGGAGTGCCATCAGCTCGCTGGCTTGGGCCCCTGCTGCGGTGGAATCGGCTCGCTAAAATGCGAGCTCTGGGAGTCCTATCAGCCGGGTCGACATAAGACGTTCTGGGGCGCGAAACTGGGAGGTTAGAGCAACAGCTACGGTGGAATGATGGAGCCATAGGTACAAGCAACCAGCTTGGCCAGATGTGGACTTAACGGCTGCATTCGTCAGTGGATGGCGCTGCCCGGAGGAAGTCTGCCCAAACACCAGGACAACACAGCTGGGTTGATAACCCCCGGCACCATATCAGTGGCTGTGACTTTATCACCTGCCTGCGTACCAGGATAAATGCCCTTCCAACATGGGTGGGGCTGCTGCGTTGTCCTTCAGGTGACACCAACTGCTGGGCAGGCTGCATCGCCAGGGAAACTGCCAATCACGTTGTCCAGCATTGCTTTAGGAGCCATGACGCCCACAGAAAGCGACATAATGCCTTGACATCTTATGTTGCACAAGGCCTTCGTCGCCGAGGCTTTGACATTCACCTCGAGCCTCGTCTTAGAACATCTGAGGTCCTAAAGACGCCGGACATCATGGCGATGCAGCCCACGTTGTCGACGCCCAAGTCGTTGGTGTTAACCTGGACGTCGATCATCGTCACCAGGGGAAAGTCGCGGTCTACGACAGGGAAGCCGTCCACCAGGTCATTAGAAGACTACACCCAGCAGTTCAGCATGTCACCACCACCTCAGCAACCATCTCATGGAGGGGAGTTTGGTCACCTGCCTCTGCACATGATCCGCAAAGTCTGGGCTTCCGATACCATCATTTTGCGGCCATGGCTATGCGGGTCCTCGTTGGGACTGTGATGGCGGCAAGGTGATTCAACACAATGACTGCCACTACGAGCACGATGCACTGGATTGGTGTTGGATGAGGGTTCAATTTATGTTACTCTGTGCTGCTGCCTGGCGTCAATCTCAGGCACAAACGCCACTTTGTTCACGTGGTTTTCCTGTCATGTCTAGTGTTTATTATGTCTGTGTCATTTGTAAGCCAATCATATGGGTAATTTTCTATTGTATGTTCACATACGTGAATAAAGACGGCTATATATAGCCAAATGCCTCGTCATCTAATCGCATGAATGGATTAACGAAATTCCTGCTGTCCCTATCTACAGTGCATTATATGCGCCTGACCATGATTGCAGGCCCCACCTGAGTGAGTTTGTGAGCCCAGGCACTGGAGCCATATCCCACTACAGGAAATAGGTCTGCATAGCGCCACCTGGGGGAGGTGTGTTGCCTCCCAAAACTGGGTTCAAACCGCCAGGAGACCTTCTGATTCCCTGAAATCTTCCATCGCAACAAGGCTTAGAGGAATCTGGTGGGGCCGTTACCATAATATCTAAACCCATGGCCTTCTCGTAGCCCCGAGGCTCAGTAACCTCCTGGATGGGGTGAAGCTAACACAGGATGGGCCATCTATGCATGACATTAAAAGGCTAGCCCTTAACTGGGTGCAACCTTTACTGGTCCGCACTGACCCACAGTGAAAGCGGTGGGTGAGACATGGTCGGTCATGATTCCCCGGTACGTGTGGAGACTCTCCAGGGAACATAACTCGGGTTTGAGTGCCGCACCGTCTCGATAATGTAAAACTCCACAATATAAGACCAGGGCCATAACATCAAAAAGCGAAAGAAAAGAGTGCATGGCGCAGGGGAAGCTGCATTGGAAGGGACACATCACCTGTCCCTGCACAGAGCACAAAACATCTGTGCACTGTCTTCCCACGGCCACATTCGCTGGGGAGGGATCATAGCCTGGGCCAGCAAAGGCTCATCGCCATGAACGGGACGTCTCAGACACGTTCTGCCAAGCCAGGGCTTGGTGACATGTCCCTGGCTAGGTTAAATGGGGCCAGACCCCTGAATGTCTGAGGGACCGAGCCTGCACCTGGGTAGGACTGGGTCGCTGGCCTCAGTGTGGAAACTCGGCCTAGTAGGGGGCGAAGGCCAAGAGGTGAATCCGCCTCTCCGGAATGCGGTGGATCTTTGCCAGGGAGGGACGGGAGAAATCTCCAGTGATGTGGTCGTGGAAGGGGACTAGTGCTCTGGAAATGGCGCGCTAAACTCAGCAGCTCACAAGGCTCTTGGTCAAGGGGCGAGACTTGTGAGCGGGCTGCAGATAGCCCCCTCCCCCCATTCCAGAGGTGCCGGTCGGGAGAAACAGACGGGCCCCATTCTTTTTCACTCTTCAATTCAACATGGCTGAGCAAATGGAGAGTGAAACAGCACTACCGGAGCAAGATTCTCCCATTTATGCGAATATGGATTTTTTCAGTCATGGAAAGACATGCATGCTTCCTACGATTACTTGAACATAGTGTTAAACATGGAAAGACCACCGCTGATCAGGCCAGGGTGATAAAGGAGGATATTGCCAACTGGGCTTTAGCTCATGCTAGGCTTGAGGGGCAGTATGCAGAAATCAAAGCGGAAAACGACCACTTGCGCAAAGAACAATTGAGACCTCAAAAGACCTATGCCGCTGCTCTGGCGACAGCACTAGTTACTAAAATAATGGTCCAGGAGACCATTAAACAAAATGTTGAAAAAGTTGTTCCTACACTATTCATAAAACCTAAAAAAGATGATGACGTAAAGAAAGCCAAAAAAAATTTGAACAAAGTATAAACCCTCGTGTCGACAAAATTAAAATAAATCATACCAGGACAACCAAAAATGTGTTAATTGTTGAAGTGGCCTCAACTGAGGACACTGAGAAAATACTCAATAATTAAAAGTCGAAAGAATCATTTACATGCGAAAAGCCAAAGAAACGCCGCCCCCTGTTGATGATGTATGACATACCATCATACATGTCACAGGACGATGTCACAGACTGCGTGTATTTGCAGAACTCTGAAGACAAGATGACTCACGAAGAGTTTAATGAACAATTCAAAATAGGGTTCAAAGCTGCTCCTCGTGACCGAAACACTGTCCATTACGCAATCGAGGTCGCACCTATATTACGGAAACAAATAATAACAACTGATAGGTTATATGTTGGGTATAATGCAATTTCTGTTAAGAATTACACTGCTCTAACTAAATGTTCAAAATGTCATGACTATGGCCATGTTGCGAAATACTGCAATTTTCAGGACCCGAGTGTGGAAACTGCCGGTGTGACAGTCTTGATAAAAAGAATTGTGAAAGAGAAACTCCACTCTGTATCCCGTACAAATACCTCAAACATACATGTAACACTCCTGGTAAGGAGTGTCTGACCTACAAGTTACTCTTACAATGGCTCACACAGAGGACCGATTATGGCGACTCGCTGTAAGGTCACTCGTCGGAAGTCACCCAGTACAACATAAAAAGACGCGGGAAGGTGCAGAAAGTTACAGGAGTCACAGACGTCTCTGGACGGTGAGGGTGAGGAGAAAGTAAAAGTTTATTCTGTTACAGTGGCAGCAGTACAGCCGGAGATGACGGATTTCTCCTGTCTGGTCGGGAGCTTCCTGGCCAGCAGGGGGAGTCCTCTGGGTTCGTTGATGGCGGAGGCGGCTGGGCCGGCGGATCTCTCCTTCCTGGGCGGGGACTGTTCCTCGCGGGTGGAGGGGGAGGTCTACGCTGTTCCGGTGCCTGACGTGTAGCTGGAGACATTGTACAGATTCCTGCATGGAGGACATAGTGATAGACATCCCTGGCGTTGTGAAGCAGCTGAATGGGTTGAAAATAAATAAATCGCCAGGTCCTGATGGGATTCTAATTCGGTTTTACAGAGAGTACTCTACTGCATTGGCTCCTTACTTAGCTTGCATTTATCGCGAATCTCTTGCCCGACGTAAATTCCCGAGCGACTGGAAAAAAGCGCAGGTGACGCCTGTATATAATAAGGGTAGAAGGACAGATCCTCAAAATTACAGACCAATATCCTTAACATCGGTTTGTTGCAGGATTCTCGAACATATTCTCAGTTCGAATAAAATTAATTGCCTTGAGACAGACAAGTTGCTGTCCATGCATCAGCACAGCTTTAGAAAGCATCGCTCCTGCGAAACACAGCTCGCCCTTTTTTCACATGATATCTTGCGAACCATGGATGAAGGGTGTCAGACGGATGCCATATTCCTTGACTTCCGGAAAGCGTTCGACTCGGTGCCCCACTGCAGACTTCTAATTAAGGTACGAGCATATGGGATTGGTTCCCAAACATGTGAGTGACTCGAAGACTTCTTAAGTAATAGAACCCAGTACGTTGTCCTCGATGGTGTTCATCGGAGGTGAGGGTATCATCTGGAGTGCCCCAGGGAAGTATGGTAGGTCCGCTGTTGTTTTCTATCTACATAAATTATCTTTTGGATAGGGTGGATAGCAATGTGCGGCTGTTTGCTGATGATGCTGTGGTGTATGGGAAGGTGTTGCCCTTGAGTTACTGTAGGAGGATACAAGATGACTTGGACAGGATTTGTGATTGGTGTAAAGAATGGCAGCTAACTCTAAATATAGATAAATGTAAATTAATGTAGATGAATAGGAAAAAAAATCCCATAATGTTTGAATACTCCATTAGTAGTGTAGCGCTTGACACAGTCACGTCGATTAAATATTTGGGCGTAATATTGCAGAGCGATATGAAGTGGGACAAGCATGTAATGGCAGTTGTGGGAAGGTGGATAGTCGTCTTCGGTTCATTGGTAGAATTTTGGGAAGATGTGGTTCATCTGTAAGGGAGACCGCTTATAAAACACTAATACGGCCTATTCTTCAGTACTGCTCGAGCGGTTGGGGTTCCATATGAGGTCGGTTTGAGGGAGGACATAGAAGCAATTCAGAGGCGGGCTGCTAGATTTGTTCCTGGTAGGTTTGATCATCACGCAAGTGTTATGGAAATGCTCCAGGAACTCGGGTGGAAGTCTCTACAGGAAAGGAGGCGTTCTTTTCGTGAATTGCTACTGAGGAAATTTATAGGACCAGCATCTGAAGCTGACTGCAGTACAATTTTACTGCCGCCAACTTATATTTCGCGGAAAGACCACAAAGATAAGAGAGATTAGGGCTCGTACAGAGGCATATAAGCAGTCATTTTTCTCTCGTTCTGTTTGGGAGTGGAACAGAGAGAGAAGATGCTAGTTGTGGTACGAGGTACCCTCCGCCACGCACCGTATGGTGGATTGCGGAGTATGTATGTAGATGTAGATGTAGACTTCTCTTGCCAGGTCAGGTCTTTCCTGGCCACCAGGGGAGGTCTCCCAGATCCTCCGGAGGCGGTGGCGGCTGAGGTGGCGGGTTCCTCCTCCCTTCGAGGCGGGGATTCGCACCTGAAGGTGGAGCCGTCGACGTCCGCTTCGGAGGGGCCTGCAGATGAGAAGACCAAAGAACTAACAAAAGTAGCCACTAATGTAGAGAAGTTAACACTTGGTGTTGGTGCTTTAGGAGATACTCTTACAGTAGAAAAACAGACTTATAATAAATGTCCACCTGGAAATACTTATGGTATATCTGAGGAGACTTTACGGTTATCAAGGCTTGAGAATCCACTAACTCTGAATGCCACACTGAGGCAGTTGGTTCGGGCTGGGCCTCCTCGCAGAAAGAAGGCTACATTCCCTTCTCCAGAGGATTCAGACTGTATACAATTAGTTGCATTAAACATTCCTATAAAAATATACTAAACTAAAAGTCCTAGTTTCGAAAGTCTATATCCGACGGGGAAGGAAACTTGATCTAAACAAAGTGTATGAAGACATGGTGAAAATGCACGGTAGGATCGCGTTTGACTCCGCCCAGACTTGGCCTGCAAGTCATTTTTACACCAGGTACCCTGACTAGACTTAATAACTTGCAGGTAAATGCAATGCGGAGGTCATTGGTCACTCAGGAGCTCCGCAAATTGGCAGAAGAAAGAGACATTTATATTTTATTGATACAAGAACCGAATTCTGTCTCCGGCAGAGTCTCAGGCTTTCCCACTACTGCCCAGGTAATTTCAACTGGTCAAGATCGAATGTCAGCTATAGTTATTCTTAATAAGTTAATTAATACTACTGTTCTCACTCAATTTTGCACTTCACATGTAACTGTGGTTGAGATAAACTTTTGCGATGAACGCTGGTATTTAATAAATGTATACTGTCAGTATAGAGACGCAATAGACATCTACCTGGGGCAATTGCCAACTGTTTTACGAGCCCTAACTGGCAAGTCACTCATCATTACAATGGATAGCAACGCAAAGTCCCCTCTCCGGCACAGTGAAGTGCAGAACCAAAGAGGCCTTACACTGGAGGATCTCATCATCGAAAACCATTTAAATGTTATAAATCTCCCTGGCAATCCTCCTACCTACAGGAATCGAGCCGGGACAGCTTCTCATATTGACGTTACGCTGAGCTCTATCAATATAATGAATAATATTCAGAACGGGAAAGTCTTGGAAAATCTCACTACAAGTGATCATAACTTAACTGAATTCTCAATAGTACCACATGTGGAACTCGTGCCGGAGGGGTGGACAATGCAATATGACTATGGGAGAGCTGACTGGGACCTGCTGGAGGCAGAGTTTAATCTCCCAGAGTTGGGAGACGGTCCTTTTGACTTGTACGAGGCTGTTGAGGCCTTGGTTGTCTCTATCAAGGCGGCTGTGGCCGTGGCGACACCGATGCGGAGGTGTCTCATATGCGAAGTGACCTCTCCATGGACTCCAGAGCTTACCCAGTTCCGGCAGTCTATGAGAAGAGCACGTTGTAGCTATCAAGGGTCCTTCACCCAGGAGGAAAGGCAGTACCATCTTGCCTCGTATAGAAGAAGAAAGTGGCTCTTCAAGGAAACTCTGAGACAACATCGCAGCAGAGTTGGGAGGACTTTGTGAGGTCCCACCTCACTCTGGACCCATGGGGTACACCATACAAAATGGTGAGAGAGAAGATACACTCTCTAATGCATCTTTCGACTGTAAGACTTGGTGACACTGACAAGATGACGAAATACTGGGTTGAGACTGCCGAGGAGTTACTAAACGTGCTCCTCCCAGACGACCTACCTGAAACAGACAGTGAATGCAGAAGGATCAGATAGAATACAACAACGACTTACAAGTATACCACTTCTCTACCGAGGAGGTAAAAGCAGCCATTCGTTCCTTCGTCAAACTCAAGGCCCCAGGGCCTGACGCAATTCGTGTGGAAGTCCTGCAGAGTATTGCGAACAAGATGGCCCCAGGTCTCGCAAAGATATATAACAGATGTCTAGAACCACAGTCCTTCCCAGCCCGCCGGAAGACTGCTGAATTCATAATAACAAAAAAGGCACCAAAGACCCTACAATACCTAAGTCCTATAGGCCTTTCTGCCTCTTAGATGTTTTGGGGAAGACACTTGAGAAGCTACTGGTCTCAAGGATGTCGAGTCACAGGATCCTACGTGGAATGAGTGACTTGCAATATGGCTTTCGCAAGGGAAAGTCAACATAGATGCTGTAAACAAAGTGGCAAGTATTGTACACTCATCCACGAGGAAATACGTTCTTGGAGTCATGGTGGACATTTCCAGTGCCTTCGACAACCTGTGGTGGCCGGCACTCTTTTCTCGTCTTCGGGAGATGGAGTGTCCGGTAACGCTATACGGTTGTCTGAGGGACTACTGCCGGAACATAGCCGCCAGAATCACAGCTCCTGGTGCTGTGGTGTTCAAGAATAGATCAAAGGTCTGTCCCCAGGGATCTGTGTGCTGCTCCTTGTTCTGGGATGACAATATGGATCCTTTACTGATAACACTCGATGAGAACAATGTGGCACTGGGAGTCGTGGCATATACAGACGACCTTCTCGTCCTTGTCGGGGGCGACAATCGTGCTGAGTTGCAAAGTACTTGGTCGTCCTCATAGATGAGGCATGGAGCTATGTGCCGCACATCAGCCATGTTGCCTCTAAAGTTTTGGTAGTTTTAAACAAGCTGACTAGCATAGCCTAACAGCACTTTCATCTTCCACCGTTAGCAACAAAGATGTATCACAACTGTATAATTGGCTCCAGTGACTGGGCTCACAAAACTCATTCAAGTGAGGAGACGATAATTCGGATGCCTGGGCAAGCTACAAACATGTGCAGCATAAGCGGCCAGTAAACTTTGGCGCCGTAACTGCAGTGGAGGGACACCTGCCTCCACAAGTAAGCTGTTCACAGGGCAAATTGTATCCCGCTGTGAAGGATTCGGTCCAGCACCCGCAACGGAGAAGGGGATGCTGAGCCATAAGCCAGGCTCCCATAATCCAGACGGGACTGGATTAACGCCTGGTAGAGCCGTAAGAGGGTAGATCGGTCGGCGCCCCAGCTGGTGCGGCTCAAGCATCGCAGAGCATTAAGATGTCGCCAACACATCTGATTAAGCTGCCAAATATGTGGGAGCCAAGTCAACTGGGCACCAAACACCACACCAAAAAACCGATGTGTCTCTACCACAGCAAGAAGTTCGCCGGCAAGATAAAGCCGCGGCTCAGGGTGAACTGTTCCTCGCTGGCAGAAATGGATAACGCAGGTCTTCACTGCCGGAAACTAGAAGCCATGCGCTACAGCCCAAGACTGCGCCTTGCAGATAGCGCCCTCCAGTTGACGTTCAGCGGTTGCAAGGCCAGTGGAGCTATAGTAGAGGCAGAAGTCGTCAGCATACAAGGAAGCTGAGACAGACGTTCCCACCGCCGCAGCAAACCGTTAATTGCAATTAAAAACAGGCAGACACTTAGGACAGATCCCTGTGGTACCCCATTCTCCTGAACTTGGGAGCAACTATGGGAGGCCGCGACTTGCACGCATAAAGGTACGATGCGATAGAAAATTTTCTACGAAAATCGGCAGTGAACCCTGAAGACCCCAACCGTGAAGCGTAGAGAGAATGCGATGGCGCCATGTCGTATCGTACGCCTTCCGCATGTCGAAAAAGACAGCGACCAGGTGCTGACGGGGGGCAAAGGCCGTACGGATGGCTGACTCCAGGCTCACCAGATTGTCGGCGGCAGAGCGGCCTTTACAGAACCCACCCTGAGCCGGAGCCAGAAGGCCCCGAGACTCGAGTACCCAACTCAACCGCCAGCTCACCATGCGTTCGAACAACTTGCAAAGAACGTTGGTGAGGCTAATGGGGCGGTAGCTGTCCAACTCCAGTGGGTCCTTGCCAGGTTTAAAAACGGGGATAAAAATGCTTTCCCGCCATTGCGACGGAAACTCACTCTCGACCCAGATACGCTTGTAAAGGTCGAGGAGGCGTCGCTGGCAGTCCACTGAGAGGTGTTTCAGCATCTGACAGTGGATGCGATCTGGCCTGGGAGCTGTATCAGGGCAAGCAGCTATGGCACTGTGGAATTCCCACTCACTGAATGGAACGTTGTAGGATTCAGGACGGCGGGTGTGAAATGAAAGGCTCCGACATTCCAATCGCTCTTTAATGGTGCGGAACTGAGAGCAAAATGGTCTGCTAAGCAGTTTGCAATTATGTCTGAGTCAGTACAAACTGCAGGGACGCTGACAGGTGTCCGATAGCCATAGAGGCGCCTAATCATGGCCCAAACCTGCGATGGAGCAGCACTACTGCTTGTGTTGGCGAATGATGCAACGGGCCTGCGCACGGAGCCGTTTAAAGGCGATGAGGTTTTCTAAGGAGGGATGCCACTTGTGATGCTGGAGCGCCCACCTGCGATCTTTAATCGCCTCGGCGATCGCAGGTGACCACCAAGGCACAGTCCTCCGCCGAGGGGACCCAGAAAAACGGGGAATGGCAGATTCTGCGGTAGTAACGATGCTGGTGGTGTCGGAGTGAACTACCGCATCAATGGCTTCATTAGAAAGAGACACAATAGCGGCCATGGAGGAGAACAAGTCCCAGTCAGCCTAATTTATAGCCCATCTGCAAGGGCACCCAGAAGAGTGACGCTGTGGCAGTGACAGAAAGATCGGAAAGTGGTCACTACCACACAGGTCTTCATGCACATTCCATGGGACTGACGTTAAGAGGCTAGGGCTGCAGATCGAAAGGTCGATGGCTGAGTACGTGACATGCGCCACACTGAAATGGGTGAAGGCACCATCATTTAAAATGGACAGGTCGAGCTGTGTCAATACATGCTCAACGATGGCGCCTCGACCTGTTGCCACTGACCCACCCCACAGAGGGTAATGGGCGTTGAAGTCGCCCTGTAACAGGAAAGGCGGTGGCAGCCAGGACATGCTGCGGGACATCACCATCTGGTGGAAGATACAGACTGCAGACAGTAACAGCCTGTGGCGTCCACACACAAACAGCCACAGCCTCTAAAGGTGTTTGTAGAGGGACAGACTCGCTGTGAAGAGAGTGAAGGACATAGATGCAGACGGCATCAGATACCGTTTCATAAGCTACTTGGTTCTTATAATAACCCCAATAGCCACAGATTGAGGGGGTTCGCATCGCTGGAAACCAAGTTTCTTGAAGAGCAATGCAAAAGAAAGCGTGAAGGCTGTGAAGTTGTCGGAGCTCAGCAAGATGTTGAAAGAAACCGCCGCAGTTCCACTGGAGGATGACATTGTCCATAGCTGAGAAAGGTGGGAAGGGACTGAGAAGGCAGATACGCCTCCTGGGCCCCTGTTGCCACCGATTGACTACCTGTGCAATAGTTGTCCATCGTGTCTGAGTGACTGGCGAGATCCAGGTTCTCAGCGGATGCCAGAATCTTTACCTTATCTTCAGACTCACAACTGGAAGTTTGTTGTGGGACGAGTGGCACCGCAATGTCAAATTTCTTGGGAGCCTTTTTCTTTGTGTGCTTTGCGCGCTGTGCCTTTGGAGGTTCTGCTGGGAGGGCCTCACTGGGTCAGTCTCAGGGATGGACGACGACCGTGAGGCCCTACGACCAGCGACGACGACCGTGAGGGCCTACAACCAGCGAACGGTGGTTGTTTCAGATACTTGCGGGTATCTGCTTTGGCACTGGGCAAAGCATGGGATGGGAGGGCCCCAAGGAACCCCTTCCTGGCGAGAGGAGCTGAACAAGTCTCACGCTTCTCCAGCTGGGATGTGGGAACTAATGTCCCCGATGGTTAGGGTGGTGTTGCTCCTGAAGTAGATGGAGCATGAGCAACAGGGAGTGAAGTGCCCCTCACATTCAAGGGGCCAGTGGATTCTGATGTAGCAGAGAGCCAGCTGTACATGACGACATGGGAGATGATGCTGCAGCAGCATAGGTTGATGGCATTGGCACAGGATGTAGCCGCTCATATATCTGCCTAGCCTCAGTGTAGGTCAGGTGGTCCAAGGTATTATATTCCATTATCTTCCGTTCTTTCTGTAATATCCTACAGTCCGGCGAGCAGGGGGAATGGTGTTCTCCGCAGTTAACACAGATGGGAGGCGGGGCAGATGCAGTATTGGGATGTGAAGGACGTCAACAATATCGACACGTGATGCCGGAAGTACATCGGGATGACACATGAACAAACTTCCAGCATTTAAAACACTGTAACGAAGGAGGCATATATGGTTTCACATCATAGTGGCAAACCATCACCTTGACATTTTCGGGTAAGACATCGCCCTTGAAGGCCAAGATGACGGCACCGTTGGCTACCTGATTATCCCTTGGACCCCGATGCAAGCGCTGGACGAAGTGAACACCTTGTCGTTCTAGGTTGGTGCGCAGTTCATCGTCCGACTGCAGAAGAAGATCCCTGTGGAAGATAATACCCTGGACCATGTTTAGACTATTGTGGGACATGATAGTGTCAGAAACATCCCCCAACTTACCGCAAGCGAGCAACCTCCGGACTGGGCAGAGGATGCTGTTTTGATTAGAACTGACTCAGAGCGCATTTTGGACAAGCCCTCCACCTCCCTGAACTTGTCCTCTAAATGCTCCACAAAAAACTGGGGCTTGGTCGACACAAATGATTCCCCATCAACTCGCGTACAGGCGAGGTACCAGGGTGAATAATCTCAACTGCCTTCTTTAGCCATGTTCCTCCCATGGAGTGGCCAGGGAGGGAAATGATCTTGATTCGTATTTCTTGTACCACGCTTCATTGTGGGTCATCCGCCCTGATGCCACCCACTCCAACCAGGGGCTCTCCCCACGGGCGCCACCCAATCACAGCAAAGGCCATCTGGCAGAATGGCCTTTGCCAGGAGTCCTGATGCCCCAGAGAGATAGGCATTGACTCCTTGGCATACATGGGGAGGTAACAGCTCAGGCATCAGCAGTGCGATCCCTGTGTAGTTAGGGGGCTATCAGCAAGAGGGTACATGACGACGCCACCACAACGGACTGGCTACCGTGCTGGATGTCGTGTTCGATTATCCATGTATAACACGAGGGCGAAGATGGAAGTGCACAATGGAGGGAATGTATGCTACATGGAACACACTGCAGCTAATGTGGCCGGAAGCTCTTTGTAAGTCCAACTTCATGACAATATCTGGTGTGCCAGATCTTAGGGCAAGATGGATTTAAGATGCACCATGTAGAGTGTCCTTCCCCAAATGGTATGCACTAACAGAAAATTTAGAAAGATAGTGGTCAAACCCCTTAGGGGACCGTCACATTAAAGTTGAGACTCCTTTTAGTCGCCTCTTACGACAGGCAGGAATACTGCAGGCCTATTCTTACCCCCGGACCTGCAGGGGGGATACATGACTTTACTAGGCGCGGTCGACCCACGTGGCGCCGCGCCGTACTGGCCCAACTTCTTTGCCAGATGGGGCACTCGGGCGACGCTGTCTGGGATCTGTTCCCGGCGCCGCCCTGCCTCTACCGGTCGACCATGTGTGTCTATATTTCGATTCCGTGACTCGGAATCGTCTGTAGACGACTTAGGTACTGTACTCAGTACAGCAGTTGCCACGCTGCGACCTGTTGAGACTCTGCCCTAGCTTGGGGGATTCGTCTTCTCCCAAGACGAGACCACTGCGGAGGCTGCATCCCACTGGGCGCCAGGGGCACGTGTGCCGCCTTGCGTGTATTTTGTGTTTCGTATCTCTGGGCATATCGGTTTGGGTGGTCGCACCACACCCAGGGTGCTGCATTGGGTGCGGCGGGCTGAGGCGTATCGGTTTGCGGGATCCTTGCCACTGGCGTGGGCACTATGATGGGTGCCGCCTCCATGCGCGCGGCAGCGGCGTGGCTGGTGGCGACGGCTGGCCGCACTGTGTTGTGCGGCACCACAGCGTATCGCTTTGGCTGCCGGTTATTAGGCGCCAGATTGACAGTTTTGGGCCACTGTTCGGAGCATCACGTGGAGGCAGCAGCGTTGGGTGGGTGTCTTGTGCTGGTCGTGGCTGCATCGTCCCAGCGACGTGTGGTAACACAGCGTACACCGCAGTACGGTGACCTGCAATACCGTAAACTATGAATGTGAAATAAAATGTAATAACACATGATGTTTTGTAAGAAAATAGATTTGGGATAGGTTGTGTTGTTGGTAAGTCCACAGGGTGGTGCGTGTAGGTGCAGGAAGTCCATAGGGGAGCGTCACCTGCAGAGGACACAGTGAGGACGGTGTGTAGAGGTATTACGCAGCTACACAATAAACGTAATAGAAAGGAAACACAGTACTTTCGGCACATTTGTACGCAGATAATGGAAATCACAAAATAAATGGACAATACATATTTGAATAAGGAAGAAAGTAAATAAATAAACCAAATGAATAACTTCAATAAGTAAATGAGTGCCGGCCGGTGTGGCCGAGCGGTTCTAGACGCTTTAGTCTGGAACCGCGCGACCGCTACGGTCGCAGGTTCGAAACCTGCCTCAGACATGGATGTATGTGATGTCCTATTTTAGTTTGGTTTACGTAGTTCTAAGTTCTAGGGGACTGATGACCTCAGATGTCCCATGGTGCTCAAAGCCATCTGAATCATTTTGAAGTAAATGAGTAAATAAATAAATGTCCCACAACATCGACGTATGTTACATATACAACGCATTCGCGCGCCCTCTCGTAGTCGCATCATCAACGTCCGCAATAAATATCCCAAAAACAAACGATACCGCCATCTGTGAAATGCCCACGCCACTCACGTCCCTATTTCGTGAAGACACCATACTGCCACCTATCGGACTCCAACGCAACGATGTCGACAATGCCACCCACAAGTACAACAAAGCCAACTATAAGAATGTGACTAAACTAAATCCACATGCAGCCCAGAAACGATACCTCCATCTATAGGAATCCAACGAAACTACGCACACCATACTGCTGAAACACAGTGTCCCCATCTATGAAAATATGACGAAACCACATGCAATACCTCCATCTACGAGAATCTGCAACACTACGTCCACCATGTCGAGCACACCACACACAATACCGCCATCTGTTAGTCTCTCGAACCATGACCTCCTCCAGGCCGCCTCTAACGACGATACCGCCAGCTATGAGACGCCAAAGCGACTACGACATTGATTTGCCCACAGTGCCTATTGTAGGACCCTACCCACGAAGCCTGCACCCTCTGTCCGCCACAGGTGCCCCAACTTCAGTGCCCATGTCGTAACAAGCGGTCGACCGACAACCACTCCACCCACACCCGTACATGCCCCACCTCCACCGCCCAAGCCGCAACTACAGCGAATGCACGGTGGACTTTTCCCGCACACCTAAACTACAAACCACACCTATTTCTTCCACTTCATGAAGAGTGATATCCCATATAGCAAATTTCCTTCTTTGCCAAGATGGCTGCCATGTCGGTATTCTTGTTGAGGTGCTCCATGTTAATTTAACTTTTTTTTGTGATAACTGTGAAGTTATTTCGACAGTGTGCCATGTCAAAGTGACTTATAACTAAAAGTACTGTACTCAGACCGAAAACCTAGAACTTATTGTCCAGAATTAGCTATAAACATACATCATGCATGATGGCCCAGTGCTTTTTACCTAGAGTGCAAAGTTAATTAACACAGCTAGTGTTTTCTATTACTTCATATTTCAGATTATCTGGACAAAATAGTTATAGTTCACTGTGTCTTGATTTGCTGTCATAAAATTGTGCATGCTTGGATGAAAGCTTTTAGGTTATGTGTGGTAAATAAATCGAACTTTCAATGTGGTACATAAATAGAACTTTCTTCGTGGTACCTTAATCGAACTTTCTCCGTGATACATAGATCGAACTATTGTCGTGGTGCGCAGATAGAACTAGTTGTAGTTGTGTGGTTAGGTGAAACTGCTTATTGGAGAAGAACTCGTATAATGTTAATTGCGTTTCACTTACCTTGTGACTTCCTGGCATCTACATAAATAGCGTAGACGCTGGAGAAGACCACTTGGTCTCAATTAGCCACAGTTGTGGCCAGCCCGATTGTGGGAAGTGCTACACTTAAGCTTATAATGACGACGGCTTCCGAGGGAAAGAGCTCTGTATCTAGGCGTTGTATTTCTGTAGATATGTCGGAAGCAACTAGAACCATGGATGCGACTCAGGAGAAAGTTGCTATGGTTGAAGACTTCATGGGTGAGCTGACAAGTGAACTACGGCAGAAGAAAACGTCGACTGCGATATCAGACAAGATTAAAAATAAGATCTGAACTGTTGTCTTTACTCAGTCCAGATTAGAAGGCCAAATTGAGGAGCTCAGGTTAGAAAACCAAAGGCTGAGGAATGAAGGAATGAGCTTGCCACTGCCAATGCCCCTGATGCACAGGAGAGAATACAACGCCTGGAGACGGAACTGAAAAGTCTTAAGGAGGAGAATGCAGGATTGAGAGAGAGTAAGCCAGCCACATTGTCTTCTCCCTCTGTTGCGGCAGCTGTACCAAAAAAGGTAAACTCAACTGAAATGTAGATTGAAGAAGTCAGAGCCAAACAGACAAGTGTTGTCTTCTGCAAAGGCACAGCCAATAAGGATTCTCAGACTGTCAGAGAGACAATAACGAAGACCATAAATCCGAAATTAGACAAAGAGAAAATTAGAGCTATCAGATCGACGGCAAATACGGTCATCATGGAAACTGAGACGGCAGAAGACAAGCGCATCATCATCATCATCATCATCATCATTTAAGACTGATTATGCCTTTCAGCGTTCAGTCTGGAGCATAGCCCCCCTTATACAGTTCCTCCATGATCCCCTATTCAGTGCTAACATTGGTGCCTCTTCTGATGTTAAACCTATTACTTCAAAATCATTCTTAACCGAATCCAGGTACCTTCTCCTCGGTCTGCCCCGACTCCTCCTACCCTCTACTGCTGAATCCATGAGTCTCTTGGGTAACCTTGCTTCTCCCATGCGTGTAACATGACCCCACCATCTAAGCCTGTTCGCCCTGACTGCTACATCTATAGAGTTCATTCCCAGTTTTTCTTTGGTTTCCTCATTGTGGACACCCTCCTGCCATTGTTCCCATCTACTAGTACCTGCAATCATCCTAGCTACTTTCATATCCGTAACCTCAACCTTGTTGATAATGTAACCTGAATCCACCCAGCTTTCGCTCCCATACAACAAAGTTGGTCGAAAGATTGAACGGTCCACAGATAACTTAGTCTTGGTACTGACTTCCTTCTTGCAGAAGAGAGTAGATCGTAGGTGAGCGCTCACTGCATTAGCTTTGCTACACCTCGCTTCCAGTTCTTTCACTATGCTGCCATCCTGTGAGAATATGCATCCTAAGTACTTGAAACCGTCCACCTGTTCTAACTTTGTTCCTCCTATTTGGCACTCAATCCGTTTATATTTCTTTCCCACTGACATTACTTTCGTTTTGGAGATGCTAATCTTCATACCATAGTCCTTACATTTCTGATCTAGCTCTGAAATATTACTTTGCAAACTTTCAATCGAATCTGCCATCACAACTAAGTCATCCGCATATGCAAGACTGCTTATTTTGTGTTCACATATCTTAATCTCACCCAGCCAGTCTATTGTTTTCAACATATGATCCATAAATAATATGAACAACAGTGGAAACAGGTTGCAGCCTTGTCTTACCCCTGAAACTACTCTGAACCATGAACTCAATTTACCGTCAACTCTAACTGCTGCCTGACTATCCATGTAAAGACCTTTAATTGCTTGCAAAAGTTTGCCTCCTATTCCATAATCTTGTAGAACAGACAATAACTTCCTCCTAGGAACCCGGTCATATGCCTTTTCTAGATCTATAAAGCATAGATACAATTCCCTGTTCCACTCATAACACTTCTCCATTATTTGCCGTAAGCTAAAGATCTGGTCCTGACAACCTCTAAGAGGCCTAAACTGATTTTCATCCAATTGGTCCTCAACTAATACTCGCACTTTCCTTTCAACAATACCTGAGAAGATTTTACCCACAACGCTGATTAAAGAGATACCTCTGTAGTTGTTACAATCTTTTCTGTTTCCATGTTTAAAGATTGGTGTGATTACTGCTTTTGTCCAGTCTGATGGAACCTGTCCCGACTCCCAGGCCATTTCAATTATCCTGTGTAGCCATTTAAGACCTGACATTCCACTGTATTTGATGAGTTCCGACTTAATTTCATCCACCCCAGCCGCTTTATTGCACTGCAATCTATTGACCATTTTTTCCACTTCCTCAAATGTGATCCTATTTCCATCATCATTCCTATCCCATTCTACCTCGAAATCTGAAACATTACTGATCGCATTTTCACCTACATTGAGCAACTCTTCAAAATATTCCCTCCATCTGCCCAAGGCATCCACAGGATTCACCAGCAGTTTTCCTGACCTGTCCAAAATACTTGTCATTTCCTTCTTACCTCCCTTTCGAAGACTGCTAATTACACTCCAGAATGGTTTTCCAGCAGCTTGACCCATAGTCTCCAACCTGTTTCCAAAGTCTTCCCACGATTTCTTCTTGGATGCTGCAATTATCTGTTTGGCTTTGTTTCTTTCTTCAACATAACTTTCTCTGTCTACCTGGGTTCTGGTATGTAGCCATTTTTGATACGCCTTCTTTTTCCTTTTACAGGCTGCCTTGACTGTATCATTCCACCAAGCTGTTTGCTTCATCCTACTTTTACACACTACTGTTCCAAGACATTCTTTAGCCACTTCTAGTACTGTGTCCCTGTAACTTGTCCATTCCTTTTCCAATGACTGTAATTGACTACATTCAACTAACTGGTACCTCTCTGAGATCGCTGTTATGTACTTGTGCCTGATTTCCTTATCCTGAAGTTTCTCCACTCTTATCCTCCTACATATGGACCTGACCTCCTGCACTTTCGGCCTCACAATCCCAATTTCACTGCAGATTAAATAATGATCAGTGTCATCAAAGAATCCCCTGAATACACGTGTGTCCCTCACAGCCTTCCTGAATTCCTGATCTGTTATTATACAGTCAATGATAGATCTGGTTCCCCTGCCTTCCCAAGTATACCGGTGAATGTTCTTATGTTTAAAAAAGGAGTTTGTGATTACTAAGCCCATACTGGCACAGAAATCCAAGAGTTGTTTCCCGTTCCTGTTGGCCTCCATATCCTCTCCAAATTTACCCATAACCTTTTCATACCCTTCTGTTCGATTTCCAATCCTGGCGTTAAAATCACCCATGAGCAGAACACTGTCCTTGTCCTTTACTCTAACAACTACATCACTGAGTGCCTCATAAAAATCCATCTTATCTTGATCTGTCCCTTCACAATGCGAATATACTGACACAATCCTAATTTTCTTGCTAGACATTGCCAAATCTATCCACATCAGTCGTTCGTTTACATACCTTATTGCAAAACGCTGGGTTCCATTTCTTTCCTGATGTAAAGCCCTACACCCCATTGTGCTATTCCTGCTTTGACTCCTGACAGGTAGACCTTGTATTCTCCCACTTCCTCTTCTTTCTCACCCCTTACCCGAATGTCACTAACAGCTAAAACGTCCAGCCCCATCTTACTTGCAGCCTCTGCCAGCTCTACCTTCTTCCCAGAGTAGCCCCCATTGATATTAATAGCTCCCCATCTCATTACCATTTGCTTGCCAAGTCGTATCTTAGGAGTCCCTGGTTCGTCAGTTAGAGGTGGGACTCCGTCACCTCCAAAGGTCCGAGGCATTTTGCTCTGATTGTTGCCAGCATCATATTTAAGGTACCAGGGAAGCAGGTTGCTAGCCTTACTTGCCCCGAGTCCCATTGGGTTTTACCCCTAACGGCTGAGGGACTAACCGGTGGATTTGGTAGTCTTTGCCGTATGAGCACAAAGGTGACCACGACTCAGAATATGTGCGAGATGCCCAGCCTTATTCCAGAGTAACTGGTATCCCGACTGTCGGGACCACTTACTTGGCCACTCATACGTTGCCCGTGGTTCATGGACTAGGACATGACTACAGGAACCCACAACATGAACCAAATACGGTCATCATGGAAACTGAGACGGCAGAAGACAAGCGCAAGGTTACTGAAAAGACAGCTGCGCTGCAGAATATTAAATGTGAAGAGCTAAGGAAGCTGCGACCTCTCTTAGCAGTTTACCAGGTTCCAACAATACTGACAGATGAGGAATTTCTAGACGAACTCTATGAAATAAACGTCAGCGAGCATGTTTCCCCTGAGAAGTTTCACACTGAGGTAGCTGTGAAGTTTAAGACCGCACCTAAAGGTAAACGTACGGTAAACAACATTATTGAAGTTACGCCGAGAATTCGTTGTCTTCTGTTGCAAAAGGGTAGAGTTTACATCCAATTTAAAGCCCTAAGAGTCAGAGAATTTGTTGCTGTCCAGAAGTGTTTTAGGTGTTAGGGTCTGGGACATTCCACCAGGCACTGTGACAGAGAACAAGCATGCGCAAAATGTTGGAAGACAGGCCACAATAGATCAGAATGCAAAGAGGAGACGGTAGTTGGGTGTACTCCATGCCATCATAGGAAGAAGGTATGTAAAAAAGCTGGGGGTCCAGACTGTACAACCTTCAGACAACTTTACGAAAGGCAGACCCAGCGTACAGATTACGATTTGGGTAATGTCAACTAAGCCTAATTCTCAAATGTTTAGGGACTACACAAACGATCAGCATACTCAGCGGAGATATAGGTCACCGTCTACAAGAGCCAGAGCATGGCGACGTGCAGTGGCATGGAGATGACAAATGAGTATTTTAGCACATGGCGAAGGAGATACAGCACCGGAATCACTTTTCGCGGCCATTCACAACAAATACTTTCGCATGACCGACATGTTAGATGATGCATGCATTCATGGAGCAATGGAGTATTGTCTTGCACGAGAAGTTAAGCATGAGTTGTTTGAGTGGGCAATGCTCCATTCAGCCTCGTTATTTCGTATAGACGACTTGGAGGCTCAACTTCAAGTGGAGGACAGTGATAATAACACAGCATCAGCTTCGGACAACTTCTCAACTGCGGAGTCCTCCCTGCATCCTTCGCAGCCGGCAATGAGTGAGAATGGGTACTTTGTTACTGACTGTCATGAGGGATCATCTACAGTGTCACCTGAATACGATGTGTCTAAATGTGAGTCTTACATCAAACCTGTTCGCTTTATCTATGGAGATAGCACACATGATGGATCTAACCATTCAAATTCTCAGGGTCCTACAAACAAGGAAATAGAAACAGACAGAGTACGCAATGAAGGACAGCACATCGAAGATAAAGAGAAGAATACTGAAACTCTTCACTGTGTGGACTTGAAGAATGGTACAGATGGGGAACCAAGACCTGAGGAGCAGGAAGTTCCCATTGTGCCCATCCAAACATACCGTTGACTCAGTGGATTACTGTGACTTAGAGAATAACATTAGACTCAGCAGGTTAGAAAATAAGGACATATTTCAATCTGCACTACGTCTGGTGACTCGATTGACTCACCCTGAGGGTAATACAACTTGTTACCCAACGACAGAACAGACAGATCGTATGATATTAAGGGTAGAAAACTTGCCAACCGACAAAAGTCAACTTTATAAATTGTTGTCTATGGTATGTACGCGTCGTGGCACGGGGCTAAACTTACATAATTGTATACAAAGACCTGGTTCGTGCCCATGGCAGAGTGTATTTCGACCCTAAGGAAACTACTCCTAGGTGTTTTGTATTCACGAAGTATTCCTCGTGAAATTTATACAACTAAATTGTATGAGAAGTAGACTGGTTATGGCCGAACTGGGTAGATTGATTGATGACGTTGGAGCACAAATTGTCTGTCTTCAGGAGCCTTATAACTATGGCGGTAAGATTCCCGGATTTCCAACGCACTGCACGACTATCACAGGAACAAATGATGCTAAGGCGGCAACTGTGATAACAAATGGGAAGATCAAAGTCACACGTGTTACACAACTGTGTTCTTAGCACGTTGTGACCATTGAGGCCTTAATAAGGGGAGACTCCTGGATAATCTCCTCAATTTATGCCCAGTACTCCTTGGAAATTGAGCCCTTTCTTGACAATATTAGGAACATAATCAATTTTTCCAGACGGAGAAAATTACTAATTTTGGCAAAATATAAATACTAAATCCACATTGTGGCATGCTGATACAACAGATACATAGGGGCTTCTAGTGAATGATCTTGTCAATGAGTGTCAGCTGGTAGTATTGAATAAAGAAGGGCATGGGCCCACATACAGGGGCCACGCTGGTGGCACTAGTAATATAGATATATCCCTTGCGAATGAACTAGCTTATCCCCATGTCGCGACCTGGCGGATTTGCGATGGTGCTTCACAAAGTGACCATAACATGATTACAATAGAGGTGGATAATTCTTATCGCTCAAATGTACAGGCAGATTCATCATGTCACGCACGATTGCTGTTTGATAAGGCTAACCTGGAGACCTTGTTTATTGTAATAGATAGTTTCAACATTAAGGAAGTTCAAGTGAGTGTGGATTTCAGAGCTCAGTTCCTGGTAGATGTGCTGCAACAGGCTCAGGTTAGGGTCATCCCGTCTGTGAGTCGAGGAAGACAATCTCGTTTCCCCTGGTCCCGACAGTTGACAACACTAAGGAAGAAAGCTCGAGATGCCAGACGATATTACCAACTAGCAAAGACATATAATGAGAGGCATATAAGGCTGCAACTGTCCTTGGTTGCCGAAAATAGATACAAGTATGAACTGCAGAAGACAAGACATGTTCATTGGGTCAAGTTTGTCAAAACAAATCTGTCTAAAGACATCTGGTGCAAGCCATACAGAGTGCAAACAGAACGTGGAAGTCACCTCTGATTATGTCAACACTGTGGCAGACAGATGGACGTATTACGGAGGGATGGCGGCGTACGGCGGAATTTCTCTTGCGTAGGCTGCTTCCCGACAATGATGAAATAGACGATGACGTTTATCATAGCGATCTTCGTAGGCAAATTGGTGAAGAATACGTCAACGACCTAGCTGTCATTCCGTTTCGGCAGGAAGAGGTGGCATTGGCAATTCAAAACTTGAAAAATAAGAAGGCCCCTGGCCCACATGGTGTGCATGGTGAGACCGTGAAGGCTGCTGCCCTCCTCATTGTTCCATACCTGACAAAATCGTTTAATGATTTCCTACTGGAGGGTAGAGTTCCGATCACCTGGAAGTCGGCTGGCGTCATAATTATTAAAAAATCGGAGGATAAAGATCCGACGGATGCCAAGACGTACAGGCCAATCTGCCTACTAAACATCTTAGGGAAATTGCTGGAGAGACTAATGTGTGATAGACTTCAGACTCACCGGCCGCTGAGGGGCCTATCACCCCATCAGTTTGGCTTTCACCTGAAGAAATCTATTGAAGATGCAATTAACAGAGTAAAAGATATTACCAAGAACACAGACTACAGTTATGTTCTGGCAGTGTTCATAGACATTTCAGGCGCCTTTGACAACCTCTGGTGGCCGGCCCTGTCCGCAAGATTGCGGGACCTGCAAATTCCAACTGCACTGTACGCAAACTTTCTTGATTACTGCAGACATAGGACGGTAGAATGGACGGCAGGGAATTAGACGGTTGCCAAAGGGATATCCACGGGTTGCCGTCAAGGCTCCACCTAAGGTCCCATTTTTTGGGACATTGTAATTGAACCACTGCTGGACATGATAGATAAGGATAGGAGGGCCTCGGGGGCTGTTGCTCATGCTGACGACCTAATAGTGTTAGTATCAGCAAACACTCGGAAACAAGTAGAGATTATGACTACTGACTTGCTTCGTGGCATTACTGATTGGTGTAAGAAAAATAAACTGACTGTGGCTGTGAATAAGACTGTGTATATGCCCCTAAAGGGTCAGCTGCTATACAACCCAATTATTAAACTTAATGACATGTCCCTGAAACAACAAGAGGTAGCGCGGTATTCAGGGCTTTATTTGGATGAGAAGCAGTCTTTTACACCACATGCAAGAATAATGACGTAAAAAGGATTGAGTATTATGCATAAAGCGGCGAGACTGAACAGCGCCTTCTTCAGGCTGCCACTGAACGTCATGAGAGCGTATCACACTACGCAATTTGAATCTATTACATGCTTTGCAGCTAGGGTCTGGGCACATTCAGCTGCACCTAGGTACCCCCGTAACATTGTTAGGCGTGGCCAACGGAGCGTTCTGCTCCGATTGTCAGGGGTGTTCAATACCACTTCCATCGAAGCCTTGTGTGTTGTACTAGGTGTATGGCCAATTGATCTTACCATCAGGCAACGTGCGGCAGCCTACTGGTTGAGGAAAGAGGAAGAAGGGAAGGTGAGAGATATTACGGCGAAAAATCTAAGGGACATGAAGAGTTTAAGAGACTGGAAGCTACGGACATGGCAGTCTGAACGAGAAGCGACAGGCAAAGGACGATTAGGGTACAACTTTTTTCCTGATGTACGTGAGAGATTAAGATTGGGACACTGTGATACTATGCGCGGTATGGTCCATTTCCTGACGGGTCATGGACCATATCCTACACATTTACAACGAGTGGGATTAAGAGAGACCGATGTATGTGTGTGTGGTCGAGTCGGTACACCGGAACACGTTGTCCTGCACTGTCACAGGCTTTCAAGGACACGAGAAGCAACTGTTACCGAGGATTTATATATTTTAATAAGACAGCAAGATGAGTGGGTGAGGCTGAATAATTTAAGTAACGATATTTCAAATGTACTCCACGAACAGTTCAGGGAGGATCGGCCTTATACACAGATCAGACTGGCTGCACAAGTTAGGCAGCATCAATGGAGCGACACCGACACAGACTAAAATTCAGACTCAGACTCAGATTCAGTTGTGGACGAGGACATGGTATGAAGGTTCTGGCATCCCAAGAGCGACTGGCTCGAAGTCAATTCCGAGCCCTCGCACATGGGTGTGCATGCATACATGTAGATGTGTATTAATAATTCATATGATTGTATAACCACTATGTATTGCTTAAAACTGTTCCTGTTTTGGTAACTAATGTTAATTTTTACTGTATTGGTATTTATGTGCAATGTTTTGGTAACAAATGTTAATGTACTTCTAAGATTAAAAGTTAGTATACATTTGTCATGAACACGGTAGTATATATTTTTCTTGTTTTCTTGTATGATTACTAATGCTTTACGCTTCTTGTTTACAATAGAGTAACGACCATATTTAGAGGTTCAAATGTACAAAAGCCACGTCTACTATGACAAACTCGAGGATATGTCGAGCCCTCGCGTGGGTGTGGCTCACTGTGGAATCAGAGCTCCAATTTTTTAGTCATTCTTGTTTTGTCCATATGCCAAGGAAGTAGATCTTAAGTTTACAAATTATCTTATGTAAATTTTATTCTTCTTTGATTTTACATATTTCTTAAATTTCAAACATTCTAAATTCTTTTTAGAGTTCCTTTGTATTAACAATATATACAAAAAAGGAACAATAAACAGAGGAAGGTTAGTGGCACACCATGCAAGAAATCTAGTCTGCCCCCACGTGGCTAGGGATGGGCAATGGTGTGAGAACTTTTATGACCATCTAAAAGTTCTCACACTGGCTAAGAGACCATGAGTGCCACTAACATCACATATTGTAGTAGCAGTACAATCCACCACAGCTGTTTTTCTGTAAGTTAAATGAAAGCAAAATGAAAAAAATGCCCCTACACGCGCCTAACGTCTATGCACACAATGTGAACCCCACTTCACCCACACATTCTATCACACACTACTCTCTGCCTGTAACCGACACAGCAACAACACTTACACACCACCGTAGAACAACATCCAGTGCATTCTCTCCACCACATCACACCATCCACACTACGACAACCAGAACGTGAGGTCCACTCAAAAGACCGAATGTCCCCCTCTGCCGACTAGCAGCATTGCTCAGATCACCCACTAACACCCACACATGTCCTACATAGGGGTGCACCCAACATCACCACACTACCTCCAGCCACGAGACGTAAACAATGGCAGGAAAGAACGACACAGGTCTGCCACTCCCCACTGCACCAATGGAACCGGCGACCTTCCTGACATGGGCCAAACATGCAGCCTGACTTCACATATCCCACGGTGGCTAAGGCATCCACCCACTATCCTCACTATAACCGAACCTTGCCCCCATAAACCCTCCCTTACAACAAGTTGTGCCTTAACCTAACCCATGTTGGACCCAAGTTGTGCCTTAACCTAACCCAAGTTGAACCCAAGTTGTGCCTTAACCTAACCCGTGTTGTGGCTTAACCTAACCCATGTTGTGGCTTAACCCAACCCATGTTGTGGCTTAACCTAACCCACGTTGTGGCTTAACCTGCTCTGTAATTTTAATATGAATCGTTAAATTAACATAGCGTTGCCTAACCGCAACCCTCTCGACATAGTTCGCCGGTTTGCTCCTCACACTGACATATGGTTAATGATGCCACCAGACGTGTTGGAGCTGAGGCAAGCAGGACCGACCAACCACAATACAACACCATAAACGGTTTTCGTCGCTGGCGAACACCGCTGGACAGAGTGTGCGCCGGCTGGGTTCTCCATTGCAGGCTCCCATGTGTTGCCAGGTTGTAGTCGGGTTCGGTGGATGGTGTTCCCATCGTGCGACGACTGGTATCTCTGGTGTCCTGCTTATCACTTCATGTTACGGAGTGTACCCTCAGATCAACAACTTGCAAGTGTTGCTTGCTTTTCACATGTTAACGCTATCCACTGTAATGTATACACCAGCAGGACGTACATCGCCCCCTGCCTTCTCACGCTGGTTGGTCATGACTTTGCGTGTTCAATGTCCTTTGCAACTGTTAACTGGCGTTAGTATGCCGAAGCACTCAGTCTACGTCGTGGTACGGCCTGTGTCCACTGTCTGCTGATGTCATACGCCTAACCCACACAGTGTACTGCACATTGGTCGTTACATATTCAATGACACACCGTGGCACATGCGTTACTGTTCAATGGTTGCACCCAACAATGGTGAAGCACATGGTCTGTATGTGGTGCACTCAGCTACGTGTCTCGTCTCCCCATTACAGCTCGATTGCACTGTGCTACACCATAGAGGCGTGTGGGAGGAATGGACCAACCCATTGCGTGTCACCCTGGATGATGTTCAGCGTGAGCTGTCTGTTGATGTAGTGAATTGTGTATTCCGACTTAGTCGTCTCTTCTTACGCAGCGTGATACCATGGTGCACCACGTTCCACATCTGCGACATGCTACAGAGGCCAGTTGACAGTTTGTCATGTGATGGACATCGCATACATACGCGGGCCACTTTCCACATATTCTCTCGTCGTGCACATTGTGCTGTGTGTATGTGGGCAGATGTAGCGTGTCATGCCACATAACATACAGACATGCAAGAATCGTTGAATTCGCAAAGGGAGATGGAGGTCAACGTTTGCTGTCGAACTTATGCAAATGAACAACTGGAAACCCGTTATTGGGCGATTGTTCACGCTGGAGTTCAATCACTGATGGCGACGATCGGTACGGCTACTAACCTGTCGTTTCAGCGATACACGCCATACCCACATACGTGAATGGGCATGTGAGTGTGAAGTGATACATGGTGGTGGCTGGGTGGGACTGTCCCCGGCCGGCGAGGGGGGCCACCTAGCGTGCTGCCCGAGGGCTGTGTGGGGACACGCACTACAGCCGGTTGGTGGGGGCACCCAGTGGCAGGCACTCCGGCCAATGGACCCGGCACGCGGCGCAGCTGCGTGCCGACTCACCCCCTGCGCGGCGCCGAGCGGCCATAGTTGGTTCTCGTGGGCCCGGTTCAAAGCGCGGTGGACATCTGCAGTGTGCTGGTCCAATTGAGGACTGTGAGCGTTGAGGGTGCGCCGCCACCCAGCACTCGGCGACTCGAAGCTGTCTGGTGCTCGGTCGCCCCAGCAGTTCTTGCTGGTGGTTTGTATCGCAGCTATGCGGACGTTTTGGTGCGTGTGCTATTCTGGGAGAGTTCGCTTTGGCCCCCAAGTGGGGCTTTGCCCTTCTGTGACGCTGGCGTTGGAGCTGCAAGTCACCATAGGTGTCCGCATGTGTTCTCCCGTTGGAGGCGCCATGACAGCACGCACTGGGGCCTCTGTTGGCAGCGGCAATCTCAGTTAAGATCACGGGTGGTCGCACTGCAAGCGTCTACTCGCCTAACTCTGGGTCCCGGGTTCGATTCCCGGCGGGGTCAGGGATTTTCACCTGCCTCGAGATGACTGGGTGTTTGTGTTGTCCTCATCATTTCATCATCATCCAGGAAAGTGGCGAAATTGGACTGAGCAAAGATTGGATAATTGTACGGGCGCTGATAACCACGCAGTTGAGTGCCCCAAAAAAAAAACCAAACCAAACCAAACCAACCTAACTCTGGGCGATTGCGCCACTCTCCAACCTGACCAAGTACGTAGTTCAGCAGTGCACGCCGCTTGGACCTGAGAGGGTTTCGAGGTGTATCGTGAAGGGGAGCTCAGCCTCCTCCTGTGTGCAGAATAACTGGGCGAACGCTTGCGTGTTCGTGCGGGCCCCTGGGACACACTCCTAAATGGCTAGCTGCTCAGGTCTAGTTGACGCAGCTCCCTGGTTGATCCTGCCAGTAGTCACATGCTTGTCTCAAAGATTAAGGCAGGCATGTCTCAGTACAAGCCACATTAAGGTGAAACCGCGAATGGCTCATAAAATCAGTGTAGTTTCTTAGATCGTACCCACGTCACTTGGATAACTGTGGTAATTCTAGAACTAATACATGCAAACTCAGTCCCGACAAGAGATGGAAGGGATGCTTTTATTAGATCAAAACCAAACAGTCGGCTCGTCTGGTCCGTTTGCCTTGGTGGCCCTTAATAACTTTATGCTGATCGCACAGTCCTCGTGCTGGCGACACATCTTTCAAACGTCTGCCTTATCAACTGTCGAAGGTAGGTTCTGCGCCTACCATGATTGTAACAGGTAACGTGAAATCAGGGTTCGATTGTGGAGAGGGAGCCTGAGAAATGGCTACCACATCCAAGGAAGGCAGCAGGGGCGCCAATTACCCACTTCCGGCATGGGGACATAGTGATGAAATACAATGATATGGGACTCATCAGAGGCTCTGTAATTGGAATGAGTACACTTTAAATCCTTTAACAAGTATCTATTGGAGAGCAATTCTGGTGCCAGCAGCTGCAGTAATTCCAGCTCCAATAGCGTATATTAAAGTTGTTGTGGTTAAAAAGCTCGTAGTTGGATATGTGTCTGACACTGTTGGTTCACCGCCCATCGGTGTTTAACTGGCATGTAGCGTGGGTCATCCTGCCACAGGGGCGAGCCAAAGGCTTGCGACCACCTCGTGTGTGCTCATGCGTCTCAAGGTGGACCCTGTTGAAATCCTACCAGGGTGCTCTTTATTAAGTGTCTAGGTGCGCCGGCACGTTTACTTTGAACAAATTAGAGTGCTTAAAGCAGGCAAGACCGCCAGAATACAGTGTGCATGGAATAATGGAATAGGACCTCGGTTCTATTTTGTTGATTTTCGGAACCCAACGTAATGATTAATAGGGACAGGCAAGGGGATTTCCTATTGCGATGTTAGAGGTGAAATTCATGGATCGTAGCAAGACGAACAGATGTTGCCAATGATGTTTTCATTAATCAAGAACGAAAGTTAGAGGTTCGAAGGCGATCAGACACCGCCCTAGTTCTAACCATAAACGATGCCAGCCAGCGATGCGCCACAGATCCTTCGATTACTCGGCAGGCAGCCTCCTGGAAACCAAAGTTGGTTGGTTTGTGGGGGTTAAAGGGAGCAGACTGCTACAGTCATCAAGCCTTTTTTCCAAAAAAAAACTAAACTCACCCACAGAGAATAAAAAACGAACAACAGAAAAGACGGCAGATGACACAGGACAAGAGAGACTCAGACAGAGATCAGACAAAACAAATTGAAACCACACAGAGTGTGATGGTGTTTGGCCGACCATAGAGAAAAAAAGGAATAGCCAACCACCGAGAAACGTATTAAAAACTTAGTCTAAAACCGTAGGCCAAAGGCCAGAATCAACACAAAAAGACATAACAAACACTCAGATTAAATGATAAAAAAAACCTGCCCGAATAAAATGCAATACTAAGCCTGCCATGGCGGTGTCATCAGATAAAGGGGCAGGGAGAGTATCAGGCAGCGCAAATGTCTGCCTGAGCACAGCTAAAAGGGGACAGGCCAACAAAATATGGGTCACAGTCAAAGCCGCCCTGCAGCAATATAGAGGAGGGTCCTCCCGACGCAATAAATAACTGTGCGTCAGCCAGGAATGGCCAATGCGGAGCCGACAAAGGACAACTGAGTCTGCAATTGGCTCGCATGGATGACCGCCACACAGTCGTCGACTCCTTGATAACATGGAGTTTATTGGGTGGGGTCAGATTGTGCCATTCAGCATCCCATAGCGCAAAAACTTTGCGGCATAAGAAGGCTCAAAAATCAGTCTCCGGGAGGCCAACTTCCAGAGATGGTTTACTGGTGGCCTCTTTCGCCAGGCGGTCAACATTTTCATTGCTGGGTAGCCCAACATGGCCGGGGGTCCACCCAAAAACCACAGAGTGGCCCCTACGCTCAAGAGTATGCAGGGACCCCTGGATAGCCATCACCAGACGAGAATGAGGGAAAAACTGGTCAAGAGCTCTTAAACTGCTCAGGGAATCGCTACAGATAACGAACGACTCACCTGAGCAGGAGCGGATATACTCTAGGGCACGAAAGATGGCGACCAGCTCAGCAGTGAAAACGCTGCAGCCAGCCGGCAAGGAACAATGTTCGTACTGTTCCCATAGAGTTAGAGCATAAACAACACGACCAGCAACCATCGAACTATCAGTGTAAAAAACGCCAGAGCCCTGAAACGTGGCTACAATGGAATAAAAGCGGCGGCGGAAGACCTCTGGAAGGACTGAGTCCTTCGGGCGCCATGCCAATTTGAGCCGAAGGCAAGGGCGGGGCACACACCACGGGGGTGTACGCAGAGGGGCCTGGAAAGGAGTCAGATGAGGGAAAACCCCAAGCCTGGAGAGGAGCTCTCTAATGCGGACTGCAATCGTACAACCCGACCGGGGCCGACGATGTGGGAGACAGATGACCGACAACTGGAACAGAAGACGATAATTAGGATGCCCAGGCAAGCTACAAACAAGTGCAGCATAAGCAGCCAGTAAATCTTGGCGCCGTAACTGCAGTGGAGGGACACCTGCTCCACCCGTATGCTGTCCACAGGGCTGGTCCGGAAAGCACCAGTGGCAAGTAGGATCCCACTGTGAAGAACTGGGTCCAGCACACGCAATGCAGATGGGGATGCTGAACCATAAGCCAGGCTCCCATAATCCAGATGGGACTGGACTAACGCCTGGTAGAGCCATAAAAGGGTAGATTGATCAGCATCCCAGCTGGTGTGGCTCAAGCATCGCAGAGCATTTAGATGCCACCAACACATCTGTTTAAGCTGCCGAATATGAGGCAGCCAAGTCAACCGGGCATCAAAAACCACTCCCAAAAACCTATGTGTCTCCACCACGGCAAGAAGTTCACTGGCAAGATAAAGCCGTGGCTCCGGGTGAACAGTGCGTCGCCAGCAGAAATGCATAACGCAGGCCTTGGCTGCCAAAAACTGGAACCCATACGCTACAGCCCAAGACTGCGCCTTGCGGATACCGCCCTGCAGCTGACGTTCAGCAGGTGCAATGCCATTAGAGCTATAGTAAAGGCAGAAGTCGTCAGCATACAAGGACGCTGAGACAGACGTTCCTACCGCCGCGGCGAGCCCGTTAATTGCTATTAAATCCAGGCAGACACTTAAAACAGATCCCTGTGGCACCCCATTCTCCAGGACTCGGGAGGAACTATGGGAGGCTGCGACTTGCACGCGGAAGGTACGAAAATTTCGTATGAAAATCGGCAGTGGACCAGAAGAACCCAACCATGAAGCGTAGAGAGGATGTGACGACGCCATGTCGTATTGTACGCCTTCCGCATGTCGAAAAAGACAGCGACCAGGTGCTGACGGTGGGCAAAGGCTGTACGGATGGCTGACTTCAGGTTCACCAGATTGTCGGCGGCAGAGCGGCCTTTACAGAACCCACCCTGAGACGGAGCCAGAAGGCCCCACGACTCGAGTACCCAACTCAACTGCCGGCTCACCATCTGTTCAAGCAACTTGCAAACAACGTTGGTGAGGCAATGGGGCGGTAGCTGTACACCTCCAAAGGGTTCTTGCCAGGTTTCAAAATGGGGATAACAATGGTTTCCGGCCTTTGCGACGGAAACTCACCCTTGACCCAAATACGGTTGTAAAGGTCGAGGAGCCGTCACTGGCAGTCCACTGAAAGGTGTTTCAGCATCTGATAGTGGATGCGATCTGGCCCAAGAGCTGTAACACGGCAATCGGCTAAGGCACTGTGAAATTCCCACTCACTGAATGGAACATTGTAGGATTCAGGATGGTGGGTGCGAAATGAAAGGCTCCAACGTTCCACATGCTCTTTAATAGAGCGGAAGGCCAGTGGGTAATTCGCAGAAGCCTAACTCAGAGCGAAATTCTCTGCCAAGCGGTTTGCAATTACGTTGGAGTCAGTACAAACTGCTCCATTCAGTGAGAGCGCAGGGACGCTGACAGGGGTCCGATAGCCATAGAGGTGTCGAATCTTGGCCCAAACCTGCGATGGAGAGACATTGAGGCCAATGGTGGACACATACCGCTCCCATCACTCCTGCTTGTGTTGGCGAATGATGCAGTGGCCCGCGCACGGAGCCGTTTCAAGGCGATGAGGTGTTCTATGGAGGGATGTCGCTTGTGACGCTGGAGCGCCCGCCGGCGACCTTTAAACGCTTCAGCGAACTCAGGCGACCACCAAGGCACAGGCCTCCGCCAAGGGGACCCAGAAGAACGAGGAATGACAGATTCTGCGGCATTAACGATGCTAGTGGTGACTGAGTGAACCACCGTATCAATGGCTTCATGAGAAGCAGGGTTAATAGCGACAGTGGAGGAAAACAAGTCCCAGTCAGCCTTATTCAGAGCCCATCTGCAAGGGCGCCCAGAAGAGTGACGCTGTGGCAGTGACACAAATATTGGAAAGTGGTCACTACCACACAGGTCGGCATCCACGCTCCATTGGACAGATGGTAAGAGCCTAGGGCTGCAGATCGAAAGCTCGATGGTGGAGTACATGCCGTGTACCACACTGAATGCGTGAAGGCATCATCATTTAAAATCAAAAGGTCTAACTGTGTCAATACATTCTCAACAGTGGCGCCTCGACCGGTTGCCACTGACCCACCCCACAGAGGGTTATGGACGTTGAAGTCGCCCAGTAAAAGGAAAGGCGGCGGCAGTTGCGCTATCAGCGCAGACGACAACAGCCTTTGGCGTCCACACCCGAGCAGCGACAACCTCTAAAGGTGTTTGTAGAGGGACAGACTCGCTGTGAAGAGAGTGAAGGACATAGATGAAGACGCCACCACACACCATTTCATAAGCTGCTTGGTTCTTATAATAACCCCGATAGCCACGGAGGGCGGGGGTTCACATCGCTGGAAAGCAAGTTTTCTGAAGAGCAATGCATAAGAAAGGGTGAAGGCTGATAAGTTGTCGGAGCTCAGCCAGATGGTGGAAGAAACAGCTGCAGTTCCACTGGAGGATGATATTGTCTATGGCTGAGGAAGGCGTGAAGGGAGTGGTGAGGCAGTTTGCGCCGATGGGTCACCTGCTTCCTCTGATGGAGCACCTGTGCTAGTGCTATCCATTGCGTCTGAGCGACCAGCGAGATAAGGTCCTCAGCGGACGTAAGAATCTCCACCACATCCTCACATGCAGAGCTTGTAGGTATCGGTGGAGTAGGTGCCACCGCAGGTGCCTTGGTCTTACAGGTCTTTAATGTAGTTTTCTCTCGCTGTTCCTTTGGTTGCCGTTGCTGGGAGGGCTTATTGGAGTCAGCCTCCGGGACCAAAGATGATCACGAAGCTCGACGTCCAGCGACCTGTGGCTTCTTCAGCCACTGGGTAGTGTCTGCTGTGCCGCTGGTAGGAACCTGGGAAGGGAGTGACCCAAGGGATCCCTTACAAACCAGAGAAGCCGAAGAAGACTTGCGCTTCTCTGGCTTAGAAGTGGGGACTGGTGTCCACTGTGGTTGAGGATGTGCTGCTCCTGAGGTAGGTGGTGTGGGAGCAACAGCGAGATAAGTGGCCCCTGTCATCAATGGGGCAGGTGAGGTCCTCTGACTCTGAGAGCTGACTGTATGTGGTGCAGCTGAAGGAGCTGGAGCAGGAGTGACAGTGGAGGCATAAGATGACATCATGCACACAGGATGTAGCCGTTCAAATTTCTGCTTAGCCTCAGTGTACGTCAGTCGGTCCAGGGTCTTTTATTCCATGATTTTGCGTTCTTTCTGTAAGATCCTGCAGTCTGGCGAGCAAGGTGAATGAGGCTCTCCACAGTTGACACAGATTGGAGGCGGGGCACATGGAGTATCGGGATGAGATGGACGTCCACAATCTCGACATGTGAAGCTGGAAGTACAGCAGGAAGACGTATGGCCGAACTTCCAGCACTTAAAGCACCGCATCAGGGGAGGGACATAGGGCTTGACGTCACAACGGCAGACCATCACCTTGACCTTCTCCGGTAATATATCACCCTCGAAGGCCAAGATGAAGGCACCGGTAGCAACCTGATTGTCCCTCGGACCCCGATGAACGCGCCGGACGAATTAAACACCTCTAAGCTTTAAGTTCGCGCGCAGCTCGTCATCAGACTGCAAAAGTAGGTCCCTATGGAAAATAATACCCTGGACCAAATTTAAACTCTTATGTGGTGTGATGGTAACGTTAACATCGCCCAACTTGTCACAAGCAAGTAACCTGCGTGACTGTGTGGAGGATGCCGTTTTTATCAAAACTGACCCAGAGCGCATTTTGGACAAGCCCTCCACCTCCCCAAACTTGTCCTCTAAATGCTCTACGAAGAACTGAGCCTTCACGGATACAAAGGATTCCCCATCAGCTCTGGTACAGACGAGATACCTGGGGAATACATGTCACTGTCGTTCATTGCCTTTTGTTCCTCCCATGGTGTGACCAGGGATGGGAACGATTTGTGGTCATAAACGTTAGCTTTAAAATGAGCCCTCGAACGCTTAGAGACTGCTGGTGGCTGGCCGCCAGCAAGAGATGATGTGCCACAGTTCATTGCATGTGATCCACCCTGATGCAACCTACTCTGACCAAGGGCCCTCCCCATGGGCGCCACCCAGCCACAGCAAGGGCCATCTGGCATGATCGCCATTGCCGGGAGTCCCGATGCCCCAGGTAGATGGACATCTACTCCTTGGCATACGTGGGGAGTAAACGACGCAAGCATCAGTAGAGCGATCCCTGTGTTGTCAGGGGGCTGCAACCAACAGGGTACATGGCGGCCCCACCACAATGGGCTAGCTACCATGCTGTATCTAAGGTGCAAAAATGTCCAAGGTCGTCGTCGCAGCAAAAAGCAACACTGCACAGTGCAGCGTGGTAATCGCATCCAGGGATGTATCCTCGCCCAAGAGATGGTAAACGAGCGGGACAGCATTGCAACGACGAGAAAGCCAGCTAAAGGTCTCAACACAAGACGGATACAGTGCACCACGTAAGGCATCCCTCCCCAATTGGCTCGCTCTTTGGAAGACTTTAGAAAGATGGAGGTCAAACCCGAGAGGGGACCATCACATAAGGCCGAAACGTTTGAGACTCCTTTTAGTCGCCTCTTACGACAGGCAGGAATACCGTGGGCCTATTCTTACCCCGAAACCCGCAGGGGGCAGAAACCAAAGCTTTCGGGTTCTGGGGGAAGTATGGTTGCAAAGCTGAAACTTAAAGGAATTCACGGAAGGGCACCTTCAGGAGTGGAGCCTCTGGCTTAATTTGACTCAACACGGGAAACCTCACCAGGCCCGGACACCTGAAGGATTGACAGATGGATAGCTCTATCTTGATTCGTTGGGTATTGGTGCATGGCTGTTCTCAGCTGGTGGAGCGATTTGTCTGGTTAATTCCGATAACGAACGAGACTCTAGCCTGCTAACTAGTCGCTTGATATCCTTCGTGCTGTCGGCGATTACTTTTTTTCTTAGAGGGACAGGAGACTTCTAGCCGCACGAGATTGAGCAATAACAGGTCTGTGATGCCCTTAGATGTTATGGGTCGCACGTGCGCTACACTGAAGGAATCAGCACGTCTTCCTAGGCCGAAAGGTCGGGGTAACCCGCTGAACCTTCTTCATGCTAGGGATTGGGGCTTGCAATTGTCCCCCATGAACGAGGAATTCCCAGTAAGCGCGAGTCATAAGCTCGCGTTGATTACGTCCCTGCCCTTTGTACACACCGCCCGTCGCTACTACCGATTGAATGATTTACTGAGGTCTTCGGACTGATACTCGGCATCGACTCTGTCAATGTCGATGCTACCAGAAAGATGACCAAACTTGATCATTTAGAGGAAGTAAAGGCCGTAACAAGGTTTCCGTACGTGAAGCTGTGGAAGGATCATTACCGACTAGACTGAATGTCTTTCTATGTGCGTGTCGTGTCGCGCAGCACGCTACCTGTACGACTCGCAGTAGCCGTTCGCCGCGTGCAACCCCATGCATGCTTCTACAAACCAATGGAAATGTTGTGTAGTACGAGCGCTGAAGTTCTGGAGCGGCAGGCCTGCGGCACCTGGCGCCTAGCGCCGGTTTTGAATGACTTTCGCCCGAGTGCCTGTCCGCTCTGGTGTGGAGCCATACGACGCCCATCGGCCGTGAGGCCATTGGACAAAACACTGGAACAGGGGCCGTCAAACGCCTTAGTCCCTCCTTTGCAACTGTTTTGAAATAGACAGTGGAAACTGAAAAAGATCACACAAGATGGCGGATCACTCGTATCGTGGGTCGATGAAGAACACAGCAAATTGCGCGTCGATATGCGAACTGCAGGACACATGAACATTTGACATTTCGAACGTGCTGCATTCTATGGATTCCGTTCCTCAGCCACGTCTGGATGTGGGTCGGCTACATATACTGAAGGGCTCGGCGTTTGCCCTGCTTCAGAGACCTGGCAGTGTCGTGGCCGCCTGTGGCGCCAGCCGCATCTCCTTAAACGTGCGATGCGCGCACTTCGTCTGACGGTTCGCATACCGGTACTGTCTCGGTAGCGTGAACAGCTGGCTGGCGGTGCGGCCTGCAACACCTCGTACAACAATCTCAGAGCAGGCGAGACAACCCGCTGAATTTAAGCACATTACTAAGCGAAGAAAAAGAAATTAACAAGGATTCCCCCAGTAGCGGCGAGCGAACAGGGAAGAATCCAGCACCAAACCCATGGCATGTGGTGTTTTGGAGTGTCCACTACCCCGACGCCTCGCGCCGATCCGAAGTCCAACTTGAATGAGACCGATAGTGAACAAGTACTGTGAGGGAAAGTTTAAAAGAACTTTGAAGAGAGTGTTCAAAAGTACGTGAAAGCGTTCTGGGCAAATCGTGAGAAGTCCAAAAGGTCGAACGGGTGGGATTCACGCCCATCCGGCCACTGGCTCCTCGGCAGATGAGGCCGGCCGCCCATGCGGAGAAATCCATGGCAGGGTCGTGTCCGGTTGCCTTTCCACCTGTCATGGCATGTGGTGTTTTGGAGTGTCCACTACCCTGACGCCTTGCGCCGAGCCCAAGTCCAACTGGAATGAGACCGATAGCGAACAAGTACTGTGAGGGAAAGTTTAAAAGAACTTTGAAGAGAGAGTTCAAAAGGATGTGAAACCTTTCTGGGGTAAACGTGAAAAGTCCGAAAGGTCGAACAGGTGGGATTCAACTCGCCGCAGGGTGGGGCCGTTCCGGTGTGTGGTGGGCCGCACTTCTCTGGTATGACGTTGCGACCCGTTGGGTGCCGGCGTACAGCCTGGGTGAGCAGCCTGTCCTTCTGTGGGCCTTGGTTTCCGTCTGTTGGGCAGAGCCCCAGTGTCCTGGCTGGCTGCTTCGCGGTATATCTGGAGGAGTCGATTCCCCCCTTTGGGTGCTCAGGCTCCCGGCAAGCGCGCGCGGTTCTTCCTGGATGACAGACCTACCTGGCCCGGCCCTGGACCCGTGCTGCTGTTGGCTCGGGATACTCTCGTGCGGAATAATCGCTCCTGTCAGCGGTGCTTCAGCTTTGGACAATTTCACGGCCCATCTTGAAACACGGACCAAGGTGTATAACATATGCGCGAGTCATTGGGCTTTACGAAACCTAATGAAAGTGAAGGTCTCGCCTTGCGCGGGCCAAGGGAGGATGGGGCTTCCCCACCCTTCACGGGGCAGCTGCCTCCATACTCGCGGGGCGTCTCATCCTCGTTGCGAGGTGAGTTGCACCTAGAGCGTTTGCGTTAGGACCCAAAAGATGATGAACTATGCCTAGCCAGGGAGAAATCTGGGGAAACCCTGATGGAGGTCCGTAGCAATTCTGACGTGCAAGCCAGATCGTCGGAGCTGGTTATAGGGGCGACAGACTAATCAGAACCATCTAGTAGCTGGTACCCTTAGAAATTTCCCCCAGGGTAGCTGGTAATCGTACGAGTCTCATCCGGTAAAGCGAATGATTAGAGGCCTTGGGGCCGAAACGACCTCAACCTATTCTCAAACTTTAAAGGGTGAGATCTCTGGCTTGCTCGATTTGCTGAAGCCACAAGCAAACAACTCGGATCGGAGTGCCAAGTGGGCCACTTTTTGGTAAGTAGAACTGGCGCTGTGTGATGAACCAAACGCCTAGTTAAGGCGCTCGAATCGACGCTCATGGGAAACCATGAAGGACGTTGGTTGCTTAAGACAGCAAGACGGTAGCCATGGAAGTCAGAATCCGCTAAGGAGTGTGTAAAACTCACCTCCTGAAGCAACTAGCCCTGAAAATGGATGGCGCTGAAGTGTCGTGCCTATACTCGGCCATCAATCTGGCAGTCATGGCTGATCCTTGTGGCTGGCCGCAAAGCCCTGACGAGTAGGAGGGTCGCAGCTGTGACTGCAGAAGTGTCTGGGCGTGAGCCTACCTGGAACCGCCGTTGGTGCAGATCTTGGTGGCAGTAGCAAATACTCCAGCGAGGCCCTGGAGGGCTGACACGGAGAAGAGTTTTCTGTGAACAGCCATTGCACACGAATCAGTCGATCCTAAGCCCTAGGATAAATCCGATGCTGATGGGGGCCATCATAACATGATGCACTTTGTGCTGGCCACCGTTGGGTGGAAGGGAATCCGGTTCCTATTCTGGAACCCAGCAGCGGAACCGATACAAGTCGGGCCCCTCTTTTAGAGATGCTCGTCAGGGTAACCCAAGAGGATCCGGAGACGCTGTCAGGAGATCAGGGAAGAGTTTTCTTTTCTGCATGTGCGTTCGAGTTCCTGGAATCCTCTAGCAGGGAGATAGGGTTTGGATAGCAGAGAGTACCGCAGTTGCGGCAGTGTCCCGATCTTCCCCTCGGACCTTGAAAATCCGGGAGAGGGCCACATGGAGGTGTCGCGCCACTTCGCACCCATATCCACAGCAGGTTGTAATGCCACAGCAAATATCCTCTACCACGCACCAATTAATCATTTTCAATCAAACCATCCACATTCATTCACTTTGGAAAAGTTATCTGATCTGATTTTCTCGTAATACATGCGGCGACAGCCCGTCGACGCCAAAGTATTTTCTAGTGCATTTATTCTTTGAAATAACAGAGATGCATATATGTATTCTCCATGGTTATGAGAGTGGTAACTAGGACAGCTTCTGGAGTACCTATTGAGGGATTGACGTGTTTCTGAGAGATACATATTCTGCTTTTCTTCTCGCTAAAGCGAGCCAATTAACATTTGTGCCGCTAGCGGTTGGTTTTGAAGAGAAAGAGATCGTAAAACTAAAATAATTAAGGCGTGAAATCACCGGAGATCTGGACCTGTAATGGAGATGGATTTAATAACGATTTCCTCCATAAATAAGGTTTGTGACTTTTTTGTTCTGGAGTGAATGAACGAATGAGTTTTTATCTGAATCATTTGTTGATCACGTTGGCCCTGTAATTAGTGGGGAAGTTTCAGCTGTGTCGACGAGAGCCTGCAATCACTGAGTCTGTGTTAAATCGTCCAAAAAGGCTTCGTACACATCTGGCATTCGCAATCTTTCGTAAAAGGAACAAATTGTCCAAACGATTGATTCTCCCGACTGACTGCAGTGTTTAACAGTAATAATAAATGTAAAGATCTCTTACAGCAAGCCAGCCGCTGATTACCAAGACGAAGGACTCCACCAAATATTCTATTTGGCTGATTCTTTTTATCACTATATCAATAATGAAATCTTATATTAAAAACTATACATAGATAAAGGAGAGAAAGAGAGAGAGCGAATGAAAATAGAGATAATACTAATAATCCTCCATTAGTCTAATGTTTCGCCTGTCTTATCACGGATCAGCCAAGAACTGATAGGGCCTTACTTTACTGTATAGACTTATGTGTGAAGGTGAGGAGATCTTAAAGACAACATATACACGCCTATACAGACAAGACATTACACAGAGATAGCGGCTAGCTGCATTGATCATCTACTCTTAGATTAAAGAGACGGTAACTTATTATTCGAACATTAAAATTTTAAAATGGCCAATCCGTGGCAGGACACGTTTATGGACGTTGCTAAAATAATTTTGTTCTCTGTTTCATGTCAACTACGACGAGCTAACCTAACTGACGCTGGGAAAAGAGAGGAAATACTCCCAGGTGTGATAAACCTTTTGCATTATCTTTATGTTTTCGTCTTCTTTAAAGGCAAAGAGAGAAGATGAAGCGGTAGCCCATCATAGAGCCCATGCCTACCGTCATGTATTTTTTGACTTTCAGTTGTTAAAAAACAGAGGATTTTTTCTGGTACCAGTAGGAGGAAGGAAGGATCCGCGCTCAGCTAGTGAACGAGTGAGAAGCACGCCATTTTTAGCGAGTAATTGTAGACCGCCATTTTGGGGTCGCTATGAATAAGTGAGGAGTATGTATTTCATATGTGCACCGTTTAGAAAAATACAGTACTGTTTTATTAACAGAAAGGTCATGTGAGATGTTATTTCAAATAATACAATAATTACAAGAACTGAAGCCCACCTGCGTACTTTGGAAAATTACGAAGATCCGATAAGCTTAATGGGAACACGGTCAAGACTTCAAAGGTGAACACGGCGACCAAACGTAGCATTATAAAGAATGGTAAGCACAAATCTACAGCGGAGAAAGAAACTACTTCGCCCTGCAAAATACACTCCTGGAAATTGAAATAAGAACACCGTGAATTCATTGTCCCAGGAAGAGGAAACTTTATTGACACATTCCTGGGGTCAGATACATCACATGATCACACTGACAGAACCACAGGCACATAGACACAGGCAACAGAGCATGCACAATGTCGGCACTAGTACAGTGTATATCCACCTTTCGCAGCAATGCAGGCTGCTATTCTCCCATGGAGACGATCGTAGAGATGCTAGATGTAGTCCTGTGGAACGGCTTGCCATGCCATTTCCACCTGGCGCCTCAGTTGGACCAGCGTTCGTGCTGGACGTGCAGACCGCGTGAGACGACGCTTCATCCAGTCCTAAACATGCTCAATGGGGGACAGATCCGGAGATCTTGCTGGCCAGGGTAGTTGACTTACACCTTCTAGAGCACGTTGGGTGGCACGGGATACATGCGGACGTGCATTGTCCTGTTGGAACAGCAAGTTCCCTTGCCGGTCTAGGAATGGTAGAACGATGGGTTCGATGACGGTTTGGATGTACCGTGCACTATTCAGTGTCCCCTCGACGATCACCAGTGGTGTACGGCCAGTGTAGGAGATCGCTCCCCACACCATGATGCCGGGTGTTGGCCCTGTGTGCCTCGGTCGTATGCAGTCCTGATTGTGGCGCTCACCTTCTCGCGTAACTTCGGCCGTCGTAATTTAATATATATATTATTATTGTGATTATTATTATTTGATTGTTGCCGACTTACGTGGTGGGCCTTAATAAAATGATATTTCATTTGAATTTTGATTTTACGATTAAATGCGTTCCTGAAGTTCTCCTTTTTAACAGTATTAATTTCAAATTATTCGTTACGTTAATGAATGTTAGACTCGTTGAATCTTAAAACATGAGCATATAAGTTGTACAATGTATTAAACTTTTCATATTAATTTCCTCGGCTAGTCAGTTCACCTTAAAGCATAAGATCTTTAGTTATTAGTTACAATTGCGGCCCACACACGCGCGAGAGTTTTCTTACCTCCGTTAACCATTGTATAGTAGTCAGAGTCCTGGCTCTGGGTCTCGGCTATGGTACTGAAAATAAGAATCTTAAACCTAAGTATTTTCTGCAACGTCGGGCGGCTGTGGAGAAAAATTAATATTATGCTAATAGCGGGCGAGCTTTCAGCTTCCGCTAATTTTTTTCATAAGTTAATATCGCCACGTAATGGCGTCGTTGGCTGCATCGGCCGCTGCAATTGTTGAGCTGTAAATTACTTGAATGCAGGTTAATTCAAGGAAGGCGGACATGAAATCGGGATCACTTCTTACAAATTAAAAGTGCACAATAGTATTAAATCAGTATATTATATGCTTAACTCATACAAATATGCTTACATTTGTCAGCACACGCAAGATGTCCGTCGACACACCAGTAAAACAAGAGAAGAAGTAATGAAGACGACTAAAAAATTAACAAAAGAGTGTATCTTGTCATAAATTATTTCTTTGCATTTGAAACTTGGACAGAGAAATTCTTATGTTACGGCTACATGAAAAAAAAATCTCTTACAAATTATGAATGTCTTCTTTATAAATATTGTCTTTTCGTAATATGGCACTGGGGACGCTATATTGCCCCCCGAAATGTTTATGTCATAAAAAATGTTCATGTTTTTTGACATAAATATTTCCTCTTTCATGTCCACAGTGTCCACACGCAGATTTTTCTTTCATAGTTTACATATGTCAAATCGTATATTTACACAGTAGTAATTACTGAGGTGTGTTGCACACAAGGTGTAATACAGATGAAGTTCAAGGTGTACAACCACGAGTTAGTCCGGAATATTTGAAGTCCCAGGGGTGTCAACTGTTCGCTCCCCATTTGGCGCGGCCGTAGGGAAACCTGGGGAAAACCTCGGCGGAGCGACAGACTAACTGCTTTGGTCACCTTCACTTAATTGTTTCTGGAATGTCATTGGGGTACAGGATGTGCATACAAATATTTTTGTTGCACTATGCAAAAAATGAGGTCATTATAACATTTGACTGCGGTGTCGTTGATTATCTACGCCGCGACGTTTGGCTCGCGACGGGGTCGGTTGGTGTGTTCGGTGCTCGGCGTTCGCGGCGGCTGCGGAGAGGTCAACGCCCGCCCGACGCCAGAGTGTGTCTCGCCGTCGCGGAACGTCAGAATCAGCTGATCGGCTGCACGTTTGGCGATGCGCTTCTGTCTCGGCCGGGCGTGGCGGAGTGGGATGATATTCGCCCCCCGCTCTTGTTGGCAGGAGTCAGCTCTGCTACGCATCTCCGACGTAGTACATGAAACATACACACAACCAACGTAATATTTGTTTCCCGCTGCAGATGGTTACGCTAGTGGGAAAGAAGAATTTATTAGTGCGGCAGTTGTTGTTAAGTTTTCGCCAGTTTCCGAGTGTCAAGCTAGCACTATCTTGCAGAATACATGACATGGATCTTCTCCTGTGAATGAAGTTTTGATGCGCCACTGTTTCCATTACACGTCAGTTTTTGTCTTGATACAATTATTTATGTTTTCGCCGCACTCGCAGGCACTGGTGAGTGTCCCAGTACGTGCTTAGCACAAACATTCGCCGTTTCTGCGGTCGCTGTCTTGCAACAGTCCACGCATCGCATTCCAGTCTCGCATTGTTGTACTCACTGAAATTACAGCCTGTCCCAAAAATATTTACTGTGGGTTCACTACACGTTAACAGTTCACATTTATAAGCAAATTCACAGTTTTTCGTGCGTAATATTGGCGTTTGGCGTCCTTACCGCTGTTGAACGTTCAATACTAGCACTTCACTGTCCGTATCACAGTTTCACCGTAACAGTTTTTCACACTGCTTAAAGTAACTGTTTCGATTAGTTCACAAACACTATGTATTTCATTCAGCCTGAACTGGATTTTGGCTCGTGCTGGATTTTACCAGTCTCTCGCACTAATTATCTCTTTTCATTTTCCACTTAGAGTCGTACTTGCCTTCAGATTTTTTTGACTATACAATTGTATTTCCGTCTCATCTGAGGTAAGTCCCCATGTCATGTCTGCCCACTCATTGCGTACTTGCCCTCCAGAGCCAGGCTCGACTTTACAAAACTTTGCCTCTCGCATTATTGTACACATTTTATAATCTAGGCCTAGCGTGCAAGTTCCTAGATTAACGTTAGATTTGTGACTTTTGTTTACACTTCAAATTCGTGCAAATCTCTGCCTTAGCAGATGGCAATACATTTTAACAGTGCTTAGCGGTAGTCGCATTTACAGATTTGCTTTGTACCTTGTCCACAACACATGAGGTACCTTGGGTGATGTACACCCTGCGCTGATATTGTTAAGTAAATTATGCTTGAGCATATTTCAAGATCGGTATAGACATAAATACATGAAACGACTTATACACTATAATATTAAATTTCATAAGTTGCATTACTATTACAGTTCAAAAATATTCATGACACACTAATGAAAAATTCTTTCATCATTACATGCTGTTGAATTTTTTTTGTTTTTTTTTTAAAGTTTTTTTTCAACATGAAATTTTTAAAATATTCTTAAATCTACGTTCATTTTTTTTCAAAATGCAATTGTTTAAAAATACTATTATTCCTTAACATCTACAAAATTGAATCGCACTAATCTTGTGTGCCTCATTGTCTTTAAATGTTACACTAAAATCTGAACATTTACTCACAAAAAAATACACTATAAACTTAACCTATCATACACAAATGTAAACGTTGCTCTACTGAGCAAACTTCTTTAAATCTTTGTATGGATAGAGTCCTTTAACCTCTCCCGATTCTACGTCACCCAACAAATAGCTACATCCATGTGGTATGTCTATGATTTTGTAGGGCCCGGCATACACCGGTTGCCATTTTTTATTCTTTTTCGCTAACAGAGATGACTTGGGATGAGTCCTTATTAGCACCAAGTCATCTGGTTGATACACTGTTACCTTCTTTATTTTCTTGTCATGCTTCTTCTTTCGGCGCTCCGCGCACCTCGTTAAGTTATTTAGTGTCTCAGCTATAATTTGTTCGTGAGGTACAACTTGTCGTGGTACAGTTGGTAATGGTGACAGCCAGCTGTCGGTTTCATTCTTCCCAAACATGACTTCTAATGGAGTATAACCGGTGGCTGAATGTGGCAATCTATTGTGGAGTTCCTCAAAAGTCGAAACGTATTCTGCCCACTTGGTGTGGCGATTCGGAATGTAAGTTCTCATGAACCTGTTCAACTCTTTAAAGGTACGCTCTACAAGACTGCTCTCCGGGTGAAATCGAGCTACAAAAATGTGTTTAACACCTTGCTCTTGTAGAAACGTTTTCCATTTGAGACCAGTAAAATAGGTGGCATTATCGGATAATATGATCTGTGGTTTGCCAACATTAACAAAGTAATCTGTTCGTAATTTCTGAATGAGGGGTGTGGCCGTTGAAGCTTTTACAGGATACAATTTTAGAAATTTGGAAAAGGCATCATATACAGCAAATACATATTTCACACCACCTCTGCCAGTGGGTAGTGGCCCTAGAATGTCAACAGAAACTAGTCGTAATGGTTTGTTAGGAACAACAGGGTGCAATTCACTTACAGTGGGCAGATTTGTAGGTTTCGTCCTTTGACAAATTACACATGTCCTTACAACATTCTGAATTATCCTTTTCATATTCTTAAAATGAAATTGTCTTGCAAGAAGTGCTCTACATTTTTCAATACCCACGTGTCCCCACGAAAGGTGCACGTGCCAGATTAAATCACTGATACATACTTCCGGTACACAGATACACCACCAGTCCTTGTTAACATCCTTCCGGTAATATAATACCCCATTTTGCACAGAATAATGGCTACCTATCTGATTTCCACCCGAAGATAGGAGTTCTTGTTTGGCTTTTCCCAAGGCGGGATCTTCGTCCTGTAAACTAGGCAGTCGCTTGCACGTCTGCAGGAACTTTTTTCGACAAGTAGGGTCTTTCATAACTAAAATTTTGTACTCTGTTGCCTGTTCTAGTATTGTTGTTAACTCAGGCAGACCTTGCGGCAACCGTGACAAGGCATCAGGCACTACGTTGTCACAACCTTTTATATACATTATTTGAAATTGATATTCTTGCAGAGCAAGCACCCACCTAGTCAACCTGTCGTGCATTAACTTGCATGTCAGCAAAAAACTTAAGGCTTGATGATCACAGAAAATTTTTACATTTTTTCCGTACACATAGTATCTGAACTTCTTCATGGCCCATACTACTGCTAGTGTTTCGAGTTCGGTGACTGTATATGATCGTTCAGAACTTGACAACACTCGGCTTGCGAAACCGATTATTCTTACGTTCTTGTTTCCACCATCCCCATCGATTTGAAATAAACACGCTCCTAGTCCGACAGTGGAGGCGTCTGTAGCAAGGCAAAATTCCTTTGACATGTCAGGATGTGACAGTAGATTAGCATTTAGAAGGGCTTGTCGTATTTGCTCAAATGACTGCTGGCACAGTTCATTCCATATCCAGGGTGTATTCTTTCTCAACAAGTTTAACAGGGTATTATCATTTAAAAGTTGGTCAGGTATGAATCGTCTGAAAAATGACACTAGACCCAGAAATGCCTTTAACTGCTTCTTGGTTCTAGGAGGAGGGAAGTTCTCAATTGCTGCCATTTTCTTCGGATCGGGCACAATACCTGTAGGTGATATTACATGACCATGAAATTTTATTCTCTCCCTGCCAAATTTGGATTTTGCGAGGTTTGCTGTTACGCCTACCTCAGAAAATCTTTTTAGTACGCATCTCAGCGTGTCCATATGGCTTTCCCAATCGGGAGTAGCTATTAATAAGTCATCGACATACAACGTTACTCGGTCCAACAAATCCGGTCCGAATACTTTATCGAGCGCTGCAATGAAGACACCTGCACTAACATTTAATCCAAATGGTAAAACTTTAAATTGGTAACTTCAGCCGGCAAACACGAAGGCAGTGTACTTTCTTGATGATTCAGTTAGTGGGATTTGCCAATACGATGAACGCATATCGACAGAGGTCAGATATTTAACTCCATAAAACTTCTGTATCTGTTCATCCAGGTTTTCTGGTCGCGTTCTGACAGGTACAATTATTTTGTTAATATTGCGCGCATCAAGCACGAGACGTATACTGCCGTCCGCTTTCGCTACGGCCACGAGCGGACTGCTGTACGGGGATAGAGATGGTTCAATTATCCCCCAATCAAGCATTTTTCGTATTTCCTTCGTAACTGCCTCCTTCTTTGACCACGGGATGGTGTAGTTTGCGTGACAGAAAGTATCGTGAGGTACCACTTCGATGTCATAGGTGTAGCCCTCAATAACACCGGGTTTTTCCGAAAACACATTCTCATAATCTGTAAGGAGCTGAGTCAATTCGTTTTGTTGTGCTTCAGTCAAATGTTCTGACTCCCTAACTTTCATGGCTATCAGTTTCCTTTTTTCCTCTTTATCTTCAGTAATAAATTCTTCATAATATGCTTGTCTTGTACTTAAGTCAGAATATAAATTCATTACCTGCATTCCTTCGAATCTCGACTGAAAGTTCCGGCAATATTTACCGTGCACTTCCCGTGTCCTCAACAATGGCAAAATTACACGTCTGTCCTCATTCATAAGGCTTACTTCCCCGCACAAGAGGTCGATTTCTGCGTCCCTCTGGCGTAAAAATTCCATCCCCAGGATGCAAGCAACACCTAATCCCTTAACTACTAGGAACGAGCTTTTCATTGCTTCATTTCCTACCGTAAACTCGACTTGCACCTGGTGCTTTATGATATGAGATTGTGCACCTATTGCACCTGTAACACGACAATTCTTCACTGGCAATACTGGTATTCTATTATTTTGACTCAAGTACTTGTAAAAATTTGCACTCATGACATTGGTTGACGCACCGGTATCGACTATTATGTGTATTGGTGCTCCATACATATCTGCTTGCAATATAGCCTGCACAACACTTTTGTCGGTTCGGTTACATTTCTGCGGTATGTCTACAAGTTCCTTTTCTATTTTTGTTCCTTCATTGTATCTCAGCATACAAAGTTTATGGCTGTCATCCGTGAATGTGCCCTCACTACACCATCCTGCAGCCAACAACGGAGAGCGTATTGTGGCTGTCTTTAGTTTAACGGATGAGCATTAGTGGGTTGACAGTTGTCTGTCACTTCCACTAACCTCACATTGTGGTTCTGGTTGTTGTTGTTGCTACTGTTGGGTTGGCCACCCTGCCTCCCCGATGGTGTAATTTGATATTGTGTATGGCTCTGGTTTTGCGGTGGTCGGTTATAACTCCCTGACATGTTCTGTGATGGACCTGGGTTGGCGTTCCATTGTGGCGCTGTGTTTTGTTGCCACTGTGGTGTCGGTTCATTACAACCACGCCACTGGTTTCGGTTGTTCCGCCATTGCGGATTGCCGTTACCATTATATCCATTACTCATGCGTCCATCATGATGTCTCTTTCGATTTTGACGATTATAACCGTTGCCGTTATAACCATTGCCACTGTTTGTGCCTCGATTCTGTCGCCGGTGCTCTTGCTTACTCCCGTTGTTACTACCGTTACTGTGGCTGCTATTGTAATCGGCTTTTTGTTGATTACAGCCTGCATGGTTCCACTTGTTTTCGGTTTTCATATCTTCGATCAATAAGTCAACAGAATCCACTATTTCCATGAATTGTTCTATATCGTATTCCGGCACATTGATGAAATATCTTTTAATTTCACTGGGCAACTTCATTTTTATCAATCTGATTATGTCACGATCGGACATTGGCTCGTCCCAGTACCTGGTTTTGTTTATATACTTTTCGAAATATTTGCGTAACGTTCCCATCTTAGGATTGTACATTTCTGGACTGTACAACTCCTTCGTAGTCTTTCTTGGACGCTATCGGACCAGAATTTTTGCAAGAATGCACCTTCAAACTGTTGCATCGTTAGACATTTTTCGGACACGTCGGTGGCCCACAGTGCCGCGTCACCTTGAATAAAGGAGACCACGAACTGTATTCTTTGTCTTTCCGTCCATGTCCTGGGAAACACATTCCTGAAGCTCTTGATAAATACAACAGGGTGGACATTTCGCTTTTCGCTATTGAAGGGTTGGAATGTCCTGTGTTTTATTACATTGTCCTCTTTTTTGCACATCTGATTGCTACATTCTGGGACATTCATCACTTCGTGATGTGCGCTGCACGGTATCGCATGTTGTTCGTGCTCATAATTCGCATTAGGTTGCGGTTGCGCACTCGTACCCTGCCTACCGTCAGCGTTATTATAGTAATCAGTGCGCGGAGTCGGATTCATGATCTGTCCGCCACTGTTTACATTGCTTTCCAACGCAGACAGTCTTCGCGCGACCTCCTGTTGCCAATTTGGCAACTCCGTTGTCACACGGGACTTGATCTGTGCTAATTCGGCATGTAGTGCGGCAGCGCTAGCGTCAATATTTACACTCGCGGCCGCAGTCGCTTGTTCTACAGCTGTTTTTACGTCGCTTTCAATCTTTGCATCCTTTACTTCTAGCCATTCATTTAATTCTTTTTCTACTTTTTGAGCTTGCACTTCCAAATATGCGTCAATACTTTTCCGTGCATCTATCTCCACATTATCCACGCGGTTGGTTAAAGTCTGGACATTATCTTCAAGCCTAGCCTGCGATATCTGTAATTTTTGCATCTCGCCGGCCAAGCTTTGCACAAGATCGGGTATTTCTTTGCATGCGTCCCGCATCTCGGCAAGTTCGCTTTGTATACGGTCTAGTTTCGCTTCACTGCGCTGCTCTTGCTCACTGAGCTTTTGCGTAAATTCTTTCCCTTGGTCATGTAGCATTTGCGTTAATTTTTTCTCCTGCTCATGTAGCATCTGAGCCAGTTTTTCGTCTCTTTGTTTTTCCCTCTGTTCTGACATTCTTTCTTTTTCCCTTTCTTTCTGTTCTCTTTGTTGCTCTTGCTCATAGAGCATCTGAGGCAGTTTCTGATCTCTTTCCCTATCTCTTTCTTCTAACCTGCGCAGAAATTCTGCAAATGGGTCTGCAATCGGTGAGCATACTGGTGTCCCGCTTAATCTAGCACTCGATTGGCCCCCCTGCCCAGGCAGTGGAGTTGTTACTCTATTCCCATTCTGCTGTGGAGCGTCATTCACCGTCCACAGATCGTCGCCCCCCGCTCCGGAAATTATGTTATCCGAGGCGGTGGCTTGGGATTCGTTTACGTATTGCACATGATCCTCACTTTCCATATTAACAGAATTTTGTTCTTCTGGTACGGATGCTTTAGGTTGTCCTATCTTACCCATACTAAATTCACTTTAAGCCACTGACAAATCTTTAACACTGATACACACACGAATAATTATCCCCTCCAAAAATAAACATATAAATAAACAAAACACCGAAGGTATCTCATGTGCACATGGGTTCGATATTCCGCACAGAGCTACACAGGATGCTTGCACAATAGGCCTTACCTTACTTATTTTTCTTTCTCGCAATCCTTTTTCTTTTCTACTCTTTTTCCTCTCCAGATCTCCTCAGGGTGTGGTTTTGTTGTTGTACATGTAAAAGAATTCATACAAGCATTAATATTTTACAACAATTAGACACATACATAAATACATTCAGTACAATAGAATCATATTAATCGGGCCCCAAAGTTGCGGCGCCAATCTCGCGTAACTTCGGCCGTCGTAATTTAATATATATATTATTATTGTGATTATTATTATTTGATTGTTGCCGACTTACGTGGTGGGCCTTAATAAAATGATATTTCATTTGAATTTTGATTTTACGATTAAATGCGTTCCTGAAGTTCTCCTTTTTAACAGTATTAATTTCAAATTATTCGTTACGTTAATGAATGTTAGACTCGTTGAATCTTAAAACATGAGCATATAAGTTGTACAATGTATTAAACTTTTCATATTAATTTCCTCGGCTAGTCAGTTCACCTTAAAGCATAAGATCTTTAGTTATTAGTTACAATTGCGGCCCACACACGCGCGAGAGTTTTCTTACCTCCGTTAACCATTGTATAGTAGTCAGAGTCCTGGCTCTGGGTCTCGGCTATGGTACTGAAAATAAGAATCTTAAAGCTAAGTATTTTCTGCAACGTCGGGCGGCTGTGGAGAAAAATTAATATTATGCTAATAGCGGGCGAGCTTTCAGCTTCCGCTAATTTTTTTCATAAGTTAATATCTCCACGTAATGGCGTCGTTGGCTGCATCGGCCGCTGCAATTGTTGAGCTGTAAATTACTTGAATGCAGGTTAATTCAAGGAAGGCGGACATGAAATCGGGATCACCTCTTACAAATTAAAAGTGCACAATAATATTAAATCAGTATATTATATGCTTAACTCATACAAATATGCTTACATTTGTCAGCACACGCAAGATGTCCGTCGACACACCAGAAAAACAAGAGAAGAAGTAATGAAGACGACTAAAAAATTAACAAAAGAGTGTATCTTGTCATAAATTATTTCTTTGCATTTGAAACTTGGACAGAGAAATTCTTATGTTACGGCTACATGAAAAAAAATCTCTTACAAATTATGAATGTCTTCTTTATAAATATTGTCTTTTCGTAATATGGCACTGGGGACGCTATAACCTGCACGGCGCCAAACACGCATATGACCATCATTGGCACCAAGGCAGAAGCGACTCTCATCGCTGAAGACGACACGTCTCCATTCGTCCCTCCATTCACGCCTGTCGCGACACCACTGGAGGCGGGCTGCACGATGTTGGGGCGTGAGCGGAAGACGGCCTAACGGTGAGCGGGACCGTAGCCCAGCTTCATGGAGACGGTTGCGAATGGTCCTCGCCGATACCCCAGGAGCAACAGTGTCCCTAATTTGCTGGGAAGTGGCGGTGCGGTCCCCTACGGCACTGCGTAGGATCCTACGGTCTTGGCGTGCATCCGTGCGTCGCTGCGGTCCGGTCCCAGGTCGACGGGCACGTGCACCTTCCGCCGACCACTGGCGACAACATCGATGTACTGTGGAGACCTCACGCCCCACGTGTTGAGCAATTCGGCGGTACGACCACCCGGCCTCCCGCATGCCCACTATACGCCAGCGCAGACTCCGCTGCAGAGTGAAAATCTCATTCTGGAAACATCCCCCAGGCTGTGGCTAAGCCATGTCTCCGCAATATCCTTTCTTTCAGGAGTGCTAGTTCTGCAAGGTTCGCAGGAGAGCTTCTGTAAAGTTTGGAAGGTAGGAGGCGAGGTACTGGCAGAAGTAAAGCTGTGAGGACGGGGCGTGAGTCGTGCTTGGGTAGCTCAGTTGGTAGAGCACTTGCCCGCGAAAGGCAAAGGTCCTGAGTTCGAGTCTCGGTCCGGCACACAGTTTTAATCTACCAGGAAGTTTCATATAAGCGCACAATCCGCTGCAGAGTGAAAATCTCATTTTGGAAACATTTTAAAAAGCCACGCATTTTATTATCATCTATTCCATTATTTTATTATATTATACAGGTGATATAATTGGATCCACAAATAAAGCCGAAAGACAGCACGCTGGGCGTAGAGAAAAGGCCAGATCTATATTTTTATTATTAAAGCTTGCTAGTACAGTTGAAGTTTACGCTTTTTCATTTAGTGTTATTTGATATTTGAAAATTGATTTTTTGTGTTCATGTTAGATATAGGAAGTGGTTTGATTGACCGGTCCCAGTTGCATTTATCTGTATGTGTATATTAAGAAATTAGACACAGAAGTACCCTCATGTGAAGGAAGTTACATTTAGTAACAGCAGAACATTTATATGGTTTTAACTAGGGCAATGTTTAGGATGTGTCAAGCAGAGCATAGCAGCACGCATCAGCCTTCAGCTGTTAGCACTGATGATAACGAAGCAGTAAGAAGTGTTGTAGGACCGATGGCTACAGATAGCGCAACAGAACGCCCTGTAGACACGGCTGCGGGTGTAACAGCGAGTACGCAGCAGGGATTAGATCCATTGGTAATTATCATGAGACATATGCAGATGATAACTGAGAGCATGAATACTTTTAAAACCGACATTAATGCGAAATTTGCCTCAGTTGCTGAAGGGCAAAATGATTTGAATACGAAATTAGCCTCAGTTACTGAAGGGCAGGAAAATCTGAAAACCGATATTAAAGCACAATTACTGACAGTCACTCAAACTCAAGAAGAGATGAAATTAGTCCAGACTGAGATTAAGCAGCAGTTACAAGACAGTTTTTCCGAATTAGAGCAGCGGATACAGGCGAAGACCAGGGAACTCAAAGATCAGGCCGAAGAGACGGAACGAAAATTAACTGCACAAATAGAATTGGTGAAAGCACAGTGTGAGGAATCTACTCAGCGCGTACGTGTCGAAATGAAGGAGTATGTGACTATTAAGATAGATACCGTACGGGAACAAGTGGAAATGGTTTCGCAATTAGTACAAAAGCAAGACGCCATGGCATATGCAATTGCGCAACTTCCTGACTTGGCACGTACACAGACTAACCTAAAGGAAAGCGTTCAACATCTGGCAGAGCGTCAAGACGTTATAGACCACCAAATTAACGTATTAACGGGTAAATTATCCGAAATCACATTAGAAAACAAAAGGTTAATGTGTGAAAACGTTGAGCAAAATGTTAAGGCAGCATTCCAGAATTTATCTGCAAACAGGAAGAGAATTTGTTTGCGAAAGGACTTGAGGAGGTGCGACAGCAGTTAGGTGCTGATTTTGAGCATTGGAAACAAACGATAGAAGTGTCGATGCGCGCTTCACAACAAAGGCAAATGAATACAGGGCAGCAGCAGAAGTTGGCAACGACTATAGAGCCAGTTACTGTCCATTCGCACACAATACCGACTTGTGCAAGTAATTCAAACATTAAATTGCCACAAGCTGGTTGTTCGCGTGAATTCTTATCTACCGGAGATTACGAAAGTCTTTGCCATGCCGAAAAAAAATGATAAAGCATCGGCAATTCCAGATTTTTAACCCTCACAAAAGGGGGGTCCATCCAATTGGTTTTATTCGAAGTTTCAGAGGAGTGCTACCCAGAAATTGGTCGGAGTGGCAGAAGATCAGTTTTGTTACAGGATATATACAAGATTCGGGAGCGATCTGGGCCTCAGACATGACTTCTGTTTGCCCGACATATGACGATTTTGAGAAGGCGTTTTTAGCAAATTCTGGTCAGAAGAGATACAGGAACGCCTAAGGCAGGAGGTGCTCTTCCCAGAGCCTTTCTCCTTTTCGAAAGGAAGCCTTAGAAGGTATTTAGAAAAATATATCAATGAAACGAGATACTGGGACAGACCTATGCCCTTGCCAGACATAATAAACATACTTATGGCAAGACTACCAACTAGCGTCCGGAATCAATTAATTTCCGGCAACGACAAAGACTTGGAGTCGTTCCTCACGACGTTAGACCATATAGATATTATCGAACAACCAGAAAGCCCGTAATAACAGATTTCAATATAGGGCGATAGAACCTCCGCCAAACGGTAGGCAAGGTGGAAGTATGGGTTATACCAATGGCGATCAATCGACACTGAGAAGGAATGAACAGAGATCTTTAAATAATGGAGGAACCCCTCGAAATCTCAATAGTAATCCCGGCAATGGTCTTGCGAGGGGCTATTCAAGGAACAACAGGAACGGGAAAAGATACAACCCCATGTGGGGGAACGAAAGAAATTTCAGACCCCAAGCCTGGAATAATAACAATAATAGAAATTGGAATCAACCGGGAGAAATGAATTCAAATAGCCAACATCAGTGGGGACGGACATCTCCAAAGCAACCGGTAATTACCGAAGTGACGGATGATGTCAACCAGCAGACAAATCAAAATCCAACAAACTCGTAAGGACCCACTCGTGCCCCAGAGGAGCGGTCAACAATTGGTTGAGGGGCAACAGGATATGTGTACCCATGCTAACGTATAATGATGGACGATTACTGGCAGATGAACTGACCGAGGACTTAGAACCGCTAGATGAGGATAAGGAACAGGTGGCAGTAGCCGAAGTGCAAGTCATTATGGAGACCGTACCTATAGTGGCGGTTTTAGACACAGCTGCAACCACAAATGTTATTTCGGAGGCACTATTCAACAGGATCAGAAATATAAGACGAGTACCAGTTTTTCCAGTTCAAAATTGCAGAATAATAGGCGCCGTTGGGGCTCGATCGGCTAATATAAAGGTGCAGTCACTACTTGGTGTGGAATTCGGAAATGTAGCAATATTAAGCACATTCCTTGTTGTGAAAAATTTGGTGGTAGATTGCATTATCGGAGTCAACAGCCTACGTCAATATGGATGCAGAATAGATTTCAAAACAGGAAAAATTTGGTTGAATGTTAATAAATAAGAAATTGAGTTGGAGTTGTTGAAAAAAAAAAAAGCCTTACGAGAAAATATAATTCTGGGATCAGTGTGCAAGTAATCAGGGCGGCCCAAAATTCTAAACAGTACGTAATTAATGAGTTCCAAGTCAAAGAAGATTTCAGTCAATTAGTGTTTGAAAAGTTAAATGAATCCGACTGCATTATCGAAGATCAGAAGAAGCAGCTCAATGAATTATTATTAACGTATGAAAACGTTTTTGATGAAAGGCCAGGAGTTATTAAGGGATACATATGCCATCTCTATGTTAAGCCGCACGAAACGTATTGTAGAACTTTCCGTTCTGTTCCCTGAACGTTAAAGGCTCAAGTTCAAAAGGAAGTAGATCGCATGTTAAAATGGGGTTTGATCAAACCCTCTACAAGCCCATACTGCTCCCCATTGTTAGTCATGCCAAAAGCAAATGGGACTGTTAGACTGGTACTCGACGCCAGACAAAATAAAGAAAAATCATAATTCCAGTGAGAACACATCCCGAAAACATAGACGAACTTATACAACGGTTCCAGGATGTCAAATATTTGACGAGCATTGATTTGCGGAGCTCTTATTGGCAAGTCAAGCTGGATGAGTCATCAAGGAAGTATACGGCTTTCATTTATTACGGAAGAAGCTACCAATTCACCGTAGTTCCTTTCGGACTCAACATTAGTGCTGGAATCTTTATAGCAGCTCTAGATTATGCATTAGGCCCAGAACTCAGAAGCAGGATAACAGTGTTTGTTGATGATTTGCTTATTGCATCGAAAACTTGGGAGGAGCATATTACCTTACTGAACCGAGTGTAGGGACGTGTTCAAAACCACGGGAATGGCTGCTAACCTGCAGAAATCCCATTTTGCAGTAAACAGAATCAAGTTCCTGGGGCATATAATTGACGCAAAGGGAATTTTACCAACCAAGGAGACGCTAATTGCAATTAGTAAGTTTCCAACACCCAGGAATAGGAGGAAATCAAAAGGATTTATGAGCCTTGTCTCATTTTTTAGAAGATTCATAACAAATCAGGCGATGAACGCAGCAGCTCTAAATAGTCTGTTGAAGAAGGATGAGCCCTGGCTCTGGACATTAGAGTGTCAAGAAGCATTCAAAGAGATAAAGAAGCAAACAGTAAATGCACCGCTTTTGTACCATCCGGACATGCAAGAAGAATTTTACTTGTCAACAGATTCTTCGAATGTGGGTATTGGAGCATGCCTTTTCCAAGTACGCAAGATAAATGGACAACTCACCTTCTGTCCTATTGCGTTTGCTAGTCGTGTTTTGTCCAACTGTGAACGAACTTACATGACGACAGAATTAGAGGCTCTTGCGTTCATCTGCGGATTTAAAAATTTTCATTATTATCTATATGGGTCAAAGACTGTCGTATATTGCGATCATCAATCATTAACGTTTTTACAAATGTGTAAACTGTTACACCCCAGACTGGCTAGATTGACTTTCGCTCTGCAACAATACCAATTTAACATCGTGCATGTCTCAGGACAGCAAAACATTATTGCTGACGCTCTATCAAGGTCACCACAGGGTTTGACTAAAGAGATTGAAGTAAATAATAACTCAGAATTCCCTGTATTGCTGCTGTAGAAAAAGCCATATAAGACGTACTACGTCAATTTGTGTGCGCATATGGCACAGTTACAGAAAAGAGATGCTCAATGGGGAAGTGTCATTCAAAGGTTACAACAGCAACCTTCGGATCAGATGGCAAATTATTACAAGCTGGTAAATGGCGTATTATTTTTCCGCTGTGGAAGGCCAAACAAAGTCCGTTGGTGTGTATGCATACCTGAGGCGCAAATAGAAAAACTCGTATGGTTCACACATTTAACCTGGGGACATTTCGGTGCGACAAAATGTGCAGCCAAGATAAGTGTGTACTGTTATTTTCCCAACATAAAGTGCAGAGTGCATGAGGTCTTGAAGAAATGCATAATCTGTCAAAAAGCAAAGCCGGATTCAAAAGGGAGTAAGCACCCATTATGCTCTATATTAGTCCGAGAACCAAAAGAATTAATTTCGTGCGATCTGTGTGGACCGTTACCTACTCCAAGAGGAGGTGTTAGATATGTGTTGGGATTTCTTGATGTGTGTACGAAATACGTAAAGCTATACCCGATAAAGGCGGCTACAGCCAAAGTAATTGTAATAAAATTGACAAGGGATTATCTTCCACATGTTGTATACCTAAGGCGATAATAACAGAAAATGCTAAGATATTCACGGGACTCCGATTAAAACAGGCTTTGTATCAAGTCGGTGTAAAACACATACTAACATCATTTTACCACCCACAAGGCAATTTGGTTGAGAGAATTTTTAGAGAGTTCAATCGCTTTATGAGGACCTATTGCCATAATAAGCAGACTGCGTGGGCAAATTATGTGGAAGAATTTGAGCAGATATACAGCTACATGCCCCACTCCTCCACTGGTTATACACCTCATGAATTGATGTTCAAGGCAAAAGAAGAAAACTTCTGGACTGAACATATGCCCAAAACTCAGGAAACTGAGATGCCTTGGGAAGAAAAAATAAGACAAGCCATCATAAATATGACGCAAAATGCTGATCAGAGAAAACAACAATATGACAAATTAATCAAGAGGGTACAGGCGTACCACGTCGGAGAGAAGGTACTAGTCAAAAGACATACCAAATCATCCTTAATAAAGAAGAGTATAATGAAATGGGAATTATTATATGCTGGCCCATACATCATTCTACAAATTCCGAACCCTGGGGCTTATCTGTTGGCGTGCCAGGGATCTAACAAAATTAAAGGGTTATTTTCCCATAACGACTTGAAAAAATTTAATGAAGATTAGAAGATAGTTGCGAGGGACAGATGAACGCTCGTAAAAACATAATAAAATGTGTGTGTTTAGTGTTAGAAAACTTTAAACTGAAATAATTAATCAGTGACACAGATTGTAGAAATAGTGAATAGCTATAACTATCGAGTGCCGTAAAGAAGATAGTGGATATAAGCTTCACCTGTGTTCGGGTAAACATAGAACTTTAGCATTGCTAATGTCATCAAGAATTATAAAGGATCTGAATGACCTTCAAGAAGAAAGAAATATTTCCCGAAAATGACGTTGCATAATCAAAGAGGTTCCCAGTGAATGTTCATACATAATTTCAAGTGCACGCTTAGATGTGTAAATGTGTGAAGTGACGTGATGCGTTTAGGCAGTGAATCATGAGTGACGGTTAATGCCGCAAAGATAATTTCCCGCGCAAAACAATTAAAGTCGGCGCGAGAGTTAGAATCGATATAGACGACACAGATATGCTTTGTAAGAGACGCGCATCAAACGCGAGGGGAAACTGATTGTTGTTCAACTTCAAAAAAGTGTCATAATTAGAGGTTAAGAGTTCTTGATTTATTGTTGAATGTCAAAAGAAGTTAATATTCATAGAATTAGTAGTTATTTAATGGGTCTTGTTCACTTTGGAATTTTGTTTGAAAATCCATTTCCATATATGTGCATTTGAAGGAACCATTTGCACTCGAGCACGGACGATATTTGATTTAGTGAACTGAGAGTATATGTATCGATTTTTTAAGACAAAAGAATGCAAAATAAAGCAATTAACACCGCTCTCTTGTCACAGCCAGTAGGCATCAGCACACTCTCATGTCATTCGTTGTCCTAGAAGGACTTAATATTTTGTGCAGATCCACAATTAGCCATATTGATGTTTATTAGCAGAAAAGAGGCGCAGAATTAATAAGTCGCTCTCATTTGTGAATGATCTGCAATTATTTCCCTATAATTTTACATGTCAGTTATATCATAATGTATATGTTAAAATGAATATATGTTTTATTTAATCGTATGCTTTTCTTCGTTTTAGTAATTTTAGTCACTTCATTTTCATGATTGAAGCTCAGGTCAGATATTAGACTTTGTCTACCAAAAAATATATAATGAGCCCTGGCTACGTTCCGTACATCTTCGGACGTGCAAAGCTCGATAAATTCACGGCGTAAATTTTAATCTCTCAATTACTTACTCAACCAAACAAACAATAATTATTATTATTACAAATTATTATTATTATATTATTATTATTATTATTATTATTATATTTATTTGCTAAACTGGCGACTGTGTGCCAGGACCCATTATTGTATCTGTACTACAACTAATTGTTCTTTCTCATGTACATCCTGACCGGCAACAACCCATGTGACGAGAATATGGAAGAAAGCAAATAAAATCTGGAGACAATTTGGACTGGAAATGCAATCTTCGCATCAAGACGACATGTACGGTAAGACGCAGCACTCGCGCATCCACAATTAATTCCAAGCACATTTTTCATTCAAAATTATTTTTCTCGGCATTAAATTCAATATTCAGTTTCCATTCAGTAATTTTTACCAAATTCCGCGAAATCTCATTATTCAGACGATTACATTCCGATCCAACAATACGCAAGTTACATTGCACAATATGGCCGATATTGTACAAGATTCAAGCAACATGGTTAGTCACCATTAACATGTATGCTACTTTCGATCTTTAAATTCATCTCTCAATTATTCTCAGTCATTTAAACACACACATAGGCAGTACGTTTTCACACTACGCGCTTAAACAATTTTTTTTCTTGCACACAATTTATTCACGATATGGTAAAAACTCGACACCAGTACACAATGGAACAACAATCAAGCAATGCAAACATGGATACACAGACACATTCAGACACAGAAATTAATACAGACACGCAAACACATCAAAATAACCTGCTACACACACACACACACAAACGCCGAAAGGAGCAATTCAGAACCAAACCTGAGAGACCACGTCACGTCTAATGACGCGGCGGGGGCAAGTTCATTTTGCAATCAAAATTTTGCCGCTATACTGAATTCAATTTTGGAAGGCATATCCAATATTAAGCTAGATAATGACGAAAAATTCACACAATTAATGACAGACAATGCAGCTTTCAGAAATGACATAAAGTCAGACTTCGCCACACTGACTCAAAAGGCAGATGAAATTAATAAACGTCTTTCCAAACAGGTTGACGATCCTACGGAAAATTTTGAAAATTTAGAGTTACGACAAAGCGACAATGCCAATCGCATCCATGAATTGACAAAAACCTGTGAAACTGTTAATTGCAAATTAGAATCAAACACGCACGCATGTGACGAAATCAATAGAAACAAACGTAGCTGACATTCACAAACAGATTCACACAACAATACAGAGAGAGGGTGAACCCCATTTCTCTCGCATTAATTCACAATTTAAAGAATGGACAGCACACAAAGACCAAATTTTTGAAGAATGTATACAAAACAAAATGCCACATATTGTGCACGATTCTGTAGTGGAATACATGAACAATAGGCAAGTAACCGATGACGATATGCAAACAAAGACAAGTCAATACCAAGCACAACAGAATAGTACACCCACAACACATTTTAACACACACAGCAGAAAATCTCGATTCGGAAATGAACACATGTACACACACGAATTTCAACACTCAAATACACAATACACTGACGCGCATAGCAACAGATACCCATCACCTGAAGTACAATACAATTATCCTTTTGATGAAGAACCATGTACACACAGGGAAGAATTCAATGATTACACGGAAAGAGACAGACGAACACCTAACAAAGAAGAAGAAAGTCTATTCAATCACCGTAAATTCCAACCTTTTATACCAGGCAAAAACGCTGTACACCCTGTCATCTTCTTAAAAGCTTTTAGGAACGCATTCCCACGTTCGTGGAGCGACCACAAACGCATTGCGTACGTTGTGGATTACATTCAAGGGGACGCTGCTGTCTGGGCTTACCATGAAAGCGACAGATGTGTAACATACGAGCAGTTTGAACGCGCCTTCTTGAATAAGTTTTCGTCACCCACTGTGCAGGAACGTATCCGCAAACAAGTCACTGAACCCGAACACTTCAATCCTAAAAACGGCAACCTGCGCAGATATTTAGAGAAGTACCTAAACATGATACACTTCCTTAATGAACCAGTGAAACCAAAAGATGTGATCCGATCACTGAAAGCAAGACTTCCTTTTAATATTAAAGAGAAATTACTGTACTTACCGGACGACGATCCTGAATATTTTTTGGAAAAGTTAGATGCTGTTGATTTACTGTATGAAGAACAAGAACCAACACACAACTCACGCAGTAGGAATCAACATGTCTACACTGCTACATTACCAAACATGCAGCAAAATTCACAACACACAGTAAACATGCAAAACAATCACCAAAACTCAGAGCTGCATACAAACAACAACTGTAACTATACATAAGGAGATAACCTGTACAAAAAACGATGAAACAACAATTTTAATTCAAGAAGGAATAATGGAAACAACAACGGACACAAAGCCACACAGAAACACTGGCAAAGAAACAACAACACAGATTACACAAGAAATGGAACACCTACACCGCACTTTAACCAGAACGACAACCAGTATTATGTGAGACAGTGGCAAACACAGCAACCTCCACCACAAAATCATATTCAGATGCCACAAGGGAATTTTGCACAAACAAGCAACACAAACCAACAAGTGATTTCAGCCAGCCGAAAACAGACAGGCAATTGGCAAAGACAATATCTTAATGTAAATATTATTGAGGTAGCTAATGAAACTACAATTACACTTGCCAATGACCAGACAAACCAGGTAAACTAGAACCAGTCATTACTGAGCCCCAGGTTGTGACTGAGGAACATTTGGGGGGCAACTTCAATTTAGAAACTATGTTTGAATACACACTTGCTAGTGAAACTGTGAAACAAAAAAAATTAATATTTACACAACAAGAGTTGCCTACACTATTCTTAAGATATAATGAAAGTGGAAACTTAGCTGATGATCTGATAAATGACAACACACAATGTCACAATGTAAAGAAAAGATTTGTACTGTCTTCCACCTCAGGCATTGTAGGAGGTATACCTACTAACATAATTATTGATACAGGAGCTGCTGTCAGTGTGATTTCTCAAACTTCTAAGATACCAGAGTTCCCAGTTCAAAACTGTTTAATATTAACTGCATTAAGTAATAAGTCAAGTAGAGTTAATAAGCAGGTATTTGTGACTGTTAATATGGGAAATGGAATCGTACAATGGCCTTTCCTAATTGTCCAAAGCCTTGCTGCCAATTGTATTTTGGGTATTGATTTTCTTTGCGAGAAGGACTGTACTATAGACTTCTCCAAAGGCATTTGTTATTTTAAGTATGAAGGCAGAGACATAGTTTTGAACTTGGATACTCGACTAGTAGACCATAACAAGCACTGTTCTGGCTACAAGATACAGATTATACTTGAGACTGACATAGATTCCACACAACAACCTGTATCACACGGTGAGGTAGTGAATGATGTACTTACACAAATTAATTCTAAGTTATCAGAATGTGATGCTATTAATGAAGAGGAGAGATCCCAGCTTAAACATATTTTACTTAAGAATAAGGATGTTTTCACTAGTAAGCAAGGTAGGATCAACACATATATGTATACGATTGAAGTCAAGCCTCACCAAATCTATTACCACAAGTCATGCAATGTACCTCTAGCTCTGCGACCTGCAGTTTGGGAAGAACTAAAGAAAATGTTTACATGGAATATTATAGAACCATCAACATCTCCATATTGTAGCCCTTTGCATGTAGTGAAAAGACACAATGGAAGTATCAGGTTAGTATTAGATGCAAGAGCTATCAACCAAATTATCTTACCTGTGAGGACACAACCAGAAAATCTTGACGAACAACTTCAGAAATTCTTGGATGCAAAATATTTCTCTACAATAGAGCTTAAAAATTCGTTTTGGCAGGTGCCAATAAGCAAAGAATCCAGAAAATATACAGCCTTTATGTTTGGTGGCAGAACTTATCAATTTTGTGTATTACCATTTGGCCTAAATGTAAGCTCAGGAGTATTCATTACTGCACTAAACTCTGTACTCGGTGATGATTTACTAGAAACTGTTACACACTATGTACATGACATACTGATTGCCTCAAAAACCTGGAAGGAACACACTGATACCCTGAACACTTTACTATGCAGATTCACACAAGCTGGTATCACTGCCAATATTTGTAAATCTAGATTTGCTTGTTCTGAGATCAAATACCTAGGACACATCATCAACACACAAGGCATTAAACCTGACCCATCAAAATTAGATGCTATCAGACATTTCCCCAATCCCACTACAAAGAAACAGTTAAAATCATTTCTCGGTCTATGCTCATTTTTCAGACGATTCATACCTAAGCAGTTACTCAATAGCAGATATTTACTAAACTTATTAAAGAAGAACCAGGTATGGATTTGGAACCAAGACTGTGAAAATGAATTTACTGAAATCAAAGAAGCCTTAGTAAATTCTAACATGCTGGAACATCCAGACTTCAATTTGAACTTTTGTATTGTTTGTGATGCATCAAACATTGGTTTGGGATCTTGTTTATTCCAACTTGTTAAAACAGAAACTTCAGAACATATTAAGATCATTGGTTTTGCCAGTCGGACTTTAACGAAATGTGGAAGATCTTACTCCACCACAGAATTGGAAACATTATCTATTATATGGGCATTTAACAAGTTTCATTATTATCTGTACGGAAGACACACCATTATATACACTGACCATCAAGCACTTACCTTCCTTTTGTCATGTAAACTCATTCATCCTAGACTTACACGATGGGCACTTGCATTACAGAATTACTCTTTTGAAATCAAGCACATCAAGGGAAAAGACAACATAATAGCTGACACACTTTCAAGACTACCACAAGGATTACACCATAACAATACAGACTTTGAGAACACACATGATTACAGAATACTACTCATGCAAGACAAACAGTTTACACAATACTACATAGACCTATGCAAGAACATGGCAACACTAGAAGATTCAGATCCACACTGGTACAAAATAAAACAAATCATAGTACAACAACACAGTGACACTTTACAAGACAGATACATGTTACACAACAACATACTTTTCTACAAAAGACACACAAATGGTACTAACTGGTGTGTTTGCATACCACAAGATTCTGTGCACAAACTCATTGCATACACTCACACAGTTTGGGGACACCATGGAACAAAGAAATGTCTAAACAAGTTACAAATGTATTGCTATTTTCCAAACACGAGAAGAAAAATACATGATGTTATCAGCAAATGTCTCACATGTCAAAAATCCAAGCCACAAAATCAATCCACCAAAACAGATTTGCACTCTATCTTACCCACTGGACCTAGAGAGATACTTTGTTAGCAGACCTCATCCAACTAGCATCGGTGGTTGTAAATACATTCTAGCATTTTATGACATATTTTCGAAGCACATCAAACTTTTTGCCATTAAGTCACCCACAGCAAACACCATCATCAGAAGATTCACAAATGATTACATGCCATACTGTGGAAAACCTAAAGCCATTCTATCAGATAATGCCACGTATTATGCAGGATTCATCTGGAGAAAATTTCTAAAGGACAATAACATTAAGAGTATCTTCATTTCAAAGTTTCATGCATCAGCCAACCCTTGAGAGAGAATTTTTAGAGAATTAAATAGATTCATGAGAACTTATACCTCAACACAGCACACAAACTGGATACATTACCTAGCACTTTTTGAGGAAATACACAACAATTTAAATATATACAACACACCCTATACTCCCAGAGAAATCATGTTTGACACAAAGGAAACTAATGAATGGAGCAACCCACTACCAAAATTTTCTGACACCAAACCTTCACACGAGGAAACGGTAAGGGAAGTACTCATTGCAATTACTGAACAAGCTGACATTAGAAATAAGAACTATGGTGCTAATCTGAAAAGAAGGCAAAACTTTACAATAGGCATGCAAGTTTTACTTAAGACCCACTACAAATCGTCATCACCTCTAAAACGTAATGTCAAGTGGTGTCCATTATATGAAGGTCCTTACACAATCATTGATATACCACACCCTGGAGCATATCTGCTACAAAACCCCAAGAATAAGAGAATTTTAGGTTTGTACCCTCACAAAGATTTGAAAACTTTTAGCCATTAGCAGAGTATACTGATACAACAACAAGGTAAGTCACATCTGGTACTTCAAGCTGGAAGAAGAAGAAGATATAAGCTATAATCTTAAGTATCTACATTTTACAGCACCAGCAACAACAGCAGCGGCAAGAAGATGAGACACAGGAAGAACTAACAATTTTCATGTAAAGCACAGTTACTGATTATATTTATTTTAATACCCTACAGACAAGCTGACAGACTAAATGACCAGAGACAATTGCTGCCCTGAACCTGATATATTAATTTGCATGATAAACACTTGATTTGCTATTCATACTCACACCACAATCCACATGAATACAACATGCACAAAAGACACTCTACAGGAAATGACAAATGAGATTAATTGAGCAAGGCTATATACCTTATTTTATTTGTAAATGATACTTTGTGCATGTGGTAATTTGGAATTGATTGTGGATGTGACATGTCATGTCTTATTGTAATTATGACTTTTCAGGACAGATCATCTCAAAGATCTTTTCTAACCTACTATGAAAGTTTATGTGGGTCAACAGAAACATCCTATCTCACGCGTCGGCTGTGACCCGTGACGTAAGGGTGTGGTGGTTTGTGACGTCATTACGGCGCGGAGTTTGGTTTGTGAGTGTGGCATGTTTGTAGATGTTGCCTCGTTGACGTTACCTTAGTAGGAGTTTTAGGGCCTGTAATATATAGTTTAACTTTTTACTGTACTTTTTGTTTTAACGTCGTCTATGAGGCTTTTATCAGTTTGCCATTAGATTGTTCAATCTTTATGGTCTATATGTTTTGTCACTACTCGTTATGTCTAATGAATCAATATTGTTTTTTTCTTTTTTTTTATTTGTTTCTTTTTTTTATCTTTTGATTGACCTACACATTGATCTGTAGCGTAGCCCTGAATACGAGGTTAGGTTGGGAGTTTTTTTTTGGCGGGGGGGGGGGGGGTCAGGGGGGACGCAGCCCACCCCTGCCTGGCCATGAGTACCACTTGTTTATTATTATCTTTGTTTGCTATCAATGTTAGCAGATTGTTCTTGTGAAACCTTTGTGTGTGTTGTTTTTCTATGTGTTTTCGTCTTTGTGATACGTATGCAACGTTTTTATATCCGCCATATTGGAATTGTCGTTTCCGCCATATTTGTGACGTCATGGGTCAAAGCCGACGGGTTGGATCGGACGGTATTTCTGTTTATGTTGCAGGGAACATTTAATGAGGAATGTGTAGTACTGATGTAAAGCGAAATATACTTAAAAAGGAAAACTTTATTAAAAAAAAGGGGGGGAAGAGCCCTATAAAAGGAAATGGAATTTCTTAATGTATCACAATACAATGAATCTATAACATATTTTTTCTATGTCTGACCCATATGTATTTGTAAATATCTAGTTTAATGCAATTGAGAAATGTAAAATATGTATATGTCTAAGCAAACAACGTAACGTAAATGTATAGGTACATATTCCACAGAAAATTTTTTATATCTATGTAAACATGTAACAGAAAACTGTACTCAAAGTGAAGTGATATTTGTTATGTTTTGTGCTCTCTGTTGTGAACGAACATTTTGTTTTGCAACGAACAATGTATGAACAAGTTGTGTGCAAACATTAAAAAAAAACGGTTCAATGCGCTCATGATGGGACACTATAGGTGACGTGAGTCGCAAAACCACGGCACACTTTTCGACGAAACGACGACACAATATCCAGGAGACGACATACGCCTTTTGGAAGAGGAAATATGGAGATTATTGGATAGATGTAACACGGACTGGTCAGTATGGAACCACTGACACCATGAATTCCTACCAAAACGAAACCACATTTTAACTATGTCTTCCAAAGCACACTTCATTGCGAGATTCTTAATCTCCTACTTATTTCTTCAAGAACTTTCGTCTCAACTCTCAATGCAAACAAAACGTGTGACACGTGACAATTATTTTAAAGTGCAAAGACTTTAGCACAGTATAAACCTTTACTAACAAGTGACATTCTAAAGAGAATATGTTCACATATCTCTGAATATGCACAAAGACATTAAATAATTATATTTATTGGATGAACATGTGTAATACCATTTTGAAGTGAAAGAGAACAATGGAGTATATGCCCAACAATTTTTTACAAAGTAACAGCACAAGTGAATACGAACTGTGAAATTTGTTACAGTCTGTGTACAACTGTTGCATAATATTGAAAGCTTTCCGCAGTTAAGCAGTGATAGCACTGAGACAGTTCACTGGACTCTGGTAGCGGAATTCCCGGGTTCAATACCGCTCAGAATTAAATATTTTTCTTTTCACTTTCATTTAACTTGTATGTAAATATTATTTATGTACACTCCTGGAAATGGAGAAAAGAACACATTGACACCGGTGTGTCAGACCCACCATACTTGCTCCGGACACTGCGAGAGGGCTGTACAAGCAATGATCACACACACGGCACAGCGGACACACCAGGAACCGCGGTGTTGGCCGTCGAATGGCGCTAGCTGCGCAGCATTTATGCACCGCCGCCGTCAGTGTCAGCCAGTTTGCCGTGGCATACGGAACTCCATCGCAGTCTTTAACACTGGTAGCATGCCGCGACAGCGTGGACGTGAACCGTATGTGCAGTTGACGGACTTTGAGCGAGGGCGTATAGTGGGCATGCGGGAGGCTGGGTGGACGTACCGCCGAATTGCTCAACACGTGGGGCGTGAGGTCTCCACAGTACATCGATGTTGTCGCCAGTGGTCGGCGGAAGGTGCACGTGCCCGTCGACCTGGGACCGGACCGCAGCGACGCACGGATGCACGCCAAGGCCGTAGGATCCTACGCAGTGCCGTAGGGGACCGCACCGCCACTTCCCAGCAAATTAGGGACACTGTTGCTCCTGGGGTATCGGCGAGGACCATTCGCAACCGTCTCCATGAAGCTGGGCTACGGTCCCGCACACCGTTAGGCCGTCTTCCGCTCACGCCCCAACATCGTGCAGCCCGCCTCCAGTGGTGTCGCGACAGGCGTGAATGGAGGGACGAATGGAGACGTGTCGTCTTCAGCGATGAGAGTCGCTTCTGCCTTGGTGCCAATGATGGTCGTATGCGTGTTTGGCGCCGTGCAGGTGAGCGCTACAATCAGGACTGCATACGACCGAGGCACACAGGGCCAACACCCGGCATCATGGTGTGGGGAGCGATCTCCTACACTGGCCGTACACCACTGGTGATCGTCGAGGGGACACTGAATAGTGCACGGTACATCCAAACCGTCATCGAACCCATCGTTCTACCATTCCTAGACCGGCAAGGGAACTTGCTGTTCCAACAGGACAATGCACGTCCGCATGTATCCCGTGCCACCCAACGTGCTCTAGAAGGTGTAAGTCAACTACCCTGGCCAGCAAGATCTCCGGATCTGTCCCCCATTGAGCATGTTTGGGACTGGATGAAGCGTCGTCTCACGCGGTCTGCACGTCCAGCACGAACGCTGGTCCAACTGAGGCGCCAGGTGGAAATGGCATGGCAAGCCGTTCCACAGGACTACATCCAGCATCTCTACGATCGTCTCCATGGGAGAATAGCAGCCTGCATTGCTGCGAAAGGTGGATATACACTGTACTAGTGCCGACATTGTGCATGCTCTGTTGCCTGTGTCTATGTGCCTGTGGTTCTGTCAGTGTGATCATGTGATGTATCTGACCCCAGGAATGTGTCAATAAAGTTTCCCCTTCCTGGGACAATGAATTCACGGTGTTCTTATTTCAATTTCCAGGAGTGTAGAATGAAAGTAAGTTAGTAAGTATGCAAGTGTTTTCGTATTTATATCTCCATTCGACATCATTTTCACTGCAAATACAGATTTGTTTAGGCACCTCAGCAGTTCTATGGTATATCTTTTCCAACTGAATTTATTATCGAATTTTTATCCTAGAAATTTAACACTGTCAACCTCTTCAATCTGCATGTCTTTGTACATTATACATACGCAGGAAGGAAATCTCTTACAGGTTCTGAACTGCACATAGTGGGTCTTTAAGTTTAATGACAGTGAATTAGCTTTAAACCATTTATTAATGTAAGTGAAAATTTAATTAACAGCTATTTCTAAATCTGTACTTGACTTGCTACTTATTGCAGTGTATGTATCTTCTGCAAACAATCCAAACTTAGCATCTGGCAATCTAGCTGATGAGGTCATTAATGTACACAAGAAAAGAAATGGACCCTAGATGGAACATTAAGAAACACCGCATGTATTTAATTCCCAATCAAGATGAAGACTGACTGCTTACTGCACAGATATTTCACAATGACACCCTTCGCTACCTGTTAATTAGATAAGACTCAAACTATTTTGCAGCATTGCCAGTGACACCATAGTATTCTAATATACTTGGGAGAATGCTGTGGTTCACACAGTCAAAGGCTTTTGACAGGTTACAGAAAATGCCAATAGCCTGTAATTTCTTATCTAATGGCTTAAGTACATTTCTCTGTATCTGTAAATAGCCTTATCTATATCACAACCCGTAAGGAACCGAAACTGTGACTTGGACAATGTACTATTTACAGTTGGATGCTTAAGAAGATGCTTGAACACAACCTTTCCAAATATTTTGGAAAAAGCTGGCAAAAGTGAAATTGGTCAATAGTTTGACGGTATCTCTTTATCCCTGTTCTTGCAAAGAGGCTTAACTTCAACATATTTTAGCCAGTCTGCAAATGTTCCACTGATAAGAGATTGATTACACAAATAACTTAAGATAGAATACAACTTGTGTGAGCACTCTTTGATTAATATCATTGTTATGTTATCATACCCAACAGAAGACTTAGATTTTAAGGTTTTTATGATGGATGCTACTTCTTTGGGAGTTGCGAGTGTCATTTCCATTTTACTGAAGCTATTTTTAAAGGCTCGTCTCAGAAACTTCATTGCACTGTTCACCGAACCAGATAATTCCAAGATGTCAGCAACCAAAATAAAGTACATATTTAAGAGGTTTGCAACACTACATGCACTTGTTACTATGCCTCATGTATTTTTAGAGCTATCTGTTCCTCTTCCTCTTTGGCCCCACATGTCTCTGTCTTCACTATATCCCATACAGTTTTTATTCTGTTGCCTGATGTAATTATATTTTTCTGATAATAAAGCTGCTTTGATTTCTGAATTACTTGCCTCAATACCTTACAGTATTCTTTTTAATAGATTACAGTGCTAACATCAGAGCTGTTCCTAGACAGTAGATAAAGCCTCCTTTTTGTCCCACATCACATGTTTATTGCTTGTGTAATCCATGGTTTATTTTTAGGATTCTGTTTGATTTGAGTTACCTTCAGGGGAAAACAGTTTTCAAGAGTGAGAGTAACTTAATTAATGAATGCATTGTATTTTCCATTTGAGTCAGAAGTATTGTAAACATCTTTCCAGTTCATGTCTTTGAGCAGTCTCCTAAAATTCTCAAGTTTTGACTGATTTACTACCCTCCTGTACTCAGATTTACTATTCTTTTTATCCTGACAAGTTTCAAAATTTAACACAAGGTGGTGCATGTTACTACCAGATAGCCCATTTACTATTGGTTTTGTGAGATGATTTTTTTCTTAGATCTGTCTACAAAGATATTATAAATAGCAGTCTCAGGGCAGTTTATTTATTTATTTAGTCCTTCAAATCCTACATGTATAGAGTATATACAATGATATTGGACGTGGTTAGGTATTTACAAGATGAAATACAATTTGTATTGCAATCCTAAGGACTAGATATTGAAGTAATTTAGCAAAGATTTGATGCCACTTCAGCGACTTGCGTGTCGATGGGGATGAAATGAAGATGATTAGGACAACACAACACCCAGTCCCTGAGCGTAGAAAATCTCCGACACAGATGGAAATTGAACTTTTTTTAACCATATATATTTATTCAAATATATTAACAATGATACATTTAAAAAAAGACGTTTTATTCTATTAACCTATTATATTCCTAGTGTTGGTTAATATTACTGTCATTTTATAGGTTTCATTTTTATATTTTTTCTTTTTCGTTTTTCTCTTATTGTTGTTCCTTGAACCCTTTTACATGGCCATTTGTCATCTTTTTTTTTTTTTTTTTTTGTAGACATTGCAGGATAGACATAGTAATTTATATGTAGCATCGACACATTCATTTTGAGTTCATGTTTCTGTATGTCATGCACTTGTGATGCCACAGGAACATTGTGCATTCTGGTTTGATCTCCTGCTCTAGTTTGCACTGTTAGGTGGGACAGTATGAGGGAAACATCACCGTGATAGATGGAGCAGAATTGGAGAAACTTTTTTAGATATACTACAGATTATACATAAGTTGAAGAAGAGAGAAAATTTTGTCATATTATATAAGAGAAGCAGAAAGGAGAGTGTGAGGAAACAATATAATTTTATAGGGCACATAGTAAAGGAAATCATTTAAAAAATTATGAGTAGTTGGCACTTTCCACTAAGTAATGCTAGTCTCCTAGACAATATAGTACAAATAATGAAAAAAAATTAAAAAAACTGGTAGTACTACTGGGCATACTTGTGACACTGTTTTGGCTGCGAGCATTGCAGATGTTTGATGAGAAGCACTTTGTATCACTGATTTCACTAAGAAGAAACACTTTATACTACTTTACTTCACTATTTGACGCGAGAGGAGAAAGCACTATATCTTTTCTGTTGCACTTATTCACTATCACTACACACGTTATTCTTGTGGTGAGTGCGGTGAGGTGGCTGGTGATGGTGCTGAGGTTCACAAGCTGGGGAGGACTCTGGTGATCGCTGTCTGCAGTGGAATCTGCAGGAAGTTTCTGAAGTTTCGTGTGGTAGCGCCTGTGTTGCTGGGCCGTCTTGTTCTCCTCCCAGAGGTCCATCAGGAAGGCCAACTGGTCGGTCTGCCTCTGCACTACGATGGCGTGTGCCGTCATGGTGAGGATCCAGAGAGTCGCCAGTCGCTTGGGTTGTGGAAATGGGTTGCAGTCTGGGGCGGTGATTGCTTCCGCTGTGATGCTTCCCGGCGCCATTCTGTTGATGTGGGCTACCATCTGCTGGCACGCTTTCCATGTGTTGGTGGCATTCCCACAGGTGAATCGGTGCTCGAGGGTGTCGGTCATGGCACATACGTCGCACTTGTCACTTACGACGAGTTTTATCTCCGCCAGTCTTTGGTTAGTTGATACTGTTCTGTTAACTATTTTGTCTCCTTCGCATGTTTAGGCAACAAGTTTTCCGAGACGTTTCCCCATATTAGTTTCCAATTGTATTGCGGGTGTTCAATTTTATTTTTTGCCGGCTTCCCCCTGAGGGCACAGTATATTCTCTTGGCTGTTCTGTGGCTGGGGTTCGCCACGGTGTCCAGAACATAACTGTTGTTGGTATAGTGCAGCCTGATGTGCCGCATTCTGAAGGGAATGTGCCTCGTGTCGACCGGCGCTGTTTCTGATGCGGGCTTGTATCCTCCAGTTATCTTGGCTGTGACTCTGTCAGGGTTTTTGTCCTGGATGGCGATCGTTCGTTTTAGTAGAAGGTATGCGTATTTGGTCTTTATATCAACTAGACCTAGTCCCCCTTCTTTCGTGGACAGCGAGCACGTTGCTTGCGCCACTTTGAATGTATTTCGACGCCACAACACGTAGTACACTGCGCTCGTTAGTGCTCGTGCAATTTCTGTCGGGATACTTAAGATTTGCGCCAGGTACCATGCTTTCGACAGGATCGTCGTGTTTATCAGGTCTTTTTTCTGATGGATTGTTAGTTTCCAGTTCGCGTGCTGTCTGGAGGGACCTCTTATGGTGTGTAGCACGTCCCTCCAGTTGTATGCGGCCATTCTAAGTAGACAAGACTGTATAATATTCCAAGAACTTTATGGCTTTCTGCTATTTTGTACCACTGCCTGTCTGGTTTGAGTCGTTGATTCCCTGTCGGCAGTAGCAGTGTTTTTCTGGGGTTGGTTTGGGCGCCTGACGCTTTTTGGAATGTGTTCATGATGGTTTCTACTCTCCCAATACCTTCCTGATCTTCAATAAAGATGCCTAGGTCGTCAGCGTAGGCTATACATGCTATTGCTTTGTCTCCTACGGAGAATCCTCTGATGTCATTTGTGAATTTCCGCAGCAGCGGGTGCAGTGCTATAGCGAATAGAGCCATTGACAATGGACAGCCTTGCTTCACGGATCTGTCCAATTTTATCTGTTTTGTTTTCCAACTATTGATTATTACTGTCGATCTCGCAGTACTTAGTATTTTCTGGATGAATGTGATGAATTTTTGCCCAAACCCGTATCTGTTTAGTGTCTCTACGAGATATTTGTGATCCATCCTGTCGAAGGCTTTGTTGAAGTCCACCGAAATTGTGGCACCTGCGCTTCTGGTGGTGGCGGTCTGTGCTATTATGTCCCTGTAGGTGCATGTGGCGTCGAATATATTTTTCCCTGGTACCGCACATGTTTGCCACGGACTGATGACTTTCCTCATCGCCGATTTCAGGTTGTTTGCTATGCATTTCGCTATTATTTTATAGTCGGCTTTGAGGAGCGTAATCGGACGAAACTCTCCAATGCGGCGGGCGGCTGTCTTCTTAGGGATGAGGGTTATGGTCCCTCCGGTCAGCCCAAGTGGAATTTCCGCCCCATCGAGTATCTCGTTCACCATTTCCGTGAACTGCCCTCCTAGCACCTCCCAATATGCGAGGCAGAACTCGAGCGAGATGCCGTCGGCGCCCGGTGGTCTTCCTCTGGCGCTGGTCTTCATCGTTTCTTTGATGTCATCCACGTCGACATTTTCTGTCAGCAACGCCCTGTCTGCGTCTGTGAGCACGCTCCTCGTCTGCTGGAGAATTTCAGCAGTTGCCGCGTCGTCTGTCGCTTCTCGACGGAACGTGTTTCGGATATAGTCCTCGATGTGTTTTGTTAATTCCGTTTTCGTCGTGAGCGTCTTTCCCTGTTTGTCCTGAAGCTCACTTTGCTGCGGCTCTCTCCCTTTCCCTATTTAGGTGGTGCATGGTGAGTGGCTGTTCATCCACCTCGCCATATGTTTTGTTTCTGGTGAGGACGCCTCTTATTTGCTGTTTCTTTATTTGAAGGAGTTTTGCCTTGATTCTCCTTACTCGCGGCAGGTATTGCTGGTCGTCTGCTGGTGCGTCGAGTGCGTCTTTCAGGCGCTGCTGGTAGAACTCGGCCGTGGTTCGCCTCCAGAATGACTTTTCCGCGGTGTATCCTATCAACAGGCTGCGCATTGTCGGCTTCACTCGTGCCAGCCACCACTCGGTCGTGCTGCTGTACCGTGCTCGCTGTGGCAGGCATTCTTGCCACATTTCCACTATTTGCTTGCGCAGTTTCGCGTCCTGCAGGTGCTCCGTATTTAGCTTCCACGTGCTTCTTGTGCCCACGTTCTTTCCTTTCTGGAGATGCAGGCTGCATTCGTAGCTGCAGTGGTCCGAAAAGATGACAGGATAGACTTCGACGTGCGCTACATTTTTAGTTGCTGCTCTGCTGACACATATACGGTCCAGTCTCCTTTTACCATTTTTGTGGTGGTATGTAAATTCAGTGTGTGTTGGATGGAGAAGGCGCCACGAATCTTCTATTTTCAGTCGTCGGATCAGTTCTTGCAATTCTGGGCATATGTTTGGTACGGGTATTTGGTCTTCAGCGGCGGCGACACAGTTACAATCTCCTCCAATGATGATGTTGTTATTGTTCTGTATCAGCAGTTCGGCTACTTCATTATAGAAGGTGCTTCTTGCTCGCTTGTTGTCTGTGCCAGACGGTGCGTATATGTTGATAAAGAGCGTCTCTTCTATGTTTAGCACTATCCCTCGGCCGATTGACAACATTTTAGTCCCGCCAAAGTGGATCCCGTTCCGTACCATTATTGCCGTACCGCATTGGGGTTCTGGGTCTATATTTGTGATTGCCGCATATCCTGGTATCTGGTTTATTTTAGTCGTAAACACTTCTTGCAATAGTGCAACGTCCGTTCTTCTCCGGCGTAGGAAGTCCGCGAGGGCTCCAATTTTTAAAGGTGTGCTCTTTTTATTTATGTTAACTGTGACAACTTTATATATTGTATTTGCCTGCGTGCTCATTTAGTTTATCAGTCGGTGCTGTAGTCTGTGTCCATGTGGACATCTCTCTGGCTGTTTTCTCTTCGGTCCTGTGACGAGTTGGAGCTGCGTCTTTTCTTGCTTTCCTTTGCGGGTTTGTTTACCATTTTCGTCGTTTGTGTCTGTTCGTCGTCTGTATTTTGTTGTTTTTTCGGTTTGTCACTGCTTCTCCTGGTGGAGGACTTTGCGGTGACGTCGTCGTTTTGGTTGAGCTGTAAAACCTTTCTCAGGTAGTTACTCTCCTCCTTTATCCACTGCTCGCGCGTCTGCTCCACGGTAGGGACGGCGCTCCCGCCCGCGGGCGTTGTCGCGTCGATTTGCATATATTGGGTGGCCTGCTTCTCCGCCCGAGGCGGAGGGGGAGGGCCGCGCGGCCGCCGCCGTTGCCTCCGCCCCGGCTGGGCTGCCGCTGCCCGCGTTCTCCTGCGTCTGTGTCTGCTGTGGCGCGTCCGCGTTCCTAATGGGGCGAAACTCGGCCGCGAGATTTTGTGCTCTCCCAGCGTACGTATCTTCTCTGGGCAGCTGTACTGGTCTTTTTCGCGGGCACTTATTTCTCATATGTCCTGTAGCGTGACAGATGGAGCAGGTCTGCGGCTGTCCGGTATACGAAACGCAACCCCTGTGCCCACAAACGTTGATGAAAGACGGGATACGTTTTCCGAGGTCCATTTTTACCGTTCGGACGCCCGAGTCCACCTGTATTCGGTAAGCACTCCCCCATTTTTCTCTTGTTAGTCCAAAAACATTCCCATAAAGCCTACAGCTCTTAATGATTTCCTCGTCCGGTACTTCAAACGGTAAAGTGTAGATTTTGACGTTACGGATCCCGTAGCCAGAAGGCTGCATCTGAACGTTGCTTAGTGACCCATCTCTGTGTTTAAATTTCCAAGTTCACCCATTTGTATTCACCAGTCTGTCAATTTCTGCGGGATTTCCTAATTTTATAAACAGAACGTACAGAATAAAGTCCAACTGAATTCCGAGAATGTCCTTTATCGGCACTTTTACGTAATCAATTATCCAATTGTGGGTGTCGAAAGCAGTCGGCTTCTCCAAATTCCTATCAAATGTGCCCTGGACCGTCTCTTCACGATTGAGCGTTGCCATGATTTTCCGATTTTTAAACGTTAAAGGTACAAAGTTTTATACTCGCCAAGGCGAAGAAGCTGCAGCTCGCTCGGCGTCCACCTCAGACGGCGGGCGCTGTGCCGGGTCGGTCTCGTGGCCGGCCGGCGACGGCGGGGCGGTCGGCAAAACCAATTCTACCCGCGACGCACAATAGCCAGCGGCACACGTGTTTCCAGGCAGGCAGCCAGCCAAGTACCCGGGCACTTAGGATTGACATTCTGTTATGCTGACCACTGAGCTACCGGGGGGCGGACTCCCGGATGGTAGAGAAGCTGAGAGACTGTACCCCTCCCTGGTTTGAGGAATTCGGAGACTCATCATTAGCCGGCCAAATTGGCCGAGCGGTTCTAGGCGCTACAGTCTGGAACCGCGCGACCGTTGCGATCGCAGGTTCGAATCCTGCCTAGGGCATGGATGTGTGTGATGTCCTTAGGTTAGTTAGGTTTAAGTAGTTCTAGGTCTAGACGACTAATGACCTCAGAAGTTAAGACCCATAGTGCTCAGAGCCATTTGAACCAACTCATCATTACGGCCAGAAGGTAAACATTTTCCCCAACAACTGCGACGCTCTTAAGAGCCGATGCCAGGGATCCTGCGATTCACACAATCAGTGTGTCTGCATCATCAGTTGCCTATTTCGAGGCGATTCCATTATCACTGCATTTTGTCATCTGCATGGTGACATGCTTTGGCTCTTATTACCACATTGAACCCCGCCCCCCTCTCCCTCCAGCTACGGAGAGGCATTTTCAGCTTATATCATGCAAATGCTAGACAGGTTGCCGAAGTCTGTGTGGGTGTCGGCGAGCAGGACTGTTCTGCAAGAAACTGTGCCACAAGAGAAAAGGCACGCTCTCCAACATCGACGACAATTTTAATACAGAAGAACAGCCTGGGAGCGCCCCTGTCAGTATCACTGTCTGAAGCAGCCGAGGCTATGAAGCTATTAAATCTTGTAGCATTTTCAGTATTAAGCATCGTTGTTAATCAATTTTTCTCTGCCTAACATTATTGAATTACACCTTTTTCGATTGAGGAACAGTAACAAGTCACTGTTAAGCCCGGAATTTCCACAGCCGCTCACACGTCGCCTAGGCCCACCATTGTCCAGTTCATTTGGACCTTCAATGCCGAAAAATCATTACCGCGGCCACCAACAGCCAAACGAGGACGAGCAAAAAATTGCATACACGATGTTAGTTCAGGTGTTTCTCCATACGTCGATAGTTCACTATAAATTTTTATTCCATATTCTACCACTAAAGGCTTTCTTTCTTTTCCAGACGGAGAACCTACTGGAAGTGGTGATCCAGTCCTTGTCTCGGCCTTCACTCATTAAGGTGGCACATATACATTATATATTCAGCTTTCTGTTCAGTGTCATGTACTTAATATGTTGTGAATACAATGTGTTAATATTATCATCAGCTCATTAAAGAACCTCTTTTCAACGTAATACACCGAAGGTGTAGCGCCGATGAGAGAGAGACAAATCGTTTGGCTGTAGGGTGCAGAAGGCATTTTTCTTCATTTTTGCCTTTCACACGCTCTCTTAGCAGAAAACTAAAAGGGTCAGACATCACTTGTACAAAATTTAATGTACTTGTGTGGGATATTTTGTTGATAACATGTCCATTTTTCCAGTTCCAGAGGGTGGGAGTGGGCGTTATTGACGTTTTCGAGGAAGGATCATAAAGTCGCTGCTCTCCAGCGCGCTCTAGCTCCGATGCTGCTCACCCAACACTCAAACCCGACTAGTGAATTTTGTAGGAACTTTTATGTGCTTTAATTTTGTGTTGAGTGTCCATCTTCAAAAAACGCATTTTTAAACATATAAGCGAAAATTGAAAAACAGTAGTAAAATTTGAGGTTTTTTGCGTGTTTATTGGTGCAGCCTACCACCTACAAGGCGGCAAATTCGGATTCAGCACCCGAAAACATAGAATCGCTGAGGGAAAAACTTCCGGAATTTTGTTACGGAAAAACCACCGTTTGACTGGACTAAGGAGGAAGTCCCCGCTATGGCGCTCGCCGCTCGTCTACCCACAAGCAGCCTACGCCGGCCTGTGCTCCAATAATCGAAACAGCCTCTTCGGTGTCCGGCGCCAGTTCTCAGTCTGCACGCTTCGTCAGCATCCGGAAAAATCTCCTCACTTGCAGAGGGCTGAGCGGGTGCGTCGCTCTCTCCGGCTGCCGCCAAAACTGCATTTCAGTGAATGAGAAAATTCTGTTATTTTACGACACCAGTAGAATCACCAAACACCTACACCTAGACTCCACCATCATCATGCCAAGAGAAGTCAGCTAATGGAAGGAAATAACCAGGGCCGCGCTCTGATTACTTCTGTCAGCAAGCACGCAGCCAATCGGATCATTCCGCCGTCACTTCAGGCGTGACCAGTGTTTACATTCACAGGTTCGTCGAAACGGATGGGGTCTCGCCCCCACCCTGAACAGTTGCTTACCCCTGCTCTTTTTGTGAGCGGTAGGCCGCCGCCCCGTTCCCAAGCCACGGACTACCTCACTGCTCCACGCAAGAAGAATTCAGTTCTCAGCCGGAAGCTAAACTCTTGCAGAACGGGTGAATACTGTGCTCCAACCAAAGTCAACCTCATGTAAAACGCATTGAAAGTCCCTTCCTCATGGAGATACTGATTGAATATTAAAATGAATGATAATAAGTACTCAAAGTATGATATTTTTCTTTATCATTGTCAATGGTGGCGAGATATGCGATCTGTTCTTTTAAAACATGGGAGGATAAAAATGTTACTTCAAGATTGCAAATTTTCTTTTACTGATTGTCGCTTTCAGCTCGTTACTAACCCATCTTCAGATCGACATAAAATGTCGTTCAGTGTGTGACACTTATTACACATCATCATATATTTTGGAGTTAAGTCGCCATAGTTAAATAAAAAAAAATTCTGACGTGAATTTCTTAGTTGGTTATGTAAATTAGCAACGTTAATCACTAATCAAATGCAGTGGCACTACAAACACATTTGATTAGCGATTAACATTGTCAGTTTACATAACCAATAAAGATTTTAATTTTAGGACTTTTTATTTAACTAGGGTGACATAGCTCTAAAAATACAGCGATGCGTAATGAATGTCACACACAGAACAAACTTTCAGTAATGAGGTGAAACCGGTAACGAGGAAAGGACATTTGCGATCTTGACATAAGGTTTTGACATATCCCTTTAGAAAAATTAATGAATTACTGTGCTGATAAACCACTTACGTCAATTGATTTTCAAACAGCTGAGCAGAACTGAACGTACTCAGACACTTCTCTCTTTACTTATTCTGATCATCACTAAACTGACACACAATATTTTTAGCGCAACGCAGTCTGACTTTCAATAATCCCTACAAAAGAATGGCCCTGACTAACAATAACCTATACCTTTCATGAATCACTTACCTCACAAAAATCTTCATTACTCGAACTACTGCAATACAGAGAGCGCCAATATTGCCAGCTAAATAAAAGATTCTATCTACTGGAGGCACTAACTACTGATAGGCATAATTAGCAAATGAAATATTTTGATAGAGAACAAACAATGTATTTACGTTAATAATATTCAAAACTCATCATATATATATATATCAGTTCATGAAATACAGTATTACAAATTTACTCTTTCTGATGGACACACGTCCAGATCGTCCGCCCTCGAAATTCTGCCATATTTCTCCCCACATCCACCACTACAGGCGGCTCACCTCCAACTGCGCAACGCTACGCGCTGTTCACATCCAACTGCCCAACATTACAATAGCAAAAATTCCAACAATGCAAACCAGCCTCAGACTGCACACAGCACAGTCAGTGATTTTCATACAGAGCGCTACGTGGCGTAACCAACATAAAAATCTAAACAGCCTACTTACATTTTTTATCTACGCACATCGTAAACTATGATAAGTGTAAGGAGGGCTGTCAAACATAACAGCCACCTTTCAACACCACCCTCTGGTTACTGATCCATTTTAATCTTCCTGAACTATCAGAGGCCTTACAAAATATAGTCAACGACCGGTTAACAAACTACTAACTGCAGATAACCTACTCGTACTGGACGAATTCGTTTGTTTCTGTAAAAGTCGCAGAAAAACATCTGCCTTAATAGAGGTAACAAATGACCAGACGCTTGCTGTTGATGCTCAAGAGGTGACTATCATGTGCTTCGTAGGCTTCTGCAAAGCCTTTTACGCTGTCGACTTCGACATTTTACTCGGCAGATATAATAGCTTAAATTTCACACGAAGTGCAGTGCAATGGTTTTGCTCACACCTGACGTCGCCCCAGCGATGCGTCATGTCTGGCACCATGAAGTCAGCAATGAAGGCAGATAGTACCAAGTGCCGGCCGGTGTGGCCGAGCGGTTCTAGGCGCTTCAGCCCGGAACCGCGCGACCGCTACGGTCGCAGGTTCGAATCCTGCCTCGGGCATGTATGTGTCGTTAGGTTAGTTAGGTTTAAGTAGTTCTAAGTTCTAGGGGACTGATGGCCTCAGATGTTAAGCCCCATAGTGCTCAAAGCCATTAGTCCCATAGTGCTCAGAGCCATTTGAACCATTTAGTACCAAGCGTCCCCCAGTTTTTGGCGCTAGGTTCTATGCTCTTTTCACTGTATGTCAATGATGAATCGTCAGTTTTATCTTATTGCGAATACCATATGCACGCTGAAGGCATCCAGTTGTATCTAAGTACAAACCCAATAAACATGAAGACAACGATCGAGAATCTCAATACCGACCTATTTGCACTATCAAAGTGGGTGCAGGATACAGTGTTAAAACTCGGGCCATGAAAACCCCAAGCGGCACTGGTTGGTCATTCTAGGCTCATTAGTCTGAAATATCGGTAATCCAGACCGTCTTTGACCCAAAATTGGACAAATATCAATATTCCTCCTCAGTAAAAAATCTCGGAGTAATAAGAAATGAAAATCTAAATTGGATTGATCACGTAACTTCAGTGTAGAAGAAGGCATCAGCATTCTTCATGCCGTACAAAAATATAGCAAGCTCTTCCCTCTTGACCTGAAAAAGAAACTTGTACGTACAGCTATACTTCAAATTATTGTTTACAGGAATGTTATCCTGAAAGGTCTTTTTTAGAATAGCCCACGACACCTGGAACTAGTTATGAATGCCTGTGTTTGTTATATCTGTGATTTCCAAGCCCTTGAACGTATACACAGCTATCCTGTCTGTGTGCAGACAAGTGGAGAGATTACCATAGCCTCTGTTTTCTGTACTGCCTCGTCAATATACTCTCTCGTTCCCATCTCTCCTCAGCCTTAACGCCTTTTTCTGAACAACATGATAGAAACGATCATTTCGTTCAGGAAAAATCTTTTCTCCCCCACTCCATCGTTCAGCCACTTTCTCGAACCCCGGAGGTGGAGATTAGTGTTTAACGTCCCAACGACAACGACATCATTAGAGAGGAAGCATAAGCTCTGATTAGGAAAGGATGGAGAAGGAAAGCGGCCGTGCCCTTTCAAAGGAACCATCTCGGCATTTTCCTGAAGCAATTTAGGGAAATCAAGGAACACGTGATGGGGGTTTGAATCGTCGCCCTCCCGAATGTTCCAAGTCCTCCTCAGTAGCAGGAACTTGGCTCTGGAACTACCTCCCGCATTATATTAGAGAAATTAATAACATCTCCAGCTTCAGAAGCCAACGATAATGATTAGTATTGTCCCTTTATGCTGCGAGCGCCGACTTCTTGGAATACTTTCAGGGAATGAGCCGATTGTGTTTTTGACATCTATCTTTGATGGTGCGCACTGTTTGTCGTATATTTCCTGCCACATTGGCTCCGCAAACATAGGTCATCTTTGATGATCTGCAGTAGTGTCCGTGTAGAAGACAATTCTTACTTAGTTCTTTTGCAGCAAGCCTCCGGTTTTTCCCGATAGTGCGCTGGTGCTCAGTGTACTTGCAGAGACAGCGGCTACCTCCTCCTCCGCGAGTTATTCCGTCTACACGTGTTGTACAAAAGTGGTGGGGCAGTGAACGCGCCTAATCTGACATTCCGAACAACCGTTTTTTCGGAACACAGTGTGAAGTATTCCACTTCCTGCGGCAGACACTCTGCGTCTGAGATGGCGCGCGCCCTGTGTACTAGTGTATTGAGCACCTCATTCTTGTGTGCAGTGTGGTGGCAGCTGTGTGGATGCAAATATATATCAGTGTGCGTTTCCTTTAGATACACACCGTGGCCCGGGGTGCCAACAGCTCTATATTTGACCATGACATATAGTAATGGTAGTCTTCCTTCTGCTCCGGTCTCCATAGTGGGTTTGACATTAGGATGTATGGAATTCAGATGTGCAAGGAAGTGAAAGAGTTTGTCCCTTCCACATGGGCAGACGACGAACATGTTATCCACATAATGTACAGAAAGTGGATGACGTGAGAGCTTCTTCCTAGAAGTGCTCCATATAGCTTAAAAATTCACAACAGGCGAGAGTAAGCTGCCAGTTACGACTCCCGCAGTTTGTTCATAGTATTCTCCAATCAGTGAAAAAACGTGGAGGCTAGACGTGCTTGAAGAGGCGGGTGGTTTTCCCGTCAAATTAGACCGATAAGTTCTAGTGTCTCTTGCAGATGCACCCTGCGGAATAACGAAACGACGCCAGTGTTCACCAGCATGTCTAGTCCTTCAGCCTGAAGTTGTTGAGACGTTTCACAAAATCTACAGAATTGCGGTTGTGATGCACTCATTTAGACTCACTTCTGTAGCGTATTTTACAACCAAATACGACTACGTGGGAGCCCTGATACTGCCGAAAATGGGGCATAACGGCACTCCATATTTGTGGATCTTAAGGAGTCTTGGCAGTACAGGTCCTTGGGGTAACAATTCCTTGATGACCCACCTCTCCCCCTTCCTGATAAATCCAAGCCCCTGAGAAGCGCTCTGGTTTTGTTCTCCACCTACAGCGTTGATATCCTGTAGGAGTCGTCATGAAACAGGCTCTGCATCTGTAAGTAGGCTGTTTAGGTTTTTGTATTGGTAACACCACGTAGCGCTCTGTATGAAAATCACTGGCTGTGTTGTGTGCAGTCTGTGGCTAGTTTGCATTGTTGTCTGCCATTGTAGTGTTGGGCAGGTGGATGTTAACAGCTCGTAACGTTGTGCAGTTCGAGGTGAGCCGGCAGCAGTCGTGGATATGGGGAGAGAGATGGCGGAGTTTGGACATTTGTAAGACTGGATGTCGTGAACTGATATATATAATATGACTTTTGAACAATATTAAGGTAAATACATTGTTTGTTCTCTATCAAAATCTTTCTTTTGGTAACTGTGCCTATCAGTAGTTAGTGCCTTCAGTAGTTTGAATCTTTTATTTAGCTGGCAGTAGTGGCGCTCGCTGTATTGCAGTAGTTCAAGTAACGAAGATTTTTGTGAGGTAAGTGATTTGTGAAAGGTATAGGTTAATGTTAGTCAGGGCCATTCTTTTGTAGGGATTTTTGAAAGTCAGATTGCGTTGCGCTAAAAATATTGAGTGTCAGTTTAAACACAGTCATGTATAATTGTTCTAAGGGGACGTTGCATATGGCGACCCTGCCAGGATACCTCACTGGAATCTTCTGATTTTTTTCTTATAGTTTGTGCAATTAGTGCAGCCTTTGTTTATTGCTAGCGCATAATTGTAGAGAGAATTTCCTTTGTAGTTGTAGTTTTTCATTCTTGTACAGTAAAACAGTTGTGGCATGCATGTAGATTTGCACCAAGTATTTCGCAACGGCACTAGCAATTAACGAGATATTATTTTTAGCGCTCTGTTAATGTGTTTTCTTGTTTTGCTCTTCAAATTGTGCTTTTCTGTGTTATCGTGTCAAATATTGTGATAATAATGGCGTGTGAAAAACGTAATACTAGGCTCCAAAGTAAACTGCGAAATGACAGTGAAGACGAAAGCAGTGTGTTAGCGCCACCGTGTAATGAATTAACTAATGTTCAAAGTAGTAATTTGGTAATTGTGCATAGGGAAATGGAGTGGGCTGCAAATAATGGTGTAGGCAGTGAAACAATTAGTGAACAGGGAAGCATTATCGATCGATCGGTCGGCAACAGCTTGCCTCAGGAATCCGAAATGACAGGACACAATCCTGCACATACTGTAGATTAAGGTTTTGCGTCCTCGCCGTTTTCTCAAATAAATCAAGGCACATTTCCTGCTTTTCAAAATGCAAATATTGCCGGTTCAAATGCATTGCCGAATAGCACTGAGGAACATGTTTCAGACACCAGTGCATTGTTGTTACAATTAATGCAACAAATGGGACAAAAGCTTCAAAAGTTAGACACAATGGAACAACACCAGAGACAAACACAGCAACAGTTAGACACAATGGAACAAAATCTTCCAAAGTTAGACACAATGGAACAACACCAGAGACAAACACAGTAACAGCTTCAAAAGTTAGACACCACACTTGAACAAACACGTGAAGATTTAACTACTGAGTTACATAACATTGAATCGAAATGTCAAAAAGTCTGTAATGACATAAAAACACAAATTTGTGAGCATTTTCAGCCTATTTTTTCGCGGCATGAAAATGCATTACAGAATCACGAAGCAGCCATAAAAGAACTGCAAACCATTGTTCATGAAAATCATGAGACCTTGTGGGCTAAAATTGACTAAGTTGCATCTACCGATTCGGTTACGCTACTTGCAAAAACTCAGGAAAACTTAAAGGACACAGTAGATACGATTTCAACACAAATGGACACTCTGAAACTTGGCTCAGAAAAACACACTGAGGAAATAAGTACACTATCGGAGAAAGTAGCCGAACTTTCGGATCAGTTCACTAACTTATCTGCAAAGGTAGATGATGATCTGAATGACACAAGACCTGTAGCCATCACTGACACAGAAGAGTATGAACAAATTAAGAAATTCAAACAAAATCAGAATGAAATTAATACGCAATACAAAAGAGAAATCCGGGAAGTACAAGATCAGTTGGCACAAGTAATACAAAAATTACATGTTTCAGAGGACACTCGCGCTCCAACACGGGAAGAGGGACTTAGAAATACGGAACAGCTACAAAATAATAACACAGGGCATTTCGGAAATTATGATAGAAATTGGCAAGGTGCACCGAATTTTGAGATGGAACCGCCAACACGACGTAACAATGACCAATATGCTACCCGCCGACATGATGATTTTGACTATAAGCTGTTCATTACTACACGCAAATTCAAAACATTTAAGAATTCTGGCAACGACATTCATCCACAAGCGTGGCTCCATCAATTCTCTCATTGTTTTCCTCCCAACTGGTAATTAGAGCACAGATTAGAATTTATGTGTGGCTATTTAGAGAATGAACCAGCTGTAAGAATGCGATCGGTCATTCACGATTGCCACAGTGAAGGAGAATTTTATCATGCCTTCCTCTCAGCATATTGGTCTCAAGCTACACAAGACCAAGTAAAACGTAGCATTATAATGATGAAACATTTCGAACAATCTGAATTTTCAAGTCTCGTGAAATATTTTGAAGACATGTTGCACAAGAATCAGTACCTGTCAAACCCATACAGCCCCTCAGAACTCATCCGCATTTGCTTAATCAAATTGCCTGAACATTTACGACATATTATTTTGGCAGGACGTTGCAAAGATGACATTGAAGCTTTTCAGGGACTGTTACAAGAATTGGAAATTGACACTGACAATCGCGGAATGCGGAAACAGGAAGACAACAATTACAGGTCACATCCATCACAATTCCGCGATGAAAGAAATAATAAATGGACACGACAAGGCTATTCTCACAACACAAATCATGACCAAAACAGACACCACCTGTATGACAACCGTTGGCACAGTAGTAAGAGTTACAGAGAAAGATCGCATTTCTGTAGTAAGGAATATAACAGAGACAAACATAGAAACAGACAATATGGCAATGAGAACTATTATTATCATGGGAGACGGAATAACTTCAGATGCAACAGTCCACCGTGCAGTGATAATCCAGGGAGAAATTCTCCACCACTTAACCGACAAGAAAGAAACTACAGGAACTACCGACATGACGACAGACGATATAATCGTAACGACAGACTTGAATTGCATCAGAACTGGCGAGATTCAAACAGAGCAGGGCACTCTCGACAAGGTGAATTTGTAGAAGTTAGGTCTCCTAATCCTAATCACGACGCGCGCCAACAAAGAAACAGACAACGACTCACACTGGCAGGCAACCACGTGCGCCGGCTGGGCTTGAGAAAAATAACATAAGCTAACCTTGAGAAAAATTCCAGTGTTCCTTACCGACGTAACCACATGCTAATTGCATTGAAACTGAAACTCTGTGTACTAGGAAGAGTAAAGGTTTACACCATATTTCACATGTAAAACCGTTTATGGAAAGATAATCTGCTTTTTAACTTTGTCTTTGCCATATAACTTTTCACTTTACATTACTAGTATGCTTTGTCAGACTTAGAATCTGTTAACATGCAACAATGTTTGAAGTTAAATATCCAGTCTAGAAACAAGAGAACTTATTTCTACAGAAATTACGAATGCATTGTTATAGTGAACAGACGACACTGTATTGTTATTTGTACATTCTTGCTTGTTAGTTGCATGATTACGTAACGACTATAAGGCTCACATACTTAGAACATTCACCAGTACTGCTAATGAGATTTTAATGCAACATTTTGGTTTACTTGAAAATACATTCTGGATTTAAAGTACTTTCTGTGAGATACCAGATGACACAGTGGTTAGTTTATGTGACAGCTACACGATTTTATCACGACACTACTAATGAGTGACAATTTACAATGTTACTTTTGCGGTGTTTCTGTATTATATCTGCACAGTTTTTCTGAATTCTTCTGGAAAGGAAAACATGTTTTAGTAGTATCTTTTGTGGCATAGCTACAATGAGACAGCCTTTTCCGTAGCACAACAATTCGTTACAGCATAGTACTTTCTTCATCACGGCAATAAGCGTAATAACTAAGATATCTATACGCAAAGCATTTCACTTTTGTTTATCGTGAGGTAAGTACATTGACTTCTGCAGAACTTAGCTTTCGGAGGACGATAACTACGACACTTCCACAGAGATTATCTTGCAACAAGACGCACAGTTTAGCGCTACAGTACACGTATTTGAGTGATTCATTTTGTACTTAAAACATTTATTTTTAAAGGTATTTGAAGTACAATTATACAAAGGTTTTCCGTGATACATTTCATTCGATTGCTGTAATCTGTAACACCTGAGGGTATAATTACATTAATCCTCAGGGGGGTACACGCTTACTTTGTGTACCATGTGTGTGGCAAACACAAGGAGCCCTAGCTAATATGGTATTTGCTTATACAACTTTACACATCGGTAGCATATTCCCCTAAAACAGAATTACACAGCTATCTGATTATTTGACAGAAAAAGAAACATCTTTTTACTACATCAGTGACACATGTTTACACAATTACACGGTTGGATAACTTCACACTTATGAAACTGTATTTTGTCTGTACTTTGTGAACTGTTCATATTTTTTTGGAACCATTGTGACACTATGAGAGCTTTGAATGATGTATTTGGTATGGGATCATGATTTTTAAAGTACATTTGAGGTAGGTGACAATACTGAAATGAGCAGAGAATTTTTTCTAAGTTTTGAAATTATTGCAGAAAGCTACGACGATTTTGAGATTTGACTGAGGTGTTATGATGTTATTTTTACGACGACGATGTGTATTATGCTGTTGAGGTATGTTTATGATCAATAAGCTGATGTTATATGAGGAATTTGATTATGCTATGTATTTATTAAGATGAAATATTGAAGGAGGGTCGACGAATATGTATATGTGTAATAAGGTAAGGAATAATGAGTAGTGGTTAGGGACTCTGACTTGTGAAAAAGGATGTTGGAAACCAAGAATCGTACTTTAAGAGTTATGAAATGTGTGTAAATGTGTGAATGTCTCATTATGCTGGCGAAAATTTTTTGCACACTGTTATATTCATAGGATTTTGTTTCTACACATTTGCAACGCAAATTCTCGACCTGTGAAATTTTGTATATGAGACTGTCACTGTAATGCAAACTGGTGTCGTAAATATTTCAGTAAGAAAGTCAAGTGACCACCTTCACGTAATGAGTCGTGGGCACCCAACTGCGCGACAGTCGCCTGGAATAAACCCATTAGTGTGTGCCTCTCAGAGCCACAGGTGGAAAAAAAGGGGCCATTATCCTTGCTATTGACATTCCTTTGTAGAAAGCATCGCAAATACGACACGCTCAAACTTGAAAACATTTGATTACTCTGTGGATCTCTTAATTTATGATATTTACTAAATGCCTAATGAAATGATGAGAAACATTTTACATCTATTGTCTTTCTAGTTGAGAGAATTTTTTTGCCTTTGGAGACGCCACTTGTCTAGTGAATGACGTTTCATATGTTGTTTTATATATATATTTGCTCATTTTGTTTAATATCAAGTTTCTAGCTGCAGCAGCATTGGTTAAAATAAAATTTAATACATGTACTAATATCACTCTTTTCTGTCTACAGACCCAGTAAAGAATAATTTTATGATGTACTTTCGTAGAAAAGAGAGCACAAATAGACATTTCCCTTCACAGGAATTGCAAAAATAATTTTTAACAGTTTGGTAACTTATCTGCTGGAGTAAGTCAAGGTGATGCATCACTCTAGTGTTAAGATGTGACATAGGTATTAGACATGGCCATCTTTACTGTAATATTCTTTCCGCTTGAGCTTTGTCATATTTAGGTATAAGTTATTGCATTTGCTGCTGCTGTTTGCCAGGCATAGTGCTACTGAATTTCACTTTGTATTACTCTCTTAAGCCAGTTTTACTACTGATTTATTTTTCTTGTTTGCTGCACATTGCCTTATATTAGTTGTAATATTGCAATTGCTTTGCTAATTTATATTTTTTTGCTGCTTGCTTTGACAATTTCCATTTTTTTCATTGCTATTTGTATTAATTGTTTTGTGCTGCTGCATTGCCTCATCCCTTAGTTTAGCATCTGAGCTCAGTAGATTTAAGTTAGCTTAAGATGGGGTAGGCTATATAAGAGAACGAGTTCGGATGAATTGGAAGAAATGCATTGAGAAGCTATAAGAAAATGGTTTGGCCAAAAAAGTATTTTGAAAGAGGATGTGAACAATAAAGTAGGGTTTAGGGACAACAGGTTTAGGTAGGATTTTCTTGGAAATAAATGATGAGGTAAGATAATGGAAAAAAATAATGAGGTATGAAATATGTGAACATATAAATACAGAAAGCATGCTTGGATTGGATTTATTTGGTGGAAACAAATGTTGAAATGAGACGAAAGATCTATGGAATGAGGTTTTGGGTTGGACTGCAGTACCAAATGTTACACTGAAAACAAACCCTGTCCTTTCCTCCTGTGTTATTCTGCTATGTGTTTGTGTACTCTTGTGTATTTGTGTTTTTCCTGTCTTGATGTGTTTAGCTAATACGATCCATGTTGTAGAATTTTTCTAGTACTAAGCTACATTCACTATGATGAGGAATACTGTTATCCTCAAATATAATTTGCATTAATAATATGTTATTTTCTTTGTAAAGATGTTTTTAGACATTCTTAATTCTGTTCTGTCTCAATGCTCATGTGTGAAATTAATGTTCCGAAAACTATTCTCATTATTTTATACACTTACTTATTTCATAACTCCTGTAACACTGATGTACATGTTTATTTCTATTCTTTTGTAAAGCCTGTTTTACTACAAATGTTATCTGTATTGTTATGTTCTTTAATGATGTATTTTGTACCTTTGTTATTGTATTCTTATGTTATAAAATTGTAATTGACACCAGTTCCTCAAATTAAGTAACTTGTAAGTTACATTTCACTGCACATGTTTCTGTTGGTCATAGTATATGGACAATATGTGAGAAGTTGGGACTGTTAGCGTTTGCCCGTGTGTTAATAATTAAGCAAGGGACTGGATAACAGCATTGCTGGTTCTAAGGACAATTCCAAAAACTTTGTGAGTGCACAAGTGGTGCTTTATGGACTTGCTATATTGTCCGCAAGACTCTTCGATGGTGATTGTGCACCTGCACAGTTGCTACAGATGGCTGCTGGCCGTCTCTACAAGGACTACAGTGGGTCTGCATCTCTGGTGGCCCACCAATACCATTATTTCTACAAGGACTACAGTGGGTCTGCACCTGTGGTGGCCCACCAATACCATGATCTCTACCAGGACTACATTTTTTTCTACTCTGTGACGACCTACCTACCAATATTCTTCAAAAACTTCGACTGACTCTGCTGTGGGTTTGCTCTTTTGTGGCCCATTACCTGTCTGCATGTCAAGAGTCAGCACAGTCTTTCCGTTGGAAGGACAACACTACTTCTTCAGCACTGCATGGAAATCCACTACTTCCGTGTGCATTCTCTTTTGCTGCTCAGATTTTGAGAAAAACACTGCAATTTTACTGTGATGAATGATCAGGACTGTCTTTATAGACTGTGAGAAAATTTTAGCTTTTGACCAACATTGTATCAATAAGTGTGTGCATTTGATTTCTTTGTTATTGTAATTGTAAAAATTTTTTAACAAATATGTATTGGCCAGTGCCCAAAACAATTTGTAAAACTTTTTGTGGGGAGCATGGGGGCTATGTAAGTAGGCTGTTTAGGTTGTTATATTGGTAACGCCACGTAGCGCTCTGTATGAAAATCACTGGCTGTGCAGTGTGCAGTCTGTGGCTAGTTTGCATTGTTGTCTGCCATTGTAGTGTTGGGCAGGTGGATGTTAACAGCTCGTAACGTTATGCAGTTGGAGGTGAGCCGCCAGCAGTCGTTGATATGGGGAGAAAGATGGCGGAGTTTGGACATTTGTAAGACTGGATGTCGTGAACTGATATATATATAATATGACTTTTGAACAATATTAAGGTAAATACATTGTTTGTTCTCTATCAAAATCTTTCTTTCGCTAACTGTGCCTATCAGTAGTTAGTGCCTTCAGTAGTTTGAATCTTTTATTTAGCTGGCAGTAGTGGCGCTCGCTGTATTGCAGTAGTTCGAGTAACGAAGATTTTTGTGAGGTAAGTGATTTGTGAAAGGTATAGGTTAATGTTAGTCAGGGCCATTCTTTTGTAGGGATTTTTGAAAGTCAGATTGCGTTGCGCTAAAAATATTGAGTGTCAGTTTAAACACAGTCATGTATAATTGTTCTAAGGGGACGTTTCACATCTTCTCAGTATAGTATCAGTCTCAGTCGGAGAGAAGAGCAGTAGTGTTGCCTTTGTCACCAGGTGAGACAAAACTCTGAGTTAAGTCTCTCAGATCCAGCTGATAATGTTGTCTTTGTAGGCTTACCTCTCGTCAGAGCACGACAAGTTTCACAATGTACTTATTCAGCTGCTTCAGACGATGGTCACACTGTAATATAATCAGCTGTGCTGGCGATGTCCATGATCGGTGTGGACTTATTAGTGGGAGCAAAATTAAGCCCCCTCACCGAACTGTAACAGTATCAACTCTCAGCTTCAAATTATTCAGTTTGATGAGAGACTTGCCCAGGGCCTCCAGTGATCGTTTGCCAACGAGATGTAAAAGTTTCATGTTTGGCGTCCTGTAGCATTTCTGTGTGCTGAATCGACTGCCACCAGTATAAGACAACCAATTCAGTCTCAGGTCCAGCAGTTAAAATGACTGGCCAGTTGCAATGTAGTTGAAATAATACCTGGGAGTAGCTCAAGGCATCAGCAGGTATCTCTCATGAACGAAGCCAAGGCTGCCGCTGGATTGCTGTGGTGCTTGACCTTAGCACAGTTCGGCGAAATATGTTCGGCAGCGTATCACAAATGCAAAAAGCACTCAGCCGGGCCACATGACTAGTAATTTATTGAAAACGTGTCATGATATCTCAATTCGAAAAAGATCCCCAATTAGCCCCTCATTCGGATTTCGGGGTGGGGGAACTACCAAGTGGAAGGTATCAATGAGAAAAATGGATAACCAACGAAAGAGTGACATATCACGAGTCGTAGGCTGCAATGTCAGAAGTTTGAACGTGGTAGGGAAGCTGGATAATCTGAAAACAGAAACTTAAAGCCGCTATATAGATAAAGTGGGAATCAGTGAAGTGAAATGGTTTGACCTGCCAGGATAGCGGGGGGCAAGCCTACCCCAGGTTGAGTCCTCCTCGAGGATTAGCCATGACGCGGGATGAGCCAGCTACACAGAATGTGATTTTTAGAACGTTTCATACATGCAACTAGATGAATATCAGGCTGGTACCCACGTCCCGCCTCAGATACACATTACGCAAAAAATTAAAAACGTTCTCTCATTTGAACACGGGACACAGACGCAAACAGATGGGGCACGCAGTTTCTATCCCAAAGGGGACTGGTGAGACAAGAATGGCGTCCGGCGATCAGATGTCACTAACATTGTCAAAACCCGTATAGCGAAACGAGAACAAGGCAAGGAAGAAGAAGAAGCAGAATAAAGTGAAATGGTCGGACGAATGTAGGATAATGCGAATAGGAGCACAAAATTGAATACCTGAAGTAGAATTCGTCATGAATAAACAAGTAAAAAAAAAAAGAGTTGGTTGCTTTGAACAATTCAGTGAAAGTACAATTCTCGTCAGAATCGCCAGCAAATTACTGCCTACAACAAAAGTTCAGCTATAGGCTACACATCTCAGAGTCACAAGCGGAAGATGAAGAGGTAGACAAAGTATATAACGCCTAATTTAGTACATTTAAGGAGATGAAAATCTATTAAGCATGGATGTTTGGAATGCTATAGCATGTGAAGAAATAAGAAACAGGATTTTTTTTATACTGACTTTTTTATCACCCGGCATATAAAATGTAAAATGTAAGTTAATATAAAATGCAAGTGAACACACGACTTATAAGAAATGGATCACACGACATCGCACCACAGCAGCTGAAGAAACATTATCCGCAACCCGCACAGGCCAAGATTTCCATCACGAGAAACGACGAGCCGCAGCTCCACGAAAACAGAACGCACAGCTGCCAATCGATCTCTGGTCACTCACTGGCACCGATTCCCCTCAAATTCTCCAACAACCACCCCAGCGGCGAACATTAAACAAAACAGTTCTAAGTTAAGACAATATATCTTTAAATAACACTCTTTATTATGCATGAACGGGTAATGATAGGAATACCATGTTTGAAATAGGTTGCTATATATTAAAATAAACATAAAATAAATAATTATAGGAGCTAATTTCTGTCTTGGCCTGCATTAAAGCAGTGAGAGGATGAATCTCACTAGCTGCAATGTATTTAAAGCCAAACGTTTCCCTCTTCCTGCATTTTTAATTGAAAACGACCACAACGACATCAACTAAAGGAATCCTATGAAACACTTGAGTCGGTAATCGTCGGATGACTGACAGAGTTAGCCGGCCGCTGTGGCCGAGCGGTTCTAGGCGCTCCAGTCTGGAGCCGCGCGACCGCTACGGTCGCAGGTTCGAATCCTGCATGGATGTCCCATAGAGCTCAGAGCCAGACTGACAGAGTTACTACTATAATATTGTTTATCCCTCATAAGCATCGCTCATATCCGCTGCGTTATGAATGGTGGAGCTAGAAAAATGGAGACATTGTATGTCATCACAATAAAATATTAATATTTACCTTACGTATTCCTCTTCCTAGTAGTCGGTAAGGTAGGTATCTACATCTACATGTACATCCATACTCCGCAAGCCACCTGACGGTGTGTGGCGGAGGGTACCTTGAGTACCTCTATCGGCTCTCCCTTCTATTCCAGTCTCGTATTGTTCGTGGAAAGAAGGATTGTCGGTATGCCTCTGTGTGGGCTCTAATCTCTCTGATTTTATCCTCATGGTCTCTTCGCGAGATAGATATACGTAGGAGGGAGGAATATACTGCTTGACTCTTCGGTGAAGGTATGTTCTCGAAACTTTGACAAAAGCCCGTACCGAGCTACTGAGCGTCCCTCCTGCAGAGTCTTCCACTGGAGTTTATCTATCATCTCCGTAACGCTTTCGCGATTACTAAATGATCCTGTAACGAAGCGCGCTGCTCTCCGTTGGATCTTCTCTATATCTTCTATCAACCCTATCTGGTACGGATCCCACACTGCTGAGCAGTATTCAAGCAGTGGGCGAAGCGGAAGCGGAATCCTGTGCTATATTTTAAGAAAGATCCTCTGGGAGGGAGTGGCGGTGGATTATTGTGTGGTAGACTGTAACAATTGTTAATCAGTTCGAAAACGAGGAGACAGTCTACCGTAGAAGAAGAGAAAAGAGAACAGAAGAAAGAATACGAAGACGCTACCAAAAACACGCAAGCATATGGCATTTCACTACGATTAACTGGTATGTTATGGGTGTCTGTTATAAACGGGGTACCTGGGTGTTAGTGCTATTCACCCACTGCTGAGCAACTCTTTCGCGAGCAGAAAATAAGTCTGAGCTAGAATCCGAAGTAGTGGTAGTTTCGCGTCAAGAATCTGCAGCGTGTATGGTCTCTGCAAGTACTAGAACTGTCTGCCCGTCTGTACCATCGTATTGCACGCTGATAATTCTCACCTGAGTGTTGCGCAGGACAGAGGCATCGTCCATAAGTGAGGCCATAGGGATTCAGTTAACAGTACCATGCACCGACTGTGATGCACTGCATAGGAAATTAGTACAATGCTCAGCATGATGAACGTATTGTTATTTCGATGTCTCTCTATCTTAAGCATAATGCAAGTTGAAAAGCTCTTCAACGTGGATGCTCTTCACTTTTACTGACAATACGTCAGTAGTAGTTTTGCTGTAATCATTATGAGTAGATACTCATCATTCTTTCAGTATTTATAGGCTTAGACACACTTTTTCTTAAGGATGACATACTCCAGACATCCCTGTTTGAATTTTACGTTCCTTATTCGTTGTCCTGATGACAACTGCTTCTCATTTCACTTTATCAGCAGCTCGAATGGAAATAGTACCGTACCCATTCGCTTTTTCAGCTCATTTTTCAGCTAATTCTTGGTTTAACGTTATTTGTAGCAGACAAAGCCTCTCCTTGGATAATGACGTATTGCAATGAAAGCTAAGCCCTTTTTTCATTTGTGTTCCTCTGTTTCGGTGACGGCGCCAAAGACAGAGAAACTGTTTCAAGGTCTGTGACGATGAAAAGACGTATTACTTTGTCACAATGCATGCAGTATGTTCACTGGAGACGATCCAGACTTGTGGACTGTGTTTTGGTGACCTGACCTACCTTTTCAGTTTTCAATGTGTTTACGACAGAAAAACAGAATTAATAGTGACAGTTACTGACTTATGATGTTCAATCTGCACCCGAAGGATATGAGTATTGTTAGCAACTAAGCTGTAGTTCAGAAACGCGAATAAACCTATTGACATATGTTTGGTATTCAGGCCCTCATTTGCCGTGTCTTTCAGACAGAAGAGGTGCTCACTTACACGTCAGGCTTGAGAGTGCCAGGTCAAACGAATTCTTCCTGCTCACAGTACAACTTAAACTAGGTAGAAACATAGAATACGTTTGGCAACGGTGTGACTGCCGAATTACTTCATGGATTACATATAAATATGCTGACAAATTCACTTGATATTTCCTTGTCAGTTTGACTGAATAATCTGAGTTAATTTGTTTAAAGGTGTGACATCGGTGTATGACTATATGCTTCTGAGTCCAGGGAGGTAATTTCACGCAGAAATTGCAACCAGTCTCGTCCTTTACGTTGCAGTTTATCACATCTAGCTACCACTGAGACAATATGGTAGAAACACTCACAGCAGTGTTTCTACATTACCTACGTGTATGCTTGTGAATCGAGTGCTGCTTTGGGTGACGTTACAAGTCTCACTGAAGGCCAGTTTTTTAGCCGTTTCGTGTCAGAGCTACAGGCAGTCAGATCCCATATCAATAAATAAATTATAACAGTGAAATACCAAATTAGCGTACTCTTTCAGTGGGACATGTGACAGCAAATAAACAAAGATACTTTTTGACGTCCAGTTCGAGTAATATCTTATTCATTCGTGCTCTTATAGGCATGCTCATGTTACAGAACTTTCTCTTTTATTAAAATTGACTTTCGTCGTAAGGTTCCCATGGTAATCTTAGTTATAGTTCTTAGTTGTTGGCAACAAACACCATCTAGGATAGAGCGATAGACACGACACTGGGGTTTCGTAAGAGGTCCGCCAGTCACGATTACTTACTTGTTTCACTTCGATTTCTGTTCTCTTTTCCTTGTGTTTCCTTTCCTTTTTTAGTGCGTTTCTCCTCTTGTTTTGCCTCTGTATGTGAGGATTTGGAGCTTCGTCAGGTCTGTGTCTTCTGGCAGTTCTCATTGTTTGCTGTCCGTCTTCGTTCCTTCACCGCATGTGTTCCAGTTACTATGCGTTTGGGCGCTGATGACCATGCTGTTTAGCGCCCGAAAACCTCAAACCACACACACACACACACACTCGTGGTGCACAACATCCTTATAGAGCCACGAGCTGCAAAATATTATCTTCACACTGCCCTTTGCTCGAGGAGATGTCCTTTCTTATAGCTCAGCCATCAATGTCCTCATAAGAAGTTAACGTAAAGCCGCCCATAACAATATTGCATAGGATTTCTCAATGAGCGAAATGTTGACGCCCTAGCTAAAATGCAGAAATAATCATCCTTTTGATTTTTGTTGGTTTCAATTAGAGTTTGTTGTACTCCACCACCCGGCTTCTGGACCTATTGAACGCAAATGGCGTACTGCAGTTAAGGGTCACGGTTCATCACATATGTCAGTTATCGAGACTTCCTGAATGTAGAAAATGAGTCATGACGGAACGAACGAAGTTTCTTGAAGCTGTAAAATCCTTTGCTGACGTGTTTTGCTCAAAAGCTCTCGCTCCACACACTCGGTGCAAGTGTTTGAGCTGCCTTGCTGCCATCACACCTCTGTTAAACCCAGGGCAAACAATAATGTATGTTGAAAATGTTCGACATTTTCCACTTGCTACTCTATTTTACAACTCTGGAACAACGTTCATAAATTTCGAGCATTAATAATCCAAAATGTAACTGCAAGATAAAAGACTTCAGATTAGAAGATGCCACTTGATGAACACAATTATAGCGCCGCGTTCACCTGGTCGTACGACGCCTGTCGAAATTGGCAGTAGCCGGCTCCCGGGGGCCGCTGTACGGCGAGGAAATACCAGAGCTTAAACTTGGTCTTGACACCGCCGCGACCTGTGTGGCTAATTGTTGTGGAGAATTCTGGTATTACGGGTGGATCACGAAGGGAATGGAAGTACTTTTGAGCTGCATCCGACTTCTTTTTCAGACAGCCGATATGCGATTTAAAGAACAACTAATGGAGTGGATTCGATCTCGCGACTTCGTGGTTACATTGCGCGATGTTTAACACTGGCCAACAAGCTTTTCCAGCTTTGCATTCTCTCGAGTAAAGGGCAACACTTCCTCCACATATTTTCGCACTCTGCAGTGTTATCAGATCGTGCATATCGCCGGACTTAGAATTCTGAGGTGGGATTTGCTTTATTGGCCACCATAAGTAAACGACTCAAGACTTAACATCTCTGCAGCAGACGGCGAGCGATCAGTTTATTTTGTCTAAGACTGTACGTTCGCAAGACCACTGCTACCAGCCGTCATGTACAGTGGCTAGATTCCTGCTAAGTCTTTCTGCAGTATCGTAGCCCTATTACACGACGACCTTTAAACACTGCAAGGTGCTGATAATACTGTAATTATTGTCTTCGAGGTTTTTTTTTTTTTTTTTTTTTTTGGTCATCAGTCTACTGACAGGTTTGATGCGGCCCGCCACGACTTCCTTTCCTGTGCTAACCTCTTCATCTCACAGTAGCACTTGCAACCTACGTCCTCAATTATTTGCTTGACGTATTCCAATATCTATCTTCCTCTACAGTTTTTGCGCTCTACAGCTCTCTCTAGAACCACGGAAGTCATTCCATCATGTCTTAACAGATGTCGTATCATCCTGTCCCTTCTCCTTGTCAGTGTTTTCAACATATTCCTTTCCTCTCCGATTCTGCGTAGAACCTCCTCATTCCTTATCTTATCAGTCCACCTAATTTTCAACATTCGTCTATAGCACCACATCTCAAATGCTTCGATTCTCTTCTGTTCCGGTTTTCCCACAGTCCATGTTTCACAACCATACAATGCTGTACTCCAGACATACATCATCAGAAATTTCTTCCTCAAATTAAGGCCGGTATTTGATATTAATTGACTTCTCTTGGCCAAAAATGCCTTTTTTGCCATAGCGAGTCTGCTTTTGATGTCCTCCTTGCTCCGTCCGTCATTGGTTATTTTACTGCCTAGGTAGCAGAATTCCTTAACTTCTTTGACTTCGTGACCATCAATCCTGATGTTAAGTTTCTCGCTGTTCTCATTTCTACTACTTCTCATTACCTTCGTCTTTCTCCGATTTACTCTCAAATCATACTGTGTACTCATTAGACTGTTCATTCCGTTCAGCAGATCATTTAATTCTTCTTCGCTTTCACTCAGGATAGCAATGTCATCAGCGAATCGTATCATTGATACCCTTTCACCTTGTATTTTAATTCCACTCCTGAACCTTTCTTTTATTTCCATCATTGCTTCCTCGATGTACAGATTGAAGAGTAGGGGCGAAAGGCTACAGCCTTGTCTTACACCCTTCTTAATACGAGCACTTCGTTCTTGATCGTCCACTCTTATTATTCCCTCTTGGTTGTTGTACATATTGTATATAACCCGTCTCTCCCTATAGCTTACCCCTACTCTTTTGAGAATCTCGAACAGCTTGCACCTATTTATATTGTCGAACGCTTTTTCCAGGTCGACAAATCCTATGAAAGTGTCTTGATTTTTCTTTAGCCTTGCTTCCATTATTAGCCGTAACGTCAGAATTGCCTCTCTCGTCCCTTTACTTTTCCTAAAGCCAAACTGATCGTCACCTAGCGCATTCTCAATTTTCTTTTCCATTCTTCTGTATATTATTCTTGTAAGCAGCTTCGATGCAAGAGCTGTTAAGCTGATTGTGCGATAATTCTCGCACTTGTCAGCTCTTGCCGTCTTCGGAATTGTGTGGATGACGCTTTTCCGAAAGTCAGATGGTACATCGCCAGACTCATATATTCTACACACCAACGTGAATAGTCGTTTTGTTGCCACTTCCCCCAATGATTTTAGTAATTCGGATGGAATGTTATCTATCCCTTCTGCCTTATTTGACCGTAAGTCCTCCAAAGCTCTTTTAAATTCCGATTCTAATACTGGATCCCCCATCTCTTCTAAATCGACTCCTGTTTCTTCTTCTATCACATCAGACAAATCTTCACGCTCATAGAGGCTTTCAATGTATTCTTTCCCCCTATCTGCGCTCTCCTCTGCATTTAACAGCGGAATTCCCGTTGCACTCTTAATGTTACCACCGTTGCTTTTAATGTCACCAAAGGTTGTTTTAATTTTCCTGTATGCTGAGTATGTCCTTCCGACAATCATATCTTTTTCGATGTCGTCACATTTTTCCTGGAGCCATATCTTCTTAGCTTCCCTGCACTTCCTATTTATTTCATTCCTCAGCGACTTGTATTTCTGTATTCCTGATTTTCCCGGAACATGTTTGTACTTCCTCCTATCATCAATCAACTGAAGTACACTCCTGGAAATTGAAATAAGAACACCGTGAATTCATTGTCCCAGGAAGGGGAAACTTTATTGACACATTCCTGGGGTCAGATACATCACATGATCACACTGACAGACCCACAGGCACATAGACACAGGCAACAGAGCATGCACAATGTCGGCACTAGTACAGTGTATATCCACCTTTCGCAGCAATGCAGGCTGCTATTCTCCCATGGAGACGATCGTAGAGATGCTGGATGTAGTCCTGTGGAACGGCTTGCCATGCCATTTCCACCTGGCACCTCAGTTGGACCAGCGTTCGTGCTGGACGTGCAGACCGCGTGAGACGACGCTTCATCCAGTCCCAAACATGCTCAATGGGGGACAGATCCGGAGATCTAGCTGGCCAGGGTAGTTGACTTACACCTTCTAGAGCACGATGGGTGGCACGGGATACATGCGGATGTGCATTGTCCTGTTGGAACAGCAAGTTCCCTTGCCGGTCTAGGAATGGTAGAACGATGGGTTCGATGACGGTTTGGATGTACCGTGCACTATTCAGTGTCCCCTCGACGATCACCAGTGGTGTACAGCCAGTGTAGGAGATCGCTCCCCACACCATGATGCCGGGTGTTGGCCCTGTGTGCCTCGGTCGTATGCAGTCCTGATTGTGGCGCTCACCTGCACGGCGCCAAACACGCATACGACCATCATTGGCACCAAGGCAGAAGCGACTCTCATCGCTGAAGACGACACGTCTCCATTCGTCCCTCCATTCACGCCTGTCGCGACACCACTGGAGGCGGGCTGCACGATGTTGGGGCGTGAGCGGAAGACGGCCTAACGGAGTGCGGAACCGTAGCCCAGCTTCATGGAGACGGTTGCGAATGGTCCTCGCCGATACCCCAGGAGCAACAGTGTCCCTAATTTGCTGGGAAGAGGCGGTGCGGTCCCCTACGGCACTGCGTAGGATCCTACGGTCTTGGCGTGCATCCGTGCGTCGCTGCGGTCCGGTCCCAGGTCGACGGGCACGTGCACCTTCCGCCGACCACTGGCGACAACATCGATGTACTGTGGAGACCTCACGCCCCACGTGTTGAGCAATTCGGCGGTACGTCCACCCGGCCTCCCGCATGCCCACTATACGCCCTCGCTCAAAGTCCGTCAACTGCACATACGGTTTACGTCCACGCTGTCGCGGCATGCTACCAGTGTTAAAGACTGCGATGGAGCTCCATATGCCACGGCAAACTGGCTGACACTGACGGCGGCGGTGCACAAATGCTGCGCAGCTAGCGCCATTCGACGGCCAACACCGCGGTTCCTGGTGTGTCCGCTGTGCCGTGCGTGTGATCATTGCTTGTACAGCCCTCTCGCAGTGTCCGGAGCAAGTATGGTGGGACACACCGGTGTCAATGTGTTCTTTTTTCCATTTCCAGGAGTGTATTTCTTCTCTGACCCATGGTTTCTTCGCAGCTACCTTCTTTGTACCTATGTTTTCCTTCCCAACATCTGTGATGGCCCTTTTTAGAGATGTCCATTCCTCTTCAACTGTACTGCCTACTGCGCTATTCCTTATTGCTGTAGCTATAGCGTTAGAGAACTTCAAACGTATCTCGTCATTCCTTAGTACTTCCGTATCCCATACCTTTGCGTATTGATTCTTCCTGACTAATGTCTTGAACTTCAGAATACTCTTCATCACTACTGTATCGTGATCTGAGTCTATATCTGCTCCTGGGTACGCCTTACAATCCAGTATCTGATTTCGGAATCTCTGTCTGACCATGATGTAATCTAATTGAAATCTTCTCGTATCTCCCGGCCTTTTCCAAGTATACCTCCTCCTCTTGTGATTCTTGAACAGGGTATTCGCTATTACTAGCTGAAACTTGTTACAGAACTCAGTTAGTCTTTCTCCTCTTTCATTCCTTGTCCCAAGCCCATATTCTCCTGTAACCTTTTCTTCTACTCCTTCCCCTACAGCTGCATTCCAGTGGCCCATGACTATTAGATTTTCGTCCCCCTTTACATACTGCATTACTCTTTCAATATCCTCATACACTTTCTATATCTGTTCATCTTCAGTTTGCGACGTCGGCATGTATACCTGAACTATCGTTGTCGGTGTTGGTCTGCTGTCTTTTCTGATTAGAACAACCCGGTCACTGAACTGTTCACAGTAACATACCCTCTGCCCTACCTTCCTATTCATAACGAATCCTACACCTGTTATACCATTTTCTGCTGCTGTTGATATTACCCGATACTCATCTGACCAGAAATCTTTGTCTTCGTTCCACTTCACTTCACTGACCCCTGCTATATCTAGATTGAGCCTTTGCATTTCCCTTTTCAGATTGTCTCTTTTCCCTACTACGTTCAAGCTTCTGACATTCCACGCCCCGACTCGTAGAACGTTATCCTTTCATAGATTATTCAATCTTTTTCTCATGGTAACCTCCCCCTTGGCAGTCCCCTCCCGGAGATCCGAATGGGGGAGTATTCCGGAATCTTTTGCCAATGGAGACATCATCATGACACTTCTTCAATTACAGGCCACATGTCCTGTGGATACACGTTACGTGTCTTCGAGGTATTCTTGTCCAGAATCAACACATTACGTGCGTTTAAAGCAAACCTGATTTGCATATTGTTAGAGGTATTACTAGTGCCACTCTTATGCGACTGACACGGAATTTGAATATACATCACCTTTCAAACGTAGGACACGGCTAGCAATTTTCGTTTATGTCGCACAACACCTACTTGATGTTGACTGTTTTTCCGTCATTGTGCAGGGTGTTACAAAAAGGTACTGCCAAACTTTCAGGAAACATTCCTCACACACAAATAAAGAAAAGTAGTTATGTGGACATGTGTCCGGAAACGCTTAATTTCCATATTAGAGCTCATTTTAGTTTCGTTCTTCCACCTACGCTCAATGGGGCACGTTATCATGATTTCATACGGGATACTCTACCTGTGCTGCTAGAACATATGCCTTTACAAGTACGACACAACATGTGGTTCATGCACAATGGAGCTCCTGCACATTTCAGTCCAAGTGTTCGTACGCTTCTCAACAACAGATTCGGTGACCGATGGATTGGTAGAGGCGGACCAATACCATGGCCTCCACGCTCTCCTGACCTCAACTCCCTTCAATTTCATTCATGGGGGCATTTGAAACCTCTTGTCTACGCAACCCCGGTACCAAATGTAGAGACTCTTCGTGCTCGTATTGTGGACGGCTGTGATACAATATGCCATTCTGCAGGGCTGCATCAGCGCATCAGGGATTCCATGCGACGGAGGGTGGATGCATTTATCCACGCTAACGGAGGAGATTTTGAACATTTCCTGCAACAAAGTGTTTGAAGTCATGCTGGTACGTTCTGTTGCTGTGTGTTCCATTCCATGGTTAATGTGATTTGAAGAGAAGTAATAAAATGAGCTCTAACATGGAAAGTAATCGTTTCCGGACACATGTCCACGTAACATATTTTTTTTCTTTGTGTGTGAGGAATGTTTCCTGAAAGTTTGGCCATACCTTTTTGTAACACCCTGTATAATGACTTCGCAACTGCCGAAATTGTATTTTCTGTGATCAGGCAATTTTTCGAATGATGATGTTAAAGTTCACAGATGTTTCAAGATTGTTGTTTTGTATTATTTTCTGATTTTTCATGTTTGTATTTTGGAAAAATATGATAAAAGCGATATGTATTTCTTGTATCGGATGTGTCACTATTTAAAGAGCGTACAACTGAAACAACAAAGAAGTTATTTGGGTAGAAAATAGTCCCTGACAAAAACAGGCATCAGATGTTCTCATACATTCGTGCAGTTCCGCGTCCTGATACGGAAAGGCGTTGAGGTCAGAGCAGTACACAACGCTTGCCTACGCGGCCCTAATTATCTCTCTGCTGTTGTCGCAGCAATTTCCATCACACGAAACATGGTTGTAAAATGTGTTGGTCAGTTCAGCTTATCAGTAGCAATTAGCCAGGTGTATAGAGCGTAGTGCTCTGCAAAAGCCATCCAGTGTACCTGCGTGCACGACGGTGGAAGCAGACCTCATTATGGAAGAATACAAGGTATTTTGGTTCTCTGAGGTAATGGTCGAACTGACCTGCCGAGTTCCTCAGTCGATGATAACGTTTCTTATATACTAAACAGACAGTTATACCTTTACTATCATTACTAGTACTTCTGCCACGTTTACTTCTACTATATTCTCTTCGAAAATAAATGTGACTTACTTGCTGGAGCTGGTTTTCAGAGACTTCTCTTTCTCTACTCATGTTACACAAATATCAAAATCTGTCATGCTAGGGGGAACTGATTTGAACAAACGTTCGCCGTCAGTGTTGCATTTTTCAGTGGCTGTTTCTAGCAGGATCAGAACAGAAAACGCCTCGCGCCGTTGTAGCAGTTATTTCTGAAGCATGTCGCTGAACGTGTTAGTTGAACTACAAGTACTTCATGCAAAATTCTTCCCAGTATAAATAGCAATCGAATCCTAAAAACAATTTTTTTTTAAATTGCGTACGGTTACTTACACAAAACTCAACAAGAAGGAGAGATACCAGGATTCTGCCATTGTGAATGTGTCGATTTTCAGGCCGCAGCTGTACACAACATCATTAATGAAAATACGAAGTTTGAAGATATAATAGAAGAACTGGGGAGTGATGGAAAGTTCCAGTTACAAATGAATATCATTTTCAATTTCATCGCAATATTATTTTCAACAATGTCTTCATACGCCAAGATAATTGCTCTGACAGTACCCGAACACTGGTGCCACGTTCCAGGAAGAGAATCTACAAATTTAACAGTGGAAATGTGGAAGAATCTCACAGTTCCAGAGTAAGTAATTAACCCATTTTATTTAGTTAAACGTTTGTACCTACTACACAGCAAAAAGCTGAACTTGAATGATTTAACAGTATACAATGTTTTATAAACTTCTTCGATACATTAATGATTCAGCGGCAGAATTACACATTAAAACATAAGAGGGGCCAGAAAAGTGTTTTTCACTGAGATGAGAAATGGAGGGGTCTCGAATGAGAGGTACATTGAGGACTGTAAAATGTATAATGACAGTATTTCTTTGACGAACTTGTGACAAGACTGTTAAAATTAAAGACATAAATAAAGCGAAATGCTCTATTCAGTTTTGTTTGAAATTAAGTTTTGTTTGAAATTAAGTAGGAAGTGGAAACGCTGGATACTTAATATTTTCAAGCAAAAGAATCGGTTGAAAAGCTAACGATGTTGTTTTAAAATCCTAATTGGGATTGGGAAGGGGAATGCTCAGTGGAGGCTACATTCGATATTAAATACGCTTGCTCAAATCTTACTGATAATTTCATTCTGTAGGGTACAGCGAAAAATATAAATTAAGCATGTGAGCAATTTGAAGATTTATAGTTAGAACCAATGTGTAAACACTGAAGCCGGTAAAGCAATAAATTAAATCGTTCTATTTTTGGCATTATGTTTTCCTTCTATAACTGAACGTACGCTGTTTCAGTAAATATTGTTAAATTATAGCTACTACAAATTGATACTGAAAGGTAAATGTCAGTCTCAATGTTCGTTTTGGTATTTATGCTAAGATGAGTTCGGGAGTCTTTGAAAAGGCCATTTGGGGTATGGACTTCATCGAAAGGGCTAAACGTATTTTAATTTCCTATTATCATCTGACTCTTAAATTGTACAACAGGCTGCTTTCGACATTTAGTGTATTAGTTAGTTAATTAGTTATAAGTTCTATGTACCGTTTGTACGCTTGATTGCAATGTTGAGGAACAAGTCATTTTACATTCATATTATCGATTTATATGTAAATATGGTTACATGCCGAGCATTAAATTGTGTTTCTTTATACATACGTCAATGAGTAATTCCCACCCATCACTTTTTACACATCACACAAACAGAAATTTTTATACGGCATAGAAGGACTTAACAAGAATAAAATTCAGCGATTTGTTCTCAAATTTAACTGTTCTGTATCTCAGAAATTTTTTTCGTTGGTAAGTGACCAAAACTTTTCCTGGCAGCGTTTTGCATCCCTTTTTATGCCAAAGACAATCTTAATGTGGAATAAAGGATGTCATTGCTTCGTCTGACGTTGTAATGATCATATTTTTAGTGCTGTATGGATTATTCACAATAAATGTCTTGAAGGAAAAATTATACTATGAGGCAGGAATCAAAAAGGACTCCCTATTATTCTTGCAGCATGTTTGTGAGTAATGAAAACATTCTATTTTGAAGATGCGTTACCCCAGAACATTGTTCCATACAATATTAGTTAATAAAAATAAGTGGAATACTCTAACTTACTGATTTGTCTGTCCCTAAGTTTGGCAAAAATGCGAACTGCAAATGTGGCTGAACTTCATTGTTTTAAAGGTTCAAAAACTTTTTATCCAGTTTAAATTCTCATCAAAGTGGAAACCTAAAACTTTTATGCTTCCACCCTAGTCATGTTTTCCTCACTATGTTTTAAATTTATCACTGGTGCAGAAACTGCAGATATGCAGAACTAAATATACCGTGTCTTTTTGAAACTGAGAGTAAGACCATTTGTAGAAAACCACTCATTAGTTATCATTTCTTCTTATGCTGTAGGTATGTTTCTATTGATTACTTACAAATGTCATCTCCAAAATTAACTAATCATGTTTGTTGTATATACAATTTTCTTAATTTCAGAAATGAAAATGGGTGAGACAACCATGTGACTAGATTTTACATGGGTTGCACATACTGTTGAACATCTTGTATCTATTTTCTCTACTACATTAATGAAACAATTATTAAACGTACCTGCTACCTGTGACTGATACTTTAAATACTTTCCATTTAAGTCAATAGTTATATTCTTATGTGAGCTTTTGTTACGTCTCTCGTTTCGCTACATTATATACAGGCATTAGCACGTCGAAGGCATTACTGACTTCTGACATAATGTGTCATACCTGACATCCAATGACTCTTCTCAGCAATGTTGAGTAGTTTTCATAGTTTGCAACTGCTGTAAGAGCTTTACTTGCTGCTGCCAATATGTGCATTTTCGTATTTCTTTCACAAGATGCTATAATACTTCTTGTGATCAATGGTTTTTTACATGTCTGTTTAACTGTTCTTTTCATTAATTTACGAAGGCGGCTCTTTCAGATAATGATATGAATTTATCATGGAACAGATTAAACTTTACAGCTACATTTGGTTCGCTTTTAAATTCATCCCAGGTCGCCTCTTGTGAACTATTCTAACAAATGTTTGTCCTGGAGACATTAATTATTCTGACTTCCACTGAGGGGAACATGTACTATAAGAAACAGTCTTATTTATACTAAGTCATACTAACTCATGATCAGAGAACGCATTTGTTAGTGGGTATACACTTATTCTCTTACTTTGGGTTTAATCAAAGAAAACATTATCGATCTGCGTATGTAAAATTTAGTAAATAAAATTGTAGGATCGAAATAAAATTTCCAGATCATTTCTGGTGTCAGAATCTGTAGATTGAAATCACCACCGACTATTAACTGCTTGTTGTTGTCTGACAGATAAAACAGTAAGGAATCTATCTACTTAATAAGTAGTTCAGAATTTCCCAGTTGGGTTCTACGTACAGTTACATTTAAAACTGATTTGTTCTTCAGTATCAAATAAGAAGAACAAGCTTCTTTACCTTGGTTTCTATAAAGCCTACTTGATTCAACGTTTTAAAATTTGTGCTATATCCTTATATACGTAACAACTGCATTTTTTCTCATATTAATAGAGTATAACACAGTACAATGCTTTATACACATCTCTTTTGAGTTCTTTACGTATTCTTGTACAATTTAGGATATATTCAATGTCTACCTCGTACTTTTAGTTTCTTGTGACCGTTTTTCCGAAAAAACTTTGTGATTTAACCAATGTCTGAGTTTATTCTCCGGTTTACTGGAGATCGGTAACGCTGGAAACTAATACAACGGGTGTCATGTGTTCCAAATTAAATAGCAATGCGAGAGCAGCAGGAGGAGCAAAAAACAAAGTAATGAAACTTTGATGAAATCAGGTCATAGAATTGTTACTGTGTATCTGTCTTATTGAGAACATGCATTATAGCTTTCAGTCCGTATGAACACCCAGTTCGCACCCATCACCATCCCGTTTGACTCTGTTCAGTTGCCAACCGGCGAGTGTTGTTTGCGGTGTATTTGGGCTTGATTCAGTTCAGTGGCTATGTAGTCATTCCTATGAAACTAAAAAGTTGGAGCTAGTTTCAGTTTTTACTGGAGATCGGTAACGTTTTTCCTAGTTTAATGACACAGTGTACCACACAGAAACATCATATCACGTAGTACACTACTGGCCATGAAATTGCTACACCACGAAGATGACGTGCTATAGACGCGAAATTTAACCGACTGGAAGAAGATGCCGTGATAAGCAAATGATTAGCTTTTCAGAGCATTCACGCAAGGTTGGCGCCGGTGGCGACACCTACAGCGTGCTGACATGAGAAAAGTTTCCAACCGATTTCTCATACACAAACAGCAGTTGACCGGCGTTGGCTGGTGAAACGTTGTTGTGATGCCCAGTGTAAGGAGGAGAAATGCGTACCATCACGTTTCCGACTTTGATAAAGGTCGGATTGAAGCCTATCGCGATTGCGGTTGTATCCTCCCCACAGCAAAAAATATATATACGTATAGCATTCACAGTCTGCATAGCCCACCAACAGATAAATTCCGTAACCTACCAATAATACAATGTGGCTAATCTCTCAATAAAAAATATGACGAGACTAATCTCTCAATAAAAAATGTGACTCACTTATAACCTTTCAATAATTGACTGTGAATTTAAACTGATAAATTTTCGACGTCAGCAGTGCTGCGTTATGGCCCTGAAATATCATACTGAATAAATTGAAAATTCTTACCTCAGTCAAGTCGTCGGATAACGCGTATATATCTGCTCCTATATGAAACTAAACTTTTCTGGCACAGCCCTGTGCAATGATGGCCGATAGATTTGTCATGTATAAAAAGAAACAACTGATTTTTCTTTACAATGATCAGGATGGCCATCGATTGGAGAAATTAGCAAATTCTTAAAATTGAAATGAATGATTGTCAAAAGTTAATTTTTATAGGAAAGATTATTATTAAGAGATTTTTTAAAAAACATTTACATGGGACTTGATATAACAATACTACATTTGCGCGAGGCTGCTTTTACCTTATACTACAAAGCTCAGGCAACGCCATCGCTCCCACGACCGCCCCAGCCAACTCCATACACCAGATTGCTAGCTACTACTTACTCTTACTGCTACACAGTTCGTACTGCAGCCAACACTGCTCTTTGGTCTGAGATTCTCTTATAGCTTACATATCGCAAGCAGCGCGTGAGCAATCCATCGAAATTACGTCTGCTCGAGTGCGCTAGCAACAAATTCCATAATCATGGACCTCTTACACGGTTTATCGTATCGAGACATTGCTGCTCGCGTTGGTCGAGATCCAATGACTGTTAGCAGAATATGGAATCGGTGGGTTCAGGTGGGTAATACGGAACGCCGTGCTGGATCCCAACGGCCTCGTATCACTAGCAGTCGAGATGACAGGCATCTTGTCCGCATGGCTGTAACGGATCTTGTAGCCACGTCTCGTTCCCCGAGTCAACAGATGGGGACGTTTGCAACACAACAACCATCTGCACGAACAGTTCGACGACGTTTGCAGCAGCATGGACTGTCAGCTCGGAGACCATGGCTGCGGTTACCCTTGACGCTGCATCACAGACATGAGCGCCTGCGATGGTATACTCAACGACGAACCTGGGTGCACGAATGGCAAAACGTCATTTTTTTTTCGAATGAATCCAGGTTCTGTTTACAGCATCATGATGGTCGCATCCGTGTTTGGCGACATCGCGGTGAACGCACATTGGAAGCGTGTATTCGTCATCGCCATAGTGGCGTATCAGCCGGCATGATGGTATGGGGTGCCACTGGTTACACGTGTCGGTCGGGACTTGTTCGCATTGACGACACTTTCAACAGTGGACGTTACACTTCAGATGTGTTACGACCCGTACTCTACCCTTCATTCGATCCCTGTGAAACCCTACATTTCAGCAGGATAATGCACGACCGCATGTTGCAGGTCCTCTACGGGCCTTTCGACTGCTGCCCTGGCCAGCACATTCTCCAGATCTCTCACCAATTGAAAACGTCTCGTCAATGGTGGCCGAGCAACTGGCTCGTCACAATACGCCAGTCACTACTCTTGATGAAATGTGGTATCGTGTTGAAGCTGCATGGGCAGCTGTACCTGTACACGCCATCCAAGCTCTGTTTGACTCGATGCCCAGGCGTATCACGGCCGTTCTTGCGGCCAAAGGTGGTTGTTCTGGGTACTGATTTCTCAGGATCTATGCACCCAAATTGCGTGAAAATGTAATCAAACGTCAGTTCTAGTATAATATATTTGTCCAATGAATATCCGTTTATCACCTGCATTTCTTCTTGGTGTAGCAATTTTAATGGCCAGTAGTGTATGAACCACCCCAACAAGTCTCACTCGCTTCCACAACGGATTCGTTAATCTGTCGTGTCGTTTGGCTTCTAAGCTCACAAGAGAAATTAAGAAACAACATTTTATTACTTCAAAGGAAAAGAAATGAATTTTGAAATTCGTAAACGGGTGAGGGTGGAGGAGCGGATAGAGGTTCAGGGCACTCTCTTGTCCTAGGGGTGGGAAATTGCCCCTAAAGGCGGAAGAATCAGCAATGATCAACGACATAAGGATGCAGAAGGCAATGGAAACCACTGCATTAAAGAAACGTAACGTGTATCCACAGGACATGTGGCCTGTAATTGAAGAAGTGTCATGATGATCTCTCCATTGGCAAAAGATTCCGGAATAGCCCCCCATTCGGATCTCCGGGAGGGGACTGCCAAGGGGGAGGTTACCATGCGAAAAAGATTGAATAATCAACGAAAGGATAACGTTCTACGAGTCGGGGCGTGGAATGTCAGAAGCTTGAACGTGGTAGGGAAACTAGAAAATCTGAAAAGGGAAATGCAGAGGCTCAATCTAGATATAGTAGGGGTCACTGAAGTGAAGTGGAAGGAAGACAAGGATTTATGGTCAGATGAGTATCGGGTAATATCAACAGCAGCACAAAATGGTATAACAGGTGTAGGATTCGTTATGAATAGGAAGGTAGGGCAGAGGGTATGTTACTGTGAACAGTCCAGTGACCGGGTTGTTCTAATCAGAATCGACAGCAGACCAACACCGACAACGATAGTTCAGGTATACATGCCGACGTCGCAAGCTGAAGATGAACAAACAGAGAAAGTGTATGAGGATATTGAAAGAGTAATGCAGTATGTAAAGGGGGACGAAAATCTAATAGTCATGGGCGACTGGAATGCAGCTGTAGGGGAAGGAGTAGAAGAAAAGGTTACAGGAGAATATGGGCTTGGGACAAGGAATGAAAGAGAAGAAAGACTAATTGAGTTCTGTAACAAGTTTCAGCTAGTAATAGCGAATACCCTGTTCAAGAATCACAAGAGGAGGAGGTATACTTGGAAAAGGCTGGGAGATACGGGAAGATTTCAATTAGATTACATCATGGTCAGACAGAGATTCCGAAATCAGATACTGGATTGTAAGGCGTACCCAGGAGCAGATATAGACTCAGATCACAATACAGTAGTGATGAAGAGTAGGCTGAAGTTCAAGACATTAGTCAGGAAGAATCAATACGCAAAGAAGTGGGATACGGAAGTACTAAGGAATGACGAGATACGTTTGAAGTTCTCTAACGCTATAGATACAGCAATAAGGAATAACGCAGTAGGCAGTACAGTTGAAGAGGAATGGACGTCTCTAAAGAGGCCCATCACAGAAGTTGGGAAGGAAAACATAGGTACAAAGAAACCATGGGTAACAGAAGAAATACTTCAGTTGATTGATGAAAAGAGGAAGTACAAACATGTTCCGAGAAAATCAGGAATACAGAAATACAAGTCGCTGGGGAATGAAATAAATAGGAAGTGCAGGGAAGCTAAGACGAAATGGTTGCAGGAAAAATGTGAAACCATCGAAAAAGATATGATTGTCGTAAGGACAGACTCAGCATACAGGAAAGTCAAAACAACCTTTGGTGACATTAAAAAAAAATGGTTCAAATGGCTCTGAGCACTATGCGACTGAACTACTGAGGTCATCAGTGGCCTAGAACTTAGAACTAATTGAACCTAACTAACCTGAGGACATCACACACATCCATGCCCGAGGCAGGATTCGAACCTGCGACCGTAGCGGTCGCTCGGCTCCAGACTGTAGCGCCTAGAACCGAAAGGCCACTCCGGCCGGCGAAATTAAAAGCAATGGTGGTAACATTAAGAGTGCAACGGGAATTAGACTGTTAAATGCAGCGGAGAGAGCAGATAGGTGGAAAGAATACATTGAAAGCCTCTATGAGGGTGAAGATTTGTCTGCTGTGATAGAAGAAGAAACAGGAGTCGATTTAGAAGAGATAGGGGATCCAGTATTCGAATCGGAATTTAAAAGAGCTTTGGAGGACTTACGGTCAAATAAGGCAGAATGGATAGATAACATTCCATCAGAATTTCTAAAATCATTGATGGTAGTGGCAACAAAACGACTATTCACGTTGGTGTGTAGAATATATGAGTCTGGCGATATACCATCTGACTTTCGGAAAAGCACCATCCACACAATTCCGAAGACGGCAAGAACTGACAAGTGCCAGAATTATCGCACAATCAGCTTAACAGCTCTTGCATCGAAGCTGCTTACAAGAATAATATACAGAAGAATGGAAAAGAAATTTGAGAATGCGCTAAGTGACGATCAGTTTGGCTTTAGGAAAAGTAAAGGGACGAGAGAGGCAATTCTGTCGTTACGGCTAATAATGGAAGCAAGGCTAAAGAAAAATCAAGACACTTTCATAGGATCTGTCGACCTGGAAAAAACGTTCGACAATATAAAATGGTGCAAGCTGTTCGAGATTCTGAAAAATGTAGGAGTAAGCTATAGGGAGAGACGGGTCATATACAATATGTACAACAACCAAGAGGGAATAATAAGAGTGGACGATCAAGAACGAAGTGCTCGTATTAAGAAGGGTGTAAGACAAGGCTGTAGCCTTTCGCCCCTACTCTTCAATCTTTACATCGAGGAAGCAATGATGGAAATAAAAGAAAGGTTCAGGAGTGGAATTAAAATACAAGGTGAAAGGATATCAATGATACGATTCGCTGATGACATTGCTATCCTGAGTGAAAGCGAAGAAGAATTAAATGATCTGCTGAACGGAATGAACAGCCTAATGAGTACACAGTATGGTTTGAGAGTAAATCGGAGAAAGACGAAGGTAATGAGAAGTAGTAGAAATGAGTACAGCGAGAAACTTAACATCAGGATTGATGGTCACGAAGTCAAAGAAGTTAAGGAATTCTGCTACCTAGGCAGTAAAATAACCAATGACGGACGGAGCAAGGAGGACATCAAAAGCAGACTCGCTATGGCAAAAAAGGCATTTCTGGCCAAGAGAAGTCTACTAATATCAAATACCGGCCTTAATTTGAGGAAGAAATTTCTGAGGATGTACGTCTGGAGTACAGCATTGTATGGTAGTGAAACATGGACTGTGGGAAAACCGGAACAGAAGAGAATCGAAGCATTTGAGATGTGGTGCTATAGACGAATGTTGAAAATTAGGTGGACTGATAAGGTAAGGAATGAGGAGGTTCTACGCAGAATCGGAGAGGAAAGGAATATGTGGAAAACACTGATAAGGAGAAGGGACAGGATGATAGGACATCTGCTAGGACATGATGGAATGAGTTCCATGGTACTAGAGGGAGTTGTGGAGGGCAAAAACTGTAGAGGAAGACAGAGATTGGAATACGTCAAGCAAATAATTGAGGACGTAAGTTGTAAGTGCTACTCTGATATGAAGAGGTTAGCTCAGGAAAGGAATTCGTGGCGGGCCGCATGTAGCCAGTCAGTAGACTGATGACAAAAAAAAAAAAAAAAAAAAAAGAAAAAAAAAACGTGTGAAGGTGAGTGCCGATTCAGTTTCATTTAGTGCAGGTCGTACAACGGTTTAGGGGGGAAATTAGCTTTGGGAAGGCATTGCATAGTAGACGAAAACTAGAACACTTTCTCGACAATAGTGAACTGTATGGTCCACGATCTTAGGTAAACAATTGAGGGTGCAAGCAGAATAATTTAGTCAAGCCAAGCACACCAACATAAGGGGTCTGGTCGAAACATGTACGTAACTGTTTCTCGAATATCATCTTGCAACAGTTCTTGAACAATAGGCCAGGTTGTAATAAATAGCCAACAATCAGACAGAACTCACAAATTTAGGCCAAAAAATGCAACTTCTTTTCTGCCTTGTGCCGACTGTTCACTACTGCTACCCAAAAGACGATATCGCTAAATGGTTCAAATGGCTCTGAGCACTATGGGACTCAACATCTGAGGTCATCAGTCCAATAGAACTTAGAACTACTTAAACCTAACCTAGCCTAAGGACATCACACACAGCCATGCCCGAGGCAGGATTCGAACTTGCGATCGTAGCGGTCGCGCGGTTCCAGACTGAAACGCCTAGAACCGCTCGGCTACACGATATTGTTATCCCGGGCACAATTTTGCTGGAAGGAAAGGGAATGCCTGTAATATTCCTTGCTATGGGGAAACCTTGAAAATGAATGTAGACGACGAATGCACAGAGGAAACTTGTGAGGAGCGAACTGTGGCAATGCGTAGTGCACTCTCTAACCATTTGCGTTATAGTAGAATCAACGGGAAATGTGTCGGTAACAGAACTGAAGGTTCAAAACATTATGACCACTGCTCGCCGCGAGGAGGTAGGGAAAGTTGGTAAACGAAGCAAAGACGAGTTAGGAATCGTTCTACTGGCGATGCGGGACAGAAATGTAGACATCCACCAGTATGAAAGATGTTGAAAAACGACTGATTTTTGCTTGTCGACTGGGAACGAGCATTTAGCAGATGGAGAAGCTGGTGGGCTGTTCGCGTTGTGTCGAGAACATCTACGGAAAGTAGTTGGAGGACGGTGAAATCATCCACGAAAGTGGAAGTTGGAAGCTCGCCACCTGTGTAAAGCAGGATAGACGGTGATCTGTGGCAGATGGAACGACAGAGTATAATTATGGTGCAGGTATAAGTTTTTCGGAGGACACGATTCAGCACACATCGTTGAACATGTGGCTCCAGAGCAGATGAGAACTACGTGGTCCCATGTCTACCTGACGACATCTTCAACTACAGTAGGAGTCGACAACGGATCATTGATACTGCACCGACGGTGAATGTGAACGTGTCGCTGGAACATGAGTCACGTTTCTTGTTACACCACGCCCTTGGTAGTGTCCGGGCACGCTGAGGCGAATGGTTGCACGTAGACCGCGGTGTGCGAGCAGAGCAGTATTGTGTCATGGGGGTATTAACATGTGTTTGAGTGGAATCTGTAGCAGTAATCAATAGCACCATGACAGTTGTGGACTATGCCAACGTTATTGCGGACCACCTGCATCCCTTCGACTTTCCAGCAGGATAACTTTCGATTTCACAAAACCAGAATCGTTCGATATTGTTCTGAAGAGCATGAAGGCGAGCTCACGTTGGTGTCTTGACGATCACACTCGCACAATCTGAACCCAATGGAAAACATCTGTGACCCTGTCGGAAGCGACCACGCACTGACAAACCAACGGCTCCTAATGTACCGGAACAGCATGACATACGAGGGGCGTTTGAAAAGCCCGTGCAGAGTCCGAGAGATGGCACCACCGGCACGTATCGAGGTCATGTTTAGTTGGTAGCATCTTTGGAAAGAACGCACACCAAGTTTCAGCCGTATTAGTCTATTTCTTTGTGTTTGGCATTCGTGTGAATCTAGAAAGTCGAGTGATTGTCAAAAAATGGACGAAAAAGAATTCCGTGTGGTGATTAAACATTACTTGATGAAAGGCAAAACGCCTCGGGAGACTAAAGAGAAGCTTGATAAAGATTACAGTGACTCTGAACCTTCGATTAGAACAGTTTATAAGTGGTTTCAAAATTTTCGGAGTGGCCATATCAGAAGCGATGCTGAACGTTCTGGACGCCCTATGATATGATGATGGATGACGGAAGAGTTAAGGTGCATGAGATTGCTAGTGCTGTGGACATCTCGAATGAACGGGTACATAATATTTTGCATAAACATTTGGACATGAGAAAGCTATCCGCAAGATGGGTTCCGCGATTTCTCACGCTTGACCAAAAACGGAATCGTGTGAAGTATTGCAAGGATGGTTTGCAGCTCTTCAGGAAGAATCCGAAGGACTTTAAGCGTCGTTTCGTCACTGTGGATGGGATGAAACATGGATACATTACTATACTCCTGAGACCAAAGAACAATCTAAACAATGGGTTACCAACTGAGAGTCTGCACCAAAAAAGGCGAAGACCATTCCTTCGGCCGGAAAGGTTATGGCGACTGTCTTTTGGGATTCGCAAGGGATAATCCTCATCGACTATCTGGAAAAGGGTAAAACTATTACAGGTGAATATGATTCATCGTTATTGGACCGTCTTAAAACCGAGCTGCAAGAAATATACCGGCAATTGGACCGCAAGAAAGTCTTTTCTCATCAAGACAATGCACCAGCACACACCTCAGCAGTTGTGGTAGCAAAGTTATTGGAAATAGGATTAAAACTTGTTTTACATCCCCCATGTTCTCCAGACTTGGCTCTCTCGGACTACTATTTGTTCCCCAGTTTGAAGAAATGGCTGGCGGTACAAAGATTTTATTCAAACGAGGAGGTGATCGCAGCAACTAATAGCTATTTTGTAGACTTGAACAATTCCTGTTATTCGGAAGGGGTCAACAAATTAGAACAGGGTTGGAAGAAGTGTATAAGTCTTAAAGGAGACTATGTCGAAAAATAAAAGAGGTTTACCCAAAACATGTAGGTAGTTTTTATTTTTACACGGACTTTTCAAACGCCCCTCGTATGAGTTGAAATATGGCGCCACACACCTCCGGAATCCTACCAATTACAGTAGTTGGCAAATGCACACCAAGCAGAAATGCTTTGCCTTGCAAAGATGGATCAGCTCAGTATTAATCAGCTGTTCATAACTTCTGGCTCCTCAGTGTATAATTGAATGTAAGAGACAATCTTCCACATGGATGAGCCTACACTAAGATCATTGGTTATGCGGACTCAGACTCAAAGAAGATACATTTAACGTTCTAGTTATTCTTATCGTATTGCTTCCTGTTCCTATAAGGCGATCCAGCAGTAACGCTTGTTGAGTACTGCTTTTAGTGAAAACGCATTACAGTTGTATCAAATAAAACTTTTCAGTTTCACTCACAGTTATTTTCCGAAGTTATTCTCACGACGCGTTTCAGGCTGCATGCTACTTTCAAGTGCCTAATTATTACTTATACACTGCCCAGTCACATTAACGTGCCACCTACCAAAAGCCTGAACGGCCACCTTTTGCAGTGCAGACCGCTGCCGGACGTGCAGGAAGAGAATCATTGAGGTACTGGAAGGTACCGAAAGGGACGTGGAGCCATGCCGACTCCAGCGCCATGGCCAGCTGTGCATCCATGCCGTGAACAGCCCGATCGAGGGGGTCCTATAAATTTTCTGTTGGGTTTTAAAATGTTCAAATGTGTGTGAATTCCTGAGGGACCAAACTGCTGAGGTCATAGGTCCCTAGACTTACACACTACTTAAATTAACTTATGCTGAGAACAAAACACACACACGCACACACACACACACACACACACACACACACACACACACACACACACACACACATGCCCGAGGGAGGACTTGAACCTCCGGCGGGAGGGGCCGCGCAATTCGTGACACAGCGCCTTTAACCGCACGGCCACACCGCGAGGCGGCTGGGTTTTAATCCGGGGCGTTTCCTGGCCAGGAGAATACGGTAAACTCATCTTGGTTCTTTTCGAACCATGCACGTACACTGCAAGCTGTCTCCTGCTGATAGATACCATCGCGCCGAGAAAAACAAACTGCACGTTGCGGTGGACATAGCCCCCAAAGAGAGGTGCACACTAGTGATGATCCGTTGTGCCTTCCAGAATGACAAGATCGCTCAGGAAATGCCTCGAAAATGTTCCTCAGATCTGAACGCTCCTTCCTCCAGCCTGGATCCTTCTGACGATTGTTGCAGAGTGTTTGCTTTTTGTCCGATGGAGCATAAAACGCGATTCTTCTGAAGAGCCCAACTCTCCCCACACAGTGGACATCCTGTTGAAGTATTGGCGCGGAAATTCCACTCTTCGAAGCCAATTAACAGCAGTCAGTGTGGGGGTACGAACCATGCGCCTGCTGTAGAGGCCCATACGCGGCAACGTTCTCTATACGGTCGTTGAGGAGACTCTGTTGATAGACCCTTGGCTCATCTGGGCGGTCAGTTGCTCAACAGTTGCACGTCTGTTCACCCATACACATCTCCGCAGCAGTCGTTCAGTCCTGTTATTTACAGCCAGTGCTGCACCACAGTTTCCTCGGCCACAGTCTCCTCTGCGCCGGTTTTTGGAAAGCATCATTTTGCCGTGCAGGGTATACTTTAACTATGAAGCCACTTAAACATTTCCCAGACTTAGGCGTTTGGGATGTGCTCCCATCCCACGCTTGCCCTGAAACGCCTTGCCCTTTTGAACGTCATATAAACTGATCCGTCTCCACATTACGGCAACGTCTGGACTCTTTTTCCGCGTCTCCTCGACACGCTTTATATAACCTCCACTGCTAGTGCTGCCACCAGCCGTCTGCGAGTGGTTATGGCACGTTGACATCGAACAACTGGACCGTGTAAGTCAGTTGGCAATTACAGTTTGTTTTTTTTGACTGCGGTGTTTTTGTTTTCTATTTCTCTCGGGTTACCAGTGAGGTTATGTTCTGAAATTTTGTCACAGTTATTTTCCAAAGTTTATTGGCACGACCCTTTTTAGGCTGTCCACTGCCCAGCATTCGGTATGTTGCATATTCAAAAATTCTCAAGGATATTTTTAATTAGATGTTGTGTGGATATGTCATTATCTGGCACACAGATGATAAGAACATACACAATACTATTGTTCACACTTTGTCATACAGTTGGCGACAGTGGAGTACGTAGAGTGTGCAAAAGATTCATCAAGTGGTAAGTTAATAAATATTTCAATTGCTAAGATATCACCCTATGAATAGAGAAATTTTTGTGTAGGTACAATATGCATCATGGCACATGTTTTACAGTTCCGTTATTCAGTATTTATTGACTCATTCAGTGTTACTTAGTTTGTTAATGGGACAGTCACTAATTAACTGTATTATTTTGGATAAAGGTAATTAACCACTTCTTCTTCCACCAAAAAATTAAAATAAAAACATTACCCTTCAGAAGCAGTTATAATTAACAAGTGGTGTATAAATAACCTGATGGTGGCAGCATTCTCTCGAAACCACGTTGTGCCAATAAACACTGGAAGTTAGTAGTATAGGTTTCAGAAGATAATTTAACCATGATTTATGCAATGTTACTACTGAAGTGTTTGATGTTCGATAGGGAGGGGACGGGGGAGGAGTAGCCAAGTGTGGAAAGGGATCAAAGGACAGATGCAGTGTCATTTGATACTGAATGTTAAATGGCCTTCTCATACCATAGTAGCGTACTTTTCTTTAAAGTCTTTCAGAAGAAAATGCAACTGTCTCACTTTCGCTCTCTCAAGCTCTTACCTGTAACAGTTTCGCGAACAAGTTGCGAGGCTAAGGGAGATAATAGCTCCATTTTGGAAAATTTTCCGTTTCAGTTCTTTCCTTTACTGGTGGTATTGTAAGAGAAAAAGTAATGTGTTAGAGTGTAGCTGCAAATGTCAAACAGAAAATATTCGAGAAGTCTCCAGTAAACCACAACTATGCAGTGATTGAATGTGTAGCTTATATACAGGGTGTTCGGAAATTCCCGTTACAAACTTCTAGGACTTGTAGATGGAAATGAGTCAATGATATTCTGAATTGAAAACCATGTCCTGAAACATACCGTTTGCGTGCTACAACCATTTGAAAACATGTTGCTGGAACAACCAGTTTTACATGTAGTTGATGAGGCGTGACTCAGTACTTAACCTGTTTTACAATTCCCTTATTAATAGGCAAAGAAATTGCTCGTATGCTCTTGACGGTTTCTCTTCAACGTGATGCAGTACGGCTTCTTCCAGTTTGGATATGCGGCATTTCCTCGGAGAACCAAAGTCACGCCTTCTGACGGCGAAGTTACGCCTTTCTCGAAGCAGCTGCGTGATTGTGGCGAAAAGATTATGCGATTGAGTCAGACATTGCGGAGAACGATCTTGATAAAGGCGACGAGCAGCTCTTCCATTACCATGAGCTTCGCCATTCAGGATCATGTGGGAGTATTCTGCAAACCATGACTCAACCATGTTGCTTTGACACTGACAAACGCATGAATGAGGCTCGAACCAAATGTTCAAATGTGTGTGAAATGTTATGGGACTTAACTGCTAAGGTCATCAGTCCCTAAGCTTACACACTACTTAACCTAAATTATCCTAAGGACAAACACACACACCCATGCCCGAGGGAGGACTCGAACCTCCGCCGGGACCAAACGCACAGCCCATGACTGCAGCGCCCCTAGACCGCTCGGTTAATCCCGCGCGGCTAGGCTCGAACCAAGTCAGAGAGATAGGATAGACGTCAGATAATACCGACAGATCCGACGTAACCAGCCCCGACTATGGCTACCCTGTTGTACACCTATCTAGCAAACATTTTTTCGGACTGCTGTAGCACGGAAATTGAACGTTTCCGGAGATGGGTTCCTGATCAGAATATTATGTACTCGCTCGCCTCTATAAATCCCAGATGTTTGTAATGGGAATTTCCGAACATCCTATGAAATGAATTTACTCTCTGAGAACAGTTTCACATATATCCTGGCAGACCTCGATATTATTTCAGTGTGGTGAAAGGATTGAGGGGGAGGGGGGAGTTCAGTATTTAATGTCCCGACAACAACGAGATCATTAGAGACAAAGCTCAAGCTCCGATTATCGAAGAACGGGGGAAGAAATTGGCCACTCCCTTTCAAAGGAACCATCCCAGCATTGGCCTGAAGCGATTTAGGGAATCACGAAAACCCAAAATCAGGAATGGCAGAACACCGATTTGAAGCATCGGCCTCCCGAATGCGAGTCCAGATTGGTCATTTGAAGCGTCGTCCTCCCGAACGTGAGTGCATCTTGGTCACTTGCTTTGCGTGTTCAGAAACGTAAAACTGGGTACTTCATAAAGTGCAAAGACGTATTACCCTATGGTTAAAATATCAATGAGTCTCAAGTGGAATCAATCAACACACACAAACACCTAGGTATAAAAATTCGTGGGACTTTGAAATGGAATGATCACAAAGGTTCAGTCACAGGTAACGCTGGTCACAGACTTCAGTTAATTTGTGGGATACTGGGAAAATGCAGTCAATCTACAAAGGAGATGTCCTACAAATCATTCGTCTGACCTATCGGTATCTATACCAAATAGGGAAAACGGGACATAATGAACATATACAGAGAGCAACAGAACGATTAGAGGTTTGTTTGAGTCATGCGATAGTATTGGGGATTGCTTAAAAACCTGAACTGGCAGGCGCATGAAGACGGATGTCAAGTATCCTGCAGAAAACTTCTTACAAAGTTTCAAGAACTGGTATCAAGTGAAGAATACCTTATCGCTTCCGTACGGACCGCGAAGACAGGTTTAGTCTAATTAAAGAGCACGCACAGAGGTATTTAGGCAATCATTCTTCTCGTGCTCCATACCTCTATGGAATGGGAAGAAATTCTGACCTGTCGTACGTTAGAAGTGCCCACAGCCGTACTACCCTCAGTGCTCTGCAGAATATTTATGTGTTTGTAGAGCATAAATATAGATCCTATAACATGGATATACTTCATTAAATTACAAGGGGGTAACCAAAAAGTTTCTGTTTTAGGGCGTCGTTGTGGATTATAACCAACTATGGCAACGTGAACTACGGCGACCTTATTACCAATGCATGCAAACTGTCTAAAGCCACCGTTGTGGAATGGTGGGCCAAGTTCCGCGGTAGTCGTGATTCGACACGAGACGCCGGTCGATCAGGGAGGCCAGCTTCAACTGGAAGACTTCCATGGGAGACATTCGAGCATCCCCCTCCCCTCTCTATAATCATGATTTCTCCCCATGCGAATATCACGCCCTAGGTCCCTTGAAAGAGGCCGCCAGTTCTTGTCGGACCAGGATGTGCAGCTGGCAGTTACTAACTTCTTCAAGCAGCAGGACACGGTCTTCTACCAAAGGGGTATCTTCAACCTGGTGCGTCTATGGGATGATTGCCTCAATGCCCAGGACTATTTTGCCTGATTGACACGCCGATTCTGGAATGTACGGCTCTCAAACGGCATCATTTTGATCACCCCTGATAGTAAAGCGAATGTATAAAATCGGAAAGCACTGCCATCAGTGTACTAAATGAACGAGACACATTTGCGAGTGACTTGAGTATTGTTAAAATCCAGTATGTAATATTATACTCTTCTGTAAATGAGAAAACAACTATCAGAAGCATCTCTTCGTGAAACGCTTCCGTAATGTTCGAATTCTCGCTGGATACTTACAACAAAGTTCATTAGAATGTAAAGGACTGTAAGATATTATTAACATTCCTATGGTTCAAATGGCTCTGAGCACTATGAGACTTAACATCTATGGTCATCAGTCCCCTAGAACTTAGAACTACTTAAACCTAACTAACCTAAGGACAGCACACAACACCCAGTCATCACGAGGCAGAGAAAATCCCTGACCCCGCCGGGAATCGAACCCGGGAACCCGGGCGTGGGAAGCGAGAACGCTACCGCACGACCATGAGCTGCTAACATTCCTAGTTGTGTAAACTGTTATCTAGAAGAAGAAAATATAGTATTAATAGGAAACATCCCAGAAATAATGTAATTATTGCAAGTTTTTATTTACACAATACATTATGCTCGGAATAAATGTTCTATACAGGGTTCAGCTAAAAGGTATGGCCGACTTTTAAGGAAATATTCCTCAAATACAGAGGAATATAATGTATTATGTGGACATGGGTCCGGAAACGCTTTATTTCCATATTAGAGCTAATTTTCTACTTTTCTTCATAATCACATTAATCAAATGGTTTAAATGGCTCTGAGCACTATGGGACTCAACTGCTGAGGTCATTAGTCCCCTAGAACTTAGAACTAGTTAAACCTAACTAACCTAAGGACATCACAAACATTCATGCCCGAGGCAGGATTCGAACCTGCGACCGTAGCGGTCTTGCGGTTCCAGACTGCAGCGCCTTTAACCGCACGGCCACTTCGGCCGGCTCACATTAATCATGAGAAACACACAGAAGCAGAAGGTACAGCATTATATGAAATGCTTCCTTACGCCCATATGAAATATTCAAAATACTTTCTTGGTTACGTTTGGTTAGAACGTACACTAAGTTGTAATTCTTAGGTCCACCGCCAGTCTTTTATGTTTCAATGGAACGAAGGCAATGACAATATGCGACTGATTTTATTGCTTGTGCTGACATGTGACTGACGTCTTTGTTCTAATACCATCATGCAGCCTGCATAATTCATGGAATAAAGCAATTACAACAAACGTCACATCGTGAACTTGACAGTTACTTCACTGAAGAGCCAAAGAAACTGGTACACCCGCCTAATATCGCGTAGGGCCCGTGCGAGCATGCAGAAGTGCCGCGACAAGATGTGGCATGAACTCGACTAATGTCTGAAGTAGTGATGGATGGAACTGACACCATGAATCCTGCAGGGCTGTCCATAAATCAGTAAGAGTAAGAGGGGGTGGAGATCTCATGTGAAAAGCACGTTGCAAGGCATCCCAGATATGCTCAATAACGTTCATGTCTGGGGAGTTTGGAGACCAGCGGAAGTGTTTAAACCCAGAAGAGTGTTCCTAGAGCCACTCTGTAGCAATTCAGGACTTGTGGGGTGTCGCATTGTCCTGCTGGAATTGCCCAAGTCGGTTGGGATCCGCAATCGACATGAATGGATGCAGGTGGTCAGACAGGATGCTTACGTACGTGTCACCTGTTAGAGTCGTATGTAGACGTATCAGGGGTCCCATACCACTCAAATTGCACGCCCCACACCATTACGGAGTCTCCACCAGCTTGAACAGTACCCTGCTGGCATGCAGGGTCGATGGATCATGAGATTATCTCCATACACGTACACGTCCATCCGCTCGATTCAATTTGAAACGAGATTCGTACGACCAGGCAACATGTTTCCAGTCATCGACAGTGTAATGTCGGTGCTGACGTATACAGGCGAAGCGTAAAGCTATGTGTCGTGCAGTCATCAAGGGTACACGAGTGGTCCTTCGGCTCCGAAAGCCCAAAGCGATAATGTTTCGTTGAATGGTTCGCACGCTGACACTTGCTGATGGCCCAGCATTGAAATCTGCAGCAATTTGCGGAAGGGTTACAGTCCTGTCACGCTGAACAATTCTCTTCAGTCGTCGTTGGTCCCGTTCCAGCAGTATCTTTTTCCGGGCGCAGCGATGTCGGAGATTTGATGTTTTACTGGATTCCAGATATTCAGGGTACACTTATGAAATGGTCGTACGGGAAAATCCCCAGTTGATCACTACCTCGGAGATGATGTGTCCCATCGCTCGTGCGCCTACTATAACACCACGTTCAAACCGAATTCTTGATAACCTGCCATTGTAACAGCTGTAACCGATCTAACAACTGTGCCAGACACGTGTTGTCTTACATAGGCGTTGCCGACCGCAGCGGCGTATTCTGCCTGTTTATATATCTCTGTATTTGAATACGGATGCCTGTACCAGTTTTTTTGGCGCTTCACTGTATAACGGACCGCTTAGACGGTCCGCCATTGGAAGTGAATTTTCGGTCTGTCGGGACGATGCAGCTGCCGTCCCACGGCCGGCCGATGTGGCCGAGCGGTTCTAGGCGCTTCAGTTTGGAACCGTGCGATCGCTACGGTCGCAGGTTCGAATCCTGCCTCGGGCATGGATGTGTGTGATGTTCTTAGGTTAGTTAGGTTTAAGTAGTTCTAAGTTATAGGGGACTGATGACCTCAGATGTTAAGTCCCACAGTGCTCAGAGCCATTGGAACCATTTTGCCGTCCCACACGGGCGTTACGTGTTCGAACGGTGGGCGAGAGAGACAGGAATCTGTTGAATTCGAGCGTCACTATAGGTACACAGGCGTAAAAACTCTATATTATCACATACAGCTGGAGCAGACACAGGTGCGTGTCCTTGTCCAGTGGGTGCTCCCAGGCCTCTATCCACACGGTCTCCGTACCTGGTACAGTAGAAGCCCTTTGGCTGAAACAGTATGCTGATGAAGCACGTGGCGGGGGCCAGATGATGTGTGCGCAGCGACTGTAAAGCAGGATAGCCGCTGTTAGCACGTCCAGTGGCCGCGACGTGAAGGCTCGCAACGTTGCCTACATTCCGGGGGCAGGCTGGCGGCGTCGAAGCACGGACTCCAAGTAGCCTAACCGGCTGTTGATGAAGCAGGCTGTCTGACGCAGAACCGTTGAGCTGTGTCGCCTGACTCATCGCTGCTGGTTGTCTCACGAGCATGTGTGTTTATAATGTCCCTGTGCGTACTTGTTTTTTGCCACTGAGCGACGGTTAGCACGCACGAGCTGCTGACGAGATCCTGCGATACCGCAGTGGCTGTGTTGTGAAGAAGTACGATCAACGTTCCTTCGGACATGTATGCACCTTCGAAGGAACAGGCACTGCACTATGAAAGACTTGAAGTGTATTCACAGTTGCGAACGCGAACCATCTCCAGCTGTATAATGCAATGACGACAGTGAAAATTTGTGCCGGACCGAGACACGAACCGAGATTTCCTGCTTTGCGCGAGTGGTTACCTTAACCGCATTTTTTTCGCTGTAGAACTATCTTATTACAGGTTGGGTAGTAAAACAGTTTCATATCTGTACACAAAGTAACTCCTCAATGTTACCACAACTTTTCAGCGTTCTCTTAAAAAGACAATTGCTAGTTTAAAACGCATCTGCTGAATTAACTATAAAAGATGTATCTTATATATGAATACAAAAATCTTGTCCTTTTAGACTCCTTCGGCTATCCAGCCAGACCCAAACTTCCATATGTCGTCGTGTATGTGTTACAAAAAAAATAGTTCAAATGGCTCTGAGCACTATGGGACTCAACTGCTGTGGTCATAAGTCCCCTAGGACTTAGAACTACTTAAACCTAACTAACCTAAGGACATCACACACATCCATGCCCGAGGCAGGATTCGAACCTGCGACCGTAGCGGTCGTGCGGTTCCAGACTGTAGCGCCTTTAACCGCTCGGCCACTCCGGCTGGCTATGTGTTACACCTGTACTCTACATCCCATTAATGTTACTCCCATACCGACAAACATTTTATTTGCAAGTCCGTAAGTATGAGGCAATATTCTTTCAGAAATATAAAATATAAAATGTTCTGAAGGTACTTATTAATTCCTATCCATAATCTTTTACACATTACATTAATAGAAAGTCTTCTAGGAATAGAAGGGGCTATTAAGGAGAAACTTTCTCAGATTGTTTTCAAATTTTATTACGCCGTCTGTCAGGTATTTTATGTCACTGAATAAGTGATCAAAATTTTTTGTTGCAGCATTATGTACCTCTTTTTAGCCCAAAGACAGCTTCAATGTGAAGTAATTAATGCCATTTTTCGTTCTGGTATTGTAATTATGTATACCATTGTTTCTTTTCAACTGTAGAGGATTATTTACAACAACCTTTATGAGAGAATAAATATACCGGGAAGCAGTAGTCAGAATGCCCAGCACCTTAAACAGATGTCTACAAGTTGATTCCGGATAAGCACGGCATATTATTCTTCTTGCACGATTTTCTGCAATGAAGACTTTATTTTTATATATACACCCCTGGAAATGGAAAAAAGAACACATTGACACCGGTGTGTCACACCCACCACACTTGCTCCGGACACTGCGAGAGGGCTGTACAAGCAATGATCACACGCACGGCACAGCGGACACACCAGGAACCGCGGTGTTGGCCGTCGAATGGCGCTAGCTGCGCAGCATTTGTGGACCGCCGCCGTCAGTGTCAGCCAGTTTGCCGTGGCATACGGAGCTCCATCGCAGTCTTTAACATTGGTAGCATGCCGCGACAGCGTGGACGTAAACCGTATGTGCAGTTGACGGCCTCTGAGCGAGGGCGTATAGTGGGCATGCGGGAGGCCGGGTGGACGTACCGCCGAATTGCTCAACACGTGGGGCGTGAGGTCTCCACAGTACATCGATGTTGTCGCCAGTGGTCGGCGGAAGGTGCACGTGCCCGTCGACCTGGGACCGGACCGCAGCGACGCACGGATGCACGCCAAGACCGTAGGATCCTACGCAGTGCCGTAGGGGACCGCACCGCCACTTCCCAGCAAATTAGGGACACTGTTGCTCCTGGGGTATCGGCGAGGACCATTCGCAACCGTCTCCATGAAGCTGGGCTACGGTCCCGCACACCGTTAGGCCGTCTTCCGCTCACGCCTCAACATCGTGCAGCCCGCCTCCAGTGGTGTCGCGACAGGCGTGAATGGAGGGACGAATGGAGACGTGTCGTCTTCAGCGATGAGAGTCGCTTCTGCCTTGGTGCCAATGAGGGTCGTATGCGTGTTTGGCGCCGTGCAGGTGAGCGCCACAATCATGACTGCATACGACCGAGGCACACAGGGCCATCACCCGGCATCATGGTGTGGGGAGCGATCTCCTACACTGGCCGTACACCACTGGTGATCGTCGAGGGGACACTGAATACTGCACAGTACATCCAAACCGTCATCGAACCCATCGTTCTACCATTCCTAGAACGGCAAGGGAACTTGCTGTTCCAATAGGACAATGCACGTCCGCATGTATCCCGTGCCACCCAACGTGCTCTAGAAGGTGTAAGTCAACTACCCTGGCCAGCAAGATCTCCGGATCTGTCCCCCATTGAGTATGTTTGGGACTGGATGAAGCGTCGTCTCACGCGGTCTGCACGTCCAGCACGAACGCTGGTCCAACTGAGGCGCCAGGTGGAAATGGCATGGCAAGCCGTTCCACAGGACTACATCCAGCATCTCTACGATCGTCTCCATGGGAGAATAGCAGCCTGCATTGCTGCGAAAGGTGGATATACACTGTACTAGTGCCGACATTGTGCATGCTCTGTTGCCTGTGTCTATGTGCCTGTGGTTCTGTCAGTGTGATCATGTGATGTATCTGACCCCAGGAATGTGTCAATAAAGTTTCCCCTTCCTGGGACAATGAATTCACGGTGTTCTTATTTCAATTTCCAGGAGTGTATATATATATATGAGTTATCCCAGAACATTATTCCATACGATATTATCGAGTGACAATATGCAAAATACATCAACTTACTGATCTGTCTCTCCCCAACAGTTACAATGATCCTAAGCGCAAATATGTCTGAAATTTATTTATTTATTTATTTTTTGGAGTTCCGAAATGTGTGTGTTTTTTTTTTCAATTTAATTTCTCATCATTATGGACCACTGAGAATTTGGAAGTATCCACCCTATTTATCATATTCACAACATGTGTTACACATGTCATTGGTGTAGTACCCATACTAAATGTGCAGAACTCAATATGTTATATATTTTAAAACTGAGGGTCAGACCGTTCGCAGAAATCCAGTCAACGATACGTTTAGGAACTTTGTTTACCATTTCTTCTGTATCTGTGTGTTTGCTTGTATTGATAACAATACTAGTGTGGTCTGCAAAAAGAACTAATCCTGCTTGTTCTATATTAGACAGAGGATTGTTTACATATCTGAGGAATAGTAATGAACCTAAGACCGAACCTTGGAGAACTCCACACGTGATTTCGTCCCTGGACTATATTGCTTGAATTATTAAGTACAACTTTCTACATTCTTTTTGTTAGATACGACATTATCCATTGGTTGGGTATACCATCAATCCTACAAAACATCAATTTATCTAGCAGAATAGTGTGATTCGCAGTCAAATGCTGTAGATATGTTGCATGAAACACCAATCGACGCTGCCGCGAGGGATTAGCCGAGCGGTCTAGGGCGCTGCAGTCATGGACTGTGCCGCTGATCCCGGCGGAGGTTCGAGTCCTCCCTTGGGCATGGATGTGTGTATTTGTCATTAGGATAATTTAGGTTAAGTAGTGTGTAAGCTGAGGGACTGATGACCTTAGCAGTTAAGTCCCATAATATTTCACACACATTTGAACACACACCAATCGACGCTATTTTATTTTCGATAGAGTAACCATTCTGAAACACAAGCTGTGATTTGCTAAGGATGTTATTGTTGCTAAAGTGAGATACTATAATAGAATACATCACTTTGTCAAAAATTTTGGAGAATGATGTCAGTAATGAAACAGATCGGTGGTTATAGCCATCTCACTTATCACCCTTCTTAAAGTGGAGTTTAACAACAGCATATTTCAGTCTCTCTGGCAGAATGCCTTGAGTTAGTGATGCATTACATATTTCGGATAAGACTAGGATTATTGCATTGCAACAGATGTGTAGTACTCTTGGAAACACCATCAAAACCAGGTGAGACATTGTACAATTTTCTCTATTTCAGGAGGACAAGCTGGTTAATACAATCATATGATTCAACTTCATGAATGTTACATTTTCAACTTACTGCTGTGATTTTGCTCTGGAAGTGTTTGTCTACTACATTTAAGAAATGATTATTAAATGTACTTGATACCTGTGACTCATTTATAGCCTTTCCATTTAGTTCAATAGTGATGTTGTCTTGTTCTGTGTGTGGTTTTCCTGTCTCCTGTGTTACTACATTCCAATACAGCCTTAAGTCTGTTTTCGGAATAACTGATTTCTGACATTATGTCATGTTCCTTGATCTTTGTAATAACCTTTCTTAGTAATTTTAAGTAGTTTTTGTAGAGTGCAACTACTGCAGGATCCCTACTTGTTCATGCCAGAAGATATCTTTCCCTTTTCCTTTCACAAGAAACTTTTATCCCTCTAGTGATTAATGGTTTTTCACATGGCTGTTTGGTGTTCTCTCTGATTAGCTTGAAACGTCCCCTTAGAAAAATTTATGAATTACTGTACTGATAAACCTCTTATGTTATTTGATTTTCGAACAGCTGAGCAAAACTGAACGTACTCAGACATTTCTCTCTTTACTTATTCTGATCATCACTAAACTGACACACAATATTTTTAGCGCAACGCAATCTGGCCTTCAATAATCCCTACAAAAGAATGGCCCCGACTAACAATAACCTATACCTTTCATGAATCACTTACTTCACAAAAATCTTCGATACTCGAACTACTGCAATACAGCGAGCGCCAATACTGCCAGCTAAATAAAGGATTCTAACTACTGAAGGCACTAACTACTAATAGGCATAGTCAGCAAATGAAAGATTTTGATAGAGAACAAACAATGTATTTACCTTAGTGTTCAAAAGTCATTATATATATATATATATATATATATATATATATATATATATATATATATATATCAGTTCATGACATCTAGTCCTACAAATTTACTGTCTCTGATGGACACACGTCCAGATCATCCGCTCTCAAGACTCCGCCATCTCTCTCCCCACATCCACCACTGCTGGCGGCTCACCCCCAACTGCCCAACGCTACGCACTGTTAACAGCCAACTGCCCAACACTACAATAGCAAATTCCAACAATGCAAACCAGCCACAGACTGCATACAGCACAGCCAGTGATTTTCATACAGAGCGCTACGTGGCGTTATCAATATAAAAACCTAAACAGCTTACTTACAAGCTTATTTAGAAAGTAATTTTCAAATTATGATATGAATTTATTTGTTCTGGAGTCATTAATTATTCTAATTGTTTCCCACTGAGGAGTATCCAAACTGTAAGACAGTGTGTTATTTACCGTAACTAACTGTGCATCATGATCAGAGAGAGCATTTGTTACTGGGTAACAGTTACTTTCTTGAGTCAGCAAAGAAAACATCAGTGATGGTTCTACTGTCTTTATCCACCTGTGTTGGAAAGTTAATTACCGAGATCTAATTGTAGTATTCAAATAAGGTTTCCAGATCATTTTTCTTATCAGAATCCGCTAGAAAATCTGCAGAGAAATCACCACGGACTATTAACTGCTTGCTGGTGTCAGATTCTGCACATCCAGATTCCTGAAAAATATTTCAAAATTTCCCAAGGGGATCTGTATACAGCTACAATTAAACAGGAACATTTTTTCAGCGTTAATTTACAAGCACACACTTCTGTGTGTTGACCACTACACAATCTGCTTGTTTTACTGTTTCTGGATTTGTGTTCTGTCTTTATATATGTAACAACTCCTTTCTCACGTTAGTTCTTCGTAAGCTGGAAATAATGTAATCTTTTATATGTAACTTATCTAACCTGTGCTTATGTGGTGTTCAGACAGACAAGAAGCATCTCTTCTACCTTATTACTCAGTCCTCTAATATTCCGATGAAATAAGATAACCTTACCTTTCGGTGCATTCTTAAACATTATAGGGGGCTCTTATGTTGCCGGCCGAAGTGGCCGAGCGGTTCTAGGCGCTTCATTCTGGAGCCACGCGACTGCTACGGTCGCAGGTTCGAATCCTGCCTCTGTCATGGATGTGTGTGATGTCCTTGGGTTTGTTAAGTTTAAGTAGTTCTAAGATCTAGGGGACTGATGACCTCCGATGTTAAGTCCCATAGTGCTCAGAATCATTTGAACCATTCATTTTTGCTCTTATGTTATTTTCACTTCTTTCTAAACAAGTTGCCTGAATCCTGGTACTAAGCTAAGAATGATGCATCTCTGACACCAGTAACCACAGCGTTCTTGTTGCCGGGAAGGTCTTGTACGTTCGACGCATATCCAACGTCGGCTTACACAAATCCCATTAGGTGAAACGGCGCCAGCCCCTACGATAACAGCCCTCACCCTCAATTACACAGGGGTGACACGGTCTAACATTATGCAAACGGAGAGCCACTTGGAAGACAGGGAAATCAAAGTGCGCACCAGTAGCATGTTTAGGACTGATCGACACAATGAAAGAGTCGTCTCAGATTGAGGGTGGTCGCCCATAGACCTCACAGAGAGATTCAGACGAGAGAATGGTACTGCACACTAGGGTTGTACCGACATTTCATGTTCTCCCTGAGGGTTTGATGTGCAGAAATCACACATTCATTTTAACATGGCAACCCACGTACACAAACAGAGCTCATGGACGGAACATAGAACGATTGTCTCCTGTGGTCGTCTTTTTAGCGACCTGTATATGGCTGACCCTGCCTGATGTCATCTCACTGGATCAGGTTTTCCTAGGGGGAATCAATAACATCCATACAGCTCTATGTCGATTCCATGACATAATAGCCCTAGCGAGTACACGCCCCATCACTAGATTTTACTCAAGATTTGATCGGGTGGATCACTTGTTCCTTACATCCGTTCTCCAACACATGCGGTACCCATAGCAATTCATACACTTCGTAATGCGTCTCCTCCGAAGGGCGACCCCCAGGGTGCTCGTCAACTGTCGCCTCACACAGTTCCTCCAGATTCCCACAACAGTGCGTCAAGGCTTCCCCCTGTCAACCTTACTCTAGGCCCTGAGATTGGAACTACTACTTAGCGGCCACCGTCGATCCCTAACCGCACTAACGTTACGTGGCGTCATATTTCGCAGTACAACATATGCAGACGACTTGGTTCTCGAGCTCCGTAACGGTGACGATGTAACCAATGCACTACACTGTATTGACACATACGGTGTGGTTCCCGGCAGCGGTCTCAATGTCACCAAGTGGTAGCCATGAACATAGGAGACCCCCCAACGTGTGTCAACCCCATACAAATACCTCGAAGCAGAAATTCACGTTGACATATGGCGCACTGCGGCCCTTAACTACCGCAGCTTTCTATAACGAATTCGGGTCAAGATCGCCAACCTTCGTGTGTTGACGCTCGACTTTCTTCAAAGGACACACTAGGTACGTACTTATTTAGCATCACGCGTTCCACAGATAATGCATGTACTTCCAGTACTGTTACTAATGACTCGACGTATATTAGCGGCATTCGGAGCGTACGTATGTACAGACATGCTCTTCAAAGTCAGTTATGAATCGCTGACCCTTCACCCAGACAGAGGACGTTCACGACAGAGCGGCGGCTCTGTTTATCAGCTCCCATATCAAAATGGTTCAAATGGCTCTGAGTACTATGGGACTTAACATCTGAGGTCATCAGTCCCCTAGAACTTAGAACTACTTAAACCTAACTAACCTAAGGACATCACACACATCCATGCCCGAGGCAGGATTCGAACCTGCGACCGTAGCGGTCGCGCTGTTCCAGAATGTATAGCCTAGAACCGCTAGGTCACACCGGCCGGCAGCTTGCATATCAAGTTGCCCGGAGAGTTTGACTAGTAGCTGCTGGAGTCCCTGGCTCTGTCCTCCCTTACGTCCCTACTGACGGTGGAAGACATACCCCTATTTCGGTCATTTTTGCTTCGGACAGTTGTGTCTGTGTCGCACTACCAACGACGAAACAGGCGACGGCGCGGGCCATATATCACGTTTTACGACGGAGGCATCCACCAAACGTCGTGGAGGCGAAGAACCCTCATGTCAGTTTCAAGATGGTGTGGCGGACAATACATGGGGTTACGCTGGGTATTAAGTCCCATCAACATGGTACATCGCAGTCAACGGTAAAAAGGTCACCCGATGGCAGCTCCACAAGATACACATGGCGAACTCGTCTATATGCGCGGAATGAGGAGTACCAGACGCGGATGAGCACCGTCTCAGATGTAGCGGAGCAGAAGATGTATGGTGCTTGTTGCAACAAATTTTGGTGTACTTTATACGAGTGACCGCCGAACATATTGCATTTCGGCTTCTACTTTTTCCGGATCAACTGGATTTCTTGCCCATCAAAACCCAAGCACACGTGGGTCTGTGGCACTCAGTGAACTATTTGTTTCACGATGGACCTGAAGAAATATTGGACTTTGGAACTACCTACAAGAATGTTATTGTAGGATTGTACGAAACCCAAGGTACAGGTAATATTTTTCTAGTTATTAAAGTAGTGTGCTATGCGACCCTCTACGCAGCTGGATCATCAACAAGTAGAAGAAGGTACCCATTGACTGAGCTGACGAGAACACGACAGATTATCGGTGGAATAACCTACGACATGCACGAAGACATACCTGGACCATCAAGCGTTAGGAGAGCAACGACGCACCCTTCGGCATTGTGCTACGAAGTACAGTTTCCGTTTCTCAAGTACACGTATATTGCCTCGGCATAGGAATGTTTTGTTTCCTAAGCAGGATGCGGTGCCAGTTGCATGTACTGTAGATCCAGTAAAAAGATTAAAGTAAAGAACAAGAAAAAAGTCCCAATAATGATTTCCCCTCACCACTCCCAATCCCCAGACAGTGAGGGACATACCGAGGCCAGGTCTCGGGTTACGACCCCTATCCATTCTGCCCTCCATGCTTGCTTTTTCGAAAAAAGTACTACAACGTTGTGGTTTCTGGAGTCGAGAGATATAGTATAGCATCTCGGCACACGCAAAAAAATATAAGTTGTTAAGGTGAACGCTCGCGAAAAGCGGGAAATCCGGGAGCGAGTGCCCCTGCAGCACAGACTGTCACTATCGCCTTTCCATTATGCAGCTGGAGGTGGATCATATTCACAACTGGGAATAAAGTTCAAGAGGAAATATTGAGTCGGTGCCCCGTTACTGGTGTTGCTACACGTCGAGGTAACGCCGGAACTGTTAACTGATGTGCGATCACCCGCATGCCTCTGACGGACGATAAATGAATGACTGCCTCTCGAAATTTCTTTCTGTCGCAGTACTCCATCGACAGTGGGATATTATATTCATGAATCAATTGCGAAATTCTCAGAATTTCTTTATTTTATGATGTTATGTCCTAAGCGAAAGTTTCCATCGTATTCGAGTAAGTACAGATCTTAATTTTGTGGAAGAATTTCGTTTTCCCTCTTCTTCTTAGTCTTTCAGAGATGCGCCTATATTTGTTCAACTGTTGAAGTGCTTTCTATGCACACTGCTGTAGCATGTACAACAAATGCTGTTCCATCTTTCCTCCTGGTCGGATGGCACATCTTTCCTCATTGGTTGTTTGTAAATATAATACATGTGACTTAATGTCTCCACGTTACTTGAATCAGACATCACAATTTCCTTGTAACCTTCTTTGTCTCCATCGGCTGGGTGGTATGGACTTCGTCTTATATTATTAGCTGACAGACGGTTGATGAGTTAGAAGGTAATCCTCTTAGATAACCATAAATAGCTATTCGCATTTATTACTGAATTTTTCTTAAAAATATCTACCGCTAGAGCTCTGAAATGCGATGACCCAGAAAATTATTACATTTTTCAAGTAGTTCACTCATCTACTTGGCGTTTTACTTGCGGGTCGTTGACATTGTTGTGTAGACATTTTATGCGACAGTGTGCTGCCGTCTCTAGTGAGCATAAAAGAATATACCCGAGAAAAATTTAATAAGAGAGGTGACACTTCAGCTCAGCAACTGTACTGACTATTTTGTATTTTCTGTGACGATGTAATGGAAATTAATATACTGTAATTTTTCACAAGCTACATAGAACACGTTTGTTTCTATGCTGTTTCATATTTCTGGTTTGTTATCAAACTGTTTCTTTCATAGTCTGGTGTATTTTCTGTTATCAGAAATCGAACAATGTTTGACTATTCTACTCGTAAGTTGTTAACCACTCTCTGGCAACTCAAAACGTATTTCCAAAACATAAACGTACTCTCATATCAACAGTGTTTTTGAAATGGGTTGAATTTCGTAGAGAAGATGGAAAGTACAGCAGATGCCTAATGAAGACGCCAGGGCAAGACAACGAAACGATGGCCTGTATCCACGGCTGGGACTACGACACCACATGGTTCTCTGTGACTGCCGCTTCCCAAGGGAACTGGGTGTGCGATAAGGAACTGTACCCAAGCACTGTGTATTCCGTGAGCCACGTCGTTTCCACCGCCGTTGGAGTTTTTATGTTTTACATTGGTGACAGGTGAGTGCCTCAAACCACAGTTAAAATGTATTGCCAAATGCAGTGCTGCATGCGATGTGGCACAGGGGGGTTGGAGTTAGTGTGTTATTTTCTGCACGTCGCCATTTCAACCGCTCTCAAAGATCAGTTATTTAGTATATAATATTTCCGAAAGGTCCTCTGAATTTCTTATATTTTTAGCGTTTACATACTTTGAAATATTCCATGTATGTGCTAACAGCAGCACTCTCCATCGAAGTGGGTTCTGTTCCGACTGTACGTTCGTGTTCGTAATAAAGGTGCTTTCAGTACTTGGCTTTATACGACGGTCGTTGAATAAATAATGCTCCGCAATATTTTCTCAAAATATATGTATTTGTAAGAGAGAATTTGACGACAGTATCAGTCAACATTTCTTTTACATGCGTGATTTCTGTACATAGCCCCAATCACATTTTATGGCTTTGCCCCTGTGCTGTATACAATCAGGTATTCCTTTAAGAGGTATAGCCCTGCACCCGAAGCCATGTTTTTATTCCTTGAATTACGATCTCACCATCTTCACACTGTGTCGAGCCAACGATCGAGTTGTGATGTACTGGTCTCCACGGATAATGCCAGCCCCGCAGCTCACCACGCCGGGGGCGATGATTGTGACAGCACGTTGCTTGTAACGATTGTCTTGCGCAGACGTCCTTCTGATGATTCATTCTAGACCTGTAATATGTCGGCATTATTAGAAACGTTACATACATGTAGATGAAACACCAAATTTAAAGCGCCTGAAAGGGTGTTTTCCAAAAACCCTAATAAGTAATAGTTGTAAGTAAAGAGAAAAATAAAAGATTGGGGCAGTAGTCATTGAGTCACCCTCGTACTTCATTGATGATTCTGCTTTCGAATTTGGACTTGATTGTGGTTATTATGTGACATTATTTGGTGTAGATAGTGGGTACTTTGGAACGTCTACATCACCGTGGTTCCAACATTAGCCAACAATAAGCTGTCGTCTACACGAACAGCAACTGGAATACCAGCTGCATAGAGCTCCCAAAGTCCGTATGTTCCGGTAACCAAAAGATTCCTAAATGGCACTTCAGGGATCCATCAGCGTATTACGGAAACGAAGGTCAGGACCAACGAAATCACTAAACGGATCCGATACATTCGCCAAATGCAACATTTGGGATGAGGAGATGGGTTGATAAACGTGTTGCTTTACTTGGACTGCACAGCCAAGAGGTTGTTCGAGAACATCTAAGAGAAGCCCTTTAGCTGGGACAAATTCCAAGCGGTACTGAAGAAATCCGATTCCAAGAAGTGTGATTTAAGAACTGGGCCCAACATCATGACAAACGACATAGTCTTATATACGGTATGCTTTGGCCCTGTGCCACATGGTCAATCAGACTATGAAAGGCTCCAACAAAACCTCATATTTGATGAAATAAGTTGCAGAAGATACGTATAAAGCTCTTCTGGTAAAGGATGTTGCAATAGCTAAGGAATTCATCACACAGTAGCAGCAAATCGAGGAAATGCAGCAGAAAAGAGTCGGACGAATTATTACTAGTCTCTCGGATTGGTGTATATTCACCTTGGTGTGTAGGGTGGCAACAAATCACCTTACTTTCGGAAAAAAATATCATCCACACAACTCTGAAGACTGCAAGAGCTGACGAGTGCGAGAATTATCGCATCATCAGCTTAACAGCTCCTGCAGCCAAGTTATTTACAAGAATAATATACACAGGAATGGAAGAGAAAACTGAGGCGGTGTTAGATGACGATCACTCTGGCTTTAGGAAAGGTAAAGGTACCAGAGAGGCAATTATGACGTAGCGGTTGATAATGGAAGCAAGACGAGTTCATAGGATTTGTCGACCTGGAGACCTGGAAAAAGCGTACAACAATGTAAAATTCTGTAAGATGTTCGGAATTCTGAGAAAAACTGGGGTATGCTACAGGGAGAGAAGGGTAATATACAATATAGACAAGAGCCAAGAGGAAATAATAAGAGTCGACGACCAAAAATGAAGTGCTCAGATTAAAATGGGTTTAAGACATGGATGTAGTCCTTTGTCTGTACTGTTCAGTCTGTACAACGAGGAAGCAATTATGGAAATAAAAGAAAGGTTCAGGAGTGGGACTAAAATTCAGGATGAAAGGATGTCAGTGATATGATTCACTGATGATGCTGCTATCCTGAGTGAAAGTGAAGAACTGCATGATCTGCTGAATGAAATGAACAGTCCAATGAGTACAGAATGTGAATTGAGAGTAAATCGAAGAAAGACGAAAGTAATCAGAAGTAGCAGAAATTAGAACAGCGAGAAACTTAACATCAGGATTGATGGTCAAGAAGTAGATGTAGTTTAGGAAATCTGTTACCTAAGCAGCAAAATTGAAAGTATCAATGATAAGATTGTTCTAAATTAATTATTCAGCAAACCTGCATCTGACTGCATCTGTGAACTTGTTTCTTGCACTCCTCCATTTTGCCAGAAATGCAACATGTATTTGACTCAGCAATAAAATTTAAGATAATAATGCCATTTGTGCACACACAATGTTGATCTCAATATATATATATTGCTAAAATTTTAAGTCATACACAAAACCTACCGTAGCACGAAACATTCTTACAAAAATTTTACCAAACGCTTACTGTGTCAAACCTTGGACATACAAATCCTAACTCTGAATATTATCTAACAAAACCAATTTGAAATCATTATATATCTTCTCTCATTTACGTGCTAAGGTTTGGTCTAGGGCAGCGAGCGAGACCTACCTTACAGCTGTCACCACACGTCTGCTTCCTCCGGGCACCTACCTGCCACTCCTGTCTTAAAGCTGTCTGCACATGTGTGCTTTCTCTGGGCACCTACCTGCGACCCCTCGGTTTTTTACTGCGCGTTCCCAGCTCTCTTAACCATCAAAGAACCTCCTACTCAAAGATATTATACTCGTTCCACCTTGCGGTTGGCAACTACCAACTATTTTCTGGAGCTACCCTGATCAGACCTTAGCACATACCTTTCAAAATAACCAATGACGGACAGAGCAAGGAGGACATTAAAAACAGACTAGCACTGGCAAAAAAAGGTGTGCCTGGCCAAAAGAAGTCTGCTGGTATCACACATGGGCCTTAATTTGAAGAAAAAATTTCGACTAGGAGAAGGGACAGGATGATAGGACACGTGTTAAAACATCAGGGAATGACTTTCGTGGTACTAGTGGTAATGAACAATCCGATAGGTTGGCCAGGGTAGGGGCGAGTTTAATATTTTTTTTGTGGGATCTAAACCTCTCTCACAGCGGCCTGATTTAGCTTCACTGATCAGGATAGTAAAAACATGCGTATATTAAGGGAATTTTCATTCACAAAGCAGGCTTATCACATTCACACAGTTCAGTACTGTTCTATCCTGATTTAATTGAGCTTAACTTAAATTCCATAAGGCAGTGAAGCAATTTCGAAGTCTCGGTGCGACGAAAATTGTCAGTCGATCTCCTGAAAACATTTGTAATAATTATTAACTTTCGGTGATCACATGGGGAAGACCGGAGATCTGCTGGTAAGACCGTGTTAGCCTATTAATTTGAACAGGATATCTTGAGCATACAAAACGGCAGGTTCGTCCAGTGTAAATCAGACGTTCCCCACTGATCCCGTGCAACACAGCGTAGTAAGCAGACACTGTCAATAATAATCAGTTAAATAATACGCGAACCGGAAACTGTCCTGACAATCACCAAGGCGATGATCAAAATAAAACTTCGACAGTGGACAAGGAGACAGCTTGTAGAATGTTGGGCTAAGGTCCAAAAGCAAAAACATAGCAAGGTACTGATGCTGAAGCCATGTTCTAAGAGAAGCCTCTCAATCCTGGGCTTGAACTGGAGAGAAATGATGCTCATAGTTGGACTATTGATAGACCATGGGAATTTCAAATACAATGGGGATAACAGAAGAAGACCACAAATATAGGACGTGTGGTGTGGGTGAGGAAACCGCATCACACCTGATCTTCGAACGCGAGGCATTGGAGATTAAATATTCGGATCAACCAGATCTGAAAAAACTGTGTCTAGTAAGGCACTGGTAAAGGATCTCCTTGTATTGTTCAAGGGCATTGGTTGGCTTTACTAGAGATACAGGGAACGATACCGCACCATACACTCTGTTTCGGTGCAGGCAGCAGTGGGCTTGACCAATGTTTTTGCTTTCCTGATAAAATCAAATCAAATCAAATCAATCCGTGGTACTAGTGGAAACTGTAGAGGGCAAAAGTTGTAGAGGGAGACAGAGATTGGAATACATTCAGCAAATAATTGAGGATGCATGGCCGTAGGCATAAAACTAGCCAGAAGACTGATGAATCAAAAAAAAAGAAGAAAAAAATTGCAGTTGTGGTGGCCCAGGTCCACCATGACCTTGTTTCTCTTGTATGCCAGATAGTAAAAGAAGAGAGACGGAAGTTTATGGCAGCCAGAACTGACACATCAACTAAGCCAAGAATGACGACGTTATTAGTCAAGAGGTAATGCGCAGTGACGTACCAGATGCTCCCATAGCAGCTTAATTCACGAAAACTGAGGCCACTATCTACGAAGGTGGGACCACAACAGATGTAAATCCTCTGTGGAAGACATTAACAATGAGTTCAGGAAATCTCATTGACGTCATCACCGATGGACAACCTGCCCAGGCACTAGTCGACTCAAGGGCTTTCCTTTCCACAATGTCGAAAGTTTATCATTGCCATCTAATTAAGACTACATTCTGTTATAGAAAACTGTGTGTGCTGAAAAACGCAAACAGGAAACACGTCCTGCCTACAAGAACATGTATTGTAAGAATAACTGTTAAAAAAAGAACCGATCTCGCTAAATGTGTCGTTTTAATGTAGTCATAACGTTATTCTCGGACAGGACGTCTTGCAGGGTTCACAAGCAGTCATAGACCGTGCATCATCAGGGCTATAGCTTGAAGAAGCTGTTCCAACAGGCACACATCACATAACAAAGATTGTCCTGGATGGCTGTTCGCCGGTGAAGACATTACACCCATGACATTTGAGGAGATGAGTCCTAGTTGTCAGTCTAGATGCTAAGTTGAACTGTGAAGCTTTTGTCGATTGCAAAAATCCACTCAGATTCACCCATGAAATCCATATGCCAGTGGAGCTTGTAAGGACTGCAGGTCTTCAAGTCAAGTCAAATCAAATCATTTTATTTCATCTTCAAACATTTTGCGATGCAGCTGATGCCATCATACAGAAATACATTAAATAGAGTACTTAAAAACAAATACATAGAAAATATACGAACATTTTATACAAAGAATGTCGAATTCAGAATGCAACTTAAAATATCTGCAAATCAGAACTACAGGACTTTAACATCCCCACAGATAAGAGAGTCAGTTAATATGGTCTCCTTTATAGCATGTACAATAGACTTCTAGCGTATAAAAAGCTTTATCAATTAGCCACTTATTTGTAACATTTTTAACAATAGATAATTAAACATCATATGCCTGTGAAGGCAATAATTAAAAAACTTACCTTGTATACTGGTAGATGTTAATTCTCTTCTGAAGCCTACTTGCAGGCATATATACAGTTTCTTTGTGTCATGTGTCATGTAGATGAGCTGATTGTGGTAGGATACATTTTGTGTTGATTTTCTTTTACATGTAATAAACAACTGAATATTAACAATGATGGGATGGTCAGTATTGTCAGTATTTTAAAATGGACTCTGCAATAAATCCTACTCTCAGAAATTCGTAAGGTGCACCTAATGGTCGTTTTTTTGCCAAATAAAGATTGTCTTTGCTCTTGGTGAGATACCCCACAGCAACACTCCATATGTTAAGTGTGTACAGAAGAAGACACGATATGAAGTAAGTAAAGTATTACCACTTACACAAGCTCTAAGTTTCCCCAATGATTAAGTGATTCTTGCTATCTTTGTATTATATAAAATTCGTATGTGTATCTGAAGTTAATCTTTAGTCAAGGTGAATACCGAGGAGTTCTACTGATTTGTTATCTGTTTCTATATCGCATAGAGTAAAGAGAAGATTTATTGTTTTCTCAGGTTTGAATCTTAGCTCATTGATTTCAAACCAATCATTAGCTGTTCTTTACTTTGTAATTTTAATATGTCAGAGTCCTTCCCTGTTAGTATTAAAGTAGTATCATCTGCACAAAGAACTGATCTACATTTTACCACATTTGCAATATCATTTATATAAATGTTAAACAACAAAGGTTCCAGTGCAGATCCCTATGGAAGACCTGCATGATACGTCATGCACCTGATCTTAATCTGCTAAAGTCCACCATCTGTTTTATATCATTCAAGTAAGATTCCATGATAGGAAGCAGGCTACCTTGCATCTAAAGTCATGCTGCCACAGATTCTGAAACAGGATTTTGTGATTCACTGGGTCAAAACCCTAACTGAGGTTCACAAGTGTAACAAAAGCAAATAATTTGGCTGAAATGAGTTTAAAATAAATGATACAATACGTTTGTCTGTCTGTACCGTAGACAGACCCAGCCTGAATCCATATTGGAATTATGACAGAAATCCATGACATGCCAAATACATACAAATTTCTAACTGTGTGAATTATTTTGCTATTTTTAACAGTACAAGAACAAGGGATATGGAATAGAAATTATTAGATAACCCTTCTTGTGTAAGGGCAAAACCACCATTATTTTTATGCAGGGTGGAATGAACCTTCTTCAAACATCAAATTAGTCAGTGTGCACTATATTTTTGATAATATAATTGGATAATCCCTAAAAAGCTTCAGTTTTTTAATTGCTATGTATATCTTGATTTCTTGGACCTTAAATGTTGACCACTTATCAGTTTTCGTTACATTTTGTGGATGTTTCAGTAACACATTTGCAACTTGAAAGTTTTGTTCAATTTGACATTTTTGAGAGACATCTAAGCTTGAGCTAGCTACATTTGAGATGTTGACAAGAAATACATTAAATTCATCAGGTGTGATACTGACACCACTTGAAAGATTTCCATGGTTCTTACTTTTACATATTTTAGCCTTCACAATCTACCAGGCAGATTTACACTTATTATGGGCATTACTAATAAATTCATCATTTGCTTGGCATTCAGCACTTCTAATCCCTACCCTATAATGACTTCATGTACTTTACTTTATCTTTATAATAGTTATTTGAAGGATTATAGTAAATCATGACTAAAGATCTAAGTTTGTGTAATTCAAGTTTGAACTGTTCACATAAAGATGTCTGTCAAGGCTTTACAGTTGAAGATTAGTGTCTTATAGCTACCTTGGGACAATGTTGTTCAAGTGTACCAGAAATCATAATAATAAATCTGCTAATGGCATCATCAATATTAACATAGAGAGCATTGCATGTTCTTTTATCACTTGTAGTTTGGTCCTGTAATCAGCAGCACTTGTGTCATTAATTATACTGAGTTGTTCAATCTGCTTACAAACAGGTTTAATATTATTAGCAACAAGTTTTAGTAAAATGTTTTTATGGTCAGATAAGGAGAACTTTAGACCAGTGACTGTCACGAGCAGCCACAAATCGTACCTAAAGGTATATTCATAGGAAAAACTGAATGAGCTTAGCACCAATGATGAAAAATCGTTCTCAGATACTACAGACAATGGAAGGGAGAGAGCTACTTTCGAGCTGACGATAAGATCTGGCATGACTGAGGAGCAACGTAGTGAGTGATAACTTTTCTGCACCAATTTCTGGATACCTCCTAATCTGGAATGGAAAAAAGACAGACCAAATGGCCCATGGCAAAGCACTGTATCAGCACTGTGGATCATCCACTAATTAGCTAGCAGTCATACATGGTGTCTATGTCTAAGCAATGGGTAATTAGGAAACCTAGTAGAAAAGATGCTGCAAAATGACATTACTGTGCCTCCAGAGAGTCTATGGTCCTCTCCTGTGGTCCTTGTGAAAAAGAAGACTGCCACATGGCGTTCCTGTGTCAACTACCGACATATGAACAAAATCGCGAAAAGAGATGCCTATGCATTGCTGTGCACTAATGACTCGCTGGAATGCTTGAAACGAATAAAGTATATCTCAACTATGGCTGAGACTGATCTCGAGGCTGACTGGGAGAAGACTGTCTTCATGACTCCTGACAGCCTGTATATTTTCGAAGTTATGCTGTTTGGAATACAAAATACTTCAGCCACCTAGTTAATGGCGATCGAGCCCAGAGTCCAGAGAAAATAAGAGCAGGTTCCCCGATTCCTTAGCACATTCCTGATAAGTTTTGTCGGAATGTGTACATACTACCAGCATCTCATTAAGAACTTCTGTATAAAGACACATCCCTTGCAAAAGGTACTGCTGCGGAATGCCAAATTTTTTGGAAACAAGATGCAAGATAGATCTTTCCTCATTGACTGGGAGGGGCTACCATCTTCTCCAGTCCTAGCACTGTATGACAAGAATTCTGAGACAGAACACACCGATGCTAGTGGTTACGATATTGGTGCGGTTCTGGTACAAATTCAGGGAGGCGCTGAAAAGATGATAGCTTATGCTTTCAGAGGACTGCCTTGCAGTAATTTGTGTCTTCAAATTTTCCAGCCGTATATATTTGACAAAACATTCAGTACTATGATGGACCAGCTCTACGCTGGCCGACTAGGCTGAAAGATCCATCAGTCCACTGCCAATTTGGGAAACGAGGCTCCAGGAGTACGAAGTCACTGTGGGTATACAACAAGGGACATTCAACTAATCCTTTAGTGGAACATAAAAGCGCGTCGAAATCTCAGTCACCGCTGCATTAAATGACATTTCCGGTGAACAGAGGGACGATCCAGAAAATCTGACAACTATAGGAGACTTGAAGAAGGAAGAACCAAGGTAAGAAGAATTCTAGTTATTAAATAGAACATTGTGCAAGAGGAACTGTGTACACTGGGGCAGAAAAGGTTGCCCATCATCTCAGCTCATCTACAGTCAGCTATTCAAGTTTGTTCAGAAACTCCAACGTTAGTTACCTGGTATTCGTGAAGACGCTGGACTTAAATCGCCAGCCAGGTGGATACTGATCTATTAGACACTATGTGAGCCATTGTGATGAATGCCAGCGATGGAAGCACATGTCACAGTTACCTCCAGGGCATCTCGTACTTACACCTACTGCACTGAAATTCCGCTGAATCGATTTCTCGTGGGAATTCCCAAAGTCGACAAACAGGAATCCTTGGATAACAATCTGCAATGAATACCTCACTTGCTACACTGTCACCATAGCTGTGACAACTGCCAAAGATCTGGAAATTGAATGGTTGATTGTATAATATATCATTTTGAAGCAAAAAGCGTGCCATGTGATGATTTCTGATCGTTGCTAGGTTTTCCAGTCGAGACTAGCATCAGAGGAAATTCCATTTTGCGACGTCACCCACAGGACAATTGTGTACTACCCACATGTGAACGGCCTCGGAGAATGCTTAAATACACTGATGTCGAACAGAGAGACTGATATACAAATTCGGATACAATACTGCCCATCTCGAAATTCTCGTGCACCACAGTACAAATAGACACTACAGGTTTCGAACAGTTGTTTCTGCTCCATGATCACGAGTTCGGAACACTAATGGGTACACTGTTCTTTTTTCAATTACAAGATACTCAGGATGACTACATGAATCACTCATCAATGGGTCTGAAGAAGAAGTACAGACGACCTGCAGACGGACGCTGGTTGCCCAGGAGAATGGCCGAGAGCGTAGAACACTATTCATTACCCAATGAGATATACCACAGTAGATTTGGCACGAATTTGTACACAAGTCTTCGACTGGTGGGACTATCTTTGACGCTCACCATAGTGAAAAGAATGTGATAGCACGACCAGAACCTGTGGACCCTCCAGCGCTCTCAAAAGAGAATCACTCACAAGACCCAGGTCCAGGGTGCTGTCATAGGTTCGAATGAGATATTCTGAAACAACAAGATGCTCTTTCCTCATCAGATGTAATAAATAACGTACATCTAGAAACATTTGGCTGAATCCGTTGTGATGTAGTAGTTAACATCACTCGCTGACAAGCTGTGGAGTTCCAGTTAGAAGTCAACCACAAGCCCTTATTAGTTATTTAGTGCTCGAAATTCTGGTGTTTGTAACTTCTTTGTGAGAGCGTGCTGAAAAATAATGCCTCTAAAATATTGTGCGAAAACTCTTAAAGCTTTCTTAATTAAAGCAAATGTTTTAGCAGTATACATCTTTATTCTTCATATCTACATATTTATTTCTCAACCCAGTCATCCCAGCGACGCAAAAATTTCTCCAAACAGGAGACGGTATGTTGATACTGCCTGTTAAGCGCTATCGGGCTGGTCTAGCACTTGGATGGGTGACCATCCGGTCTGCCGAGTGCTGTTGGGAAGCGGAGTGCACCCAGCCCTTGTGAGGCAAACTGAGGAGCTACTTGACTGAGAAGTAGCGGCGCCGGTCTCGGAAACTGACATACGGTCGGAAGAGTCGTGTGCTGACCACATGCCCCTCCATATTCGCATCCAGTGACCCCTATCGGCTGAGGACGACACGGCTGTCAGTCGGTACCGTTGGACCTTCCTGGCCTGTTTGGGAGGAGTTTTAGATTTTGTTGAATGTTCAACTCACCTCTACTTGCACTGCTTCATCGCTATCAAAGTGAAATTCTCGAAGGTTTTCTTTAAGTTTTGGAAACGAATCAAAATCGGATGGGGCTAAGTCTTCAACCCGTCTCCTATGAGTGTCGTGGGTTGCAGCACGCAGGTGTGTAGTTCTATTCTGACTGTGCGTAATAAACATACCACAATGCTAAATGCTGTTCATCATTGACGACCCTGCTTTCGGATCTGGATTTTATTGTGGTTAGGACGTGACAGTTTTAGCAAATTTGTTTACTAAACAAATTTAGAATTCGTTAGTGGAAGATGAAACAATAAAACCATTGCAGAAAACAATTTATCAGTGAACTTATGTCTAATAAGAAGTCTAACATCTCTTTATCAAGTAAAATGGGGTCAGGTGCATAGTTTTGTTACTTACGTTGCTCATTTGACGACATACAATCACAGCTGTTACCAAGGAAAATAAACAAAGGGGCAAAATGATTCATCTGACACCCTGTACGCTCGGGTGGCCTACATTTAATTTAGATTTACTGGTCAATTAGAAGACGACACTCAAGATCTTGTTTTCATACTTATTACTTCACAGTACTTGATTCTGGCTTTTATATGGCCATATAAACACGTGAGTCTAAACAGGAGGAGAACATTTGTTGCTCATGCCGATGCAGTGTCTTCCAAGAAAAGTGAAAATTTCCGTCACGCAGAAAAAGACCGTGGTTTTCAGGTCGAAAATTTTTTTCTTTTATTTTTAATTTGGTATTCTTTTAGATGAGTCCAGTGTGTATAACTTTTCTTTTCAGCGAGTACATTCGATTCCTTCAGTGTGATATCCGAGGGACTATTAAGACCCATAAACAATGGTCAGAATTTCACATTAGATTGAAAACGTTTTAGATTACATGTTTGTTCAGATGAGGGAGTAGAGGGAAGTCGAATGGTGCCAGATCTAGCGAGTAGGATAGATGCTACATGTAATTCATATATCGCTGATTTCACATTACCGTCTGCTTGCTTGGCTAAGTGATTACGTACGTGCTTGCCTCTCATGCAGCGTGCCCGGGTTTTATTCCCGGCCGGGTTGGAGATTTTCTTCGCTCCTGGACCGGGTGTTGTGTTGTTCTCATAATCATTTCATCCTCATCACCGGCACGTAAGTCACCCAATGTGGCGTCAACTGAAATAAGACTTGCACACGGCGGACGAACTTCCCCGGATGGGGCCTCCCAGCCGAAAATACCACACGCTCATTTCCATTTTTTTTCCGTTACCAGTTCATGTTTGTATGGTACTGGATTTCCTATCTCTTCTAGTCCACCTTTACGTTACGAGTTTTCATGTTGTGCTAGTCAGTTATTTTTATCCCTTACAGAAAATTATTAGAAATGTTAATGTATCAGAAAAACACTGGACATATTTTCATTGATTAGTTTGTTCAAGAAATGTTCAAATGTGTGTGAAATCTTATGGGACTTAACTGCTAAGGTCATCAGTCCCTAAGCTTACACACTACATAACCGAAATTATCCTAAGGACAAGCACACACAATCATGCCCGAGGGAGGGCTCGAACCTCCACCGGAACCAGCCGCACAGTCTATGACAGCAGCACCCGAGACCGCTCGGCTGATCCCGCGCGGCTGTTAGTTTGTTGCTAGAATCATTACTATCTTCGGCAGTTATCACCTGAACAATAGTGAACAGGAGAAAGTACAGTTTATCATATCATAATGAAATTCCCACAAGGCTACATTCTTTATCCAAGTTTTAATATCTGGTATATTGGTAGACAAATTGGAAGCCGATGATGACTATGAGACATTTCTAAATATATTCGTTTCTCTCAAGATTTTCGAGAAAGGGGACCAGTTTAAATTTCTCTCAACATTAAGGCTTGCCTTAAGGAGATCAAATGGTTTGTTACTACATCTTCAACTGTCTTTATACATTTAATCACTTCATCTATTCCCTCACGTTTTCACTGTGTTTTTCTGTCAACTCGTGGGGAAAAACTGCGAACTTTTACAGTTCTCGTTGACTTTCCCTCATGTAACACATACGAATAACTTCAGCAGTTTGCTATTAGAAATAGCTTAGTTTCTCATTCAACATTCTATTCCTAAGAATGCCTACACTTTTATACAGCATGAGATGCCGCTGCTGTTGTTTCCGAATGTGCAGTATTCTTCGGATACGGTAGTGAAGCACTATCAGTTCACAAGGCAGGTCACCGGACGATTATACGCTTCATATTGTAAATGTTGGATACATTTGACAACAGTTTCGTTTGATAACTTAAGTAAAATTTATGCAAGCTGAGACTTGAAATTTCTGTTATTTATGCGGCAAAGCCAATTTATCTTAATATCTATTTATTCTGTCTTGCAAGAATTTGGCACTGAGGAAGATTGTTGGGAATACTTGATTGAGAAAGAGCTGTCCGTATTAAAGATATCTAGCTAGAAAGTATTACATAACGAATTAAAATGTGTGTACCGCATCCTACCGAAAGAATCGTGGTGTTGTCGACGTGGATAACTGTTTAATTCTGCCATCAATCTGCATTCCTTTGACGCAAGACATTTTCCAGTTAATATGGAATAGCCGCGCGCGATTAGCCGAGCGGTCTTAGGCGCTGCAGTCATGGACTGGGCGGCTGGTCCCCGCGGAGGTTCGAGTCCTCCCTCGGGCATGGGTGAGTGTGTTTGTCCTTAGAATAATTTAGGTTAAGTAGTGTGTAAGGTTAGGGACTGATGACCTTAGCCTTTAAGTCCCATAAGATTTCACACATTTTTAATATGGAATATGGCACTGACAGGGGATGAAACTGTAGTAACCGGCGACTTGAGTTCGAATGTTAGTCTTTTAGAGACATAATTCTTTTATTACTTCGTGATATTTCAGTCTATCCGGTGAACACACATTCATAGGCTGTCTGCTATTAAACGACAAGTTTTATTGAAGAGAACTTTTCAGAAACGCCAGACACTGCATGTAAGAGGAAGCCATCATCAATCTTCCGTAACGGCTAACCCTGTACCTAGCTAGAACCTTCTCCGACGACAGGTCCCAACACTGAGACTACAGCTCACTACACAATACGGTAATGATTTATTTACGAGCCAGTTCTGTGAACCTTGAGCTTCTTTAAAGCTATCGCTAAACGTTAGAAGATCACAAAAAACTGTATTATGTCAGAGAATGACATTATTATTTCACACATAACCTGAAAGCGATTAGAAATTATTGGCAGAGAAATAGTGACATGGTATTTTCGTGTCACGATGTTGTTGTAAATAAGTATTTTCATGTTGTATGTCATTATCAATGGAGTGATAAGAAATTTGTGATCATTTTAGTGTTCGGTGTTTCCATCAAATGTGTTTGCCTGTCACAGATTTGGGCGAAAGAAGCAGTTTCTGCTAGGCCTGAGTGCCACGGCGCTGTCCCAGACACTGCTCCCCGCTTCAGTGTCCGTCTTCCCTCTCTACATTGCTCTGTCAGCAGCCTCTGAAGGCACACACTTGCCCATGTTAGAAGCAACCATGGCGACAGGTGAGTTAAGCTGGAGTAATAAAAAAGCAGACATATGTAAAGCAACGATACCATTTATTATCAACACTACTATCTAACAATCACTAAAATATTATCTAAAAATGTTTTCAAAGACAATTTTTGAACAACCACAATAATTCTGTGGCACGGTTCTAAAAGGGCCAATTTCAATATGTCAAAACTGGTTTTATTGGGTTCCCCATAAAGTTTCAGGTGCTCTTCATAATGTTAAAACGGCCATATACATGAGAGGAGGTTTTAAGATGTAAGCCCCAAAGTGTTTTATCAAGTTTCCAATCAGCATAAAAGGGCCAATCTTGACATTGGCCCTCCCTCTTATTTTACATTTGTTGTAAGAAGGGCCAATGTCGACATTGGCCTTTTTTGCTGACAGATGGTTTCAACAATTGAAACAGTGCTGTGACATTGGACTTAAATCTGGCGGGAATACACAATAATAAGAGTTGTTCCTTTAACAATTCCCCTAACCATTCGGCGCATCGTTAGTGAGGAGTCTAGAGAGTCTTGGTGCGCACAAACATCATGTTTCACAGAGGCAATAAGGAAGAGCTTGAGGAACAAACTGATCCTGAAATATCACCGCTGAAGTCGTCACTTTGCCTTGGAGGTAAGGTTACTAAAATAAACTGGTATCAGGGGCATTTATCCCTAATTTTTCCAACACAAAACCATAAATGAACTGGTATCTCTACTTAATACCAACCTAAAATATTATCAACCACCTATTAAATTTATTTCATATTTATTTTCTTTAAAGTCATCACAGTACCAGTACAGAAGGAAATGCATGTTCATCATTAATGCCAGACGCAAAATGGCTGTGAGCACTATGCGACTTAACTTCTGAGGTCATCAGTCGCCTAGAACTTAGAACTAATGAAACCTAACTAACCTAAGGACATCACACACATCCATGCCCGAGGCAGGATTCGAATCTGCGACGTAGCGGTCGCTCGGCTCCAGACTGTAGCGCCTAGAACCGCACGGCCACTCCGGCCGGCTACTGCCAGACGCAGTTTCAAGTTCTGATGAAGATGTGTTTGAAGATTATGGTGAATATATTGCAAGTGGTGGAGAAACTAGTGCATCCACAGATGACCTGTAACTGAACAAACGTCATGATGATCTCTCCATTGGCAAAAATTCCGGATTAGTCCTCAATTCGGATCTCTGGGAAATGACTGCAAACAGTGAGGCGATCATACGAAAAAGATTGAACAGCCAACGAAAAGATAACGTTCTACGAGTCGGAGCACAGAATATCAGACAGTCGAAGGATAGTTACAGCGAATACTCAGTCAAGAATCATAAGAGAACGAGGTACACTGGGAAAAGGTCGGACGCATATAAGAAGATTGTAGTGTAATTACATCATGATCAGGCCGAGATTCCGAAATCAGATACTGGATTCTAAGACTTGCCCAGGAGCAGATATACTATAGACTCAGATCACAATGTAGTGATGTTTAAGAGTAGGCTGAGGTTTAAGAGACTAATCAGGACGAGTCATTGCACAAAGAAATGGGATACGGAAGTACTAAGGAGCGAAGAGACACGCTTGAAGTTCTCTGAGGCTACAGATACTGCGATAAGGAGTAGCTCAGTAGACAGTTCAATTGAAAAGGAGTGGACGTCTCTAACAAGGGCAATAACAGAGTCTGGAAAGCGAAACGTAGGTACAAGGAAGGTAACTGCGAAGAAAGCATGGTAACAGAAGAAACACTTTAGTCGATCGACGAAAGAATGAAGTACAAAAATGTTCAGGGAAGTTCAGCAACACAGACGTACAAGTTAGGAAGAAAATAAACCGAATCTAGAGGTAAGCTTGGGCAAAATAGCTACATGAAAATGTGAAGAAAACTAAAAGAAATGATTGTCGAAAAGACTGTCTCAGCATATAGAAACATTGAAACAACTTTCTGTGAAATAAAAAGTAAGGGCGATAACGTTAAGAGTGCACGGGGAATTCCAATGTCAAATGCAGAGGAGAGAGAAGATAGGCGGAAAGAGTACACTAAAAGTCTCTATGAGGGGGAGGACCTGTCAGATTACGTGACAGAAGAAGAAACAGGAATCGACACCGAAGAGATAGAGGATCCAGTACTAGAATAAGAATTTAAAAGAGTTTTGGACGATTCAAGATCAGAAAAGGCAGACGGATTGGATAACATTCCGTCGGAATTTCTAAAATAATTTGGGGACATGGCAGTAAAGCAACTAATTACGTTGGCGTGTAGAATGTATGAGACTTGCGATACACCCTCAGACCTTTCCGAAAACGTTGTCCACACAGTTCCAAAGATAGCAAGAACCGACAAGTGCGAGAAACATCGCAAAAAAAAAAAAATGGTTCAAACGGCTCTAAGCACTATGGGACATAACATCTGAGGTCATCAGTCCCCTAGAACTTAGAACTACTTAAACCTAACTAACCTAAGGACATCACACACATCCATGCCCGAGGCAGGGTTCGAACGTGCGACCGTAGCAGCTGCGCGCTTCCGGACTGAAGCGCCTAGAATCATCGCACAATTCGCTCACAGCTCATGCACTAGTATGGCTGAGATTGGGAGAATGGGAAATAAAATCTGTTAGACGACGATCAGTTTGGCTTGAGGAAAGGTAAAGACACCGGAGAGGCATTTCTGACGTCGCGGTTGATAATGGGAGCTAGAATGAAGAAAAATCCATACAATTTTATAGGTCTTGTCAACCCGCAGAAAGCGTTCGACAATGTAATATGCTTCAATACGTTTGAAATTCTGAGAAAATAGAGGTAGCCCATAGGGGAGGACGGGTAATACTCAATGGGTACAAGAATCAAAAGGGAACAATAAGACTGGAAGACCAAGAACGAAGTTCTCGAATTACAAAGGGTGTAAGACAGAGACATGGTCTTTCGCCCCTACATCGAAGGAGCAATGACGGAAATGAAAGAATGGTTCAAGTTAGGGATTAAAATTCAGGGTGAAAGGACATTAATGCTGAGGTTTCGTTGGTGAAGTTACTATCCGGTGAAAGCGAAGAAGACTTACAGGATGTGTTGAACGGAATGAATAGGCTAATGGGTACAGAATATGCATCGAGAATTAATCGAAGAAAGACGAAAGTAATGAGAAGTACCAAAAAAGGATACGGCGAGAAACCTAACATTAGAATTGGGGTCACGGAATTAAGAAATTCTGCTACCTAGGCAGCAAAATGGACGGCCGAGGGGGTTGGCGCAGTGGGCAGTGGTTAGCACACTGTATTCGCAGTCGGGAGGACGACGGTTCAAACCCTCGTCCGGCCATCCTGATTTAGGTTTTCCGTGATTTCCCTGAATCACTTCAGGCAAATGCCAGGATGGTTCCTTCGAAAGAATACGACTGACTTTCTTCCCCATCCTTCCCTAATCCGATGGGACCGATGATCTCACTGTTTGATCCCCCCCAATCAACCAACCAACCATGATGGACGGAGAAGAAAGACACAAAAATCAGTCTAGAATTAAAAAAAAAAAAAACAGGCATTCCTGGCTAAGAGAAGTTTGCTAGCCTCAAAGATAGGCCTCAATATGAAGAAGGAATCTCAGAGAACGTACGTTTGAAAGACAGCAGTGTCTGATGGTGAAACATGGATTGTCGGAAAACTGCAACGGAAAGAATCGAAGCATTTGAGATGCGGTGCTACAGAAGAAAATTAGGTGGCTCGCTAAGATGAGGAATTAGTAGGTTCTCCGCAGAATTACTACATTGTGATCTGAGTCTATATCTGCTCCTAGGCAAGTCTTACAATCCAGTATCTGATTCCGAAACCTCGGCCTGACCATGATATAATTTAACTGCAAACTTATCATATGCTCCCGACCTTTTCCGAGTGTACCTCCTTCTCTAATGATTCTTGAACTGAGTATTCGCTATAACTATCCTTCAACTATCTTACAGTCTATGCTCCGACTCGTAGAACGTTATCCTTTCGTTGGCTGTTCAGGCTTTTTCGTATGGTCGCCTCACTGTTTGCAGTCATTTCCCAGAGATCCGAATTGAGGACTAATCCGGAATCTTTTGCCAATGGAGAGATCATCATGACGCTTGTTCAATTACAGGTCACTTCACCTGTGGATGCACTTTATATGTTTTTAATGTAGTGGCTTCCATTACCCTCTCATCCTCATTTCTGGATGAATCCTGTGGACCATATTTCTTCCTCCCTCTTCCACTGAACTTTGTTGTTTCATTGCCTGGCTGCTGTTAAATTAGATCAATTTCTTCAATCCTAGAAGATCTTTTAACTGTGTTTCGTACAGCTATATTCCCTGAAAAGAGGAAGGGACAAATTGCTAGGACATCTGTTAAGACATCAGGTAATAATTTCCACGGTACTAGAGGGAGCTACAGAGGGAAAAAACGGTAAGGGAGGCAGAGTTTGGAATACAGCGAGGAAACTTATTTTTGCATAGTATTCCCGTCATTAATCATTAGACAGTAATGTAATATTCAGACATTTAAGATCAAAGATACTAAAACAGTTTTACAAGCTCAGGTTAGGATAGATTATCATAATATCTGTCTATAATGTCTATCTATCTATAAGAGTTAGATACAATATACAATGAGGCTCGGTGGTTCAGTGACCATGAAAGAGCATGCTATTGAAGGTGAATTCTTTTGCACTGAAGCTCCACTGACGAAGGTGAAATGGATAGTGAAGGCATTACGAAGATGGAGAACTTTCTGCAGTGCTGATGGCTTACGGAAAAACTAGTAGAAGCTTCGTTAATTGGCAGAACTCTTCATATTATTCAGTGGTAATACGATAAATTATTTAGGTGCTTGACTGTAGACGGATGTTGAGCTGGTGATTATTTATGAGACTTTGGTAACATGTACTTCTTTACGAGATTGTGGTCTGTAATGTAGAATCTAGGCAACTGTAAAACACAAACTTCATTGTAAATAATTAAAAAAAGAAAAGTGGTAAAAATAAGTGTCACACTACAAATACAAAGGTCCTTCTGTCCGAGGATTTTATCTTTCACTTATCACTTCTTTCACCTCTGGCAATGTTTGCTTATGTGTAAAACGCAGAGTTGCACCGTGGTTCGGAATTCACGGTAAACAGTAGGTCCCCCTACGATTGGTTGCGTAAGTTACGAGTTTAGACGTCGGAGTAAGGTAACGGCATACCACGTCCAAAAGGACTATGCCTAGTAAAGCACTGTGGCGTTTAAAACAATCTTCGGATTGATGACTATTTTACAATCACGAAAACTTTTCAAAATTGTGTGGTGTAATTATATAATTTAGTGTCATTAAGACAAAAGTCAGTGTATCGTTGAATCACTGAGGGAGGGAAAAGAAACGTTCAGGAACGAGATTAAAATTCAGGTTGAAAGTACATCTATGATATGATTCGCTGAAGTCATCACTGTCCTCGATGAAAGCGAAGAAAAACTGCAGGACGAGTCAGTACAGAATGTAAACGGAGACTTAACCGAAGAAAGAAGAAAATAATGAATAGCTGAAAAGAGATTAGTGATGAACTTAACATCAAAATAGATGACACAATGTAGAAAAAGCTAAGAATTTCTGCTACATTAGAGCATAATAACGCACATCGGACAAAACGAGGACATAAAAGCAGACTATCACGGGCAAAAAGAAGAGCACCTCCATATTTTGAAGAACAAATTTCCGGGGATGTATGGTTGGAGCACACAATTTTCTTCTTCTTGTTCTTCTTCTGCAGTTCCAGGGTTGGTCCTAGGGCCTGTTCCGGTGTCACTAACTCATCCTTCGTCTTCCCACACTTCTCTTGCCGCACGGCTTGTATTCCTTTGCTAGTTTAGGAAGTCCTTCTGATGGCCTACCATGTACATGTTCTCTCCATTTTTCTTTGTGTCGGATTCTCTTTCGGGTTTTTGGTTTCTTCCCTAACTTTACCCTTATTCCGTCGCTTTTAATTCTGTCTTTCTTAGTCCAGCCTTTCATAGATTTTACAAATCTAATTTATAATAATTTGAGTTGTAAAACTTTGTTTTTCACCGTCTAGGTATCCGAACGGTATAATAAAGTGAGGGCTGACGTGACTTCGTAAAATTTCAGTTGCGCTTCTTTCCTTGTTTTATCATTAAGTGTTCACCTTATTTTGCCACTTATATTTTTTATTTACATCCACGTCTTAGTCACATGATATGTCACATCGTAAATAACATAAATGGCATACCTTTTCTATTGGTTTATAATCGAAGATTTTTTTGTTCGTGCTGAGTGAACACCTACCTAAAAAGACCATGTTTTAGTTTTACTCATAGATTCAGTCAAACTATAGCTTGCGACCATTTCATTTAGTTTACATAGTGTCATTTGCATTTTATCTTTGCTGTCTTATATGATAACATGATCAACCGCGAACAAAATGGTACTATTGTGTTTCTTCCTCGCAATATTTGTGCGTGGTGGTGTCCTACGATCATGTCATCTATATACAGGGTGTTACAAAAAGGTACGACCAAACTTTCAGGAAACATTCCTCACACGAATAAAGAAAAGATGTTATGTGGACATGTGTCCGGAAACGCTTAATTTCCATGTTAGAGCTCATTTTAGTTTCGTCAGTATGTACTGTACTTCCTCGATTCACCGCCAGTTGGTCCAGTTGAAGGAATCTAATGTTGACTTCGGTGCTTGTGTTGACATGCGACTCATTGCTCTACAGTACTAGCATCAAGCACATCAGTACGTAGCATCAACAGGTTAGTGTTCATCAAAAAATGGTTCAAATGGCTCAGAGCAATATGGGACTCAACTGCTGAGGTCATAAGTCCCCTAGAACTTAGAACTAGTTAAACCTAACTAACCTAAGGACATCACACACATCCATGCCCGAGGCAGGATTCGAACCTGCGACCGTAGTGTTCATCACGAACGTGGTTTTGCAGTCAGTGCAATGTTTACAAATGCGGAGTTGGCAGATGCCGATTTGATGTATGGATTAGCACGGGGCAATAGCCGTGGCGCGATACGTTTGTATCGAGACAGATTTCCAGAACGAAGGTGTCGCGACAGGAAGACGTTCGAAGCAATTGATCGCCGTCTTAGGGAGCACGGAACATTCCAGCCTATGACTCGCGACTGGGGAAGACCTAGAACGACGATGACACCTGCAATAGACGAGGCAATTCTTCGTGCAGTTGACGATAACCCTAATGTCAGTGTCAGAGAAGTTGCTGCTGTACAAGGTAACGTTGACCACGTCACTGTATGGAGAGTGCTACGGAAGAACCAGTTGTTTCCGTACCATGTACAGCGTGTGCAGGCACTATCAGCAGCTGATTGGCCTCCACGGGTACACTTCTGCGAATAGTTCATCCAACAATGTGTCAATCCTCATTTCAGTGCAAATGTTCTCTTTTCGGATGAGGCTTCATTCCAACGTGATCAAATTGTAAATTTTCACAATCAACATGTGTGGGCTGACGAGAATCCGCACGCAATTGTGCAATCACGTCATCAACACAGATTTTCTGTGAACGTTTGGACAGGCATTGTTGGTGATGTCTTGATTGGGCCCCATGTTCTTCCACCTACGCTCAATGGAGCACGTTATCATGATTTCATACAGGATACTCTACCTGTGCTGCTAGAACATGTGCCTTTACAAGTACGACACAACATGTGGTTAATGCACGATGGAGCTCCTGCACATTTCAGTCGAAGTGTTCGTACGCTTCTCAACAACAGATTCGGTGACCGGTGGATTGGTAGAGGCGGACCAGTTCCATGGTCTCCACGCTCTCCTGACCTCAACCCTCTTGACTTTCATTTATGGGGGCATTTGAAAGCTCTTGTCTACGCAACCCAGGTACCAAATGTAGAGACTCTTCGTGCTCGTATTGCGGACGGCTGTGATGCAATACGCCATTCTCCAGGGCTGCAACAGCGCATCAGGGACTCCATGCGACGGAGGGTGGCTGCATGTATCCTCGCTAACGGAGGACATTTTGAACATTTCCTGTAACAAAGTGTTTGAAGTCACGCCGGTACGTTCTGTTGCTGTGTGTTTCCATTCCACGATTAATGTGATTTGAAGAGAAGTAATAAAATGAGCTCTAACATGGAAAGTAAGCTTCCGGACACATGTCCACATAACATATTTTCTTTCTTTGTGTGTGAGGAATGTTTCCTGAATGTTTGGCCGTACCTTTTTGTAACACTCTGAAGATACTGATAATGTTCATGATTAGGTACATCCTTTTATTGTATTGAACCAGGGACCTAGAAACGACGGAGAGGCTTCGTCCCGCGGTACCCCTCAGTTGTTCACAACACCACAACAGGTCACAGCAGTCCACCCACCCCACCGCCGCCCCACACGGAACCCAGGGCTATTGTGCGGTTCTGCCCCCAGTGGACCCACCTGAGAATGTCTCATACCAGACGAGCGTAATCCCAAATTTTTGTGTGGTAGAGTAGTTGTGGTGTACGCGTACGTGTGGAAACGGTGTTTGCGCAGCAATCGCCGACATAGAGGTACACCCTTGCTCTTCTTTTTGATTTATTAGTATTTCAGGCGTTAAATCTTTAGCCGAGCCAGTTATAGTTCTGGTGTTCATGTACAGGCTTTTTGCTACTGGGATCACATGTTTTGGAATTCTTTTTCCCATTCTTACCGATACCTTATATCTGTGAATTCTGTGAAATGAGTTTTCATGTTCCTTAAGTGCTATGGGAGTTTCCAAATGAAATTTTCGTTTATTGTATTATCTCTTTCACTTCGAAAACAGCCGTTGTGCGTGATATCCCTTTTCGGAAACCTGCTTGTCCCTCCATTAAAAGTATATCCGAGAGATTCCGAAGCCTTCCTCTTATTATTTAGATCAGTAAGCACTAATCAGAATACTTGCAGGGATTGGGCAAAAACATAGAAGTACCGCGAGAAATGCATGGTTAAACATAAATCCAGACGCTAGTCATGCCTGCAGATGGCGCTGTCTTATCTGACCACGAGAGGCATCTGTGCAATGTCCTCAACACGTTGTAAGCGTCAGTCTTAGCCAGAGCATGTATGAAATGCATGTTTGACCATCAGCTGCTTTTATTTTAAACCAAAATATCGACCGGTTTCAGTCACAGACTATCTTCACGGATTAGGGTTAAAACAGTTCAAGCCACAATAACACAGCCGGCCGGTTTGGCCGACCGGTTCTAGGCGCTACAGTCTGGAACCGCGTGACCGCTACGATCGCAGGTTCGAATCCTGCCTCGGGCATGGATGTGTGTGATGTCCTTAGGTTAGTTAGGTTTAAGTAGTTCTAGGTTGTAGGGGACTGATGACCTCAGATGTTAAGTCCCATAGTGCTCAGAGCCATTTGAATCCACAATATCACATTTGTGATTACTTAAATAATGGTCACGTCTCATGTGTAGGGCATGTCATGAATTCCAGTATACTAGTAACAAGTATAAACAGAGCAGCACTGAAGAGAAATCGGAAGTCCTGTGTCGTATACTGGAATCCATGACATGCCCTACACATGAGACGCCATTATTTGAGTAATGACAGCCGGCCGGGGTGGCCGAGCGGTTCTAGGCGCTACAGTCCGGAACCGCGTGACCGCTACGGTCGCAGGTTCGAATCCTGCCTCGGGCATGGATGTGTGTGATGTCCTTAGGTTAGTTAGGTTTAAGTAGTTCTAGGTTGTAGGGGACTGATGACCTCAGATGTTAAGTCCCATAGTGCTCAGAGCCATTTGAACCATTTGAGTAATGACAGATGTTTTGTTGTGGCTTAAACTGTTTTCCCAATAATCCGTGAAAAAGGTCTATGACTGAAACCGGTCGATATTTGGGTTTAAAATAAAAGCAGCTGATGGTCAAACATGCATTTTATACATTACTTGACGGCTGTTGATAGTCACCTTCGAAAAATGTTTAGTCAGAGCAGTTTTCTGTTAGTTGTGAGTGCCTTATGTCGGAGCTACGTAAAATCGAACGTGGGCAAATTGTATGGTGGGTGCTTCTCTAACGTAGGTAGAGTTTGACGTCATGCACTATATCATAACGCGGATTAAAGAGTGTTCTGAGTGATCATGACGGAGGGTCATCGAAAAGTATTTTGACGAAAAAGAGGACGAATGCTACATAAGTCACAGCAGAAATGTCTGTTCAACTCGCGAACCCTGCCAGCACCGAAACAACATGAAGGGAGTCCATCAGACGGGAATTGCAGGGCGAAATGGAATTCAAAAACCTCTCATTAGTGATCAAGATTCCTATAAATGGACAACGTTGTACCGAAGCCCTAGAAACCGGCCTATGGAGTAGTGAAAGAACGTCATTTGGTCGGATGATTCTTGCTTCTGTTTCCAACTTCCAGACCAGTTTACGTCCCGAGGATGAAAAATGGCGGTGTGTGTGGGGTGGGTGGGGTGTGGGGTGGGGGGAGGGACGTTAGGTGATGGTTTGGGCAGCCACGTCGCAGTATTCCAAGGGCCTCCTAGTTACTGTGCAAGGCCCTTTTATGCCAAGGGTTACGCGACCGACTTGAATCATCAGGTCCATCCCATGCTACAATACTTGTTCACCAATAGTGATGCTGTGTTTAAAGACGACAAGGCCTTTGTGGTCTACTTTGAACAGACGGGGCGCGATAGCTACCTACATTCGTTACCTGTTATTTGCACAGTTTTGAGTGAAGAATGGTATAAAAGTCCCTTGAAAACCGAACAAGAGCTGTATTTATCCATTTCTAGAGGCAGTTTTGAATTGCAACTGTTTTCCTACACCGAATTAGTCATGGTAATGTGTTGTGCTTTCTGTGCTTCCATGTTTTTGTCCACCCCTTATATACCCTTTTATTTAGCAGTAATGCCTCTTTTCCGGTCTGTGCATGTTGAAGTGACCTTTGGTATTTTCTATTCCTCCAATATGTCATATTTTTCCCAGCTTAGTTTAAAGAGGGATAGCATTCTCAGTTCTAAGATAATTCCTCCGTGTTTAATAAGGTCAGTATTTATTCCATTATTAATTATTTCCGGTTTTTTATGTTTTTAGAACTGTTTTTAACTTCATCATCCCTATACACTCTATTATGAGCAGCTGTTCTTTAGTATCTGCTTCTGTGGTTTCAGAACTGTGCCGTAGCCCTAAATAATGCGTAACCCAATCAAATTTTTCTATTACATTCATATACACAGCTCTCTCTTTTTTGCTTAGGTGTTTCATTGATTTGTATACTATTTCTTGTCTTTCACGTATATCATGCTCAGTTATTCTTCCAAAGGTATCCCACTCATGTAATGAATACTTACAGAAGAAATATGATCGGAAAAGAAACGAAGCAAAAGCGATGGTGAAGATAGCACATAGGGCATTAATGGTCACGATTGTAATCACAGTATTGTGTGGAAGTCACTCATGGATTATGGGAAAATTAGAAAAGAAGAGAGTCGAAGTGTGTGAGTTGTGGTGTTACTTAAAGATATCGAACAAGGTAAGAAAAGTAGATGTTCTCCGCAGAATCGGCGAGAAAAGTAAAGGAAGGATCACTGGAAAGAAAGAAAGGACAGAATTGAAGGACTTGTGCTAAGACTTCAGGGAATAACATTCATTAAACAAGAGAGAGGTGTAGACGTTAAAAGGTATAGTGGAAGCCAGAGATTGGAATGTATCCAACAAACAACTAAGAACTTTTGGTGCAAGGGTGCAAGTACTACCCTAAAATGAAGAAGTTGACGTGGAAGAGGACGTTGTGGCTGTCACTTCAAACCACTCAGAAAACTGATAACCCAAAGAAAGGAATGGAAAAGGTTGTCCAATCATGTACCTAGATCAGCATTATGCTCACACACATCTGTTTAAAACCAGTCTAAAAAAATTTTTCTCTCATATCGCATTTATAGACCTATATCTCTAACGTCGATCAGTTGTAGAATTTTGGAACACGTATTGTGTTCGAGTATAATGACTTTTCTGGAGACTAGAAATCTACTCTGTAGGAGTCAGCATGGGTTTCGAAAAAGACGGTCATGTGAAACCCAGCTCGCGCTATTCGTCCACGAGACTCAGAGGGCCATAGACACGGGTTCACAGGTAGATGCCGTGTTTCTTGACTTCCGCAAGGCGTTCGATACAGTTCCCCACAGTCGTTTATTGAACAAAGTAAGAGCACATGGACTATCAGACCAATTGTGTGATTGGATTGAGGAGTTCCTAGATAACAGGACGCAGCATGTTATTCTCAATGGAGAGAAGTCTTCCGAAGTAAGAGTAATTTCAGGTGTGCCGCAGGGGAGTGTCATAGGACCGTTGCTATTCACAATATACACTCCTGGAAATGGAAAAAAGAACACATTGACACCGGTGTGTCAGACCACCATACTTGCTCCGGACACTGCGAGAGAGCTGTACAAGCAATGATCACACGCACGGCACAGCGGACACACCAGGAATCGCGGTGTTGGCCGTCGAATGGCGCTAGCTGCGCAGCATTTGTGCGCCGCCGCCGTCAGTGTCAGCCAGTTTGCCGTGGCATACGGAGCTCCATCGCAGTCTTTAACACTGGTAGCATTCCGCGACAGCGTGGACGTGAACCGTATGTGCAGTTGACGGACTTTGAGCGAGGGCGTATAGTGGGCATGCGGGAGGCCGGGTGGACGTACCGCCGAATTGCTCAACACGTGGGGCGTGAGGTCTCCACAGTACATCGATGTTGTCGCCAGTGGTCGGCGGAAGGTGCACGTGCCCGTCGACCTGGGACCGGACCGCAGCGACGCACGGATGCACGCCAAGATCGTAGGATCCTACGCAGTGCCGTAGGGGACCGCACCGCCACTTCCCAGCAAATTAGGGACACTGTTGCTCCTGGGGTATCGGCGAGGACCATTCGCAACCGTCTCCATGAAGCTGGGCTACGGTCCCGCACACCGTTAGGCCGTCTTCCGCTCACGCCCCAACATCGTGCAGCCCGCCTCCAGTGGTGTCGCGACAGGCGTGAATGGAGGGACGAATGGAGACGTGTCGTCTTCAGCGATGAGAGTCGCTTCTGCCTTGGTGCCAATGATGGTCGTATGCGTGTTTGGCGCCGTGCAGGTGAGCGCCACAATCAGGACTGCATACGACCGAGGCACACAGGGCCAACACCCGGCATCATGGGGTGGGGAGCGATCTCCTACACTGGCCGTAGACCACTGGTGATCGTCGAGGGGACACTGAATAGTGCACGGTACATCCAAACCGTCATCGAACCCATCGTTCTACCATTCCTAGACCGGCAAGGGAACTTGCTGTTCCAACAGGACAATGCACGTCCGCATGTATCCCGTGCCACCCAACGTGCTCTAGAAGGTGTAAGTCAACTACCCTGGCCAGCAAGATCTCCGGATCTGTCCCCCATTGAGCATGTTTGGGACTGGATGAAGCGTCGTCTCACGCGGTCTGCACGTCCAGCATGAACGCTGGTCCAACTGAGGCGCCAGGTGGAAATGGCATGGCAAGCCGTTCCACAGGACTACATCCAGCATCTCTACGATCGTCTCCATGGGAGAATAGCAGCCTGCATTGCTGCGAAAGGTGGATATACACTGTACTAGTGCCGACATTGTGCATGCTCTGTTGCCTGTGTCTATGTGCCTGTGGTTCTGTCAGTGTGATCATGTGATGTATCTGACCCCAGGAATGTGTCAATAAAGTTTCCCCTTCCTGGGACAATGAATTCACGGTGTTCTTATTTCAATTTCCAGGAGTGTACATAAATGACCTGGTGGATGACATCGGAAGTTCACTGAGGCTTTTTGCAGATGATGCTGTGGTGTATCGAGAGGTTGTAACAATGGAAAATTGTACTGAAATGCAGGAGGATCTGCAGCGAATTGACGCATGGTGCAGGGAATGGCAACTGAATCTCAATGTAGACAAGTGTAATGTGCTGCGAATACACAGAAAGATAGATCCTTTATCATTTAGCTACAAAATAGCAGGACAGCAACTGGAAGCAGTTAATACCATAAATTATCTGGGAGTACGCATTAGGAGTGATTTAAAATGGAATGATCATATAATGTTGATTGTCGGTAAAGCAGATGCCAGACTGAGATTCATTGGAAGAATCCTAAGGAAATGCAATCCGAAAACAAAGGAAGTAGGTTACAGTACGCTTGTTCGCCCACTGCTTAAATACTGCTCAGCAGTGTGGGATCCGTACCAGATAGGGTTGATACAAGACATAGAGAAGATCCAACGGAGAGCAGCGCGCTTCGTTACAGGATCATTTAGTAATCGCGAAAGCGTTACGGAGATGATAGATAAACTCCAGTGGAAGACTCTGCAGGAGAGACGCTCAGTAGCTCGGTACGGGCTTTTGTCAAAGTTTCGAGAACATACCTTCACCGAAGAGTCAAGCAGTATATTGCTCCCTCCTACGTATATCTCGCGAAGAGACCATGAGGATAAAATCAGAGAGATTAGAGCCCACACAGAGGCATACCGACAATCCTTCTTTCCACGAACAATACGAGACTGGAATAGAAGGGAGAACCGATAGAGGTACTGAAGGTACCCTCCGCCACATACCGTCAGGTGGCTTGCGGAGTATGGATGTAGATGTAGATGTAGATGTAGATGTAGATTATTCATTGCGCTTACTTATCTTAATTCCTGTCTTTTATCAAGCCTATAAACAATTTTGAGGTAACAGAAAATGTAGTAGTCTGTAATAATTCAGTGTTCTTTTGGGTTGTGTGTTTGCAAGTTATTCTACACTGAGGTGACAAAAGTCATGGGATGCCTCCTAATATCGTGTCGAACCTCCTTTTGCCCGGCGTAGTGCAGCATTTCGACGTGCGATGGAGACAACAAGTCGTTGGAAGTCCGCCCCAGAATTATTAAGTCATGCTGCCTCTATAGCCGTCCAGAACTGCGAAAGTGTTGCCAGTGCTGGACGTTGTGTACGAACTGCCCTCTAGATTATATCCCATAAATGTTCGATGTGATTCATGCTGGGCGATCAGGGTGGCCAAATCACTTGCTCGAATTGTCCAGAACGTTCTTCAAACCAACAGGGAACAATTGCGGCTCGGTGACATGACATCGTTGTTTGGGAATGAAGTCCATAATGGCTGCAAATGGTCTCCAAGTAACCGAAAGTATCCGTTTGCAGATTCAGTTGGACCAGAGAACCCAGTACAGTCCACGTAAACACAGCCCACACCATTATGGAGGCATCTGCAGCTTGCACAAAGGCTTGTTGACAACCTGGATCCATGGCTTCCTGGGGTCTGGGCCACAGTCGACCCCGCCATTAGCTCTTACTAACAGAAATTGGGACTCATCTGACCAAGCGACTGTTTTCCAGTCGTCTAGCGTCCAACTAATATGATCACGAGCCCAGAAGAGGCACAGCCAGCGATGTCGTACTGCTAGCAAAAGGCACTAGTGTCGGCCGTCTGCTGCCATATCCCACCAGCGTCACTTTTCACCGTAGTGTCCTAATGTATACGTTCGTCGTTCGTCCCACATTGATTTTTGCGGTTATTTCACTCAGAGTAGCTTGTCTGTTAGCACCGACAACTCTACGCAAACGCCGCTGCTCTCGGTCGTTACGTGAAGGCCGTCACCCACTGCGTTGTCCATGATGAGAGGTAATGCCTGAAATTTGGTATTCTCGGCATACTTTTGTCACTGTTAATCTTGGAACATTGAAACTCCTAACGATTTCTGTTCCATGTTCAAAGTCTGTCAATTCCCATCGTGCAGCTATAATCACATTGGAAACCTTTTCACATGAATCACCTCAGTATAAATGATAGCTCAACCAGTGCACTGTCCTTTTATACTTTATGTACGCGATACTACCGCCATCTGTATATTTTGCAAATAGCTAGCCCATGACCTCTGGCACCTCGGTATACAGGGCAGTCGAAAGAAAGTGAAATGAAAATGAGACTCATGGAAAAAAGTAAACAGAGCGTTTATTATTTCAAAAGTAACCACTATAACAGTTAAAACGATTATCCTACTGTTAAATATGACGGTTAATGCCTTCCTCAATACAATTTTTACGATTACCTACGACACCATGATTGTACCCAGACGGGCATGTTTTCGAACGAAGCAAATCAACGAATGTCTTACTTCGGAACTCAAAAAATATGTAAATCACATGGGGAGAGACTGTGATTGTATGGAGGATGTGTGAGGGCTTCCCAGCGAAACTTTTTAAGTGTATTGGAACAAGCATGGCGACCTTTGGACGATTTCTTTGGGGCTAGTTGGCGCCCACTTGGATACAATCATGTTCAACAGGCAACCACAAGTATTTCTCCATGAAGACTTTGACCGTCCAGTCTCAGAGTGGGATAAACGAATTAACAGTTACGGCGATTACTTTTGAAATACTATACAGTTTCTTTTGCATGGCTCTCTTCATTTGATTACCCCTTTACAACAAGGCAATATTACTTTCAAGTTTTTATTTTTTACGTCATGTCTCACCTGCGTTTCATGTAAGAATACGAGATAATCAGTGAAAATTTTCGAGATAATCAGTGGATAGTTTAATCATGTGGGCTACCAAATGAATTACATTCTAAACTTTGTACTTTAATTTTATTTACAGGAGTCGAGTTGGCCAGTATCAAACGCCGTTCTTCCGTCAATTTTGTGTCCTTCATGTCTTACTGCCTTGGTATAATTGCCATATCATTATTGGCTTGGTTACTCAAGAACTGGGTGCACTTCACTCTGGTTGCGTCTGTCCCTTGTTTTATTCCACTACTGCTTCAAAGGCAAGTATATCAGATATACAGGGTGGGACAAATAAAAGTGGTCCGGACGAGTGGAAACGATTTGTGGCAGCATTAACGGAGGAGGAAAAGACCTACAGTTACTTAGGATGGAGCAAATGCCCATACAGCCGGCCGAACGCTAGAACATTTTTACACAATCTTCAGGCGTGACAGAGTTGTTAGCCGAGGTCAGTCTGGTTGCGGCCCTAGCTGGAAACCTGGGCCACCTGATCTGTCAGTGTGCGATTACTTTGTGAGGGAAGCCCTCAAGTCTAAGGTATATCCCACCAACCCTCATAATCTTCAAGAACAGCAGCAAAACATTTCGGCTGAGACTACAGCAATTCCATCCGGCCAGCTTCAATCTGCCTCGAGGAACTTGTTGACCAGGGCACAGAAGTGAAAAGAACTGAATGGTGATCACTTTCAGCACCTGCTATAGTCAGGTTAGTATTTCTATTCCTCTGCTGTGTTTCTTTGTAACCTGGAACCCTGTTCTCCGGGCCACTTTTATTTGCTCCACCCTTTAGAAACTGCAGAGTGTACTTAAAATGATTAACTAGAAATACCCCTTGTTCAGCTGTAAAGTAGAAATGAAAATTACTTTTCTGACATTAAACACTTTCCACATAGTTTCAATGTTATTCGATAATAGAGAAATGCCCACAAAGACCGAAGAAAATTTTGTCTTTCATAACAGTCTAATTTACTAATGCGTACTTATAAACTTCCGATACTTCACTGTATTTTGGTAGGCATCAAACCAATAAGAGTCCACATTACTTGAAGAGAAAAACGTTAGTGTCTGTATTTAGTAATATATAATCCTCGCCATTCCCGTTTAAAGAGAAAAACATTAATGTCTGGCTTGACTTTAGACATAGCAATTTGTGATTAATATTCAGAATGAGAAGTTGTCAGTGATAAGATTCACTAATGACATAGCTGTTCCCAGTGAAAACAGAACAAAGAGGAAAGGAATAACGAGTAGCAGAAATGAGATTGGCAATAAACGTAACTGACTGCCATATGACAGACGAAGCAACGAGGTTATAATGAGATGACTAACAGGTCGCAAGTGGGATATCCTGGTCAAAAGATGTCTGTTATTTTCAAACCGCGGTAGTTCTGTGGGGTTATACAAATATTTACCAATACTTAAGAGGGCAACTAGTTAGGATGTGGAGTAGAAGTCTGGGTTCGGTTGTTAACGAGCGTATTTGGTTAACCATTAGACGTTCATATGTTCAAGACAAACGTCGCAAACAGAGATTTAACACTTTACAAATGCAAAGAGTTTAAAACTAATTTGGAACTCGGTATTGAGGTCTTCAATAATGTCTGTCAAATTTTAAGATAGACGACGCTTGGGTCGGACGTAGTATTAACTGGCAGCTCTAAGATTATTGACTAAACGCCACAAAACAAGATATAAAAAGGTCGAAAACAATCATAACACCACTGTGCGAATGACGTCTAGTATCAGTCACTCCATAGAACCATCAAAGAAATTCATAAGCAACAGATTGAAAACACTGTCAGGGCCAGTAATGGCGTCCAAGCCTTTTGAATACCGTCCAAGTGCAGACTCACATCACCCCACACCCGTCCGCTGCCTCGATACTACTTTAACGCTATCGGATACTTTAGACCTAGTATCTTGTGCACTTTGAACAACTGAAATGTATGGAGCCTCAAAATAAAACTCTGTTCAGTCCACAACTGTTTGCGATTCCACAACAGACAGAACTGTTTTTGAATCAGGGTCTCGCAGTTCGAGGACTGCATTACGAATGCGTGTATCTGATGCACTCTGTATCACTCCATCACATAACATGGCACCCCTATAGCTAATAACCAAGAACACAAACTTGGAATGCCTTGCAAGCCCGTAAGTTCAGCTATCCATTGTTCTAAAGTTTGTCCAGACTGTTGCTTGAGACGGAAAATTTTAAACCTTACTGCTGCGACATGCATTTGAATATTGAAATGTTTGCCGAGCACTTTAACACGGTCGTCATTTGTGACTGATTCTGGACCAATGTCTGGACATCGCTTTACATACAGGCGATAAATGTCCGGTCCCATCACTGACAAGAAATAAGCACTGTGCTCCATACGTGTTATGTTGTAAGCAGCAAAATGAGCATCCAGTTGTGACCAGTATTACGACCATTCTTGTTCCTGACTATGGTATGGGCTAAATTTAGATGCAGCACCCCGCGGTGGTTCTGCTTGGCGACTGAATATTGGTTGTACAATGAGCAGCAGGCATTCAACCTGCTGCGCCTGAAACTGAACAATTTCGGTTGGAGACATTACTTGTGGTGAAACACTAGATACAAAAAAGTCAAAAACAGAAATGTGGCAACACCAGGAAGTGAAAGGATGTGCACACTCACACATAGTAACCATGCAGCAGGCGAGCAATCGCTAATTCTCATCAATTTGTTTTACCTGAAAGACCGTTATCAGCAAACAGACGATTCTTTACTTTATACGAAAAGGAAACGAGTGGAAATTACAACAGGTAAAGTATTAATTGTTATTATTATTTCTTTCCTTTCTCAGACGTTATGTGTGGTTAAAAATGGAAAGTGACGCGGAGCTTGATAAAGCGTTACTTCCTTTTAACTGTACGGTATATGTTACATTGCATTTAGGAAATTTCGGGTAATTGAACATGTATAAATAATTACAGATTTCTGTAGTTGTATACAGGATGTTACAAAAAGGTACGGCCAAACTTTCAGGAAACATTCCTCACACACAAATAAAGAAAAGATGTTATGTGGACGTGGGTCCGGAAACGCTTAATTTCCATGTTAGAGCTCATTTCAGTTTCGTCAGTGTGTACTGTACGTCCTCGATTCACCGCCAGTTGGCCCAGTTGACGGAAGGTAATGTTGACTTCGGTGCTTGTGTTGACATGCGACTCATTGCTCTACAGTACTAGCATCAAGCACATCAGTACGTTCATCACGAACGTGGTTTTGCAGTCAGTGCAATGTTTACAAATGCGGAATTGGCAGATGCCCATTAGATGTATGTTTGTACCAAGACAGATTTCCAGATCGAAGTGTCCCGACAGGAAGACGTTTGAAGCAATTGATCGGCGTCTTAGGGAGCACGAAACATTCCAGCCTATGAGTCGCGACGAGGGCACCTGCAATGGACGAGGCAATTCTTCGTGCATTTGATAGTGTACAGTTCTGCGAATGGTTCATCCAACAATGTGTCAATCCTCATTTTAGTGCAAATGTTCTCTTTACGGATGAGGCTTCATTCCAACGTGATCAAATTGTAAATTTTCACAGTCAACATGTGTGGTCTGACGAGAATCCGCACGCAATTGTGCAATCACGTCACCAACACAGATTTTCTGTGAACGTTTGGGCAGGCATTGTTGGTGATGTCTCGACTGGGCCCCATGTTCTTCCACCTACGCTCAATGGGAGCACGTTATCATGATTTCATATGGGATACTCTACCTGTGCTGCTAGAACATATGCCTTTACAAGTACGACACAAAATGTGGTTCATGCACAATGGAGCTCCTGCACATTTCAGTCCAAGTGTTCGTACGCTTCTCAACAACAGATATGGTGACCGATGGATTGGTAGAGGCGGACCAATTCCATGGCCTCCACGCTCTCCTGACCTCAACCCTCTTGACTTTCATGTATGGGGGTATTTGAAAGCTCTTGTCTACGCAACCCAGGTACCAAATGTAGAAACTCTTCGTGCTCGTATTGTGGACGGCTGTGATACAATACGCCATTCTCCAGGGCTGCATCAGCGCATCACGGATTTCATGCGACGGAGAGTGGATGAATGTATCCTCGCTAACGGACATTTTGAACATTTCCTGTAACAAAGTGTTTGAAGTCAGGCCGGTACGTTCTGTTGCTGTGTGTTTCCATTCTATGATTAATGTGATTTGAAGAGAAGTAATAAAATGAGCTCTAACATGGAAAGTAAGCGTTTCCGGACACATGTCCACATAACATATTTTCTTTCTTTGTGTGTGAGGAATGTTTCCTGAAAGTTTGGCCGTACCTTTATGTAACACCTTGTATATACGTTTGGATGTAGCTGTATTGCGTTGATGTACTGGTGGATATTGTGTGGTATGACTCCTGTAGTTGATAGTATACTTGGTATAATGTCAACTTTATCCTGATGCCACATGTCCTCGACTTCCTCAGCCAATTGGATGTATTTTTCAATTTTTTCCCCTGTTTTCTTCTGTATATTTGTTGTATTGGGTATGGATATTTCGATTAGTTGTGTTAATTTCTTCTTTTTATTGGTGAGTATGATGTCAGGTTTGTTATGTGGTGTTGTTTTATCTGTTATAATGGTTCTGTTCCAGTATAATTTGTATTCATCATTCTGCAGTACATTTTGTGGTGCATACTTGTATGTGGGAACGTGTTGTTTTATTAGTTTATGTTGTATGGCAAGTTGTTGATGTATTATTTTTGCTACATTGTCATGTCTTCTGGGGTATTCTATATTTGCTAGTATTGTACATCCGCTTGTGATGTGATCTACTGTTTGTATTTGTTGTTTGCAAAGTCTGCATTTATCTGTTGTGGTATTGGGATCTTTAATAATATGCTTGCTGTAATATCTGGTGTTTATTGTTGGATCCTGTATTGCAATCATGAATCCTTCCGTCTCACTGAATATATTGCCTTTTCTTACCCATGTGTTGGATGCGTCTTGATCGATGCATGGCTGTGTTAGATGATACGGGTGCTTGCCATGTAGTGTTTTCTTTTTCCAATTTACTTTCTTCGTATCTGTTGATGTTATGTGATCTAAAGGGTTGTAGAAGCAGTTATGAAATTGCAGTGGTGTAGCCGATGTATTTATATGAGTGATTGCTTTGTGTATTTTGCTAGTTTCTGCTAGTTCTATAAAGAATTTTCTTAAATTGTCTACCTGTCCATAATGTAGGTTTTTTATGTCGATAAATCCCCTTCCTCCTTCCTTTCTGCTTAATGTGAATCTTTCTGTTGTTGAATGTATGGGATGTATTCTATATTGGTGGCATTGTGATCGTGTAAGTGTATTGAGTGCTACTAGGTCTGTGTTACTCTATTTCACTACTCCAAATGAGTAGGTCAATATTGGTATAGCTTTTGTCTTGTTTCTTGCTGTCAATTCTGTTTTCAGTATTTTTGTTAGTCTTTGTCTATATTTTTCTTTTAGTTCTTCTTTATTAATATTTGTATCATCTATTCCTATTTCTTGTCTGTATTATTATTATTATTATATGAAGATTTACATAACTTTGTATAATCCATTTCCACAGGAACGTTCTGATTATTTACAAGTGTGTCTCAGTGTTGATAATGACAGTTTTGCAAGAATCTTCAGTTGAAGTACACAGACAATGTTCATAGTTAAATTTCAGCATATGACATAATATTGACTGGTGCCCTATATAAGTATCTAAGGCGACTCGATCGTCTTTATATTTCACTACTCCAAATGAGTAGGTCAATATTCGTATAGCATAAGTATTTATAGCTTTTGTCTTGTTTCTTGCTGTCAATTCTGTTTTCAGTATTTTTGTTAGTCTTTGTCTATATTTTTCTTTTAGTTCTTCTTTATTAATATTTGTATTATCTATTCCTATTTTTTGTCTGTATTATTATTATTATTATTATTATTATTATTATATGAAGATTTACATAACTTTGTATAATCCATTTCCACAGGAACGTTCTGATTATTTACAAGTGTCTCTCAATGTTGATAATGACAGTTTTACAAGAATCTTCAGTTGAAGTACACAGAAAATGTTCATAGTTTAATTTCAGCATATGACATAATATTGACTGGTGCCCTATATAAGTATCTAAGGCGACGCGATCGTCTTAACCATTAATCACGAACTGGGACACGCCTTCCTCTGCTCGGCTGTATTTCCGACAGCGTGTGGCGGCGCTGCTGAGCTGGGAGTGAGGATGTGGCTTCGTCAGCACCTCCCATTCGTCGTCGGAGTATGCAGCGGGACATCTCTGTCTTACTGTCTTCTCTAGTACTGATGCGAGTTGCCGACTTTGCTATGGCATCGCAATCTTAAGACCATACCACACACTTGAGATTTACATAGGTGCTTCGTTTTTTTCCCGAGTCTCTCTAACGTTCTTACAGGCAGTATCTACCTTTCATGTACTCATGCATGCTTGCAGTCTTACATATGGCCTCTACCAATTCCTGTCATCAGTTTTCCATTTACCGTTCATCTCAGTGTTTCGATGTCTATATTCTGAATAAATTTTTATAATTTCGCATCTATACATGTACATCTATATTTATATATGTACTCCGCAAGCCAACATATGGTGCATGGTGGACGACGACACCTTCCCGTACACAATAGCATCATAAGCAAATAATAGCTGATTGATGCTCACCCTGTCATCGTACCGTATTGTCAATTAAATTCAATGTCTAGTGTCTTATCCAAGGATTCGGACTGGAGCTTGCCTTTTTGACAATTTTATCTTCCGCTGCATACAGTATTTCATCTTTTAAAGTTACCCATTCTGCGTCTGTTGCATTCCTTTCTCCTGTTAAGTCAGTCGTTGCCTAATGTTACCTTTTATTCAACACGTCTGGTTCTTGCAAGTTATCTTCATCTCGTCCCCGTAATTTACTACCTTTTTTGCAGACTGTTGTTTTGTAGGGCCCAGCGAATAAATTATGGTAAGGGTCACATCTGACACCGAAAATATTTTATAATTTAAAATTATTTTTGGAAATCTCTGTCGTAAAATTCTATACACAGAGCTAACAGTAGTCATGGGACAGCGATATGTACATAGACAGATGGCGGTAGTATAGCGCACACAACGTATAAGAGGACAGTGCATTGGCGGAGCTGCCATTTGAATAGTCAGGTGAGTCATACGAATGGAGGCGGATTGGTAGTTGGAGCTAGACGCATGGGACATCCCATTTTAGATATCGTTACGGAATTCAATGTTCGAGATCCACAGTGTCAAAAAAGTACAGTGAATGCCAAATTTCAGGCATTACCTCTCACCACGGACAACGCAGCGGCCGATGGCCTTCATCTAAGGACTATGAGCAGCAGCGTTTGCGTGGAATTGCCAGTGCTAACAGACAAGCTACACTGCGCGAAATACCCGCAAAAATCAGTGTAGGATGTACGACGAACATATCCGTTAGGACAGTATGGCGAAATGTTTCGATAATGGGCTATGGCAGCAGACGAACGACGCAAGTGCCTTCGCTAACAGCACGACATCGCCTGCAGCGCCTCTCCTGAGCTCGTCATCATATTGTTGGGATTCAAGATGACTGTAATACCATGGCCTGATCAGATTGGTCCCGATTTCAGCTGATAGGAGTTGTAGGTAGTGTTCGAGCGCGGTGCAGATAACAAGAAGCCATGGACCCCTCAACGAGGAGCTATGCAAGGTTGTGGTGGCTCCATAATGGTGTCGACTGTGTTTACCCGACTTGAAATGGGTCCTCTGATCCAAGGCAACCGATCATTGACTGGACATAGTTACGTTCGGCAACTTGGAGACCATTTGCTGCCTCTCATCTACTTCATGTTCCCAAACAACCGTTTCATGTCCAGGGACCACAACCGTTATCAGTTCGTTTGCTGAATGTTCTGAATTGTTCGAGACAATGATTTGGCCACCCAGATCGCCCGACATGTAGCCAATCGAACGTGTAGGAGAAATAAGATTCTGCAGCGGCAATACTCGCAGTTTTGGACATCTATAGATGCAGCATGGCCCAGTATTTCTGCAGGGGACTTCCAACAACTTATGGAGCCCATAATACGTCGAGATGCGGCACTAATCCAGACAGAAAGAGGTCCGCTACTATATTAGAAGGAATCCCAAGACTTTTGTCAGATCAGTGTAAAATCAGAAGCACCCCAGTGCTCACTACAGCAGTGGTGCGATTTCTTGCCAGGCAAAAGTGGTCGGTTCGACTCTGTGCTGTTGAGTCGTAATGTGAATTCGGAGAGAGTAGGATGAAGCTGTCTCCAGTGTCTATTAAATTAAGGTCATCTATTAACGCCTTTAGTTCGTGACACTTGGTAGGCCCCGGCTGTTGGTCTGCGTCGTCTGTGACAGAATTAGTCATCTCCCAGAACAGCGACGCCGTCGTGACCTCGTAGTAGTGGGCACAAATCAGAAGTGAAAAACTAATTACACGAGATCTGGAGAGTTTCTAAAATCTAACATTTGCTTGACTAAAATTGCAGTCCCGCAATTGGATTCTGGGTCGAGGTTTAAAAGAGTCGTAAAATCTGGTAGGATCTCGATTTTAGCTGTGCTCACTTCTTGTGAGAAAGCTACATCTGTTTTAACAATCTATCAAGGGCTCTAGTTCAAAGCAACATTCAACTTTATTGATGTTATGAGCTGTAACAACAAAAGCATTCTGATGCATTTTAAGATACATATGAAAAACAAGATTACTTATGAAGATGAAAATTCAGCGCCTGGCCCTGCACCCGCTCCTCTCTCCAATTCCTCCGTCCAGTCCACGGCAGTGAACATTTATATCGAAGACCTTGCAGCAGCCAGTGGTGTTTTGGTTTCCTCGGGGCCCTTGCTGGGCGGGTGCCGGCGCGTGCGCTAGTGCAGCGCCGGTGGGCAGTCCCCGCATTTACACTTTGCCGGTCCTACAAACTTCTCACGTAGTGTTTTCAGCAAAGCATGTTGCTCCCTCTGTCCACGCCTATGCGCTCCGTTCGTTGGTTTCATGAACGACGATGGCTGAGAGACATGCTGGTCGTTCTGGTCACTAGTTTGCTACGTGTGTAAGGCATCCAAAGTGGCCTTACTTTTGCCTTTCTTTCTTGCTTTCGAAACTTTCGTATTCATCTGAGTGTCACCTGAACGAACGTGGGACGTAATGCGAGCCTCCATTGCTTCCTGATTGGTGAATGAACATGGTTTTTCAGCTGTGTCAGGTTGCCATGCAGCGTAAATCTCCGCCTCTTCTTGCTGAACATGCGGTGGTTCTGAAACTGGTGCTGTAAAACCTTGGACTGTCTCACTCAACAGGGATTCTGGTGTAGGTCTGTCGCCAATCGAACTTTCCATTGGCAGTTGCACAGGGCGCCGCCTTTCATTCGTGTAGTCATTCGGAGGGTGGTCCATCGATCTATAAACCCGTCACGTCTGCGGCTGACCGCCATATGATATCTATGCCCTACGCCGGCCCGATGGGCAAGTACGACGCGATGTGCTTACGTAAATCAGATCGAATAGATCCAACAACACTATCTATGCGATAGGAGTACACACTGCACCATATTCCGTTTGTTACACTGATAACATGTCCGTACGAACGTAAAGCATTTTGCTGTTCCGTGCTTTGGCTATTCTGACGGTTCGAATGCCATAACAGGCGTGCTGTACACTTTAAATGGCTCTAACCACTATGGGACTTAACATCTGAGGTCATCAGTCCCCTAGATTTATAACTACTTAAACCTAACTAACCTAAGGGCATTACACACATCCATGCCTGAGGCAGGATTCGAACCTGTGACCGTAGCAGCAGCGCGGTTCCAGACTGAAGCGCGTATAACCGCTCAGCTACAGTGGCCGGCATGTTGTACAGTAACATCGCTAATACTTCTGTCAACATGCCAGAATTTTTGGATTCCGTCATTTTCCGACCGTAGCCTTTCACAGATAACTTGCTTTTCTAACTTGAGAAAACACGAATACAGGTAGAAGTCCAACTGCATTCCTTATAATTCGTCTCGTGGAAGCACGAAACATCTCATATCCAAGCGTGGATTTCGAATCCTATTGGCCTTCGTGCGTTACTGTCAAAATTGCATTGCACCGTAGAATTCGTAGACGTTGTAATCTCCCCTCACCCTACTTCCTTCTTCATCTATTGTCCACATTAAACAATGCCCAGTCCAAGTAATTAATAAGCAATGTCTTTTATGAAGATTTGAGAGGAGGAAAGATTAAAATAAACTTCCAAATTTAGTTAGCTTGTCATGCTGAGGTGGCTCCAGTTCTACTTGTCTAGGGGTTGTAACGGGACATCCTCCTCTAACATTACTTTTCCTCAACAGTGGTTGTCGATTCAAGTATTATTTTTCGAATTTTGGACAGGTCAATATTATCTCAGCTGCTTTTCTGAAAACTTTCGTGTTATTTTATTCACAGTATGTTATACTTCAAGTTAAAATTTATGAAAAGGAATTACTTTATTTTCGATGTTACAATCGATAAGTGATAGCTCTGAATGTACAGTTAAAATTATTTTTTTAGAAACATTTGAAATTACGAATTATTTGGCACACTTAATATTTCTATTATTAATTACGCATTCTAGTACTATTTACTATGTTTGTTTCTGGATTCATTTATGAAATAATAGTCGAAATTAACAGAAATTAGTTTGTCAAGAAAAACTGTAAAATCTTTGGAATATGGCTATTACCGCAGAGTGAAATGGCTGCAGGCATGCCTCTGATGTGATCGGACGTCTTTTTGTATTCTGGGCGAACAATGTAATTTCGGCTTTGTTAGTATGAAAGTTCAAAATACTGTATGATATGCTGGAATGTGATAAAATATATTAACGTAACAGCAAAAATTCTGCAACAACAATCTTCAATTTTATTTAGATCATTTCAGCCATGAGGACCTAAACTATGAGAATTTCAAGTTCAAGAAGCAGACCCCTAGACAAGAAAAACTGGAACCAAATCTAAACGAAAAGCTGTGTAAACTAGACAGTTTATTGTAATCTTCATTCCTCACAAATTTTTCATAAACGACTTTGCTTATTGTGGACAATAGCTGGAATTAGGAAGGGGAGGGGGAGGATATTGCAGGGTCTGATTCTTGAAGCTTAAAATCTAACCTCGGGTCCTCACGGCTGGTTCGAACTAAATAATTTGGAAGAGTGTTGTTACAGAATTTTTTGGGTAAATATATTTTCCACTGATTTTGCCACATTTTAGTATATCATACAGTATTTTGATTTTTCACATTAACAAAGCCGAAATTCCATTGTCCTCACCTACTATACAAAAATACTTCTGATCACATCAGAGGCAAGCTTTGCGGAAATAACAATATTCCAAAGGGTATAAATTTTCCGTGACAAATGAATTCTTACTAGTTTTCGTCACATTTTTAAGTTTGATTATTATTTCATAAATGAATCCAGAAATAAACATAGTAAACAGTACAGGATTGCGTAAATAATAATGGAAATTTTGTGTGTGCAAATAATTCGTAATTTCTAATGTTTCTAAAAATGTTTCTAAAAAAACTATACATTCAGAACTAGTACTTATCGAATATAACATCGAAAGTAAAATACTTTGTGAAGTAATTCCTTTTCATAAATTTTAACTTGATATATAGCATACTGTGTATAAAATTATATGAAAATTTTCAGAAATGCTGCTGAGATAATACTGACCTGTCCAAAATTCGAAAAATAATAACTGGCATCGACAACTACTGTTGACGAAAAGTAATGCTAGAGGAGGCTGTCCCTTTACAAAGAGTTTGCAGCCATTCCACTCTCCGAATTTCGAAAAAGTCACCAAAATCTCAGCAACACAGATGAGGGTAGCGAATTCGCTTCCATGAAGTCACTGGATGGAAGGTGCCGATGCAAACACAACCACGCAAGCGGAGCTCGCTGCAAGGACATGTTGACTGTCGGTCAGCCATCAAAATATCGGCCACGCCCAACTTCATGATCTGACGGAAACCAGTGCGTTCACGTCGGTACAGCCGTTGACATTCTTATTACGAAAATTGCGTAGTCGTAAATGTGATATTTTTTTTATTTTGCGATTTAATACAATATTTATAGTTGTTTCTCGCATCGCAGCTTCCATCTTTTTCGATCTTACGCCTGCAAATTCCTCTCTGACTTAGCTCCCCTGATTCCTTCTTCCCACGTTGTTTTCTGGCGTCCTCTTCTTCTATTAGTTGGAACCCATTCCATCATCTTCTTAAGCCATCTGTTCTCACCCAAACGGCGTACATGTCCACACCATTTCAGTCGTTTTGCTGCGTCTATTTTAGTCACAGTGGTGTCCAGGTTCAGTCTCTCTCCTGTCTCTACATTCTTAATTTTATCCCGTGGCGTCAACCAATTCAACACCATGGAAATCCCATCTCCACTGACAATTTCCTCTTAATTATTTCAGACGTTTCCAATAATTCTCCTCCATGGGTTGCTACATATTCTACGAAAGTTTTAAGTATCCTAATCCTTATTTCTGACCTAATACGTGTGCCACATTAAACTCTGTTCTGTTCTTTGGTTGTTTCTCTAACTTGGCGAATGTGGTTCTAAGTTTCGCTTTTACTGGATACAAGTTTGTTAGTTATGACTCCCAAATTTTTATGAGTCAACGGACCTTACTACTACAAAATCTGGCGTCAGGTGTTCACTCACTACTCCACTAACCAACTACTCCGTTTCCTCCAAATTAATGGTTAAAACTTATTTCTGATATTCTCTGTGCAGGTTTAATCCTCATCCTCTACTAAAATGGCTTAGCCATTAGCACAATACAAAGTGAATAACTTTTCATCATTTACAGACTCATGCATACTACAACAGGAACTTTTCCATAACCTTAAGGCTGAATTCAGGTATGTTTTAAAATACGTTGGTGCTGTCGCACTTCCTCATAATCTTTTGGTCAGTGTAATCTCTCCAGATATTTTTTACCTACTTTAAATCTACAAGTTGCGGCATTGTATAAAGCTCTAACAGCATGAACATAAAAATGACTCACTCCATTCTCTAACACTGCAGTTCACAATTAGGCGAGGGGGAACGCTATCACAGACTTTCTTAAGATCAATGAAAACCATTTGCTTCTTTAAATGCTTGTCCAGTCTTTTTTCCACAACTTGTCTTAGATAAAACATTATTCACTGTGCATGATTTTCCGGCCCGATTCCCAGTCTGCTCTTTCTCATCCAAAATCCGTGATTCGATTTTTTTCTTTATAATTCTCCCATATAATCTAGAGACTGAAGTTGTGGCACACACTGCTGTATTGTTTGAGCACTTTTTCCTGTCACTCTTCTCATGTATGGCAGATATATGTGATGTATTCAATCCTCTAGTAAGTGCTTCTCTCTTAGGAATACAGTGAAAACATTAGCTATCAATATCAGAAGTTTTGGAAAATTTCGATGGGCATCCATTTAGACTTGAAACTCGTCCATTCTTCATAGCGATAAGTATTATTTTGACTTCTAGGGGCATAATTATTTTGTCCTCTTCATACAGTTCATCCGAGATAAACAATTCATCTTCATTTTTGCCAAAAAAATTTGGATGGTTTTCAGTAAAGATATTTCCATAACAGTTTCTCCATTCTTCCAACAGGAGAACTCTTTCTATTCTGTTACATCGCATAGATTTCAGAGTTCTCCATGCTTCACTGCTTCATCCATCTCCAATATGCTGATCAGTCTACTTACTTGTATTACTCTAGGCATCATTCTTGGCATTCTTGACAGCTTTCTTCAGCTCTGTTCCGTATTTTAGAGTAGGCGTTATTTTCTTTGTTCTTTCACTTGACATATAAGCTGCATGTCCCCTTCCTTTCTGTACAAATTTCTCAATGTTCTTATTCCACAATTCACTTGTCTTTAGAAATCGTGAGCTGCCCTGCAGTACTTTTAAAGCTTCCTCAGCTGCTTCCCCAACACATCTAACAATATCTTCAAAAGTGTTGTTCCCAGAAGAGTAGGTTGCGTTATTCAATTCAAATTCCGTCTTCGCCCGTACAGCAATAATGTTCATCAATTCTACAAATTTTTAGGGTGTACTTCGTGTGCCTCTTCAGCACCGCATTTCGCCCGAATTTTTAAAAGATTTTACTAATTTGAAAAATATTGTAGTTTTCAGAAGGTAATGGTCAGTATCATACTCTGCACTTGCATTCACTGTCACGTCCGAATTAATTGATTTCGATCTTTATGCTTGAACTAATTTAAATCGTTAATGAATGTTGCTGGCGTGTTCTATAAGTCGTTCACCGCTATCATTCACATATTTTTCTCCATATGGTTCAACGGCTGCATCCATTAGTCTGGACCCAACATGAACACTAAAACCGTCTATAAGAATTATATCTCTTTCCTGTTGTTGATACTGTCCAATACTTGGCTTACTTTCTCATCAAGGTCATCATTGGTATTAAATCTGCCATTTGACGGAGCTTACCACTTCACACTCTCTTAGTTTAAGCTCTCCATTTATAAACATTCATTGCATCACAATTCTTAATCTTTTTAGTTAAGTTTATCTTGGTACTTATCAAGACGTGATACTTTACTTACATAATATTTCGCGCAGTTAATGGTAACCGTCGTATTCAATACCACCTGGATATTAATTCAAATTTCAGAGTTGACTTCCAAGTTTGCCTTGTGAAGAATACGCGATTCCGCGTTAATTCATTCTCGTGCAGTAACGCTAGAGTGAGGGCAGCTGTTTCGATTCTTGGGTAAGAAAGTATTATCATCAGTATTTAGTTGACAACTTGAGGAGACGTCGTGGCGTACAGTTCCTGACTACAAGACTGTGAGCTAATACTCTGGACTAAGTAAGCCCCAAGACAAACTGTGGTATCTCGTTGAGTGAGAATGTTGATGGTGGCCCATACGTCGGATAAGCACGTTAAAAACGACGCTCTGTTTTTTTTGTGTGTGAGACATAGGCTACCTGTCGACAATAATTTTCCTCTTGTACCTTCCTTACATGTCTAATAAGCTTGAGACAGCAGAAACTCACCAGCACTTTTCCCAGTGTTCGATACAGTCGTCACACGACACAGAAATTCACTTCACTTGCTACCTTAAGACTACGAAGAAAAATTCTATACTATATTCTGCGAACATTCATGAAACTGTATCCCGGCGGTATTAATTTCTGGGGTGTGAGACGTGTATAATGATGTTTTCTAGTTTACTTGTTCATTTCTTTCTTTATTTATCATAGTTAGGCCAACGGTCTTGCCGCAGTGGTCACAGCGGCTCCCGAAGTTAAGGGCTGTGAGGCTGGGCTCGCACTTGGATGGCTGACCATCTGGTCTGCCGACCGCTGTTGGCAAGCGTGGTGCACTCAGACCTTGTGAGGCAAACTGAGGAGCTAATTGATTGAGAAGTAGCGGCTCCGGTCTCGTAAACTGACCCACGGCCGGGAGAGCCGGCCGGGGTGGCCGAGCGGTTCTAGGCGCTACAGTCTGGAAGCGCGCGACTGCTACGGTTGCAGGTTCGAATCCTGCCTCGGGCATGGATGTGTGTGATGTCCTTAGGTTAGTTAGGTTTAAGTAGTTCTAAGTTCTAGGGGACTGATGACCTCAGAAGTTAAGTCCCAAGTGCTCAGAGCCATTTGAACCAGTTGAAAGGCCGGGAGAACCGTCTGCTGAACACATGACCCTCCAAATCCGCATCCAGTGAAACCTGTGGCCTGAGGATGACACGGCGGCTGGTCGGCACCGTTGGGCCTTTATGGCCTATTCGAGCGGAGTTTAGTTTAGTTTTATTTGCCGTTATTACTTTATATTTGTTTTTAAACGTTTATGTTATCCCACTTCTCGAATCAATACCGTAAGTCAGGGGCCGCAAAATGAGTGAAATAAGACATTGGCTGCATTAATTTTATTTTTAAAGTTTTATCATGGCTGACCTTTATCGGTGCCACCATGCGCATTTACAGCTTCAAAATGTCAAAAATAAGTAGCATGCAGCTGTCGTCGACTTGTAGTCACCGTGAAGCTTCTGAAATTTGCAAGAGCTGTAGGGCACCGTGAATATATTGCACTGTTTGTTGTATGCCTATAAACCTTGCACATGAATGAGAAGGGAGAGAGGAGGGTAGTGTTACTACTGTAACGGTCGGAGCTAATTCGGTCATCAGCGGCTCGGACGTGTTTGCTATCCACTGGCTTGTCTCTTGGGACGACGTATCTAGTAGGCTTAACTATTAAAATTTGACATTTTAGTGCCAAGTAAGAGTACAGGTCATGCAAAAATAGATCCCGCTCAGTCGAACGCCAGCGTAGGACGTGTTGCCAAGGAGTCAGGTGCACAGCTCGGCTAGTAAAAATATTCAGGCAGAACGCAATCGAAGTTGAAGATGCCGCCAGTGCAAAACAAGTTAAAGGACAAAATTCCTCATAGTCAAACACGCCAAGTGGTTACAAATGTCTACCATTTTATGAAGAACGAAGTTGTGCTAGGCGGTCCATTGAAACTAAAATCCACATTGATACGATTGGCCAGAGCAACAGGTGTATCGTTTACTTCCCTTCAGCAAATCAAGAGAGAACTGGAAAGATTTCACGCAACTGAATCTTTGACAGTTTCAATGTAGGGAATTTTAATTATCAAGTCGTTCTCTATGTGGTGAATAATTTGTACATTTCAAGTAAAAGAAGACTCTCTTAAAAGGGAATTTACAAAAAGCTACACAGTGTGATAAATTTTGAAGAAAGTATGAACATACTTCCTGAAATCCTTCGTTCTCTAGAACTTAGACCGAATAAGATGGCGAATAACCGAAAAATTCTTCAGCAAAAAAGTAGCATCATGGCAAAACGAACTGCTTACTTAAAAAGAATCTGAGAGTATAGGCTTGAATGTAATAGTATTGTCTATATGGACGAGACATATGTTGACACTTGTTACACTGGACCGTATGGATGGAATGGCAAATCACTACAGGACCTGTTGAAACCTGTTACGAAACGAAAGCATAATTATCATCATCCATGCTGGCTGGGAGGATGGTTTTGTATCGAATGCCTGCGTAAGGTTTAAAGCTGGCCAAAGAGCAAGAGATTAGTACAGCGACATAGACAATTATGAAAAGTGGCTAAGGGATTGATTAATACTTATTGTACTGACTCTTACTCACCTCGTTATGCATATAGGCCCTTACCACAGTAAGTAAAACAACAGTACTCCAACATTGAACTCTGCGAGGAAAGAAATGACATTCTGGTTAACATAAAAGGGAATTCCGAATCACAAGGACAAGCTGAAACCCCAATTGCAGTCACTGATCAAAATGGACAGGCCAGGCCGCATCATTATAAAGTAGACAGTACTTTAACCGAATATGGTTACGCAGTGCTGCAACTTCCTCCGTCTCACCCAGAATTCAGTCCTGTAGTGGTGATATGGGCAAGAGTGAAGAACAGCGTTTCTAAATGTGACAGTCAGATTGGACACAATACCAAAACCTATAGCTGGAAAAATTGATTCTATAACAGAAGAAAAATGGAAGAAACGCTATGAGAACGCAAAGAAAATGAAAGATCATTCTGTTCCAAGTGAAGGGTTAGTGGACCAAACTTTGGATACGATCATAAACGTAGGAAAAGGTAATAGTGATAGTCATAGTGATGGAAGCAATACTGATTCCGCTAGTGAAAATGAAAGTGAATCAAGTGACACTGCCAAAGGATGTAGGTAGAAATGTGTTTCGTGTGTAGAAATAGTGATAGTGAAGGATCCACAGTATTTTGTCAAACGATGGACTGCATTATTTGTAATGTAAAAAGTTTTTCATGGTGTTGAGCCACGGTCATTCCATCCTTTTTAAAAGAATAAACCGCCATTTGACTGTGTATTATTATATTAACTTCTGTACTATTCAGATTTGGGCTTATATGTCATTATCAAGGATAACACATTGTTAGCCTTGTTTACCTGCTTTGGACTGCCTTAACAGATATGACTTAACAAAAGTCACACAGAAATAATCTGCCGCACCCCCCCCCCCCCCCCTCACACCAATTGCCTTTCCCCTCCTGCGCATAAGAATGCCATCATGTTTTTGCATGAAGTGTGCAGTGAAACACATAGAACTGAACTAAATAGTATACTTACTAACACAGGATTTGAAATATTCTGAACTTATCCCAATGGTTTCATTCAAAGGTAGATTAAGACACTTACCATCTGCAAATATGTGCTCAGACTTCAATGAAGCGTAGCAAATAGAAATTTTTAAAATATTTGGTAGTTAATTGGTGTTTATTTTGAAGGTATCTTCCTGAGTCACCACGATGGCTGATAAATAAAGGGCACACAGAAGAGGCTTTCAAGGTCCTGGAACGTATAGCGCGCACAAACGGGAAAACTTTGTCTCCTGACATCAAGAAAAAGATTAATTTTCTGTCTCAACAAAGAACTGTAAACATGGGGATTGGAACCATCATAACCAACAAGAACCTCCTGAAAAATACGATTTTACTTGTGCTCAGCAGGTGAGTGGAGCAAAATTTTAAGTTCATTAGTTTGTAATGCATTGCAATTAGATTAGACTGATGATAAAACATTCTTTCTTATTATCCTTTCGAAAATTAAATAATTTCTGTTAATAACACAACTAAGAGGGTATTTCAATAAATAATGCCCCACAATTTCTTTCTCAGAGCGTTTTTATTCACAAGAGACGGAATTTGGTAACAATATTGGCCAGTATTTCTTTTTTTTTTACATGGTCTACATCATGTTCTACGGGCTTGCACCACGGATGTATTCTTTGTTGGTTAAAGCTCTAGTCTTGTGCTCGTAGCCATATTTTCACGCCATGAATAGCACTCTATTTTCTTCAAAGTGTGTCCCACACAGATCACCTTAAGTGGTTCAAAATGATGGACGTCCGATGCGCTATATCTGAGCAATAGGGTGAATGAGGCAACGACATCCGAATTACACGATGTGTTGTCGGTTCTGTGACTTGTATGTGGCTGTCCATTATCGAGTTCGAGCAAGATTTATTGCCGGCCGGTGTGGCCGCACGGTTCTAGGCGATTCAGTCTGGAACCACGCGACCGCTACGGCCGCAGGTTCGAATCCTGCCTCGGGCATGGATGTGTGTGATGTCCTTAGGTTAGTTAGGTTTAAGTAGTTCTAAGTTCTAGGGGACTGATGACCTCAGATGTTAAGTCCCATAGTGCTCAGAGCCATTTGAACCATTTTTGAACCAAGATTTATTTTGGATCCTTGCAGACACAACACGGTTGTTCTTGAGTTCGTTCACTGCCTTGGCGTATGCCTATGAATTATCGAGTGTCCCTTTTGTCAACAGATCCACGAGACCGACGACTTTTCTTTTCCAAAAGACTGTTGCTGAGGGAGCTACCTTGAATTTCTTCTTTTTTGGTTATCCAAGATGTTGCAAATTTTGCAACTTCTTTCTTGTTTCCAGCTCAATGTGATGTTTCATCGACTGTAACGATTTGTCACAGAAAGGTCTCTGCATAGGCCTCAAACTAGCGCACCTGTTCAGATGAAACAGCTTTCCTCTTAATCTTGTGATCTGTTATGAGCATTCGTGGAATCCACGCTGAGCACACTGTAGAACATCCTAGGGTCTTACAATGCTCTTCGAATGCTGTAGAACCAACTGTCGAGTTGTTATGCTCCTACCTGCATGATTAAAAAGATTAACGGCATCCGATCGATTCACCACGTTGGAAACAGTAGCCGTGACAGGTCGTCCCAAACATGGCTGATCATGGAGCTCAGTTTTAGCACTTCTTGACGCTTTAACACTTTTACCCGTCGAACAACCGCATGCCTATCAACTGGATCACTACCACACACTGCCCACGAAAGTTATGGATGTTCACCACCGTTTTTATTTCCGCAACGATGAACTGAATTGCAGCACGTTGTTTAGAACGAGTGTCTTGGGCAGATGTCATTCTCACAGTTCAATGTGGCCCTGCCATCTGTTGGAGTTATTTTAAATTTTACACGCATGCAAAAAAAGAAAAAAAAATATCAGATTTGAAACAACATAAAAAAAGGAAAAAATAGGAGTAGTATTTATTGAATAACCCTCAGCTTCATGTGTTAGTATTCTGCCCAAATGTAGGTTATCACGGAGTAACTCTACACGTTCTCCTGTCTTGAGCCATCCTCGTCAGGTTCGCGTAATTTCCGCTTCCCTTAATGTCATTTTGTGTGTCCTCCCGCAAGCTAGTCGTTCCAAGCGTCTGTTAGTATGTACTTCTGTCTTAACGAATTTTCCATCTATTATTTTTGCTTCCTCTGCTTCACCTTATCCTTTCCAAAAAACTTTCTTTGCTCACTATTTCTAACCAGATTATTATCTACAATCTCCCCCACGTACAAATCTCAACTGCTTCTATCCTTTTTCCATCCCAGAATTCATGTTTTTGCCCGATAAAGTGACATTCCAGACAAAACACTTGGCAAACCTTTTCTGCAGACTTTTATCCGTTTGGTACATTATAATCTCCTTTTTAAATCTAATGTCTCATTTGCTATAAAAATGCGAGCTTTCACGTTCTGATAACATCTCAGTTCTTTAGTGAAAATATTTCCAAGATATTTAAAAGCTCTTACTGGGCTAGTAATAACTTGTCCTGTCATAATATTTGTCAGTATCGTTCCTGTGCCGATTATCATATTCTTTGGTTTTCCGGTAGTGTTTCTCATCCTTTATGATATATAAATTTCAATCACATCTTTTAGCATTTTATTTAAATTCAGTTCATTTTCAGTCACTAATACCACGTCATAATCTAGTTTTACCCTTTATACTCTCTTCCAACCAATATATACTCCTATTTTTGGAACTTAGCCTTTTGTAATATCTCTTACAAATAGCAAAGGGGAGAGGTAACAATAACTGTCTAATGGCCCTTCCAATACTGCTTACTTCCGACAGTTTTTTTCGAGCCCTTACTCTTACTTTCTGTTGTAAATATTCGTCCTGTAACAATCGCCTCTCCTTCCAGTATACTCCATTATTCATCAAAATCAGCTTGTTCCATTTAACTCCGTTGAAAACTTTCTCCAAAACAATAAAAACAACACCTTCCCCCTATGGACTTAAAAGGCCTATAAAATCTCATATTGCTTTCCCTCTTCTAAATCTGAACTGTTTCCCCCAAGTTCATGTAGGTATCCAACTTGCCATTTAGCCCTCTCAGCTTGGAGTATTTAAATAACGACCTATAATGCACCAATCTCTTGCTGTCACAAAAAACTGCCTTTTCCATCAGGTAGAAACAATTTTTCGACAGCCGATCTTTGTTTTAGTTATGGTGCTGAGACAGACTGATTAAGTTCTGCAATATGGAAGCAGAAGAATCTCCGATTTCTTGAATTACTACAAGTAATTGAAAACGAAAATACAAATTTTCTTGGTAGAAGTAGGATGTAATCTACCACAGACTTACATTTTGTGTCCAGAAACAGTAAAGTGTTGAACGTTGGGGAAAATATGATGATTATGTCCGTCCAGCAACAATAACACGCTACTCACAGTAGGGGCTCTGCTTTTATAACATAACTTCATGCTAAGTCACAACGTTGAAATTAGTTCATACTTACCGACTTAGCCATAAGTCAGTAAACTGTCGAGATGATATCGTAATACTGGCCCTGTACTTTTAATTCGACATCTAATTTCAACTCTACTCTGAAATCAGGTTCAATCTCCCACCATCTGTTCCCAAGATCCAGACTGCTGTTCGATACGGAAAATCCCAAACAATAATAAGGTGAGCTATTCCCAAATCAGCGAAATGTACTTTCTGTGGGTGTCTTTCAACTCACGGAAAGTTCTCCTATGCCACTTCCCACTCTGAAATCGGGTCTTTCATTTTAATACGTTTCACAGCCATCATAAACTTCAAACAGTAATCGATGTTTCCTGAAACTTAACTTCAATAGTCTTTATTTTATTATCATGTGAATTATTGCTTGCCAATTTCAAAGCTGGTAAGAAAACTAATCAGTCCAACAATTCATTCAGAATGTTACTGTCAACAAAATCGATATATACTGGTGATAACTGGAGAGTGTCTTCTATTCGCGAACGTCAAGTGCATGCTCATTCTCTCCCTCACTGATATTTATGTCGTCATCATGATTCGCCATCACTTTTATCTAAATCAGACTTAGTGATATTGGTATATTTATATCCGTTGTAGTAGAAGTAGTTTTTTTTTTTTTTTTTTTTTTTTTTTTTTTTTTTTTTTTTTGGTACTGGGTTACCCCTGAGAATTTTAACCTATTTTTGTATTTTTGAAGATCGTATAATCTGCAGCCCGTTCTAGAAAGTTTAGTTTTAAACAATAGATTGTGCTATCTCCTCGTTCCCGATCACCATTTGTAAATGCTTAAATTTTGTTGCCTACTTTCTTGCCGCAGTGATAACGTCGGTTCCGTCAGATCACCGAAGTTAAGAGCTGTCGGACTGGGCTAGCTCTTGAATGAGTGACCATCCGTTCTGCCGAGTGCTGTTGGCAAGCGGAGTGCACTCAGCCCTTTCGAGGCAAACTGAGGAACTACTTGATTGAGAAGTAGCGGCTCCGGCCTCGTAAACTGACATACGACCGGGAGAGCGGTGTGCTGACCACATGCCCCTTCATATCCGCATCCAGTGACGCCTGTGGGCTGAGGATGACACGGTGGCCGGTCCGGTCGGTACCATTGGGCCTTCCAAGGCCTTTGCGGATAGAGTTTATTTGTATTTTAGTTTTTTAAATGCTTAAATTTTTCCCTTTGGACATGGACCTGTGAATCACCAATCATCCACACTCTTGCTATCGGATCAAATCTAATAGTGTATACAATACACTGCATTACCTATTTATCTACTTAAATATTATCTTTGTCAGTTTATCCCGTGTCTCTCTCACAATTTTATTTCATCACTCTCTCATTTCCGTCATCATATACCTCATACTATTCATCATCTTCTTCTGCTGCTTTCATCAATGCATTGTTTTCTTTAGCTTCAGCTTCTTTGTCGTAGTCTGTCTTTTCTCCTTCAAAATAGTTGTCCTTATTTAATAAATCTCCGTACTGGTTGAGAAAAGGTCTAAATACCGCTTCCAGTACAGACTCTCAAGATTCAGCCTACATTTTTTTGCAGTAACGCCAGTTCCGTGTCGAGATTTCGTTTATATTTCAGCTCCTAAGTTCTGACATGAACCTTCTGTCCAGTGTAACTGAGAGATATGTTGACACAACGCTCGTTCAATATCTGAACTGATAACAACCAAACGTCGCAGTTTATACCACAATAGAGAGCTGCTCAAATTTATCATTTGATGTCCAGAGAAATATAGTTATCTAAACTAATATGACACTGCCCATTATTTAATTCACCATCATTGCTTTTAACTTGATAACTATATGCACTCTCACTCCATGTCTGTTTGCACATTTCGAGCATACAATGTCATATGATTGGTATATACAGCCACAAACTGCATTCATCTTGTTGGCAAAGAATATTTACGTTAGCACTGCCTTTAATTAACTGTCTCAATAATTTGCTATATCTTTGACACCGATAAATGATATGTGCACATACTTGTGATCTGTAGAGAAGATGCCCTCATAGTATGCTTGTCGCAATCAATATTGTTGAAAATAAAAATCTCTTCTCACTTGAAAATGTGAAATCATACAGTTCTTCAGACACTTTACATAGAAACGTATTCTTACATTACTGAGGGGATTTGGATTATATATAGACCATTTTCGTGAAGGAGAAGGTTAATAATCACATGCGTCTTTCCACAGTTAAAACAACCAAAAATTCTATCTGAGAATAGATTTCCATATTCCTTGCGATTATGTGTTTAAAACCTGCTTTCATCGGTAATATGTCTGATGGAAAGTAGAAGTACACAGTTCTTGAATCACATCTTCAAACAAACTAAGGATTCTTCCATACTGCAGTAACTAATGCACAAAAGTATTGTCTAGGTTCTGGCACATTATTCTTGATATGAAATTAGAGCTATGGACAAGAAGAAGAAGGTGCAAGGTGGATCCATCCTTAATCGTGTGACTAACAGTTTATCCATAGGACTTCTTAAACATACTGCAGCCAGCAACAACGTTGACGGAACGAACGCAGCCCATTAATTGCAGGATTTAAGGAACTTGGCATCACTTATGCAGTACAACCAGACAGTTTGTCAGACAGGCATTAAGGACAACAGATTTTGGCCGAAGGACATGGCGTAGATTAAAGGCAAAATACGGTAAGCTCAGGAAAAGCTAAGTGCTTTAGCAGTAACTTGTATGATGAAAGCTAAAATGAAAGTGGTAACGGGTTGAAAAAGGCGGAGAGCAAGAAAAGAAAGAAGGAGTAGGAGAAGAAGAAGTAACGCATAGCAGCTGTGACATCTCGTGAAATTATTTTAGTTTCCTCAAATGCAAAATCACTCTGCAGAGAACATATATTATCCATCCCAAAAAGAGGTGGAGTGTTACTTCTTACTCCAATATTTGCTGCACAATTAGCACTTTGAGGATCATCTGGTGGTGTGATGGGGATTGCTGAGGTACTCCATTATGTAAAGCCCTTTTGCAAACAGATGAATAAAAAGCAAAGACGCAATCATGTAGTGTAAGCAGTAGCTATTTGTGAATGAAGTGGTTTATTTCCTCGACCAACTATGAATAATAGTTCGTAACTGACAAAAATGTTCTGTGTAGACAGTCTTCCAACCAGAGGATTTATTATATTGTCTTAGAGTATTATGATGAAAAACTGGAAACACCACCTTTTCGGGATGTGTTTATTAGAGATACTTTAACCACAATGCCTAAAAGATACAAGAGGGTGATGCCAACTTCCATACAGAAAGTGAAGCTGGTTCACATTGGGTATCTTACATGAAGAAGCGTGATGATGTATTTATATCGGATAGCTTCGACCATTTACCACCTCAAACAGAAATAATGTCATATTCCAAAAACTAAGCAATGAAGTACAACTACAGTCGCTTTCAGTCACCTAAAAGTCGGAGCTATGGACGCTATTATTTAACGGTTCTGAACTCTAGATAAATCAGCTAATCTTAAAACTTATTGACAGACTCTCAGAGGAAGTCATCGAGCATGGTCTAACGTTTAGCCTGTCTGGTAAAAACTCGATTATGACTCTTGTTTTTACCCCTAAGCTAAATTATCCTCATCGCACATACGAAATTTCTTTGTTAAATTTATTTACCTACAATTCTATACTGAATATTATATCGAGGAACAATAACTTCTACCTTTATTATCAGATAGGTGCTCAGGAAATTCTGGACAGAGTGTAAAAACGTGGAAGTTACGAACTCGATGACACTATTTTGACCATGTTGAGGCACATAGAGCACAAAACAGTCGAGAATGACTACGTACATATCTCAGAGACAACGAAAAGAATCCGTGTCAAACTGAACATCACACATTCTAAACTTCTAAAATGATCAGCAGTACATTCATTGACTTTAATATACATGACAATATATGCAGAATTTTAGGTCTTGGGAGACATGAACTGTAAAAGGAACCTTAAAGACAGACAGACTCCCACTTCATATTCAGAACGTTAATTTTCTATGCAGTTACTGAATGTCTTCTTGAGCTTCATTCCACAGTGCTGCTTCTAAAAACATGTTATCTAAGCACTGACCTGCAGTAGCACCTGGATATAAAATTGTGGAATCACTATATCCATTTATGTGCCAGTTACGATATGATACGCCTCAGTATTAAGTATATCAATTAGATATCAAGACGGAAAACTTGGGGATTTCGATGGTGAACAAATAACTGATAGACTACAGGTAAGGAAACGTGATGGGAATCGTATACGCTCGCCGTGAGCTTGTACTGATTCGCAACAGACAAGACAGTAAATGTAATATCTCAGATAGTGCAGACACCAAGACGGAAATTGAGCTCGAAAAAATGTACCAGGAAATTCCAGAAACGAATGTGCGAGAAAGAGCAGATATCATTGTGGAACATCTTAAGAAATGATCTAAGCCTCACTCGAGCATTCCCTCATTGTGATTTAATAGAATGTGTTCCATAAGGAATCAGAAGATATACATGGCAAATTAAACTGAATACAACTGTCCAACCAGCGTTTCGGACAAACAGAAGTCTGATTTCCTGTGAATGCAGCATATACAGTGAAGTAGACATAACAGAGTTGAAGTTATATCTGAATCTATCTAAAAATGTTCAATAGATGAATTTTTAGATATGAAGAAGTAACTGCAAAAACTTAATTATTTTGAGTAAAGAAAACTTACATTAAAGTGACCCTTTCCACATCATTATGAAATGTCATATTCATGATCTAGGGAACAAGGAATAATGTATGTATGAATTAGTCATTCGATTGTAGCAGAAAGAATACTGAGTAAGCGTTTTAAACTTAGTTCAAATGGTTCAAATGGCTCTGAGCACTATGGGACTTAACATCTATGGTCATCAGTCCCCTAGAACTTAGAACTACTTAAACCTAACTAACCTAAGGACAGCACACAACACCCAGCCATCACGAGGCAGAGAAAATCCCTGACCCCGCCGGAAATCCAACCCGGGAACCCGGGCGTGGGAAGCGAGAACGCTACCGCACGACCACGAGATGCGGGCTTTTAAACTTAGTCACTGTATTACACAGAGAGTACTAAGGAGAAGTTCCACTCATGGGTTTTACAGTGTTTCTGAAGGGCCCCATACATTTTGGTCACATCAACACGAAGGAAGACTGAAATCGTCCGTCAGAGAAAACTGAAATGCAGATACCTACACAGTTCCCAAAAAACACCACAGAATACTGCCTGTTTATTCAAGATTCAGTTATAGAAATTATATCAGCAACTAACTGGGTGACAAGGCGTATTCATATATTGGAGATTAATTCAGTGCATATGAATTCCTAAACAAGAAGTGACGTCATGATCATGTGGCTGGAAGTGTGACCATCTTGGATATTTGGACTATACGATAATGTTGAGAGTCACAACTGTTAGGCACTCTGTAACTCTCGTTACACATCTTGCTCAAAGTAAGGGGATGAAAATTTCTCTCATACTTAGGAAGGGCGTTGGATTGTGTGAGATTACCCACTGCTAGGTTTTCTTTTTTCCACACAAAATTTCACAGTCCTCTTTCATTACTGAGAATTACAGTGATAACGTACTTGTCGAATTTAGACACCTCATTATGACAAACGTCTGGTTCCTGAAGAGGGCAGCAGCCTTTTCACAGTTCCAGAGACAGTCTGGACGACTGACTGATATCGCCTGCTAACAAAGCAAATCGACGCTGCTTTGCTAGTACTACGAACAGCTGAAAACAAGGAGATATTAAAGACATAATTTTTGCCGAGGGCATGATGATGGCATCCTCTTGGGTGAAATATTCCGGAGGTATATTAGTTCCCAGTTCGAATATCCGGATGGGGACTACTCAAGAGGATGAAATAGAAAATCAAATAGGGGTAATGCAGGAGTATGTTTAGTATCGAATAAGAAGATACGGACAAGCTTATATGAAGGATATTGTAACCTCTACGACAGAATAATATAAATATGTATAATATTCACATTTAGCGTAACTACCCAACAGTGAAAATATGTATAGCATTGACATTTAGTGTAACTTCCCAACAGATAAAATAATTATACAATTATATCAGTCACATTCAGCGTAACCTCCCAATAAATGAATTCCGTAACCTACCAATAATACAATGTGACTAACCTCTCAATAAAATTGCCGCTCACTTATAACCTTTCAATAATGACTGTGAATTTAAACTTTTATATTTTGGACGTCAGCAGCGCTGCGTCATGGCCTTGAAAGATCATACTGAATAAATTGAAAATTCTTACCCCAATGAAGTCGCCGGATAACGCACATATATATCTGCTCTTATAATAAATTTTTCTGGCACAGCCCAGTGCAATGCTGGCCGATAGATTTGTCATGTATAAAAGGAAAGAACTTTACAATAATCGGGATGACCATGGATTGGAGAAATTAGTAAATTCTTTAAATTGAGATGAATGATTGTCAAAAGTTAATTTTTATAAAAAAGATTATTATTAAGAGATTTTTTAAACATTTACATGGGACTTGATATAACAATACTACATATGCGCGAGGCTGCTTTTACCTTATATTATATCGCTCAGACTCCGCCATAGCTCCCCACGACCGGCCCAGCCAACTTCATACACACGACTGCTCGCTACTAGCACTGCAACTGCTACACAGTTCCTACTGCATTCAACACTGCTCTCTGCTCTGAGATTCTCTTATAGCTTACATATCGCAGGCAGCGTGTGAGCAATCCATCGAAATTACATCTGCTCGAGTGCGCTAGCAACAAATTCCTTAATCATGGACCTCTTACAATACAGTGAACGCATTATCGTTGCCAGTACAGACTCGAAGCCCGCACCAATGACAGTAATATCAGTTTATATGCCAAATAGCTCCACAGATTATGAAGAATGTTTGATGATATAAAAGAGACTTTTCATGTAGTTAAGGGAGATGAAAATTTGTGATGGGGGACTGGAATTCGAAGTAGGAAACGAAAGATAAGGAAAAATAGTAGGTGAATATCGAATAGGGGAAAGGAATGAAAGAGGAAGGCGGCTGGTAGAGTTTTGCAGAGAGCATGATTTAATCATCGCTAACACTTGGTTTAAGAATACTGAAAGAAGGTTCTCTACATAGAAAACACCTGGAGGCACCGGAAGGTTTCAGACTGATTAGATAATGATAAGACAGAAATTTCGGAACTAGATTTTAAATTGTTAGACATTTCCAGTGGCAGATGTGGACTGTGAACACAATTTATTAGTTAGGAACCTTAGATTCATGCTGAAGGACGGCAAATGAGCCCAAAATTCCACTATGATAATTTAAAAAATTAGGTTGACAAGAAATGCAAAATGTCTAAGCAGGAATGCCTGTAGGACATATTTAAGGATTTAGAAGCATATTTCACTAAGGGGGATATAGATACTACCTACAGGAAAATTAAAGAGGCCTTAGGAGGAAAGAGAAGCAGCTGAACAATACGAAGGGGTCGTATGGAAAACCCGTCCTAAGCGAATAAGAGTAAGCTGAAAAGAGGAAGGAGTGTGTAGAAGGTCTACAGAAGGGAATGGAAATCGAAAGCAATATTATAAAATAGGACATACATGAAGATGATATAGGAGATACGGTTCTGCGAGATTAGGCCTCGGGAATTCCGCCAGAATTACTGATAGCGTGGGTTAGCCCTGACATAACTCTTACATTGGTGTGCAGGATGTATAGGACAGGCGAAATACCCTCACACTTCAAGATGAATTAATAATTCTAATTCCAAAGAAAGCAGTTGCTGAAAAGGGGAGAAAATCATCGAACTATCAGTTTAGTAAGTCATGGTTTCATAATACTAACACGAAATTTTTATGTAAAAGTGAAAAAACTTGCAGAGTCATACCTCGGGGAAGATCAGTTTGGATTCCGGAGAAAGGCAGGAACACGTGAGGCAATGCTCACCCTACGACTTATCTTATAAGACAGATTAAGGAAAGGCAAACCTACGTTTGTAGCATTTGTAGACTAAGAGAAAACTTTTGACAATATTGACTGGAAAACAGACGGCAATTGTAATAGTCGACAGGCATGAAAGGGAAGCGCCGATTGAGAAGAGAATGAGACAAGGATCGCAGCCTATCACTGACATTTTTCATTGTTTACGTTGAGTAAGAAATAACGGAAATAAAACCAAGATTTGGAGTAGGTTCAGGGAGATTTAACGAAAACTTTGAGGTTTGCTGATGACTTTGTAATTCTGTCAGAGATAGTAAATGATTTGGAAGAGCAGTTGAACGGAATGGGCAGTGCCTTGAAAGAAGAGTATAAAATGAAAATCAACGAAAGAGCAAACGAAGGATAATGGAATGTAATCGAATTAAATCAAGTGATGCTGAAGGAATTAGATTGAAAAACGAGGCACTGAAAACAGTAGATGACTTTTCAAATATGACAACAAAATGACTAACGACGGAAGGATATAAAATGTGGACTGGTAATGGCAAGAAAAGCGTTTATGAAGAGGAGAAATTTGTTAACGCTGAATATAGAATAAGTGTTAGGTAGTCTTTTCTGAAGGTATTTGTATGCAGTGTAGCTGTATATGGACGATAAACCGTTTAGACAAGAAGAGAATAGAAGCTTTTGAAAAGTGGTGCTACAAAAGAATGCTGAAGATTAAATGGGTGGATTACGTAACTAATGAGGAAGTACTGAACAGAACTGGGGAGGCAACGAATTTGAGGCACAAAATGATTAAAAGAAGGATCTGGTTGACAGGGTTACGGACATGTTACCACAAATTGACATGACAATATTGAGGACGAGGGCTGCCACTCACTTCTTGCACTTCGATTGAAATTTTTTTGTCTTATAAGAACCAATGACTGCTGACTTAAATGTGAAGTTGTTGGATCAGAGGTGACTTGAGTGTTTCTCATTTGATGCTAATGAGCGGAATGAAAGAAATGTAATGTTTCTTAACGCCAGTGACATTGTTACTGAACAGTAAAAGAAATGTAGAATTTTTATAGCGAAATCTATATAATGACGGCATTGACAGGAAAGCAAATTTTTGTAGGACAACGAGACAAAAGTAATGTTTTATAATAAAATTTATAAATAGACTAGTTTTTTTTTGCTCTGTAACATTTTATATAAAGAAACACTTTATTGTTGATACCGGATTGTAATGAGAACTATCTCTTGTTACTGCCTTCTTAGCAACTAGCATGAAAGCTCAAACAAATGAGAAATTACATTGCCGTGCACAAAGTTTATCCGGAGTAAGTGGTTGTTGCTCAAGGATTTTGAAACATTCATCAAACTGATTTGGCTAGCCTGATTTCAGATTCCAAAGAAAACTCGTGCTGTAAATATCTGTTAACAGTTATTAACGTAGTGCAAGCTACCAGTATTTTCCAAAAAATCGAGTGCGAAACTGCGCTTTTTCAAGCGATCATATCTCAGGTCCTGTACCATTTGTGTAGGCCTGCCTACTGGACAAATGAGCATACTGTGGCTTTCCTACAGTACAGGGTCAAAATTTAAACATTTCATACTTCCTACACCCCAGACGTATTGAGCAAATTAGTTGATTCTTTTACATCAAGTGTGGTCTTCGATGATTTATAAATACACCGGTTGCTCATTGGCGATTCGTCAGAAAACACCGAAAAACGAATATTTTTCGGTACCAAAATACCGGTTGTAGGGATGGCCACTTCTACAATTTCTTTACATGGTAAGTTATCGAAATTTTTACCATAATTTCTTAAGATGAAGCTCTAACCGAGCCTTGAAACATTTTTTGATACGACTGTCCGTTGGCCAGGTCTAGAGGTTCAAAGTTAGCGTGTGCATGTACGTAAGATATACACATAATATCCACTCTGAGGCGTAAATGTGGTTTTAACTGTCGTAATGAACTCATGGCAAGAGTTGTGGGATTATTGAAAGTGTTCTGGGGCCACACAATTACGTTTTCAATAGCCAGTTTTTCACCACTAAAACCTTACGACGCTCTGTCTCTCTATAATGGACACTTCACGCCTATACAGGCTGGCTTGACCCGCAAATAATTCGGTGGTGCCACCTGTCGGCATAAGCAGCTTACAAAAAGTGATTTTATGATCTGAAATTCTTTGTACTTGCAAATCAAGCATGGAATATATTGGTATATATTAGGTGTAGCATAAAAATGTTGTGCGTTTTCATGTAAAGTAGTGCATAATGAACCTGTCGGGATGAGAGACAGTTTTGTGTTAACCTTATATTAAGCATTCTTCTTTGTTATTTATAAATGTCAAACTATGTAAATGTGTTGAAGTTTATTAGTAAACCGCTAAAACTTTAATGACCTATAGAATTCCTTATATGTATGTACATGCCCCGATGTAACAGGGGAAATGAGGGAACCAGCCAAAAAATGCTTCTGTTGGCGCAGAAAAAAGGGAATATGCTCCTCTTTAAACGACTCTGACAGAAAGGTGGGGAACCAGCCGCCTTGATCCTAATTTCGCCATCCTCTCCAAAAAGTTTGGCATGAAAATATATTCGCACTTTTGTGTGTTCAAAGAGAGCAGCACAAACACAGTGACATTGGCACAGAGAGGAGACAGTGTGAGTGGTAGAGATACAGAGAGAGGAGACAGTGATAGTAGCAGAAAGAAAGTGGTAGTGAAGGAGGAAGAGAGATGAATGAAGACAAGAGCTGTGGGAACCAAAGAGAGAACTGAGGTGAGATAGTGGCAGTAAAAAACAAAGAGAAAAGGATGCGGACAGCAGCAATAGGAGTAAAAGAGAGAGAAGACAGTGGAAATGAAAGAGAGAGAGATGTCTGGAAACTCCCCCTCGCCCTCACCCTCCCCACCCACCCTCCCAAGACCAGCGAACTGTACTGAAGAGCCATCGTGTAGGGCCCCCCGAGCACGCAAAAGTCCCGCAACACGACGTGGCATGGACTCGTCTAATACTCGTATCAGGAGTAGTGCTGGAGGCAATTGACACCATGAAACCTGCAGGGCTGTCCATAAATCCGTAAGAGTACGAGGGGGTGCAGATCTCTTCTGAACAGCATATCCCAGGTATGCTCAATAATGTTCATTTCTGGGGAGTTTGGTGCACAGGAAAGTGTTTAAATTCAGAAGAGTGCTGCTGGAGCCACTTTTCAGCAATTCTGGACGTGAGGGGTGTCGCATTGTCCTGCTGGAATTGCCCAAGTCCATAGGAATGCACAGTGGACATGAAGACATGAACGGGGGTAGGTGATCAGACAGGATCCTTACATACGTATCAACTGCCAGAATCGTATGTAGACGAATCAGGAGTCCCATATCACTGCAACTACACATGGGCCACACCATTACTCGATGGACTCGGATAATTTGGGGTCTTTCGAGCCAACCTGACATACATTCTTATCGAAAAATAACTTCTCGATGCAAAAGGTTGGATAGATATATGTGTGCGCTATATGTTTCCATACACATTTTTAAAGTAGTACCTTCGAAGTTAACGAAGTACACTACAGAAAAATTTCATCTCCGTAAACAATTTCCAGACGTTTCCATGTACAGTAGATGTCACAATGTATATACAATTGAATTTTCAAACAGTGTAAATGCCTGTTAATCATTACAGCTTTTGTAGTTAAATAATACCTGTAAAATAATTAAATATTTACCTCAAAAAATCGACTGAAATATTGTACAATACCTACTATTCAATAGACGTAGAAGAATACATAATAAAATGTTTTGTATTACTGACGACGAACTTTTGAAATATGACTAAAATGTTTTGTATTTATATCATTATGTGTGATAATCAATTACTATTTTGTGAACCACTGAATGTAAAGGTGGTAGAAAAAGGGACAGTAATTTGAAATTTAAAATAAAATTTTGCGATAGGAGTAAACTGACAAAATGTGTCAGGCATTTAATAAATTAACCGCCTTCCACATTGGGGGCCATGTAACATCATAGATTAAGGGTCGACTTGCGACAGCAGTCGCACAACTTCCGTACGGGACGATAGACGCCGCCGCGAGCGCTAAGAGTGCATTGCGATCGCAGGCACGCATGTTGCGTACGGGCCGCGAGGTGCCGCCACGAGCGCAACCGCATATAAGTGCCGACGGAGTTCGGCCAGCTCTCATTTTGTTGGCATCTCATTTTTGCCTATTCTCTTATTTACTTAATTGCTTAGCTCTTATTCGTTTATGGCTCGTGTTATTGTGCTCTCTTTCAGTCATTCTGATTGTTTTGATTTACTCCCTATTGAGAAGTGCTCATTTTGGCATTTCACATTTGCATATTTCTCATTTTGCTAATAATGTGCTCCTTAGCTTCTTACAGTTGAATTGATTAACATAGTCTCATGTACTGTTTGTTCATTTCAGCATGTTCATATTTTGATGTTCTTTAAATACTGAAATAATTATCGGCAGCATTTCTTCCCTTAAACTTGTACGAAGTAATCTCGATGTAGGATTTGTTCTGTGACACAGGTGTAAGGTTTTGAATATAAATTATATATGAAACTGTGATTTCAAGGGAATTTATTTTTTCAGTTTGTACATCAGACGACAATTTTGTGATATGAGGGAGAAATTTGAGGGCGAACCCATAGAAATAGTCTTAAATGATCCCCTCTTAAAATAAAAATTTGTGTGACACTGAAAGACGTGACATTATAGGCACCGAAAATTTATATATATAAAAAACATACGTCACACAGCTAACCACACATATTTGAAACCAACTGAAAAATGTTCCTGTCGGCGCATAAGAAAACCGAAAATGCTCCTCTTTAAAAGACTCTGAAAGAAAAGAGGGATTACAGCATCCTCAATCCTCATAGCTTGCCAAAACCATTGACAAGCAAACGTATTCGCACTCTTATAGGACAGATCATTTAAATCCCTTCACCCAGTCTCACTTTAAAGTGAAGTGTTGATACTCAACGTGTCCCTCACATTGCCACTATCTATATATTTCTCTCCCAGTGATTGCTTTTCCTCCATACGGCACTTTCTCGCGGCTGTCTCTCCACTTGTCACTGTTCTCATCATTTTCTCTCTCTTCCTTACTGTCCCCTACTCCGCCACATTCACTGTCTCTCTCTGTCACACTGCTGTTGTCTTTGTCCGATTCTTTCTCTCTCTCATTTCCACTGAGTTACTTTCTCGCTTAGTCTGCTGTGCCTGTCGTCATTCACTGCTGTTGCATCAACACACACATAACTGAAGATGATTTGGTAGGGTTTCTAACACCTAATGCGGGAAACTTTAACACACCGGTACAGAAATAGGGAAATGTGAGCCGATTAATTCGTGTGAAGCGCCATAGAAACTGGTATAGGCATGTGTATTCAACTACAGAGATAAGTAAACAGGCGGAATAAGGCGCTGCAGTCAGCAGCGCCTTTATAAGACAAGTGTATGTCGCAGTTGTTAGATCGGTTACTGCTGCTGCAATGGCAGGTTATCAAGATTTAAGTGAATCTGAACGTGATGTTATAGTCGGCGCACGAGCGAGGGGACACTGCGTCTCTGGGGTAGCGATGAAGTGGAGATTTTCCCGTACGGCTATTTCAGGAGTGTACCATGAATATCAGGAATCTGGCAAAACATCAAATCTCTAACACTGCTGCCATCGTAAAAAGATCCAGCGAGAACGGGACCGACGACGACTGAAGAGAATCGTTGAACGTGACAGAAGAGCAACACTTCTGCAAATTGTTGTCGATTTCAATGCTCGGCCTTCAACAAGTGTTAGCGTGTGAACCATTCAACGAAACATTATCGCTATGGTCTTTCGGAACGGAAGGCCCACTCGTGTACCCTTGATGACTGCGCGACACAGTTTTACGCGTCGCCTGGGCCCATCAACACCGACGTTGCACTGCTGATGACTAGAAGCATGGTACATGATAGGACGAGTCTCGTTTCAAATTCTATTGAGCGGATGCATGTTTACTGGTGTGGAGAGAACCTCATGAATCCATGGACCCTGGATATCAGCAGGGGACTATTCAAGCTGGTGGAGGCTCTGTAATGGTGTGGCGCATGTGCAGCTGGAGTGATATGGGACCACTGATTCATCTAGATACGATTCTGGCAGTTGATACGTATGTAAGGATCCTTTCTGATCACCTACCCCCATTCATGTCTTCATGTCCACTGTGCATTCCGACGGACTTGGGCAATTCCAGCAGGACAATGCGACACCCCTCATGTCTAGAATTGCTACAAAGTGGCTCTAGGATCACTCTTCTGATTTTAAACACTTTCCTGTGCACCAAACTCCCCAGACATGAACATTATTTCAGCCATTCTGATTGTTTTGATTTACTCCCAATTGAGAAGTGCTCATTTTGGCATTTTACTTTCGCATATTTCTCATTTTGCTAATAATATGCTCCTTAGCATTTTACAGTTGTATTGATTAACATAGTCTCATGTACTGTTTGTTCATTTCAGCCTGTTCATTTTTTGATGTTCTTTAAATACTGTAATAATTATCGGAAGCATTTCTTCCCCTAACCTTGTGTAAAGTATTCTCGATGTAGCATTTGTTCTGTGACACAGGTGTAATGTTTGGAATATAAATTATATACGAAACTGTGATTTAAAAGGAATTTATTTTTCAGTTTGTACTACATCAGACGACAATTTTGTGTTATGAGGGAGAAATTTGAGGGCCGAAGGCATGGAAATAGTCTTAAGTGATCCCCTCTTAAAATAAAAATTTGTGTGACACTGAAAGACGTGGCACTGTAGGCACAGAAAATTTACATATATAAAAAATATACGTCACACTGGAGGCACCGGAGGGATTTCCCTTATGCCTATTTCTAAAGTAAGTTCACAATTTATTCATCAAAATAGGAGTTATATGTATATCTCTCTTTTTCTGGTAAAAACTGGTATTCTGCTAATCTGTCTGTTTTCTTTTTCGTGTAAACGACTGTATGAGCAATTGTAATTATAAATTGATTCTTCAAAATCGACGGTTCAGATGGTTAAACGAGGTACTTGGTGAGCAACATACTTCATTTTGTCCTAGTGGTTTATCTACCTGTAGAACACCCAGAGTAGTGAATAGTTTCCAATCGATACTTAGTGAACAATTTCCCTTTCATACGGTACGAAGCATAGCGTGTAGTGCTGTAGATAAGTGAAGCCACGGCCAAGTATAATCAAAACCGGCCGCCGCGTAAGCGTGACGGACATGCGTCCATGAATATTTTTCCGTATTTCGTGTGACGACTAGCCTAAGATTTGAAATTGACGTGTGTAATCATGGATTTAAAGGAAGTAGGTGAAGTACAATTGGAGACTAGTGAGACTGAGGAATTAGAAGTTGTTGAAAATCTTTCCAGTGTACAAAAGCAATTACGAATCATGACGAGTACCATCTCCGCTATATTTTTTCAAGTAGGTGAGATGAATAAAAAACAGGAAGCCGTGTCGGTACGAGTAGATGACATACATAAAAGTCAGGAAGCCGTGTCGATACGAGTAGATGACATACATAAAAGTCAGGAATCAGTGTCGGCACAAGTGGGCGAAATGTCTCGTAAGATAGGGCAAATTTCTCAAAATCAAACACAAATGGCTCAAGAAATAATAAATCTCAGACGCGAACATGAGGACGCGGTCAGAGACTTAAATTCGGATGTAAAACAGTTAAAAGGAAATCAAGGTACTCTCGAGGTCATAGTAAATCAACTGCCTACGACACTCGACGAATTGTCATTAAAGCATACGGAAATATCTGTAGAAATAGATTCTCGGGTAAAGGAAGCCGTAAATTCCATTTCAAAAGAACATGAAAGACAATCGATAGATCCAACTGCTCAGATTTCTGAAGTAAAAATGCAAATTACTCGGGAATTATCTCAATGGCGAAGGGGAGTAAACGATCAATTAAACAAATTTAGTAATGAGCTTACCGATATTAAAGAGGTAGTCAAGAGTGATGTTTCCACGCCGACACGTGGAGAGAACGTAGTAGATGCTAGTACACAAAAGCGGAGGCAAGCCACCGAAGTAAATTCTGAGGTAACTCGGGATCAGGAATCATATTCATTACCGGGGGCTACGACACCTTATGTAAATGTCATTATGGAGGAAAACGTTATCAAACACAGGAGGGGTCAGTCACTCTCACCTGACATGAGTGGGGTGCATCCAGTAGTATTTAATTCGTTCTTTTCGTCGCATGTTACCCACAAAATGGACGGAATTACAAAAGATGCGTTATGTAAGTGGATTCATGTTAAATGATGCGGCCTTGTGGGCCACTGAAGTCATTGAAAAATGTTCCACATATGACGAGTTTGAAGAAAGGTTTCTCGCGAAATATTGGTCTTTAGGGGTACAGCAACGACTTCGTGAGGCTGTATTGAACCGCGAGCAGTTTAATTATAGCAAAGGAACGCACCGAAAGTATTTCGAGAAGTATCTAAATAAAACGAAATACTGGGACGAGCCAATTTCGCATAAAGATTCGTTGAGCATTCTTAAGAGTAAGATGCCTGTTGATACACGCGAAAAATTAATTCCCGCCCCAAACACAAACATTGATGAGTTTATGCCCATCCTAGATGAAATTGATATGATGCAGGGGGATGTGCGGGCAAGATCTCTAAATCAGTCAGTCGTGGAGGAATGGAAATTTCAGCGTCGCGAGCCGGCTGGCAGAGAACCCAGCTCGGCGTACCAAAGCCAAGACGAGAACAACGCATGTGGCTACGGTAGAACAGGCTGGTGGGAACGAGGTACTGCGGATAGGAGGCAGGAACGTAGGTTCCCTCCAGGATACTACAATAATAACGAAACGACACAAAACAGAAATCAAGGGAGAAAGAATACCAAGACACAAAACCCGATAAATCAAAACTGGCGACATCATCCGCCACCAATAGTAATCGATGAAGTAAATGATACCGAAATGTGGCCGATTTCTCAGCCAGCGGAAAACAAATTACCGCCGCATTAAGTCCCGAAGTGCAGGCGGGTGGGCGAGATAAGGACGATTCTGATTTAAGAATAAAAATGTTAAGGTACAATGTTGGCACTGACATGAGAAAAAGCATGCGGTTATAAAACCTGCCGTTAAAATATTAATCGAAGGTATTTCAGTGAACGCAGTATTTGATACTGGGTCTGATATTAATGTGATTTCTATGGACTTATTTAGACAGATCACTAAAGTAAAACAGGTGCCAATATTGCCAGTTAGTAATTGTAAGGGTTTGGGAGCGATTGGAGGGAGAAGTAGAAGCGTGAAAATACAAGCCCAATTAGAGATAGAATTTGGAAATGTAGCGATTGAATGCACGTTCCTCATAATTGATGCGCTGATAGTGTACTGGATTTTGGGGTTTTATTTTTTGCAAGAAAAGGATGCGAAGATCGACTTTTGTGAGTTGAAGGTCAAACAGAAAATCGTCTCTCTAAAATTACTGAGGATAACCGACACACATGGAAGGTTTTGCCTGGGTATACAAATGAAGCTCATTTCAAAAAATAAAACTACAGGCTTAGGGAATCAGGTTCAAGAAATAAAATCTGACCGACATGAACAAATGTTAAAAATAGTCTCTGAATCTTCTCAGCTGTCCTCAGAGTAGCGTTCTGAATTGTTTAAGGTTCTTGTGAAATATTAATGAGTATTCGAAGAAAAACCTGGTGCGATTAGGGGATATGAATATAGGATTAATGTCATGCCACATAAAACCTTCTGTCATAGTTTGTACCAAGTACCATGCACAAAAAGGAACGCAGTTAGTAATGAAATTCAAAAGATGCTTGCATGTAACATCATAGAACCATCCGACAGTTCCTATTCGAGCCCCTTACTTGCTGTAGACAAACCAAATGGACAAGTACAGCTAGTTCTCGACGCAAGAGAAATCAATAAAATTATAATACCGGTGAGAACAAGACCCAAGAGTATAGACGAATTGATACAGAGATATCATGACGTAAAATATTTTTCTAGCCTCGACCTCCAAGCTTCCTACTGGCAAATACCTATTGCGGCACAATCTAGGAAATATACAGCCTTCATTCACGCAGGAAGAAGTTATCAATTCAAAGTTTTACCATTCGGTTTAAATATGAAAAGCTCAGGTGTCTTTATTGCGGCACTTGCTGAAGCGTTGGGTCCTGAACTTATGAGTAAGATATCACTGTTTGTAGACGACATTTTAATCGCCACAAATAGTTGGGAGGAACATATGGAAATATTTGAGAATGTATTAAATAAGTTTTTGCACGCTGGTATTACAGCTAATCTGTGTAAATCGAAGTTTGCACTAGAGAAAATTAAAAATCCAATGTGGGATTAGGATCATGTCTGCTCCAAGTTCAAAATATTGATGGACAACCCACCTTTTGCACAATTGCATTTACGAGTAGGACTTTAACCTCATGTGAACAATCTTACTACACTACAGAATTGAAACTACTTGTCATTCTGTGGTCGTTCCAAAAATTCCATTATTATTTAGCTGGTGCACATACCAAAGTCTATTGTGATCATAAGACGCTAAGCTTTTTGCATGCACGACTTGCCAGGTGGTCTCTTGCTTTGCAAGAATACAGTTACGAGATAGTGTATATCAGTGGTAAGGACAACATTATTGCTGACGCCCTATCTCGGATGTCCCAAGGACTAAACGAATATTCCCCATCCTCAGATCTAACATTGGAATTTAACGTGTTTCTAATGAAAGATGAGGCAAATAGACAGTATTTTATTGACTTAGGTAAAAATATAGCTGCATTGCAAGATGCCGACCCTCGGTGGAACTCGGTTAAACAGGAGCTATTGACAGGTCGTAATCCAAAAATCAGCAACCATTATAGATTTGAAAAACATGTGCTATTTTATAGGAAGAATCCTACATCTGAAAAATGGTGTGAATGTATTCCGGTTGATTGTCTAGACCAATTAATATGGTATACCCATAACACCTGGGGGCACTTTGGGGTTATTAAGTGTGCTAATAAAATTGGGACATGTTATTATTTCCCCAATCTTAGAAAGAAAGTCCAGAACTTGATTCGCACTTGTGTAATTTGTCAAAAGGCGAAAGTCATAAATATATGTAGAAAAGGTGAACTACATCCAATATTACCACACTCTCCATTTGCAGATTTTAGCGGTCGATTTTTGTGGGCCATTCCCAGTAGCCAGGGGTGGTGCAAAATTCTTAGTGGCATTTTTTGATGTTTTTACGAAGTACTTCAGAATTTGTTCTGAAGTCGGCCAAAAGCTCTTCCATACTTCGAAAATTAATTGCTGATTTTATACCACACATGGAAAAACCACAAGCGATATTGTCAGACAATGCGACCACATTTATCTCATCCACGTGGAAAAGATGTTTGGCCGCTCTACAAATTAGGCAGATACTTGTGTCCAAATATCATCTGGAAGCAAACCCTGTCGAAAGGGTGCTTCGTGAGTTTAATAAATTTGTAAGGACATATTGCCATAAAAATCATACTGCTTGGGTCAGTTATGTAAAACCCTTTCAGGAAATTGTAAATAATCTTACGCATTCGGCGACAAACCACACTCTAGAAGAGCTCATGTTTAAAAAGCCCGAACAAAATGAGTGGACAGAAATTTGGCCGAAATTTGCAAATCAAAGCATCTCCTTTGACGAAAAGATCAGGCAGGCGACCATTTTTCTACATCACCAAGCACAATTGAGGAAGAAATATTTTGATAACAGGATAACTGGGAAAAGAACAATCTTAGTCGGTGATAAAGTCCTGATTAGAAGTCATGTGAAATCGTCAGTATTGTCAAAAAAGAATAAAAAGTGGCAGCTATTATATACTGGACCTTTTTTTAATAGAGAATATACCCCATCCCGGCGTGTATTTATTTGTGTATCCCAGTACCCTTAAACAAAAGGGACTATATCCTCATCAGGACATTAAAAAGTGTATAGATTAAAAAAAAACACAATGGCTGTACAGATAACCATCTTGGACTCAACATCGTATGTTGTTACTAATAAATTTGCTCTTTCACAGTTTTATTCAAAATTTTCAGCTAAACACGTTAACTGCCTAAAGATGTTTCCTACACTCTTAAAAAAATTAAGTACAACACCTAAAAATTGATTATATTATGCGATATGCAAAAGTACAGGAAGTCATAACGAAATAATGTAGTATCGAGGTAGCAAATTTTCTACATAAAATTTAAGTGTGTCAAGTTGAATTTTGTAAAGATGCTTCCAGTAAAATATTGATAAAACAAATATTTCTAATGCAAAGGAATGAGGATAATGTAGTGTAAGGAACAATATAAAATGTTATTTTTCTTTAAAATAACTACTAAATAAATATAAGACCAGCTGTAAAATTGTCTCTAATAAACAGGACAGTTAGGTCACAAATAGTGGAAACATAGCATGAGACAAAATCTTACGAGAGTTATGGTTCTCTATATGCATATCAATACAAGAAAAGACTCGGAAGAGTCAAGTACTTTCAATTTGTAATTCACGAAAGATAAGTTACTTACACTCATTCAGGAATACTCTTCTCTCCTTTTTTTCTTTTAATAGATATGAATATGTACTATTTTGTATATATATCGTTTGAGACTAGATATGAGATGCAAAAAGACAAACAAAAACAGTCGTGTCAATATAAACCTCACTACAAGAACGATATTGACTATAGCTAATAGCTTTGTGAAGATAAGCAAAACGACATGATAACAGTCGCACAAAATTCGTAGCGCCTATAATTGGTAGTACTTACATTCTGAGTAGTGATAAGTCCAAAAAGGGCAAAGAAACAAGGAAATATGTATAATGGACATAAAGTGCAAAAATTGTTTTTATGTTTCTATGTCTAAACAAAAGAAAATACCTTTGTCATAGGAGAGGTAAACGATGTACCCTATCGACAATGAGTGATGCACCATTGCTTGACCTGAGGACCTTAACAAAAAGGGCAATATTCAAAATTTCTATGTGCTATTGGACCACTTCTTTAACCACACTCGAACTATATCAATATCCAGTATATGTTAGAGATTTGATGTTTTACCAGATTCCTGATGTTCATGGTACACTCGTGAAATAGTCGTACGGGAAAATCTCCACTTCATCGCTACCCCAGAGACGCAGTGTCCCCTCGCTCGTGCGCCGACTATAACATCACGTTCAGATTCACTTAAATTTTGAAAACCTGCCATTGCAGCAGCAGTAACCGATCTAACAACTGCGACATACACTTGTCTTATACAGGCGCTGCTGACTGCAGCGCCTTATTCCGCCTGTTTGCTTATCTCTGTATTTGAATACACATGCCTATACCAGTTTCTTTGGCGCTTCACGCGAAATAATCTGCCCACATTTCTCAATCTCTGTACTGGTGTGTTAAAGTTTCCCGCATTAGGTGTTAAAAACCCTAGCAAATCATCTCCAGTCACGTGTGTGTTCATGCGATAGCAGTGATTGACGACAGGCACAGCAGACTAAACGGGAAAGGAAGTCAGTGGCAATGAGAGAGAGAAAGAATTGGACAAAGACAACGGCAGTGGGACAGAGAGAGACAGTGAATGTGGCAGAGCAGGGGACAGTTGTAAGGAAGAGTGAGAGAAAAGGATGAAAACAGTGACAAGTGGAGAGACAGACGCGAGAAAGTGCCGAATGGAGGAAAAGCAATCACTGGGAGAGAAATATATAGATAGTGGCAATGTGAGGGAGATGTTGAGTATGAACACTTCACTTTAAAGTGAGACTGGGTGAAGGGATTTAAATGATCTGTCCTATAAGAGTGCGAATACGTATGCTTGTCAATGGTTTTGGCAAGCTATGAGGATTGAGGATGCTGTAACCCCTCTTTTCTTTCAGAGTCTTTTAAAGAGGAGCATTTTCGGTTTTCTTATGCGCCGACAGGAACATATTTCAGTTGGTTTCAAATATGTGTGGTTCGCTGTGTGACGTATATTTTTCTTTCAGTGTCACAAATTTTTATTTTAAAAGGGGATCACTTAAGATTATTTCCATGGTTTCGCCCCTCAAATTTCTCCCTCATATCACAAAATTGTCGTCAGATGTAGTAAAAACTGAAAAAATAAATTCCTTTGAAAGCACAGTTTCGTATATAATTTATATTCAGAACCTTACACCAGTGTCACAGAACAAATCCTACACCGAGAATACTTTACACAAGTTTAAGGGAAGAAATGCTTCCGATAATTATTACAGTATTTAAAGACCATCAAAATATGAACAGGCTGAAATGAACAAACAGTTCATGAGACTATGTTAATCAATTCGACTGTAAAAAACTAAGGAGTATATTATTAGCAAAATGAGAAATATGCAAAAGTGAAATGACAAAATGAGCACTTCTCAATTGGGATTAAATCAAAACAATCAGAATGGCTGAATGAGAGCACAATAACACGAGCCATAAACGAATAAGAGCTAAGCAACTAAGTAAATAAGACAATAGGCAAAAATGAGATGCCAACAAAATGAGAGCTGGCCGAACTCCGTCGGCACTTATATGCGGTTGCGCTCGTGGTGGCACCTCGCGGCCCGTACGCAACACGCGCGCTTGCGATCGCAATGCACTCTTAGCGCTCGCGGCGGCGTCTAGCGGCCCGTACGCAAGTTGTCCGATTGCTGTCGCAGGTCGACCCTTAATCTATGATGTTACAGCTGCTCAAATAGTCTAAAACTGGTACTGAAATTACACCTCCGTTTAGAAAAATATACAGAAGAACTAATAATATTCCAAATCTGTCATAAACGTAGTTAGGTAAGGAATTTTACAACACTCATTCAAGGGGCTAAAAGAAAAAACAAGTTAGATTAATCATTATTGATAACTTTCCACCAAGAAAACTTCAATTGTGGAGTGATCCAACAGAACTCTTAAAAGTAAGATGTTAAACGTTTGATGCTCAGGGTTCTTTCAAATGGATTGATATGGTGCAATATCTAATCAGTCATTATAATTACACAAAACGTAGAACAATTACTATGAGACATTTTGATGTGTAAAGATTACATGCTTTTGTCTACTGTGCATAATAAGACCAAAATTATAGATACACAAGAAGCTCAAGCGGCAGTTGTCGAATTTGTTAGTAGTAAACATACGTCGATTTTCAAGAACGATTTCACCCCGACTACTCCGCTGAAACATTAAAAATTGATGTAGTTCAGGATATAAACTCAAGATCTTATCTGATGGACGATTTCATGCCACGACCTGTAGTAGGAGGTGCTACAGTATGTAGTAACAACTACGTAACACATATCTAGCTAAGAAAAGTGTAGAAAATTGTACAAATGGCTGTGTGTTGATGAAACATACAATTCTTGGCCTATTTTGTAAGAGATAACATGAGGAAGAGAGAGAGAGAGAGTGATGACATGATCACAGTTTTCGATGTACACATTTTTATAAGTGAAATGTGAAATAACAGGTGTTTGCATGTGTGTGTACGTCTGTGTGTGTGTGAGTGAGTGGTTGTGTGTGTGTGTATGTGTGCGTGTGCGTGTGCGTGCACTGAACGACGTCAATTCACACAATTTAGGTGAAGACGGTAACATAATGAGAATGAATTTCTCATTCTGCAGCTGTATGTGCTCTGAGCATGAAACTTCCTGGCAGATTAAAACTGTATCCCAGACAGAGACTCAGACTCAGGAACTTTGCCTTTCGCGGACAAGTGCCCGACCAAATGAGTTACCCAAACACGAATCACGAGCCGTCCTCACAGCTTTACGTCTACCGATACATCTCCTACCATTCAAACTTGGCAGTAGTTGTGCAAAACTTGAGGGAAGTTTGGAGGATAGGAGATGAGGTACTGTCGGATGTACAGCTGTGAGGACGGGTTGTTAGTCATGCTTGGGTAGATCCGTTGGTAGAACCCCTTGGCCATGAAAGGCGAAGGTCCTGACTTAGACTCTTGGTCTGGCACACAGTTTAGTCTGACTGGTGCTTTCATGTCAGCACACACTATGCTTCATTCCCCAGGCTGTGGCTAATCCATATCTCCGCAATATTCTTTCTTCCGAAGTGCTGCTCCCGCAATTTTAGCAGGAGAACTTCTGTTACATTTGGAAGGTTGTAGATGAGGAACTGACGGAAGTAAAGCTGTGAGGAGGAGTCGTGAGTCACGCATGAGTAGTGATACGTGATTCGTTAGTCGTACCACACTTACACAGTATATCTTAAATACCACGAAATAGGAATCGGGATGGAATCATGATTTTATAATTAAGACACTTTACTGGCATTACGCTTTTTTTAATAAAAGTAATAATTTGAGGATTAATAATTGTGGACGAGCCACTAGATAAAACCTTACAAATACAATTACAAACCCAACGTACTCAGTACTCTAACAAACAATTCCAGATTAAAAAAAGGGGGTTACTGACAAACTTGAGAACTTCCAACTGTCATATAGGACTTCCCTAAAAATAGATATAAAGAAACAATTACAGGTAAAGGGTGACTTAATAACACTTGAGCACTAGTGCCAATCTAAGATGCCATTACATAACATGATAGAATAACCTAATTAGAAAAAAACTACAACAGAGACACTGATCTTAAAAAAGTAAATGTTTACGTACTCAGACGTGCTAATAAGAAAATTACTAGAAAAAGCTGCACCAGGAACTCAGCGGATGCTATGTAGTTTTAGGCTTGGTCAGTTGTCAGTTCGTAGTGTTTAAGAGAACAAGGTCATATACAAACAGGTTACATACAAATATTTATCTACCAGCTTAACCTGCCTTGACGGGAGGAAGATAAATACTAAACTTTGGAAGGGGATGTGTGACCATCTCCGGTAGTGGCCGGGTTCTTAAACACTGCCACGCCAAGGCGCTGGCACAATTAAAAGTTTCTGCCCCAAGCACAAAGACATACCAATAACTCTGAAACATAGAAACACTGGGCATAACCTTTGACTCACACATGAACAACTGTATTAATAGAGTGCAGGCTTTAAACACAGCAACATAAAGTCATTTGATTGCAAGAGACACACAAAAAAACGAGAAAATGTTCAAATAACGGCACCATTTAACTAGGGTAAGAAAGTCTCCCATAATAAAAATAAAATTTAAAATCTCTGAGTGCGTCGGAGAACAGACAATTACGACGGCTTACTCCGTATCAGGTACACAATACGAGGGAGCGGGTTCCACAGCTCCACAGCTTCACTGCTTCCCTTCAAATTTTGTTCCCAGCAAAGACACAGAACTTGTACCTCCAAGCTGGTCATGTCGGCAAAACGCCCAACCAATTTCACACCACAACGTGTAACGGTCATCACACTCGTTCGGCACCCGTTGACACTCGTCTCCCCCGCGAATTACTCGAGATCTCGAGGGTTCCCGTCGAAGGCTAACAACCAACTCGCTTCGCCTGCGCAGCCGCTTGATAAGACACGCGAAAAGCAAAGATAGCTTACCTCAACCACAATCCATCTCAATGATACATGAACAAACTAAGACTGGCACCAGCTCGCCACGGCTCAACTAGCTCAGATGGTAGAGCGTTTCCTGTGCATAGCAAACGTCCCGTGTTAGGGTCTCGGTTTGGTACAATTTTATACTGTAGTACTGACAATATCTTTTTTTGAACATGGCGCCATTTTACACAATGCAAGGAAGATGAAACATTTTTCGATATGGATATATTGTATACTTTTGAACATGGCGCCATTTTTACGCAGTCAAGTACTTCGAGAGCTACGTTATGTTGGGTGTATCATGCCCATTGCCTACTACACACTGACTGGTTGGAGAGGGAACGGTTGAGGACAGAAAGGGGAGGACAGGAAGGAGGGTCGGGTGGCATGATGACATCACTGAAACGGGACGAGGCATCTCCCATGATGATGATGAAATGATGATGATGACGATAATGATGATGTCGTAGATAAGGAATGTGTGGATTGTGTTCACATTACAACATTGGGTTACATGACAATAAGTGTGTCCAAGTCCCTATAAATATATCACTATCGAAGTCGCTTATGCCAGTGGATTTCTTCACTTGCGGTCCGTATCATCGCTACAATGATTTCCCATTTATCTCCGCTCCGCTTATAAATTTTCCTTGTCGTGTCACAGCTCGCAACTCTACCGGGAGACGTTCAGTCTCCTATTGGCAATAGTGTAAATGATTTAGATCATCGGTATATTGATGGTGTAGCTCTTCCTGGAACTGGCTCCGTAAGTTTAAAAGAGACAAAACGAATAGATGATAGCAAAAATACACAGCGAAATCGACAAACGGACTGCACAAGGCGGACAAGCTATTTTTAGATGATAATCTTTTACTTAATGCTTTATTAATACTGTTAATAATAATACATTTTTCTCCCTTTGGGTCAGTATTCTTCAAAATGGTTTTATATAAGATGACCTGAATTCGTCTCTTTTTCCAATCTCTTCATCGAAGTCATTCCCAACGTCTTAATTATGTGTTTCCCCTCTACGACCCACTGTATCGTTATGGAAGTTATTCGCTGAGGCCTTTACCACACATTTTACCATGCTTTCTTCTATCTAGTATTTTCCAGATATTTCTAACCCTGATGATTTTTAAGAGTGCCACCTGATTTATCTGTTCATTTCATTTTCAGCATCATTTTGTAGCATCACGTACTAAACGGTTCGATTCTCTTCTTCTCTTTGTTTCCCACAGGCCATGATTATCTTTTATATTAGCTATGCGACAGACGTATATTCTCAGAAATTTCTTTCTCATATTCTGTGCTTTATACGCTTGATATTATCGACTCCTTCTGGTGAGAAGCGAAATCTTTGTCTTGCTATTCTGCTTCGTATGTGCCCCTTCGTTCAGCCATAATACGTCATATTGCTTTGAAAATTCTTTATTTGGATTACAGCCAGTAGCAAATCTTGTTAGATACAGTCTTCCTCTGAGATTTAATCCCACTTCAAATCCTTACGTTTACTTGTTACATTGCTTGTTCAGTATACGTGTTGAACAGAATAGCACAAAGGCTGCTTCCCTTCATTCCGCCGTTTCATATCCAACCGCTTCTCTCTTAGTAGTCCATACTTCTTGTTTCGTCTTGTTTCTTGTACACATTGTATATTACTATCTTCCCCTACACCGTATATCTATTTTACTTAAGATTTCTAAGTTCTTGCACAACTTTCTCTAGGTCGGCAAATCATTCAAAGGTACCTCACTTTTTCTAATCTTTGCTTCATTTAGCAAGCGTACCATCTGAAATCCCTTTCGTGAGCCTTTACCTTTCCTTAAGCTAAATTCGTCGTCAGCTGTCATATATCTTAAGTTTTCATATTTATTCCTAGTGTGTTCTGGCCATCAACCTTAATTCAAGAGCTGTCAATCTGTTCGTACGACAGTTATTGCGTTACCTGCTCAAGCCATCTTCGTGATTTTGAGACTCATTTCCTCCGAAATTTCCGATAGCATGTCACCGTTATTATATATTCTGCACCTTAACCTGAATAATCGTTTGACAGCTACTTTTTCCTATCAGTTTGGTTATAATAAAGATAATTACCTGCCCCACTCTACCTCATTTGATCCGAGGTCTTTCAGAACATTTTGAAATACTGGCTCTCACTCCAGATCCGTACATCCTTCGAATCAGTATCTTCTTATTTTTATATCACGTTAGGAGGTAACTACTCCTCCTGATACAAACCGTTACTGCCCTTTTCCACATGTCTGCCATCTCTTCTGGATTTAATAGTTGAATTCTTTCTTCACTCTAAATGTTGATAGGCTTTTCTTTTAAATGATCCTAAATTTTATTTTCACTTTTATTTTGCGATTTCTTCGTGTTGTAGTTACAGCCATCTCGCTTTGTGTGCATAGTAAATAAAAAAAAGCACAGAGGTGCATTGGAATAAAAGGAGGCACATAATAATTAAATCGTAATTTCGAGACGTGACCACGGCGAAGACAGTGTCCAATTTTAAATTCTCCTTTGATTTTAACTTTAAGAAAAACTGTTGTAGGATATTTGCTTCCACTTCTTTTCCTCTTTTAAAATATATTATTTATCAGATATTCTTGGTCTCTTCTTTAAAAATCTATAAATAGCGCGTCATCTGCTCTTCATAGATCGTATTAGTTAATAAAAAGGTATAGCGCTGTGTTTGACTAGCTGATGGATTATTGTTCTGAGTGTCATTCTGAATTAGCAAACATCGCTGACATGGCGTGACAGAATTTATGGACGTAATTCGTGTAAATAGGTGAATACCATTGCGGTCATATGACATACAGGACGTATGACCCGTTCAAAGACAACATTTTACCTGGAGGACTTTGTGCCAAGTACAGATATTGCTACCTAAGACAAGTATGTGACCATATGATTATGACAACAACCAGAGTCTAAACTGTATAATAAGTGTTTAAAACTCCAGTTGTTAGGGATGTGTACTTCGGGAAGTTCATTTGAAATTGTCTAATAGTGTATTATCGTGCAGGTTCTTTACAGAGGTACAATTGCTACACAAGGAATTTATCTGGTCACATAGCAATAAACATGAATAATTAAAGTGCTACATTTGCCCAGAACAATTTCAGTGGGTGTCCATATTTTCTTGTTACAGGTCGACTGCTGCCTTTGTTACCTTCACCCTACTTTTTAGCAACAACTGTTTCGGGGAGAATCCTTTCGTAGCATTCATCGGGCATGGATCGCTGCAACTAGCTGCTTCATACACTGCTCATGTTGTTGGAAATAGATTTGGAAGGCGGATAACACACTGCCTCGTGCTATTGGCTGCTGGTTTGTTGTGCATCATCCTCATATGCTTAACCGCAGGTATCTCTTTATGTAATCCCTTCTTGCATGTTTCCTATCAGAAACTGATTTATAAATACCTTTAAAGGAGTTTAAGCGTGTAATATTATTAGACTGTCCTTTAGAAGTATTTATTAGCACTCTTTAAAGTGTACATATTTAGAATTGTGTTATCTCAACAGAATTGCACTTTTTCAGCACACTCAACCCAGTGGATCATAACTACACTTTCTCTTGTGCTACTCTTCTGCTGTGACTGCTCATATTTACTCACAAATATACAGAGCTTGGAATTGCATCCAACGAGTTTACGACAGATAGGCATCGCAATTGAATACGTCTTTGTTCAATGCAGTATGAGTGTTCCACCTTACGTTGCTCACTTGGTATGTGCTTCACTTACTTAAAACAATTCCATTAGTACATATATAGAAACTGTGGCGTAAACTAGGTCTGTCTTAGATATTAGACTACTACTTATTGTAATCACAAACTCATGAATCGAAATACGAAAGTTGAAACTTTAATAGTGGCAACTATTTATTCACAGCTCGTACAAAATAGATACGTGTTTCAAAGTTTTACTGACCTTCAAAATAGTCACCAGCATAGTGTATAACCCGTTGCCAGCGATGTGGAAGTCGTAGGATACTCTTATCGGTGCCAGTTGCGTTGACAGTTCGAGCGGCGCGGTCTATTTCCCGACGAATTTGTAGCAATTCTGAAACGAGTGCCGTGAAGTGTTCAGTTTAGAAATCGAGTTGACCTTACGAGGGCTTAAGTCAAAGGAGTGCAGTAGGTGGTATAGCACTTAGCAGGCCCATCAGTCAAACAAATCAGTAAAAGGGTGCACTGTACGTGCTTGAGCAGTGTCCTGCAAAATGATGGTCAGGTACTGCAGAAAGTGTCATCACTTATGTCTATATGTTGTTCATTTTTGGAACACACTCCCCTGACTTACGCCCTCGTGAGTTCAACTCAGTTTTTAAACTGAGGGAAACACTTCACGGCATTCGCTTCAGAACTGCTACAAATTCGTCGGGCAATAGACCGCGCCGCTCGAATTGTCAACGCAACTGGCACTGCGAAGAGTATCCTACAACTTTCACATCGATAGGAAAGGGTTATACACAATGCTGGTAACTACTTTGAAGGTCAGTAAAACTTTGAAAGACATATCTATTTTATACGAGATGTAAATAAATTGTTGCCGCTATTAAAGTTCCAACACTCCTATTATTCCTCCTCCTACTCCAACCGTGCAACACCTCAGTGACGGTAGCCAAGACTCACTATGGAATGAACTGCAGTAAATTCTTTATGCAGGAGACATCCGTGATCGACCATACCTTTCACAAAAATCCACACACGTCAATTACAGTCAGCGTGTATGTTGGCGTTTGACGAGTTATCCTGGAATCCTGTGTTTATAAGACTTTCATTTGTGCATCCTTTGTTCAAATGTTCAAATGTGTGTGAAATCTTATAGGACTTAACTGCAAAGGTCATCAGTCCATAAGCTTACACACTACTTAACCTAAATTATCCTAAGGACAAACACACACACCCATGCCCGAGGGAGGACTCGAACCTCTGCCCGGACCAGCCGCACAGTCCATGACTGCATCGCCATAGACCGCTCGGCTAATCCCACGCTGCGCATCCTTTGTGCCCCGGTCAAATTTATTGACTGTACTCTATCCACAAATCCAAAATAACCATTTTAGACCGATTGATCAGGGTCATCTTGAAAAAAAAAAAAGATTCGTTATTGTGTATTTTATAGTCATGAGCTAAGTAAAAATGGGAACATGAAACAGCCAGATTTTAAACATTTTTCAATATCTGTCCTTTTCCTTCATTATTACTAAAGTCTCTGAGCTATTTTTAACTGCATTGAAAATAATTTGCTAATCTCTTATTTGGATCCATTGTTATTCGTGATGTTCACAGTAACACTTATACTCTCTGAAGTTTTCTTTCTTATTGTCTACCCTTTTTCTTATTTCTCTGGTGCAGTTTCCATCTTGAATTAAAAAGTTTCTCATGTAAGTGAACAACATCACTTCTTTAATTTCAATCTCTACAGCATTTTACATGTTGCGCTGTATTTCTATGTTTTTTTTCATTAGTTTTGTCTTTGAAAAATTTATAAGCAGGCAAACTCTTCAGTCTGTGTTTTGCATTGCCTCCACCATTTTCTGTTTACCTTCTTCACTTTCCGCTGAGACCACTTGAAGATGATGCAACTTTCGCATTCTTGCTAACTTCATTTATATTCCTACATTATTCGAGGCTTCATTGAGGATCTTGTCACCGTAACTACCAAACAGGGCTAGAAAAGTGGAAAGCAGCATCTGACGCTTCTCTAATAACTATTTTACCCAATTATTCAACCTGTACTGTAATCACACCTCTTTGGTGTAAACGTAGCAACTTTATTAGTCTCCTTCCATTCTATTCAATTGCTTTTTATACTTTAAATATGATCTTTAATCTTACTACATCATCAACATTTTCACAGTAACGCTGTTAACTTTAATTAAACTTTTCATCTGCATACTGACGCACACAGTGCCGTCTCATGCCCTTTTGTATCCTATTTTCAAAATATTACTCTGACAGGTTATTCTTTCTTCTCTAATTTTCGTATTATTATTGAATTAGATGTTTTGGGGGTGACAGGTGTATCACTAATAGTTCTGTAATATTTGTACAGTTTTTCACTATGCTTCTTTGGTTTGAGGACCTTACTATCTTGAGAAAACCTTCTGGGAAGTATCGTTCACCATATATTTGGTTTGTAGACACAGTCTTCTAAACTCTTTGGCGTTTCACACAGCATGTTAACACTACACGTGGTTTTCTTTTCCTGAGACCTTCCACGGATTTCTCAACATTTCCTTTGTAATATTTGGACCATTCCACTTCTGTCACATTCCTCTTATTTTTCTGCTTCTACCTATTCCATTAATACCATTAATTCTCCATGATTCTGAGAATCACATGATGCTTCTACGTTATGATTTCACATGTTATTAATAATTTTATTTCTAGTTACATTCATTTGATTATTTAGAATGTCTGTCACAGCTGTTATCTTTGGCTTCATCTTCGTTAAGTGTCTGTCTTAGATTTACTAACGTTACACTGTGCTTCCGTGAAATCGACGCAAACTATGTTTGTTGTTCTTATCACGTTATTGTTCAGTTGATGGTGAGATTTTCTTCTAATATGTGTAGTAACATTATTTCATTTCCAACTAACATTCATTTTTCTTTCATTTTGTGTGGGATTTATTACTTTCTAGACTTCTGAAATTAATTTTTGTATTTTCATTTTTTAGAAAGTCACCTTATATATTTTAGTACTGTTTCTTGCAAATCTGGGCTGTGTTCTAGAATCCTAGATTTATTGGTAGCACGCTCACTGCACAATGAAGAATAGTTCTTTCTCGGACTGGAGACCAGTAGAAAATGATTCTCATATGGTGGATGCTCTCATGAAAATGTTGGCTGAATCCCTTGGAAATTGGTTCCTATTTCCTGTTCGTTCCTTAAGACACCTTCTGGAAGAACTAAACATTTTGTGTATAACATGTACATTTTGGTTAGAGAGATACTGATATTAAAAATGTACCTTTTTTGAAGATAATTCCCATTCCTGGTACAGAATGACGATCAGTGACGATCGTATGTAGGTAGCCCATAAAAGTGAACAACTTTACGTATTGTTATGGAACTGGTAAAACTGTAACAATCGCTAACATGTGATAATCACACAAAATCATTTATTAATTTATTCGACATGCATGGAGTTCCTGATTCACTATAACCACAGTCCCACAATACGTGCATGTGATTGTGATATATATTTATACCACTGTTGTCACAGAATAAAGTACCATCAAAATATAGATTGTATTTAGAAGACAATATATGAAACTGATATTTTTTTCTGTCTATAGGGTAAGACTGCTGGAATGCATATCGCTTTCGCCATACTTGCGGCCGTGACCCTGATTATGTCTGTTTTGATGTCATTTGTGCCAGAGTCTTTTAATGAGAAGCTTCCAGAGACAAAAAAAGATATTTCACTCTTTGGAACGAAGCAGAAGTACTGGAGTCTTCCAAGCCGGAAGTCAAATGTATCAGAGAGAACGCCAATGTAGGATATATTGACAACCAGAACTGGAGCTCTGGAAATGATCTCACAAAACTTTACAGAAAAATCTTTAAGGAAATACCTTGACTAAACTAAACTTGTAGTCTGTTTTCTTTAGTGTATTAACAACGACAGCAGTTTAAACTAGAAATGATAATACAATTGCGATTCAAGTGGTATGATGGGAAAGTGGTGAGGTGTTCCTGTTACATGCACATGTGAGATGCGAACACATTGAAAACAGGCGTGTTGATTGTATCTGCAGATAGTTAGTAAAATGTGGAAATTACATTACATTTTCTAAAGTACCTCCATATTGTCTCCGGGACATTATTAGTATATAGTTACATTTTCATACATATGCAGCGGTTAAAATCTTAGTTTGGAGACCTTAACATCCAAGAAATTACACCTACGGTTCATAATGGTTTAGCAAAAAGGAATAAAGTTACTGAAGCAAAACCAAGCCATCCATAAACAATGGGGCAGACAAATACATTAATGAGAAAACTGAGGTGTTATTGGAACTAATAATAAAATCGTTAGTAGTAATAATAGCGGAAGGTTCGGTAAAGTGGTAGTCTATCAGAAATAGAACTTTCATCTTACAGTGATATTGACAGAAGTTTGTGGTTTATATGTTTTGTATCTGCATATTATAAATTATCATAAAGAATATTTACAAGTAAAATATATAATTGTGTATACTCATACATTTTTATGAAACCTCTCAGAATGGCCACTTTTCTCGACGTAAAGTGTTAAGCGGCCGGTGTGGACACACGTACTCCGAAAGTGTACAGCAAGTCTATTTTTATTGAAGTAACGCCACCTGCTTGCCGTCTTCGTTTAAGACAAACGCTTTGCAACCCTTGAATTGATCGGTAAACGGTTTCATGCATATTATAAATGTGATGAGCAGGAAGGAACTGATTTTGTTGCACTATTATAAAGATATCACAAAACGGGTCTACATTGTCTTTGTTAAAAGGTTGTCCTCCAGCACAGGGGTTCCCAAACTTTTCATCTAACGGAACACTCTGAGAATTCTGATACTCTGATGGAGCATGTAAGAGGTCCGAGCAGATGTAATTTCGATGTATTGCTCATGCGCTGCCTGCGATATGCAAGGTATAAGAGAATCGCTGACCAGAGAGCAGTGTTGACTGAGTAGGAACTGTGTAGCTGTAACAGTAAGTTGTTGCTAGTGTGGTCTGGAGTCTGCTCTGGTATGGTATGGTGTATCATGTTGGCTGGCCGGTTGCGGTGCAGCGATGCGGGAGCCTGAGTATTATTGTATAAGGTAAAAAGCAGCCTCGCGCATATCTTGAAATGTTATCTGAACTCGAATGTAAATGTTTTAAAAACGTGCTAATAATAATCTTTGTCATATAAAGTAATTTTTGATAAGCATTCATTTCAATTTAAAGAATTTACTAATTTCTCCAATCCATGATCATTTCGATTGTTGCAAAAGAAAAATCAGTTGCTTCCTTTCATAAATGACAAATCTATCGGCCAGCATTGCACAGAGCTGTGCCGGAAAAAATTATTGTAAGAGCAGATATATTCGGCAATTTTATTGAGGTAAGAATTTTTCCTTTTTTTATTCAGAATGATCTTCCAGGGCCGTGATGAAGCACTGCTGTCGCCCAAAATTTACCAGGTTACTGAATTTATTTTTTTATTACGAGGTTTAGGAATTTTTCTGTTTCGAGCTTACATTAAATGAGAAAAGAATTTTGTGGGTACGTTAAATGGGAAACAAATTTTGTGTAGAGGTTAAATGTGAACGAATTTCTGTAGGGGGGTTATAAATGGGAACCAATTTTGTTCTGAGGTTACACCAAAATTAGAATCATATCATTATTATTATTTATTCAGTTTTGTGGGGAGGTTACACTAAAATTAGAATCATTATCCATATTATTTTTATTTAATATTTTTTGTGGGGAGGTTACAACCACCTTGCTTATTTTGCAGTTTTTGTTTTAAACATCAGTCTTTGGGCTGGTTTGATGTGGCCCGTACGAATTCCTCTCCTGTGCCAACCTCTTCATCCCAGATTAGAGCTTGCAACTTGCGTCCTCAGTTAGTTGCTGGATGTATTCGAATCTCTGACTTCCTCTAGAGTTTTTGCCTTCTACAGTTACCTCCAGTCCCACAGTACCACACAGTACCATGGAAGTCATTCCCTCTTATCTTAACAGACGTCCTATCACCCTGCGCCTTCTCCTTGTCAGTATTTCCTACATATTCCTTTCCTCTCCAATTCTGCGCAGAACCTCCCCATTGCTTAGCTTATGAGTCCAACTAATCTTCATCATTCGTCAGTAACACGACATGTCGAAAGCTTCGATTCTGTGCCCCAAACGTACATTTCCAGAAATTTCTTCTTCATATAAGGCCTATGTTTGATATTAGCAGACTTTTCTTCGCTAGGAATGCCTTTTTTGCCAGTGCAAGTCTCCTTTTGATGTTCTCCATGCTCCATATGTCACTGGTTATTTTGCTGCCTAGGTAGCAGAATGCCTCAACTTCATCTACTTCGTGACTGTCGATCCTGGTATTAAGTTTCCCGCTGTTCTCATTTCTGCTACTTCTTTCTTCAATTTACTCTCAATCCATTTTCTGTACTCATAAGACTGTTCATTCCGTTCAGCAGATCAAGTAATTCTTTTTCACTTTCACTCAGAACAGCAATGTCATCAGCTAATCGCATTATTGATGTCCTTCCACCTTCAATTTTAATTCCACTCCTGGGCCTGTGTTTTATTTCGATCATTACTTCCTTGGTGTACTGAATGAACAGTAGGTGCGAAAGACTACATCCCTCTCTTACACCCTTTTTAATCCGAGCACTTCGTTCTTGGTTATCCACTCTCTTTATTCCCACTTGGGTCAAGTACATATTGTATATTACCCGTCTCTCCCTATATCTTACCCCTATTTTCCTCATAATTTGAGCATCTTGCTCAATTTTACATTCTCGAACGCTTTTTCTAGGTCGACAAATCCAATGATCATGTCTTGATTTCTATTTAGTCTTGCTTCCATCATCACCCACAACGTCAGAATTACCTCTCTGGTGCATTTACCTTTCCTAAAGCCAAACTGATCGTCATCTAACGCATCCTCAAATTTCTTTTCCGTTCTTCTGTAGATTATTCTTGTAAGCAACTTGGATGCACTAGCTGTTAAGCGGGTTGTGCAATAATTCTCGCACTTTTCGGATCTTGCAGTCTTCGGAATTGTGTGGCTGATGTTTTCCGAAACTTAGACGGTATATCGCCAAACTCACCCATTCTACACAACAGCGTTTATAGTCTTTTTGTTGCCCTTTTCCCCAATGATTTTAGAAATTCTGATAAAATTTCACTATCCCTTCTGCCTTATTTGATATTAAGCCCTCTAAAGCACTCTTAAATGCTGATTCTAATACTTTATACCCTATGTCTCCTATACGGACCCCTGTTTCTTCTTCTATCACATCAGACAAATCGTGCCCCTCCCAAAGGCCTTCAATATACTCTTTCCACCTATCCTCTCTCTCCTCTGCATTTAACAGTGGAATTCCCGTTGCACTCTTAATCTTCCCACCCTTGCTTTTAATATCAGCGAATGTTGTTTTGACTTTCCTGTACGCAGCGTCAGTCCTTCCGACAAACATTCTTTTCCTATTTCTTCACATGTTGCTTGTAGCTTCCCTGCACGTCATGAGTATTTCATTCCTCAGCGACATGTATTTCAGTATTCCTGAATATCCTGAATATCTTTGTACTTTCTTCTTTCACTGATCAACTGAAATATTTCTTGTTTTAACCAAAGTTTCGTGCAGTTCGTTTCCCTTTTCAGCTTCTGTGATTGCCCTTTTTAGACATGTACATTCCTCATCAACTGTGCTGCCTACTGGGCTATTCTTCATTGTTGTATCTACAGCCTTAGACAACTTCATGCATATCTTGTCATTCCTTAGTACTTCCGTATGCCCCTTCTTTGCGTATTGATTCTTCCTGACTAATCTCTTAAACTTCAACCCAATATTGATCACTACTACATTGTTATACGATTCTATATTTGCAACTGTGTACGTTGAAGATTAATAAAATTGGATTACTTCAATTGTAAGTCATAACTAGTAACACAGAAATCATAACAAGATTTTGAAATGATAATTAGTATCGTCAAGACATCGAGGAAAAAATGCCACGTTATTAAAGTTTTCACGGAGCATTCATTCATTTCATGCAAAACACCAGTGTTTGGGGGAAGACAGTTTGGGAAACCCTGCTCTAGTTATTGGGTGGGCTTCCTAAGAGTAATTAGTGTTTAGTCTTTGCATACCATCTCTGACTGTTTGTTAAAATGACACGATATTTTATTCCAGTCTATCAACAGGAACGCCAATCTCGATAGATCGTTCGCTGTAGATCCAGAAAACCGCTTTTCCGTTTGAAAAACGTAATAAACGATATCTTCTTCTTGTTCTTTATAGAACACACTCCAGAAGTTTCGCTGAATAATTTTACCACTTACTGCATCTTTGGTTTTTCTTAGAACTCTCCTTTTCAGAGCATTACGTGCAACATGAAATCGCTTTGCTGGTGTGTAAGACGGCGTCTTATCATTCTCTACCTCCTAAATAGAATTTTTTTATTGCAGTAGGATCTCAAGTATATTCCTCTGATTTCCGGACATATTTTCCTGACATCGTGATGCCGTAATATCTGGATGACTACAAGCGTTGCAGCAGACCATTTTTAATCTGATTTTTTGTATTAGGCCAAACATAACATTTCAGGGATGGTTTTAAATAACATAATTCATTCAAAATTGTCTTAAAGGGGCAGAATTAAGGATGACGGCTTTATAAGGAAAAGGATTTAGAAATTAATCTGTGTATTACGTGTGAAATATGGAAGAAACTAGCTCCCAATGGCGTAATCAGATTAAAAATGAACAGTCGGGGAAAGTGGCCCCCGTTGTGTTAACGATTCACAAATGAAAGTATCCATCCGAAAGAAACAGCAAGGAACTACATCTGTAAACCGAAAAATGTTGTTTAAGAGGACATTGTATGTCCTATGCCGCCAATGTTAAATTATCCACTTTTGTGACCCTTCATGTTGGAAACTTTTTAAGACACAAACTTACAATTTTATGTAATTATTGAATGCACCTTTAATAGATAGACTGAACTGGAATTATTACTAAGATTGTATTGTCAATTTTTTGACAGAATTTTGTAAATAAATGGACATAAAATCAAATCAACTGAGGATATGTTACTTATTCCAGTTTCATATGTATTGAATCTCACATTTGGCATGCTGTGAAAAATTCATATCTCTACCATCAGTACTTTTTTAGAAAATGGGTCATTTATTGCAAGAAATGTAGTTAAGAGATATTGAGGTTTGAAACGTTTTTTATTACAAATTCTTATACATACTTACATTTTTTTTAACTTTTATGCACTAGAATTGCCGTGGCCCATATTCTGTGTCTTCTTCAGTGTCAAAACAGCCCTGTGATTGCCTCCTCCTTTTCTTACTTGCTTCTTTTGTCATTTGCTGAGCATTTCATCCATCTCTGTGGTAGTGAGGCGGAGTACCCTCTTGTTTATATAAAATCTTTCATTTCCAAACACCTCTTTGATGGCTGGTAAAGTCGATGTTCATAGCATATGAAAATACACCTCAGCAGTTACGGTTCCTTCAAAGAAGACTAGGCCAATCAAGTCTCTCAGTGACAGACCACAGCACACATTAACACCCAGAAGATTAACATATTTGTCCACGTGAAGTTGAGGATTGTTAGGAGCGCAGTACACGCATTTGTGGCGGTTCACAGTACCATTCAGTTTGAACTGCACCTCGTCAGACCAGATAACCATCCCTACAAACCGTTTATCCTCGCTAACCATGCCTTGAAACAGCTCGCAGTACTGCACTCTTTGATCTGTGTCGTCCTAGGTAGTAGTGGGACAAAGTATGTGCTACCCTACTCTATGTATCCATGTTTTTATTTTGCATGCACTATTTATTTAAACAGTTAGAGGTAGTACTACCATCAAGTGCAGTTGTCATGAGATCTGGAGTCCAACTGCCCTAGTACACAGTACTGCCACCAGAGGTCACTGTTGTCCATTCTGTGATGTAATCCAAGATGGTGGGGGAAATCATGGGAAACACTGTGGTCGCCATGGAGTCCTGAGTCCAACTGACCTAGTACACAGTACCACCAGCAGGGGGCGCTGTCGTCCATTCCATGATGTAATCCAAGATGGCTGTCTGCAGGGGATAATGACTCACTGTGTGCTGGGCTGCTGGAGGGAGAATGGAGTGTACTTTATGTATTTTTGAACAATTTATTTAGGGATGGATTTCAGACAGTATATTTACCACACTGATACAAAACACATGCTCAGACATGCTTGGGGTCATGCCACACAGCCTAAAGACCTGTAAACTACACCTAAATTACCGAAATAACGTTCTGCAGACACACAAACAACTCATAAATTACGGAAGTAATGTCAGTACACAACACACAGACATGCAAACTCCTCCTCTATAATACGGTACACTGATGTGCAGACATGAAATCACCTCATAAACCGTCCAAATAACGCATAGTACAGCCTACAGACCTGCTCACAAAATAATGCAACAGACACGGAAACAACATACACATGCACCACCCACTGCACACCTCTCCACTGAAGAACACAGGAGACTACCACACATGCTCAGAGAAGTTGGGATGCACTGACATCCCCCGTGAAGTGACGTGGCTGTCAGCTGCCAAGCCACACACAGCGGCCCGTTTAGGTCATTCAAGCATGAGGCAGCAGCATCCCTTTCATACTTGACACCTGAAAAATTCCTCTCAAAATACGTGATCACGTAGGCACCATTGCTGACACAGCCGGATGGGAGTGAAGACCCATTTGCAGAGTGCAGAAGATCCAAGGGCGCGAGTGAGTCGATGCCACTGCGAGCTGCCACCAGACACAAGCCAGCGTGAGCCATCGCTCTCACGCAGCTGCTGCCTACAGCGAGCAGGTGAAAGTTGGCTCTACTTTCAGGTTTATAGTTAGAGTTCTTTGGGTGTTATATAATGATGTCACATGACTCCAAGGCGCACTCATGCCAATCCCATACACGAGACGCCTCTGGACAGCATGTGTGTTTACCATTGCTGATGCAATATCTATGTCACAGAAAAGCACAGGGTGCATTGTTCCTAATGATCCTAACGGAACATGCGAGCTGTGTCTAGCCATGCACACATACCCAGTGTGGCTGACACATCATGTGAAATGTTCGTCCTGCTACCAATATATGTCTCAGAAACGTTAAATGTTCTCACCACTAAAAGCCTGTGCACACTCGCAAAAACACCATTAATCATAAAAGCATTCTTTTTGTTTGGAAAGAGAGCACTCTCTAAGCGCAGACGGAGGGAAATCAGAACAATCATGCGAACAGAATTCGAAGCATTGTCTTTCAGAAGAGAAAAAAATGGCCGGAATTTTTGGTATCCTACAGCTACAGGTCTGGAAATGTCCTAAAGCCACAGTGACGTGTGAGTGACGGCACCCCCACCAGAGATGGATGGTCTACTTCAACTTGTCTTTGAATACTTGCTTTCTCAAAACTTTCTATATATACCTTGCCTACATCTTGTTCTAATCAGTTTGTAGATGCTCCTACATCACACCACAAAGGATGTCTTGTGAATGAATAGAGCATTATGACTGTATTTTGTACAAATCACCTTATTGCACTGACAATTAAACTCTGCAAAGTGACCTACAGATCGTTAAATACAGAAAGACTCTTACTCAATTACACTGCTCTCCCACTGAGGACAGGAGCATGAATGTTAGAGCGCAAAACAGTTCTCCAACCCATACCGTGTCTATGTAGTAAACACACAATTTGTATCCTGAGCAATACAAAATCAGGATTTTTAAATCATTCGTACATTTACTGCAAAGGAGACAGTACTGTAAACACTCCTCGTGGCATAGATATTTCCCTGCAAGGTCGGCAGTCATCCACACCCAACAGGTGACCAGAGCACCCTCAGCGAACTGAAGTCACTCTCAGAACTGTTCTACAAATTTGGGCTCATTCCCCCTCAGCACAAACGAGTTACTGTTTCTGGTGTGGACCTGCTTGCTTGCTTGCTTTTCCACACCCATGTCCAGACTCTGGGATTACCAGAACACATGCATTTTCGCAAGGTTTGCCATAATATTATACTATTTTCGCGGGACTTCTCGATATCAAGAACAGAGCAGTACCCTACCGATCGCTTGTGCAACGTAATTCCGAGGATATATACTGGAATGTATTTCTCTACAAACCCAAAACTCTAGCTAGGTGGGGTGTGCTGTAAAACACTGACTAACTAGAAACTTGTCACGTCTGTGAAGACATTTACGCGGAAACTCGAAAAAAATAGAGAAAACTGGTATTTCCATTCTCCAGTACCGATGTCAGTGATATAGCAGACTCCAAAACATCCCTATAATTTACAAGGTCAACTAAGGTGTTTTACATGTCTAGAGAACTGGCAAATGTGTCTTCCACATGCTAGATGCACACACCACAATCGTTCCTCTCTCAACTAAATGAAGGTGTGAAATATGCAGAAACAGTCAACTGAACAACTGACATGGGACGGACTTGGGCAATTCCAGCAGGACAATTCGACACCCTTCATGTCCAGAATTGCTACAAAGTGGCTCCAGGAACACTCTTCTGAATTTAAACACTTTCCTGTCCACCAAACTCCCCAGACATGAACATTATTTCAGCCATTCTGATTGTTTTGATTTTTATTAAATGCAAAATTACTCCATCATCTTGATATGAGTATTGAATTTTGTTTGTATGCAGACGCATCCAATGTGGGATTAGGATCATGTCTGTTCCAAGTATAAAATATTGATGGACAACCCACCTCTTGCACAATTGCTTTCGCGAGTAGGACTTTAACCTCATGTGAATGATCTTACTATACTACAGAACTGGAACCACTTGCCATTCTGTGGTCGTTCCGAAAATTCCATTTTTATTTAGCTGGTGAACATACCATAGTGTATTGCTATCATAAGGCGCTAAGCTTTTTGCATAGTTGCAAACTCCTACATGCACGACTTGCCAGGTTATCTCTTGCTTTAAGAATACAGTTACGAGATAGGGTATATCAGTGGTAAGGACAACATTGCTGCGGCCGCCATATCTCGGATGCCCCAAGGACTAAACGAATATTCCCCATCCTCAGAGCTAACATTGGAATTTAACGTGGTTCTAATGAAAGATGAGGCAAATTGACAGTATTTTGTTGACTTAGGTAAAAATATAGCAGCATTGCAAGATGCCGACCCTCGGTGGAACTCGGTTAAACAGGAGCTATTGACAGGTCGTAATCCAAAAATCGGCAACCATTATAGACTTGAAAAACAGGTGCTATTATATAGGAAGAATCCTGCATCTGGAAAATGGTGTGTATGTATTCCGGTTGATTGTCTAGACCAATTAATATGGTATACCCATAACACCTGGGGGCACTGTGGGGTTATTAAGTGTGCTAATAAAATTGGGACATGTTGTTATTTCCCCAATCTTAGAAAGAAAAGTCCAGAACTTGATTCGCACTTGTGCAATTTGTCAAAAGGCGAAAGCCATAAGTATATGTAGAAAAGGTGAACCACACCCAATTTTACCAGACTCTCCATTGCAGATTTTAGCAGTCGATGTTTGAGGGCCATTCCCAGTAGCGTGGTGCAAAATTCTTAGTGGCTTTTTTTGATGTTTTTACCAAGTACCTCAGAATTTATGTTCTTAAGTCGGCCAAAAGCTCTTCCATACTTCGAAAATTAATTGCTAATTTTATACCGCATGTGGGAAAACCGTAAGCGATATTGTCAGACAATGCGACCACATTTACCTCAACCACGTGGAAAAGATGTTTGGCCACTCTACAAATTAGGGAAATACTTGTGTCCAAATATCTTCCGGAAGCGAACCCCGTAGAAAGAGTATTCCTTGAGTTCAGTAGATTTGTAAGGACGTATTGCCATAACAACCATACTGCTTGGGTCAGTTATGTAAAACCCTTTCAGGAAATTGTAAATAATCTTACGCATTCGGCGACAAACCACACTCCAGAAGAGCTCATGTTTAAAATGACCAAACAAAATGAGTGGACAGAAATTTGGCCGAAATTTGCAAATCAAAGCATCTCCTTTGACGAAAAGATCAGGCAGGCGACCATTTTTCTACATCACCAAGCACAATTGAGGAAGGAATATTTTGATAATAGACTAAACGGGAAAAGAACATTCTTAGTCGTGTTAAAGTCCTAATTAGAAGTCATGTGAAATCGTCAGTATTGTCAAAAAAGAATAAAAAGTGGTAGCTATTATATACTGGACCTTTTTTAATAGAGAATATACCCCATCCTGGCGTGTATATATTAGTGTATCCTGGTACCCTTAAACAAAAGGGACTATATCCTCATCAAGACATTAAAAAGTATATAGATTTAAAAAAAACAGAATGACTGTACAGATAACCATCTTGGACTGAACATCGTATGTTGCTACTAAATAATTTGCTCTTTCACTGTTTTATTCAAAATTTTCAGCTAAACACGTTAACTGTTTAAAGATGTTTCCTACATTCGTAAAAAAAAGAAAAGAAAACGGAGTTGTGTGAATATAAATTTGACTACAAAACGATGCTGACTATAGCTAATAGTTATGTGAAGATAAGCAAAACAACACGATAACAGTCGCACGAAATTTGTAGCGCCTATAATTAGTAGTACTTGCATTCTGAGTAGTGATAAGTCCACAAAGGGCAAAGAAACAAGGAAATATGTATAATGGTAAACAATGTACCCTATCAACAATGAGTGATACACCATTGCTTGACCTGAGGACCTTAACAAAAAGGGCAATATTCAAAATTTCTAGGACCTTAACAAAAAGGGCAATATTCAAAATTTCTAGGTGCTATTGGACTACTTCTTTAACCACACTCAAACTATGTCAATAGCCAGTAAATTGTAAAGGATAAGGAGATACAAAAGTTACCTTATATATTTGAAATGTATGTCTGTTGAACATCATTACTCAAAGGACTCGAATAATTTGGGGTCTTTCGAGCCAACCTTACATATATTATTTTTGAAAAATAACTTCTCGATGCAAAAGGTTTGATAGATATGTGTGCGCTATGTATTTCCATACACATTTTTAAAGTAGTGTAAGTATACTGTATAGGTTTTTTTATTGGTAACGCTACATAGCGCTCTGTATGAAAATCACTGGCTGTGCTGTGTGCAGTCTGTGGATAGTTTGCATTGTTGTTTGCTATTGTAATGTTGGGCAGCTGGATGTGAACAGCGCGTAGCGTTGCGCAGTTGGAGGTGAGCCGCCAGCAGTGGTGGATGTGGGGAGAGAGATGGAGGAGTTTTGAAATTTGTAAGACTGGATGTCATGAAGTGCTATATACATTATGACTTTTGAACACTATTGAGGTAAATACATTGTTTGTTCTCTATTAAAATCTTTCATTTGCTAACTATGCCTATCAGTAGTTAGTGCCTTCAGTAGTCTGAATCTTTTATTTAGCTGGCAGTAGTGGCGCTCGCTGTATTGCAGTAGTTCGAGTAACGAAGATTTTTGGTGAGGTAAGTGATTTGTGGAAGGTATAGGTTAATGTTAGTCAGGGCCATTCTTTTGTAGGGATTTTTGAAAGTCAGATTGCGTTGCGCTAAAAATATTGTGTGTCAGTTTAAGCACAGTCTTGAATAATTGTTCTAAGGAGACGTTTCAGTAGTACCTTCGAAGTTAACGAAGTACACTACAGAAAAATTTCATCTACATAAACGATTTCCAGACGTTTCCATGTACAGTAGATGTCACAATGTATATACAATGAGTTTTCAAACAGTGTAAATGCCAGTTAATCATTACAGCTTTTGTAGTTAAATAAGACCTGTAAAATAATGAAATATTTACACCAAAGCATCAACTGAAATATTGTACAGTACATTCTGTTCAATAGAGGTAGAAGAACATATAAAAATGTTTTGCATTACTGTCGTCATACTTTTGAAATATGATTAAAATGTGCTGTATTTATGTCATTATATGTGATAAGATGAATACACTAAGCAGATTCAGAAGGATGTAGGTTGCAGTAGGTACTGGGAGATGAAGAAGCTTGCACAGGATAGATTAGCATGGAGAGCTGCATCAAACCAGTCTCAGGACTGAAGACCACAACAACAACAACATGTGATAATCAGTTATTATTTTGTGAACCACTGAACGTAAAGGTGGTAGAAAAAGTGATAGTAATTTAAAATGAAAAGTAAAATTTTGCGATCGGAGTAAACTGACAAAATGTGTCAGGCATTTAATAAATTAACCGCCTTCCACATTGGGGGCCATGTAACATCTTAGATTAAGGGTCGACCTGCGACAACAATCGCACAACTTGCGTACGGGCCGCTAGACGACGCCGCGAGCGCTAAGAGTGCATTGCGATCGCAGGCGCGCGTGTTGCGTACGGGCCGCGAGGTGCCGCCACGAGCGCAACCGTATGTAAGTGCCGACGGAGTTCGGCCAGCTCTCATTTTGTTGGCATCTCAGTTTTGCCTATTCTCTTATTTACTTAGTTGCTTAGCTCTTATTCGTTTATGGCTCGTGTTATTGTGCTCTCTTTCAGTCATTCTGATTGTTTTGATTTACTCCCAATTGAGAAGTGCTCATTTTGGCATTTCACGTTTGCATATATCTCATTTTGCTAATAATATGCTCCTTAGTTTTTTACAGTTGAATTGATTAACATAGTCTCATGTACTGTTTGTTCATTTCAGCCTGTTCATATTTTGATGTTCTTTAAATACTGTAATAATCATCGGCAGCATTTCTTCCCTTAAACTTGTGCGAAGTATTCTCGATGTAGGATTTGTTCTGTGACACAGGTGTAAGGTTTTGAATATAAATTATATACGAAACTGTGCTTTCAAAGGAATTTATTTTTTCAGTTTGTACATCAGACGACAATTTTGTGATATGAGGGAGAAATTTGAGGGCAAACCCATGGAAATAGTCTTAAGTGATCCCCTCTTAAAATAAAAATTTGTGTGACACTGAAAGACGTGACATTGTAGGCACCGAAAATTTATATATGTAAAAAGCATACGTCACACAGCTAACCACACATATTTGAAACCAACTGAAAAATGTTGCTGTCGGCGCATAAGAAAACCGAAAATGCTCCTCTTTAAAAGACTCTGAAAGAAAAGAGGGGTTACAGCATCCTCAATTCTCATAGCTTCCCAAAAATATTGACAAGCAAACGTATTCGCACTTTTACAGGACAGATCATTTAAATCCCTTCACCCAGTCTCACTTTAAAGTGAAGTGTTGATACTCAACATGTCCCTCACATTGCCACTATCTATATATTTCTCTCCCAGTGATTGCTTTTCCTCCATACGGCACTTTCTCGCGTCTGTCTCTCCACTTGTCACTGTTTTCATCCTTTTCTCTCTCTTCCTTACTGTCCCCTACTTCGCCACATTCACTGTCTCTCTCTGTCCCACTGCTGTTGTCTTTGTCCGATTCTTTCTCTCTCTCATTGCCACTGACTTCCTTTCTCGCTTAGTCTGCTGTGCCTATCGTCAATCACTATTGTTGCATCAACACACACGTGACTGGAGATGATTTGCTAGGGTTTTTAACACCTAATGCGGGAAACTTTAACACACCAGTACAGAGATTGGGAAATGTGGGCAGATTATTTCGTGTGAAGCGCCAAAGAAACTGGTATAGGCATGTGTATTCAAATACAGAGATAAGTAAAGAGGCAGAATAAGGCGCTGCAGTCAGCAGCGCCTGTATGTCGCAGTTGTTAGATCGGTTACTGCTGCTTCAATGGCTGGTTTTCAAGATTTAAGTGAATCTGAACGTGATGTTATAGTCGGCGCACGAGCGAGGGGACACTGCGTCTGTGGGGTAGCGATGAAGTGGAGATTTTCCCGTACGGCTATTTCACGAGTGTACCATGAATATCAGGAATCTGGCAAAACATTAAATCTCTAACACTGCTGCCATCGTAAAAAGATCCAGCGAGAACGGGACCGACGACGACTGAAGAGAATCGTTGAACGTGACAGAAGAGCAACACTTCTGCAAATTGTTGTCGATTTCAATGCTCGGCCATCAACAACTGTTAGCGTGTGAACCATTCAACGAAACATTATCGCTATGGGCTTTCGGAACGGAAGGCCCACTCGTGTACCCTTGATGACTGCGCGACACAGTTTTACGCGTCGCCTGGGCCCATCAACACCGACGTTGCACTGCTGATGACTAGAAGCATGGTACATGATAGGACGAGTCTCGTTTCAAATTCTATCGAGCGGATGCACGTTTACTGGTGTGGAGACAACCTCATGAATCCATGGACCCGGGATATCAGCAGGGGACTGTTCAAGCTGGTGGAGGCTCTGTAATGGTGTGGTCCATGTGCAGTTGGTGTGATATGGGGCCCCTGATTCGTCTAGATACGATTCTGGCAGTTGATACGTATGCAAGGATCCTGTCTGATCATCTATCCCCATTAATGTCTTCATGTCCACTGTGCATTCCGACGGACTTGGGTAATTCCAGCAGAACAAAGCGACACCCCTCATGTCCAGAATTGCTGCAAAGTGGCTCCAGGAACACTCTTCTGAATTTAAAGACTTTCCTGTCCACCGAACTCCCCAGACATGAACATTATTGAGCATACCTGGGATATGCTTTTCAAATAAAGGTTTCAGAATTAATTTAATTTTAATGTGATTAACGAAGAATTGGAGATTCCCAACATTAAATCGAAATGTATTCCCTATACATGGAAGGAACTACATAATTACTATATTTGGGTAGATGGTTCTAAAAATGATCCAAGAGCTTATACCTTTCCTTCAATCACATGTGTAGCAGTAGTATAATGAAGACAATAATAGCTATCATGACAGTAATCTTCGAATTATCTGGTAACCTCACACGCTGCGGTTGTATTTCTCGAACTAAAACATTAGTTGTCATAGAAATAATTTCATATTGGCATCAAATCTATGAAGACTAGACTGGTCCTTATATCACGCAGTCATGAGATTAGAAACTAGCAGGTAATTAACCAGTTAGTCGAGAGAGCCGGATTTTTCGCAGCTTCTAGGCCCATCGTCGGACACAACATTACAATCAGGACGTTTCCAACTGTAAGTTGCTGTGGTCTGCGGGGTTGATCGTAGTTTGGTAATTGCGGGGTATAGATTCGATTCTCACTCATGGCGTCCATTTTTAACATTAACGAAAAGATGTAATTCTCCAGAATGTTAGGTCGCACAGTGGTTCAGAATCCGCATTAAACACAATATCCTTTCACTACCAACAGTGACAGAGCCTGTGTAAATGGCGCCATAAGAGAGGCAAATGTTCAAATGGGGTGTAAAATCGTATGGTACTTAACTGCTAAGGTCATCAGTCCCTAAGCTTGCACACTACTTAACCTAAATTATCCTAATGACAAAGACACACACCCATACCCGAGGGAGGACTCGAACCTCCGCCGGTCAAGCCGCACATTCCATGGCTTCAGCGCATAACAAAGGCGGCAGCCGCCGAAGGCACAAACCCCGTCGCCAGTAAACTGGCACTAAAAAGTTTATTTCATTTAATTTAGGAATGGTTAATTCGTTCACAGTGTTCATATTTAATCTGAACTTGAGACATGGCAATTTTTGGTCCTCGACTGGAATTCGAATTCGGATCTCTAGGAATGGAACGTATCTGGTTTGCAATCCTGATCCAGCACAAACATATTCATAATTTCATTTTACGCCCTAGCATGTACACACTGACCTACCACCGAAAAATAATTTGCATATTTAATGTCTGTTCATGAATAGTCAACAATAACGATAGGTACCGTTATTTCTAGTGAAACATGCGAGCATCTCACTACTGGTGAGCAAGCAGTTGATACTTAACGTCTATTTATGGATGGTAAACAGCGACAGTAAGCGCCAGTTTCGATTCCCGGGCAAGCAAAACAAATTGCACCCTCATCTCATATTGATACAGCTCGCTGCTGGTAAATAAATTCGATTTCTAACATCTGACTTTACTTAGTTAACAGTCCGATAATGTGGTGGGTAGAAAATCCCGTCACAACATTTTAAATCATAGCATTCCAATTTTCAGCACATGCATACTTGGTTACTTGTGAAGGAGAGTATATTAAATGTCTTTCGTTAACAGGGCAATAATGGTTTTGATGTAGTAGAAATAATTTCGCCATTTCGTTTCAAGTTCAGATGTGTTAACTAATACTGGTGAAAGCCTTTATATTTCACGTCTCTTCAGCATTGATGATCGTTGCTTGATCAAGACCCGGGCAGGTGCGGAAGTGTATTTTAGTTAGTCGTGGCTACGTCTGTTGGGTTTCTGTCCAGATCCAGAATAAAAAATTTCGTCATGTCATTTATAGTTCAAACATGTGAGCAAATAATTTTTCATGAATAATTAGTTCAGTGACGTTACTGATTAAACCCCATTAATATTGTGGTTCCTATAGAGCGTTTACCGCTGTTTATCGCGTTTTCTGTAACTAGTTCCGTTAACGACCAGTTTACGCAAAAACCAATCTTCACTGAGACATTTAGCAGCTGCGTCAAAACCTTATACAGAGGAAAAACACTTCGAACTGTCATAGACCTTTATTAGTCCAGACATTGTCTCAGAATATCTTGTTCATGCAAACATTTGCTTAGTTTAAGGATTGCTACATAGTTAATTGTTTCAGATTGTAATGAAATGGTAACGCTTTTGAAAATCATTGTAACCTGTACAAGCGTTAGGGACAAACTCATCTCTAATTACATGTTTTTCTAGTTTTTGCAATATCATGGTGTGATGTTACATTGCACTGATTGCCTTAAGAACAGTGTTGTCTAGTGGTGTTTCGTGGTATCCATTTTGTATAGTCGAACGACTGTACCGCAAAGCGATTAGAGGACCCGCTAGACAGCTACGTTATGTTGGTTGCATGCAAACCAGGCGGATCGAAATTCAGGTCGTTCGGATACTTTTGCACATGATAGTACTACAGTGTGCGCTGAAATGTGTGCCCTGAAACACTTGTGCCTGTACCGGCGTTGTACCCTGTCATTATATTTACCACAAATCACCGCCTGGCCTCCGACACAGAAGGACGCCCCCGACTTCCGCGTTCTGTGATGATGTGAGGACGTCTAAAATCTTTTCTCCTATTCGTGATTTCACAGTTCATCAACTACTTTCCATAGATGCTCACTGTAGCTGCATGCGAACAGCCTATCAGCTTCGCCATTTTCGTGAGGCTGGTTTCCAGCTGCCTTGTCGTCATCGGTCCTTTGTCAAAGCCCTGGAGGTCACTGGGTTAGCTCTTTGACTGTCCGGATCGCCGATGCTATCATTCCCTGTCTGTCTTTGATCCGTGTGTATACAGGGTGTCCGTAAATGTTTACCATGATTTAAACATTAAATATTAATTATATTTGTCTCGGTAACGTTTGTTTTTTGTTACAGGTCTACTAGGGAACAATGAAGTTCCTGTACAGCTGTGTCTCATTCAACACATTCGCCACAAGGAGAGCCGTGTGAGCAATATCGCAAAAGTGGCTTTCCCCATGAGAAAGATAACACAAACTAGGTCACCGATTACTGTGCAGCGAAAGTCAAATTAATGAGAAAATGGATGGAAACATTTTTAGCAGCGAGGTCGGTTAAGAAACGGACAACAGCGGCAGGCCATCTGTTTCGGAGGACACCGTGCAGGCAGTTCAAACCGCATTCACGAGGTCGCCACAGAAATCGATTAGATAGGCTTAGCCGGAACTTCAACAGTGCATAGAGTGGTTCGCAAACGTCTTAAATTGTATGCGTTCAAGGTCCAAACTATTCAGACATTACAACCAGCTCATCGCCCAATACGTGAACAATTTGCAATGGACATGCTGAATCGTTTGAATGAGGACAACGATTTCTTGAAGAGTGTGTGTTCTTTCCTATGAGGCTACATTTCATGTTTGTAGCTCAGTGAACTGCCATAACGTCCGGATCTGGGTAGCAGGAAATCCTCTGCCTTACGAGAACACATTCGGGACGGTCCGAAGGTTAATACGTGTCCTGGGTTAATGTAGAATCGAGTGACTGGCCCATTTTTCTTCCTTGAAAGCAATTTAATGGGTATTTTTACCTACATATGTTGCTGAATTTACAAGACACTATTAGCTTTCAGCAAGATGGCGCTTCCACTTATGGGGCTCCAGAAGTCTACGATTCTCTTAATGAATCCTTCCCAATACTTTATTTTTATTTTCACAAGTCAGCCTTGATTACACAGATTTCTTACACTTTATTACCGGTTTCGGCATTCTGCAATTCTCATATTCGTTACAAAGATAAGAATTGTGTAAGCGACAAGTTCAATAAGTTAACGCTAAATCTAACAGGTCTTAGTGAAACATAAAATATAAAATGGTTGTAACCACGTATAGCAACCATACATACAATTAAAATATTCTGATGTAAATTATCGTCAAGTTAAACATGTGAGTACATGGTACGTTCTGGTAATAGTCAGATTGCGTCTGGTATTTATACAAGAGACTAATGCTAACAGAGGGCACTTTAGCTAGAGCGCATGTTAAACCAGTGTCGCCAAAGTGATGATTAAATTGCAGCATGCACGGTCATTAGTTAAAAATTTCTTAAAATTGCCTCCCATAGCAAAAAGAAAGTCTGACAATAAAACGTAACTGATGTGAGACTGGATTTGTACTTAAAATACCATAAAAAGTTGACGTTGACTAGCAGAGGCTGCCCAATTCCATAGCCCCTGAGGTCACCTGACATTACCACCTTTAGATTTCTTTCTTTGGAGGTATGTGAAAGATATTGTGTACAAAACCACAGTTCCTGATACTGTGACATAGCATCAGAGATGCCAATGACACTCTCACACCAGGGTGTTTGCAGAATGTGTGGCAAGAGAGTGAATACAGGTTTGATATATTGCGTGATGATGCGATTTAAATACTGAAGTGTATTACCTGTATTAAATTTTTATGTATTGTTCAAAGCTTAATGATTAGAGGCATATGTGGTACAACAGATGTTTCGTTTACTATATCCAATAAAGAGCTAAACGTGTCAATTGCCCATAACAATGCCAGCAGCTGGCATTTCTCCACACCATTCGCAATGGTCACAGTATTTTGGCCTTTCCGTGTATCTTCTTCTAATGATGTATCTTCTTCTAATGATACATTTTTCTTCGATTCAACCTTAACGTAACTGTTACAAGGGGCGCTTCAAATAGCTGCAGTCTGCTCCTTACAACCCACATTGGCAAGCTCGTCATATTCATCCGTGCTTAGGTTTCCCTCATGGCAGGGTACCAAGCCGGTTACTTTGTACATTCCCAGAAGTTGTAACCTTAAAACAGTGCCGTGGGTATTTTTCATAACAGCTATGGAATGGACTGCGCTACACAGAAAACATGTTGAAGTCGCTAACGTATCTCTGTGAATTTTGCCTGATAGTTGGTTATTGATTACAACTTGACCTCTTGTGTAAAAGCGATTGCAAAGTGATGTACGAGAAACCCACGTTACTCCTCGATGGTTCTTATAGCCCTTTGCTAGACTTCACTAAATTACCCCGCTTGATATCCAAGATGACGCGGCTGCTCCCGCCGCTGATGTTTTATGCAACCAACAATGTTTATCTGACCATTAAAATCCACGCGCGAGTTTTTCATATTCTCTTCCTCACTATGTGCAAACTATTTCCCAACAGAAAAAAATGAGCAGGGACTTTTATGCAGTAAATTTAACGTAGTTAAGTTTTGCTCTGGATACGTTTTCGCTGGAGATCTTAGTTTTCGATTGTTCAAGAAAGATGTACTGAAGTGACGTACAAACGCCCAGCTCCAGACCCCCTCCACTCCCACGCTCATCCCCACCGGTCAGGTTTTCTAGTATGTTGTTCGTGGCACTCCCTCCTACCACTTTTTTATTTTTTATTTTTATTTGTATTTTTTTTATTTTATTTTTTTAGTTATCAGCTCTTTTGACTGGTTTGACGCGGCCCGTCACGAATTCCTATCCTTGTGCCAACCTCTTCATTGCAGAGTACCATTTGCAACCTACGTCCTTATTTGCTAGATCTAGTCCATCTCTGTCTTCCTCTGCAGTTTTCTCCCTGTACATCTCCATCTGGTACGATGGAGCTTGTATCTTAATGTCTTAACAAATGCCCCTTCTTCTTGTCAGTATTTACCATACATCGCTTTCCTCACTGATTCTCCAGAGAACCTCCTCATTCCTTACCTTACCAGTCCACCAAATTTTCGATATTCTTCTGTAGCACCACACCTCAAATGCTTCCATTCTCTTCTGTTCCGGTTTTCCTCTTGGTCTGTTTCACTACCATTCACTGCTGCGTCCCACACGTAGATTCCCATAAATTTCTTCCTCAAATTAAGGTTTACGTTTGATACTAGTAGACTATTCTTGCCCAGAAACGCCCTTTTAGGCAGTGTTAGTGTGCTTTTGATGTCCTCCTTGTTTCGTCCGTTATGGGTTATTTTACTGCCTAGATAGCAGAGTTCCTTCACTTCACCTGCTTCGTGATCACCAATCTCGATGGTAAGTTTCTCGGTGTTTTCATTTCTGCTGCTTCTCATTACTTTCGTCTTTCGTCGATGTACTTCTTAACTGACGAGCCTTACTACTCTACCGTCTTAGTCGAATACTTAGAAAATGTGAAAGTGACGCAGGCGTAAACTTTACCCAACTAGTCCGTGAATTTTAACAGTATGAAAGAAACAATTACATCAATGTATTCGTCAGGGCATCTGAGTACGAAACTGAATCGGTTAAGATAGGGTCGAACTGTCAACGTGATTAGATTTCGCGTAAAGTTTACAAAAATCAGTTTTGGTTTCATTACCTCACGGGAACGTTTAAACTAATAATGTTAACGGAGTAGCCGACTATGCTGGTGGCGTAATGACCTAATTAGTAAAGACCAAGAAAGGTCGAATATCGAGAATAGTTAGTGTAGTCGGTAATTTTTGTACAGTTGTAAGAGTGAGTGCCACCAGCAACATATTATAAGTCCTGACTGGTGAGGAGTGTGGAGATGGAGGTGGCTTTTGTACGTTTTTCTTGAATAACCTCGATTCCAGCGAAAACGTAGCGCAGCGCAGAATTTAACTACACTACTGGCCCTTAGAACTGCTACACCGCGAAGATGACGTGTTACAGACGCGAACTTAAACAGACAGGAAGAAGATGCTGTGATATGCAAATGATTAGCTTATTAGAGCATTCACACAAAGGTGGCGCCGGTGATGACACTTACAACGTGCTGGCATGAGGAAAGTTTCCAACCGATGTCTCATACACAAACAATAGTTGACCGGCGTTGCCTGGTGAAACGTAGTTCTGATGCTTCGTGTAAGGAACAGAAATGCGTACCACCACGTTTCAAACTTTGATAAACGTAGGATTTTAGCCTAACGCGATTGCGGTTTACCGTATCGCGACATTGCTGCTCGCGTTGGTCGAGATCCAATGACTGTTAGCAGAATATGGAATCGGTGAGTTCAGGAGGGTAATACGGAACGCCGTGCTGGATCCCAACGGCCTCGTATCACTAGCAGTCGAGATGACAGGCATCTTATCCACATAGCTGTAACGGGTCGTGCAGCCACGTCTCGATCCTTGAGTCAACAGATGGGAACGTTTTCAAGACAACAACCATCTGCACGAACAGTTCGACGACGTTTGCAGCAGTATGAACTATCAGCTAGGAGACCATGGCTGCGGTTACCCTTGACGCTGCATCACAGACGGGAGCGCCTGCGATGGTGTACTCAACGACGAACCTGGGTGCAGGAATGGCAAAACGTCATTTTTTCGGATGAATCCAAGTTCTATTTACAGTATCATGATGGTCGCATCCGTGTTTGGTGACATCGCGGTGAACACACATTGGAAACGTGTATTCGTCATCGCCAAACTGGCGTATCACCCGGCGTGATGGTATGGGGTGCGATTGGTTACACGTCTCGGTCAGCTCTTGTTCGCATTGACGGTACTTTGAACAGCCGACGTTACATTTCAGATGTGTTACGACCCGTGGTTCTACCCTTCATTCGATCCCTGCGAAACCCTACATTGCAGGAGGATAATGCACGACCACACGTTGCAGGTCCTGTATGGGCCTTTCTGGATACAGAAAATGTTCGACTGCTGCCCTGGCCACCACATTCTCCAGATCTCTCACCAACTGAAAACGTCTGAGCAGTGGTGGCGAGCAACTGGCTCGTCTCAATACGCCAGTCACTACTCTTGATGAACTGTGGCATCGTGTTGAAGTTGCATGGGCAGCTGTACCTGTACACTCTATCCAAGCCCTGTTTGATTCAATGCCCTGGCGTATCAAGGCCGTTATTACGGCCAGAGGTGGTTGTTCTGGGGCCTGATTTCTCAGGATCTATGCACCCAAATTCCGTGAAAATAATAATCACATGTCAGTTCTAGTATAATGTATTTGTCCAATAAATATCCGTTTATCATCTGAATTTCTTCTTGTAGCAATTTTAATGGCCAGTAATGTACATGAAATTTTCTACAAAGAAAGGTACTACTCATATTTTCTCTAGGATTAATAGTCTGCTCTTGGTGTGCGAGAAAGTATGAAAATATCGCGAATGGTTTTTGAAGACCGGATACTGCACTGCAGATTTCAGAAAAAGGACAGCGGTTGAAGCAGCAGAATCACCATGTGTGCCGGCCGGAGTGGCCGAGCGGTTCTAGGCGCTACAGTCTGGAACCGCGCGACCGCTACGTCGCAGTTTCGAATCCTGGCTCGAGCATGGATGTGTGTGATGTCCTTAAGTTAGTTAGGTTTAAGTAGTTCATGGTTCTAGGGGACTGATGACCTTAGAAGTTAAGTCATATAGTGCTCAGAGCCATTTGAACCATTTTTCACCACGTGTACAGTGGTTTCTTACCCAAGAACGTGAACGATACTGTTCAGCTGTTGACGGGAAGATCTTGAAGTGTTACAGCTCTATATCTACATCTGTTTACTCTGCTATTTACAATTAATTTCATCGAATCACCTTCAAAATATTTCTCTATTGTTTCTCTCTTTAACAGCGCGTGGATTAATCAAACACTTAAATCTTACCGCGTGAGCTATGACTTCCCTTATTATATTATGATGGTCATTTCCCTCTATGTAGGTGGGCGCCAAAAGAAAATTTTTGCATGCGGACGAGAAAGTTGCTGATTGAAGTTTCATTCGAAGATCCTGTCGCAACGAAAAACTACTCTGTTTTAATGTTCGCCATCCCAAGCCACGTATCATATCCGTTGCGCTCTCTTCCCAATTATGTGATAGTACAAAACGAGCTACTCTTCTGTGAGTTTTTTTAATGTTCTCCGTCAGTGCTATCTGATGCGGAAAGCACACAGCCCAGCAATACTGCAGAAGAGGACGGACAAACGTAGTGTAGGCACTCTCTTTAGTAGACCTGCTGCGTTTTCTAAGTGTTGTGCCAATAAACCGCAGTTTTTGGTTCTCTTCCACCACAGCATTATAAATGTAGTCCAGTTTAGGCCATTCGTATTTGTAATCAGTCAGTATTTAGCTGAATTCAAGGTCTTAAGATTTGGTGATATATCGAGTAACCGAAATTTAGCGGATTTGATTTAGTTCAAACTTTTCGTTCTTTGAAGTCGACTGACAAATTTTCGCACTTGCAGATATTTCGTCTAAATCATTTTGCAATTGATCATCTGATGACTTGACAAGACGATAAATATCATCATCATTCACAAAATATGTAAGAATGCTGCTTGGTTTGTCTCCTTAATCGTTCATATAGACTAGGAACAGAGGAGAGCCTATAACACCATTGAGGAACGTGTGACATTACTTCTATTTCATTCGACGACTTTCCGTCAGTTACCGTTGCAGATCGACGTTAGTGATTTGGGTCTGTAATACAACGGATTCCTCCTATTTCCCTTCTTGAATACTGTTGTGACGTGTGTAGCTTTCCAGTCCTTAGGTACGGGTCTTTCGACAAACGAGCTCTTGTATTTGGTTGCTAAGTATGGAGTTATTGTAACAGCGAAAGCAACCATCTGACAGGAGATCACGAATTCTATCGCACAACTGAAATGATACTCTGCAGACTCGCTATCTGATTAGAAAACGCTTGTGAGAAACCGCTTCAAAAACTTTCTGGAAACCTAAAAATATGTAATCAATTAGACTTCTCTCGTCGACAGCAATCGTTACTTCGTGAGAATAATGAGATAGTTTTGTTTGACAAATACGTATTTTCTAAATCCGTGTAGGCTGTTTGTCAATAAATCATTTTCATCGGGGTAAATAATAATATTCCAACCGTTGTCACCGCAAAATTGATGTTAGTCATATGGGTAAATAATACAGCCCATTCCTCCTATTTCCTTTCCTGAGTATTTGTGTGACCTGTGCACTTTCCAGTTCTTAGGCACGGATCTTTAAACGGACGAGCGGTTGTACTGTGTATGATTGCTAAATATGTAGCTGTTGTATCAGTATAATCTAAAAGAACCTAACTGGCATCCAATATGGACCGGAGGTCTTGTCTTTATTATGTGATTTAAATTACTTCACTACATGGAGGATATCTATGTCAAAGTTATTCATGTTGACTGTTGCTCTTGATTCGAATTCTGGAATATTTACTTATATTCTATGGATTGTGTTTGTTAAATACAACAATTTCTTCTACTTGCTTGCCCCTACAGCCCCCGACTTTTGTGCCCAAGCTGCCCAAACCCAGTTCCTTTTCAAACCCGAAATAAGTACTTCACGAAATTAACTGTGAGTCTGTGCTCAGGCTCAGCCGTTTAGAAATAACTAAATGCTTTGTTTTCACCCTTTTTTTTGGTCTAAGGTGCCGCAGTGTTTAACCTCTATCTGTAAACGTATTGGAAAGTTGGGACGAGTTCCGCGACGGAAGAGATTAACGAGACCGTCGCGAAAGCGCCGCGGGACGTTATCGCGACTGCGACTTGTTTGCAAAGCTCGTATTACTAGTGAAGGTAGTGCTTTGTTGTACACTGTGTTATGAAACAAAAAAGACGTCACCGGAATCCAGTAAATTTGTATTCATTCACAAAAATAACTATGTAGCCACTGAACTTACACATCCCAAATACACCGCAAAAAACGATGACCAGTTGGCATCTGTACATATTCATATAGGATAGTGACTAGGTGCTAACCAGGTGTTCATACCAGCTGGAAAACATTCGAGCGTGTAGACAGTTACACCCTTAGACAGTAGAATGACCCAGTTTTGAGACAGTGCTTCATTATAGTTGCTATGGTAGCTGCTGCTAGTGAGTTTACTATTAGTCTACAACTTTATCGATACCCAATGATGAGGGAACAAGTTCCAAAGTTTTTAATATCAGAAAATTATTTTAAGAAAGAGGTACAAGAAACTTGAAGTATGGGCCACTAACTAAAGATATCCTAAACTGTACGAGAATGCATAGAGAAATCCAAAGTGGATCATATGAAAGATTCAGAAATATTACTCATGTAGAATGAAAATGCTAAAAGAAGAACTTGTTAGATATATAAACACACAATGCAAACGCGGAAATGTTGAAACAAGTGGATATTGTAAAGGCCAGCCAGTAGATATATTTCCTTCTGAATTAAATCTGAAAAATCGTTTACTTTTAATTTGAATTATATGTAAATTAGTACTGAGAAACACGAAACTGTTAATGTGATATAAGGATTCTTTACTCGGTGGTAATATCAGATTTTCGAAAAGGTTCTGACAGAAAAAATTATGTGGGAACCTTATTTGTTTCCTACCAGTAAATCTCAGTAATTTTTGCAAGACGGGTGGATAAAGACGTGACTAATAATGTTCTCTTTGATTGAGTTCAAAGCAAGAAAATAACTGTTTACTCAGTAACAAATGCACTGTCTGCTCATGATTTACAGTTAGGATGAATAAGAGAGTACATTACGGTATGGAGTCCGTTAAGTGGAAGTCAGCCATAATAATTAATGACAAAATGATCGGCGTGTTTGAAAATAGTTCATGAGAGGAGACATGGGATAAAATTTATAGTGAAGCAAATGTCGATATGAAATTTAAGCGATTCTGTGATACACTCATATCATTATTTCTAGCCAGCGTTTTTCACAAACTAATCACAAAGGCTATTAAACCGGCATGTAAATAAACATTACCGGTATTGTAATCAGTACTGACATAAATAGAGTAACATAAGAAAATATAAGTAGTGTTCTTATAAGTATTACTGAGTGTTTTCTACAGATGTTCTCACTCTCAGTTTAGAAAGCACAACTAATTGAGCTCTGTACATCCGGAGGTATTTCGCCAATGATAAAGGTAACACCCAGTGAGGACAATGTAACTAGCGCAGAAACTCCAAAATTTTTAGGTGTGCAATTTGATGAGAATTTAAACAGTAAGAAACACAGTCTTGAACTCCTATGTCATCTCACTTCAGCTGATTTTTCACTTTGAACCATCGTAAATCTTGGAGAGAGAGAAATCAGTAAGTAATATGATCTGCGTATTTTCATTGAATAATGTCGTATGGAATAATACTCTGGGGAAACCCATCTTCATGAAACAAAATTTTTATTGCTCAGATATGTGCTGTGGGAATAATATATAGTTCTCTTCTACTACTGATTGGCTGTGCATCTATTCCTACATGAAGTTTGTTGTCAATAACCCACTACTACTCAGAAGGAAGAATGATGTGCATCACGAAAAATCAGAAGAGAAATGATATTCGTTATTCCGCATTAATCTTTAGCTCAAAAGATTGGTGATGAATGCTGCCACCAGCCTTTTTGTCACTTACCAAACTATACACAGTAAGTTACGTCCAAAAGAGTTGAGTATGAAAACAAACTAAAAAGGTTTCTCCTTGAAAATGCCTTCTATGCCACAGATGCTGTATGAAAATGTTGGTGTGTATGGCTTACTAATTCCCATACACAAGTAAGTGGTTACGTCATGAATATCTTTCCACGTGAATTGGTAATACGAATATAAAATGGTTCGTTCCACATCATTACGATTAATCGTAGAAATGCTCCACGGAACGTCGAACGAACCATCTATCTCACCAACTAAAAGTTAAAAGCAGCGTGCTGTAGAGACCAAGCGTTGGTAGGTAATTACAGCAAAGACTTAAAGGGACTGTAATTTCGACCACCCACCCACCCACCCACACACACACACACACACACACACACATACACACACACATCTTAAGACTCAGCCAAAAAGCCTTGACTGTTCTCTCACTAGTAAACAAGACGTATTCTTCCAGAATGTGATGTAATGACCAACGTACAAGTCAAGCCACTGATGACTCCCAAAGGAGTAGGGAGACGTGAGCGAAATGCTCTATTCACGTTCCTCCTGAACTATCTTTAGCATAAGCCGTAAACTAACATTTACAGATGAAGATTTAGTAAAAGAACAGAGTGCTTTATGATTTTATTGACTACGATGTTTACACATTGGTTCAGACTCAAGCCTACAAATTTTTCATGTGTGTACATGATATTTTTGCCTCTGCCTTATAGAGTGAATTTTTCAGGAAGTCACCTAAAGATTTAAAGTAGTCAGCGTTCGGTCTTTCCTTCCGCAGTCCAATTTGTTTGCTATACAGCTGAAACCACAGCATGAATCAAATATTGTTCACCGACATATTCAGTTTGTATGTTATTTCAAACAAAACTGAATGAAACATTGCAGTGTTGTCACAAATTTTGCAGAGAAAGAAGCTCATTATTCATTTTAGAGTGTTCAGTGACGCTTGCGTGCTTGTAAATTCGGGACCCTTCGTTTCTCATCCCACTCAACAGACCTTTGCCTGCCACTCTGCTACTTTAATGTGTAATTCAGTCTCTGAATAATTTATTTATTCCAAAAAATTATAAATTATTGTAAAATATTAAACCATTCAACCATCGTTTTGCTATATACTAGATACAAACATTTAGCTAAATATAACAGGTTATTTACTTACCTTGGTATTGTAACATTCTTCCACATACCATACAAAGTGAATATGTCAGTGAACAATATTTGTACCTTCCCTTCCTGGGACGTGGCACCAGTGTTCAGGTACCGTCAGAGCAATTATCCTGGCGTATGAAGACATTGTTGAAAATATTACCGCGATGCAAATGAAGATGATGTTCATTCGTATTTGGAACTTTCCAAAACTTCTAAGTTCTTCTATTATATGTTCAAATTTAATATTTCGTTAATCAAGTTGTGTCTAACTCCATCCTGAAACTCTACATATTCAGAAGCACAGATTTTTAATATTTCTGTTTCCAGTTTAGTTGCAGTATTCATTTTAAAAACTGTTTGCAGTATTCGATTAATGTTGGTACTTGTAAATTTTGCATGAAATACTTGCAAACAAACCAAGTCTTGCAAATAAAAATGAGGTGTTCCCTGTTTCTGATCTTTGCGGGAAACAGTCGCTTAAAAATGCAACCTTAGCTAAATACAAACTTTTGTTGGAATCAGCTCGTCCTAATACATCAGATTTTAATGTTTTTATAACAAGTGCGGAGCGTTCTCTGAGAAACCAGCTTCAAGAATTCACAGTTGCTTTCGCAGAGGTAACAACCGTAGGAAACGTGGTAGCAATACGGGTAATGATAGTAAAGAGATAATTGTCTGAGTTCTTCATCTCCATCTTACACCTCTGTTTATAATATGAAGAATGTTATCGTCTGTATGGGATGTCGGCATGACGACAGTTAGATCATCACAACACGGAACGGCAATGCTTGCTTACCTAGTAGTCTGCCATAGTGCGGTGTTTTTTGAGGTGTTTCGCCCCCAGCGTCTTGTACACAGGACGAATGGACGACTTCCGCAGAACCCTACAGCCTGTAGTCCTTGGTAATCGCTGTTTACTGCTCGGCGCACGTAGCAACTGGGTGACGTGCATTGAAATGAGACTTCTTTAACAATAAGATAATGGCGACAGCAACCAAGCGTTGCACAACGTTCTGAACGGAACGTGTTTCACTATCCGCTTATGAAAACACATGGTGCCTATGGGCTTTGAAAGATCTGTTTTCTACCCATATTATCACGTTGTTGCTTTGGTTATTTATTTGTTTATTTTTTGAGTCATCACTATTGGGAATGATCTGATGCTGCGTGCTACGTATTCCTCTCCATCGCCAACCTCTACGTGTCAGAGTATAGCTTGCATCCTACCTCCTCAAATATTTACTGAATCTACGCCAATATCTTCGTTCCCCTACAGTTTTTACCCTCTAGGGTTCTCTGTAAGACTATGAAGGTTAATCCCTGATGCCTAAATATACGTCCTATAGTCTCATACCTTCCTCCCGATACTGTTTTCCATGTTCGTTTCTTCACTGACTCAGCAGAAAAACTCCTTACACGTTACCTTAACAATGCAACTGATTTTCAACGCTCTGCTGTAGCACCAGATCTCAAACGCATCGATTCTCTTCTGTTCCGGTTTTCCCACTGCCCATTACTCCAATACAGTGCAGTGTTCCAAATGTACATTCTTACAAATTTCTTCCACAAACCTAAGACCTACGTTTGACACTAGCAGACGGCCCTTCGTTTCGAATGCTGTCCACCATAGTTTATTTTGATTACATGGTAGCAGAATTCCATAACTTCATTTATTGCGTGATCACCAATTTTAATGTCAAGTTTCTCGCTATTCTCATTTTTGCTACGTCTCGTTACTTTTGTCTTTTTACGATTTAGTCACAACACTTATTCTATACTTATTATACTGTACATTCAGCTCATCCTGTAATTCTTTTTCACTTTCAGTCAGAATAATAATCTCATCAGCGAATCTTAACTTTGATATCTTTTCACCTCTAACTTTAATCCCACTCTTGAACCTTTCTTTTATTTTCGTCATTGCTTCTTCGATGTATCTACTAAACAGGAGGGGCAAAAAACTACGTCCTTGTCTTACACCCTTTTTTATCCGAGTACTTCCTTCTTGTTCTTTGGCTCTAATTTTTTCTGTTGGTTCTTGTACGTATTGTATGTCATCCCCTTTCTCTATAAAAGAAACTTAACATCTGGGGTCATCAGTCCCCTAGAACTTAGAACTACTTAAACCTAACTAACCTAAGGACATCACACATCCATGACCGAGGCAGGATTCGAACCTGCGACCGTAGCGGTAGCGGGGCTCCAGACTGAAGCGCCTAGAACCGCTTGGCCATACCGGCCGGCCTTTCTCTATAGTTTACCCATATTTTTGTAAGGATTTTGAACATCTTGTACCATCTTACATTGTCGAACACTCTTTCGAGGTCAACAATAACCTATGGACGTGTCTTAATTTTCCTTCAGTCTTGCTTCCATCAAGGAACTGCCTCTTTGGTGCCTTTACCGTATATAAAGCCCAACTAATCCTCATCTTGGGTGCATGGACTGTTAATCTAACTACGCGACAATTCTCATACTTCTCTGCCCTTGGAATCTTGGGAATTGTGTGGATGATGTTTTTACGATATTCTGATGGTATAGCGCCAGTCTCATAATTCAACACACCAATGTGAATAATAGTTTTGTTTCCACTTCTCGCAACGACTTTAGAAATCCCTACTCGTTGATCAGTGAGGTGTGACAACAGAAGATAGCGAAGTACTAAATTTCGTGTTTAAGAAATCATTCACGCTGGGGAACCGTGCAAACATACTGTCGTTTGACCATCGCACAGCCTCCCGTAATAGTAAGACATAGTAATAGGCGTCCCTGGCGTAGAGTAGCAACTGAAAGAGTTGAAAACAACTAAGTCGCCATGTCCGTATGGAATCCCAATTCGGATGTACAAAGAGCAGTCTACTGCACGGGTCCCTCACTTAGCTTGCATTTATCGCGAATCTGTCGCCCGGAGAAGCGTCCCAACCGAATGGAAATAAGTTCTGGTGACTCTTGTATACAAGGGTAAAAGAACGGACTCACAAAACAGCAGACCAATTTTCTTAACATCAATGTGCTGTAGAATTCTTGAACATGTTATCAGTCGTAATATAGCAAATTTCCTTGAGAGGGACAAGCTTTCGTCCACCAATCACCATGGATTCAGAAAGCGCCTATCGTGCATGTATCACTTTTCCCTTTTCTTAGATGGTATCCTGCGCACCATGGATGAACGGCAACAGGCAGATTCCATATTCCTAGATTTCCGGAAAGAGTTTGACGAGGTATCCCACTGTGGACAGTTAACGTTGGCAGAAGCATACGGAATAGTTTCCCAAATTCGCGATTGGGTCGAAGACTTCTCAAGTAATGGAATCCAGTACGTCGTCCTCGTCTGAGTGTGTTCGTGAGAGACAAGAGCATCGTCAGGAATGGCCCAGGGAAGTGTGACTGGACCGTTGTTATTCTCTGTATATTTAAATCACCTGACCGACAGGTTGAGGAGCGGTTTGCTGATGATGTTGTGATGTACGAGAATGTGTCGCCGTTCAGTGACTGTAGAAGTATACAATATACCGCGAAACGTCCCCTTAGAAAAATTATGAATGACTGTGCTGCTAAACCTCTTACGTTAATTGATTTTCAAACAGCTCAGCAAAACTGAACGTACTCAGACAATTCTCTCTATACTTCTTCTGATCATCACTAAACTGACACACAATATTTTTTAGCGCAACGCAATCTGACTTTCAAAAATCCCTACAAAAGAATGGCCCTGGCTAACCATAACCTATAACTATCATGACTCACTTACCTCACAAAAATCTTAGTTACCCGAACTACTGCAATACAGCGAGCGCCTAATACTGCCAGCTAAATCTAAGATTTAACTACTGAAGGCACTAACTACGGATGGGAATAGTTAGGGAATGAAAGATTTTGATAGAGAACAAACAATGTATTTACCTTAATAGTGATCGAAAGTCATCATATATATATATATATATATATATATATATATATATATATATATATACTAATACATGACATCCATCTTTACAAATTTCCTTTTTCTGGCGGTCACACGTCCAGATCGTCCGCTTATAGTAACCTCTCAAAACTATGGCATCTCTGAAACTTCCTGGCAGATTAAAACTGTGTGCCCGACCGAGACTCGAACTCGGGACCTTTGCCTTTCGCAAAGGCAAAGGTCCCGAGTTCGAGTCTCGGTCAGGCACACAGTTTTATTCTGCCAGGAAGTTTCATATCATCGCACACTCTGCTGCAGAGTGAAAATCTCATTCTGGAAACATCCCCCAGGCTGTGGCTAAGCCATGTCTCCGCAATATCCTTTCTTTCAGGAGTGCTAGTTCTGCAAGGTTCGCAGGAGAAGACTTTTGATTTTCCAGCAACACGAGCTAAGTAATACTAGAGCTCGTGTTGTGTTGCTGCCTCGCTCAACGGCTAAGTCCCACTCAAGGTCACGCGACATACGCCGATACATTCATTAAGCGCACACAGCAAGAAAGACACCCACCCACCTCCCCAGGGGTCGGAACCCCTGCAACCCACACAAGACATATATGATTTAATTCTATTCAGGCTCCATTACAAAGAACATAACACAGAGAAATTATTTAATTGCCTAATTTAATCACCCTGACAAGGAGACCTCACTTACCGTGAGGCCATTCTCTAGGAAGGCCTTCGGCTGTGTGTCTGAGAAGGACTTTGAGGTTTTTATTCTATTGAGGTTATAAAACATCACTCTTACTTGCTGCTACACAAACAACTGAGAAGATCTTTAAAACTATTTACTGATAAGAATTCTTTAATGCACTCTCTTAAGCCAAGCGCTGCAAGCGCCTCTCTTAAGCAGCAGTAGACATCCTCACTGCTCGGCGGCAGCACAGCGACTGACGCGCAAACCGGAAGCGCTGCTAGACCCCTGCAGTGGCCTTATCAGTGTTGCGCAACTTCCGGACTTTTGATTTTCCAGCAACACGAGCTAAGTAATACTAGAGCTCGTGTTGTGTTGCTGCCTCGCTCAACGGCTAAGTCCCACTCGAGGTCACGCGACATACGCGGATACATTCATTAAGCGCACACAGCAAGAAAGTATGTTATTTGTATGTTATACGCTTATCGTAGCGTGTGACCTCGATTGGATCTTAGAGTTACATGTATAGGAATGCGTTTTCGAATTTATATAAGTTCATTGTTAGGGTAAATGTTTATAGCCTCAATGGAATAAAAACCTCAAAGTCCTTCTCAGACACACAGCCGTAGCCCATCCTAGAAAATGGCCTCACGGTAAGTGAGGTCTCCTTATCAGGGTGATTAAAATAGGTATTTATATTAAAAAACATTTTTTCTTATCTATTAAAGAAGTCTTTCGTGGGTGGACTACTGAGTTTAGGTGTGGGGATGGTGGGTGGGTCTCACGTACTCAGTCTGTCATGGTATTTGCATGTTATACGCTTGTTGTAGCGTGTGACCTTGATTGGGATTTAGAGTTTCTTCGCTCTGCTGAGCCCCCTATATATTTTTACTTATCACGTGTTGCTGGAAAATCAAGTTTATGCCATGTTGCCATGTTGAGCGAGGCAGCAACACAACACGAGCTCTAGTATTACTTAGCTCGTGTTGCTGGAAAATCAAAAGTCCGGAAGTTGCGCAACACTGATAAGGCCGCTGCAGGAGTCTAGCAGCGCTTCCGGTTTGCGCGTCAGTCGCTGCGCTGCCGCCGAGCAGTGAGGATGTCTACTGCTGCTTAAGAGAGGCGCTTGCAGCGCTTGGCTTTCTGGCTGTGTGCGCTTAATGAATGTATCCGCATATGTCGCGTGACCTTGAGTGGGACTTAGCCGTTGAGCGAGGCAGCAACACAACACGAGCTCTAGTATTACTTAGCTCGTGTTGCTGGAAAATCAAAAGTCCGGAAGTTGCGCAACACTGATAAGGCCACTGCAGGGGTCTAGCAGTGCTTCGAGTTTGCGCGTCAGTCGCTGCGCTGCCGCCGCCGAGGTAGGAGACGAGATACTGGCAGAAGTGAAGCTGTGGGACCGGGCGTGAGTCGTGCTTTGGTAGCTCAGATGGTAGAGCGCTTGCCTGCGAAAGGCAAAGGTCCCGAGTTCGAGTCTCGGTCGGGCACACAGTTTTAATCTGCCAGGAAGTTTCATATCAGCGTACACTCCGCTGCAGAGTGAAAATCTCATTCTATGGCATCTCTGTGTCCACATCCACCACTGTTGGGGGCTCACCTCCAACGGCCCAACGCTACGTGCTGTTCACATCCAACTGCCTAACACTACACAAGCGAATATTCCAACAATGAGTCCAAACAGACACAGACTGCACACACCACACTCAGTGATTTTCATACAGACCGCTACCAATACAAAAAAAATATAAAAACCTAAACACCTACTTACATAGACCCTATGCTCCCCACAAAAAAATTTGTAAACTGTTTTGGGCAGTGCCCAATACTGATTTGAAACAAAATTTTCATAATAACAATAACAAAGACATTAAATGCACAAACTCATTGATAGACTGTTGGTCAAATGCAAAATTGTCCTCACAGTCCATAAAGACAGTGCTGATAATTCATCATAATAGTAATTGCAGCCTTATTCTTTTTTTTTTTTTTTTTTGCACGAAGGCTGAGCAGTAAAAGAAATGCATATGGAAGTAGTGGATTTCCATGAAGTCTTGAAGAAGTAGCGTTGTCCTTCCAACGGAAAGACAGTGCTGACTCGACATGCAGACAGATAAGGGGCCACGATAGAGCCCACCCACAGCAGAGTCAGTAGAAGTTTTGAAGAATCTTGGTAGGCAGGTCATCACAGAGCAGAGTCACTGTAGTCCTGGTAGAGATTATGGTATTGGTGGGCCACCAAATGTGCAGACCCACTGTAGTCCTTGTAGAGATATTGGTATTGGGGGGCCATCAAAGGTCTGCACCTTTGGTAGTCCTTGTAGAGATGGCGAGCAGCCATCTGTTGCGACTGTGTGGGTGCACAATCACCATCAAAGAGTCTTGCGGATAATATAGCAAGTCCATAAACCACCACTTGTGCATTCACAAACTCTTTGGAACGGCCTTAGAACCAGGAATTCTTTTAACCAGTCCCTTGTGGAATTATCAATGTGGTGTCACCGCCAGACACCACACTTGCTAGGTGGTAGCCTTTAAATCGGCCGCGGTCCGTTAGTATACGTCGGACCCGCGTGTCGCCACTATCAGTGATTGCAGACCGAGCGCCGCCACACGGCAGGTCTAGAGAGACTTCCTAGCACTCGCCCCAGTTGTACAGCTGACTTTGCTAGCGATGGTTCACTGACAAATTACGCTCTCATTTGCCGAGACGATAGTTAGCATAGCCTTCAGCTACGTCATTTGCTACGACCTAGCAAGGCGCCATTACCAGTTACTATTGATGCTGTAAAACATGTACCGTCAAGAGCGATGTTCACCAATGATGGATTAAAGTTAAGTATTCCAGCAGCTATGTACTTTTTTTGCTACTATAATTCCTTGTCCTATTCCAGACCTCACGCCAGCCACCGTGAGCTGAAATGCGTGCCTTTCGGCTTCCTTCATAGTGGGTTGGCTGTCTTGCCAATCCACAACAGTCAACTCACATCTTTTTTAACTTCTCACACATTGTGCATATATATACTAGAGAATGAGGCAATGCAACAGCACAAAACAATTAACACAAACAGTAATGACTAAAAATGTGTGCAGTGAAATGAAACTTAATTTGAAGAACTGGTATCTATAGAATTATAAATTTACAACATAAGAATACAATTACAGAGGTACAAAATACATCATTAAAGGACATAATAATACAGATAACATTTGTAGTAATATGAGCTTTACAAAAGATTAGAAATAACCATATCCATCAGTGTTACAGGAATTATGACATAAGTAAATAAATGAGAATATTCAAACATTAATTTGACATATGATTAAAGGAAAACGTAACAGAGTAATAATATCCAAACATTTTTCCAAAGTATTTGAGGATAACAGTATTCCTCATCATAGTGAATGTAGCTTGGTATTAGAAAAATTCTATGACATATCTCTTATCAGATAAACACATAAAGACAGGAAAACCACAAATACACAAGGATACACAAACACATAGTAGAATAACACAAAAGGAAAGGACAGGGTTGTTTTCAGTGTGACATTTGGTACTGCAGTATTTATAGTATTTGATTTGCAAACAAAATTTTCTATACTTCTCGGAGATCTCCCTTAGTTCATGATTATTCCCAAAAAGTCTTATCTATACCCGTTTTCCCTAAACCCTACTGTTTCGTTCATATCCTCTTTCAAAATAATTATTCTTCATTGTACACTACTTTTTTTGCCAAACTTTTTTCATGTAACTTCTCAATGAATTTCTTCCAATTCATTGCAACTCATTCTCTTATATAGCCCACCCCTCTTAAGCTAACTTAAATCTACTGAGCTCAGATATATATACTAGAGAATGAGGCAGTGCAGCAGCACAAAACAATCTACAAAAATAGTAATAACAAAAAAAATGCAAATTGGCAAAGCAAGCAGCAATAAATATATCTAAATAGGCAAAGTAAATGCAACATTCCAACTAATATGAGCCTATGTGCAGCAACAAGAAAAATAAATCAGTAGTAAAACTGGCTTTGCAGAGTAATACAAAGTGAAATTCAGTAATACTATGCCTGGCAAACACCAGCAGCAAATGCAATAACTTATACCTAAACATGACAAAGCTCAAGGAGAAAAAATGCTACACTAAAGATAGGAAATGTCTAATACCTATGTCAGATCTTAACACTAGAGTGATGCATCACGATAACTTACTCTACCAAACAAGATACCAAATCGTTGAAAAAATTATGCATGCAATTCCTGTGAAGTGAAATGTCTATTTGTGCTCCCTTTTTTTTAAAAGAAAGTAAATCATAAAATTATTATTTAATGCATCTGTAGACAGAAAATAGTGATATTAGTACATCTATTAAATTTTATTTTAACCAATGCTGCAGTGCAACTAGAAACTAGATATTAAACAAAAGGAGCAAATATATATATATAAAGCAAAGCATGAAACGTCATTCACTAGTCATATGGCATTTCATAAGGCAGTATAAAAAATCTCTTAACTAGACAGACAGTCATAATCAGGTGGATAGACATAAAATATTTCTCATCATTTCATTAGGCATTTCAGTAAATATCAGAAAGTACGAGCTCCAAACTGTAATCATATGTTTACACGTATGAGCGTGTCGTATTTTCGATGCTTTCTACAAAGAAATGTCAATAGTGAGGTTCATGGCCTCTTTTTCTCCACCTGTGCCTCTGAAAGGCCCACACAAATGGCCTTTTTTTAGGCGACTGTCGTGCAGCTGGGCACCCACAGCACATTTCATCAAGGTCACCTAACTTCCTTAGCGAAATATTTATGACAGCATTTTCCGCTAGAGTGACAGTCTCACATATATAAAAATTTCACAGGTTGAGAATTTACGTTACGAATGTGTAGAAACAAAATTCCATAAATACAAAATTTCCACCAGCATTGTGATACATTCATGCATGTACACACATTTCAATACTCTTAAAGTACGATTCTTGGTTTCCAACATCGTTTTCACAAACCAGTATCCCTAACCTCTTCTAATTATTCATATATATATATATATATATATATATATATATATATATATATATATAAACACATAATCACATTCCTCATAAATGTATCTCACCAGCATAATACACATTGTTGTCATAATAACATCATCATAACAGATCAGAGACATCTCAAAATCGTCTAGCTTCTTTCAGTAATTTAAAAACTAAAAAACTACTCTCTGCTCGTTTCAATAAAGTCATCTACCTCAATCATACTTCAAAAATCATGATCCCATACCAAATACATCATGCAAAGCTCTCATAGCATCACAATGGTTCCGCAAAAAATATGAACAGTTCACAAAGTACAGACAAAATACAATTTCATAAGTGTGAAGTTATCCAACTGTGTAACTGCGTAAACATCTGTCACTGATGTAGTAAGAAAAGTGTTTGCATCTCTCAGTTAAATGATCAGATAGCTGTGTAATTCTGTTTTAGAGAAATATGGTACCAATGTATAAAGTTGTACAAGCAGATACCATAATAGCTATGGCTCCTAACGCTTGCCACACACTTAGTACACAGAGTAGGCGTGTACCCCCTGAGGATTAATGTAATTATACCCTCAGGTGTTACAGATTACAGCAACAGAGTTAAACGTCTCACCGAAAACTTCTTTGTATCTTTGTAATTCAAGAGTCTTTCTAAAAATCTTCCAAGTACAAAATTTTAATTACTCAAATGCGTTTCCTGTAGCGCTAAACTGTGGGTCTTGTTGTAAGGTAATTTCTGTCATTACTTGACGGTAAAAATGTGCCAAGTGTCGTAGTTATCGTCCTCCATAAGCAATGTTCTGCAGAAGTCAATGTACTTACCTCATCATAAACAAAAGTGAAATGCTATGCGTATAGATATTGTAGTTATTACGCTCATTGCTGTGATCAAGAAAGTTCTATACTGTAAAGTATTCTTGTGCTGCAGAAAAGCCTGTCTCATTGTACCTATACCATAAAAGTTACTACTAAAACATGTTTTACTTTCCAGAATAATACAGAGAAACTGTGCAGATATGAAACAGATTCAGCACAAATGAAACATGTAAATTGTGTCACTCATTAATAGCATCATGATATAATCGCGTAGCTGTCAAACAAACCAAGTACTAAGTCATCTGTAATCTCATAGAAAGTACTTTAAATAGAGACTGTCTTTTCAAGTAAACCAAAATGTTACATTAAAGTCACATTAGCAGTATGTGTTATAAATATGTAAGCCTTATAGACATTTCGTAATCGTGCAACGAACAAGCAGGCTTTACACCCAATAACACTGTGTTGTCTGCTCACTATAACAATGCAGTCGTAATTACTGTCTAAATAAGTTCCCTAGGCTCTTGACTGGATAGTTTACTACAAAACATTGTTACATGATAACAGTTTCTAAGGGTGACAAAGTGTACTAGTAACGTGAAGTGAAAAATTTTGTGGCAACTACTAATTCAGAAAGCAAATTACGTCTCAATAAACGGTTTTCATGTGAAATGTGGTGTAAACCTTTACTCTTCCTGGTACACAGAGTTTCAACTTCAACGCAATTATCATGTGGTATATGTCGAATTCTGTAAGGTCCATTGTAAATCAGAAAGAATTTGTGACTCGAGTGTTTCTTCTTAGGTGATAATGAATGAACTTTAATGAGAACTTTCTGACTTATATATAGTTTCTTTGCATTTGCTTTAACCTGTAGTTTTCTCCTTTTGTCTGCAGCAGAATTTATATTTTTAATAGCCATGAGGCATTTCATTGAGCATGTTTTAAAATAAGTGTAAATATCTGTCCCAATGCTGATGCTTCCTGTGACAATAAAGTCTGCAAAGCTTATTGATTTCTTTCATAATCCGGTCAGATGGGTTACAATGTGGTGAGTACATGAAATAAAAACAGATCTGATTTTATGATTCTGAAGCATTCATGACCAAACAGTAGATCTGAATTGCGGTCCGTTATCTGAAATGACTTCAGCAACGTGACCAACTTCATGTAAGAAATTTTTAACAAAGGCGTTGGATATAGACCGTCCAGTCGCTTTACGTAACAGAGCGAAAGAAACAAATTTTGAAGTAAGTTCAACAGCTACTAGAATGTACGAAAATCCATTAGATTTTCTGATAAGGTGTCCCAAGAGATCAACGGCAGCAAATTCTTTTAATTAAGGAGGACTGATAGGAAACAACAGAGCATGATGTGAGATGGTAGAAGGTTTAGCTTTTTGATAAAGTTTACAAATAGATAAGACTCTCCAAATTCTCTTTTCCATATTGTTAAAATTAGAAGTCGTCCGAAGAATGTGATAACATTTTCGTGGACCAAAATGTGCGTAGTTGAAATGAATGTACCGGATGAGCTTATTAACAAAATCGGCAGGAATGCAAAGTACCCATAGATTATCATCAACTGTGCAACATTTGAAGAATATGTTGTTTTAAACCAGATAATAATGCCAAATCTGTGTGTATGTCTTTTCATGCCATTTACTTTTGATGTCTTTCCAAACTAGATCTTTATCTTGTTCATGAGCAAATTATGAATGACTGTGCTGGTAAACCTCTTACGTTAATTGATTTTGAAACAGCTGAGCAAAACTGAACGTACTCAGACAGTTCTCTCTTTACTTATTCTGATCATCACTAAACTGACACGCAATATTTTTTAGCGCGACGCAATCTGACTTTCAAAAATCCCTAGAAAAGAATGGTCCTGACATTTCATGAATCACTTTCCTCGCAAAAATCTACTGCAATACAGCATGCGCCGATACTGCCAGCTAAATAAAAGATTCTAACTACTGAAGGCACTAACTATTGATAGGAATAGTTAGCAAATGAAAGATTTTGATAGAGAACAAACAATGTACTTAGCTTAATAGTGATCGAAATTCATCATATATATATCTATCAATTCATGACATCCATGTTTACAAATTTCCTTTTTCTGGTGGACACACGTCCAGATCGTCTGCTTATAGTAACCTCTAAAAACTCTGGCATCTCTCTCTCCACGTCCACCACTGCTGGGGGCTCACCTCCAACTGCCCAACGCTATGCGCTGTTCACATCCAACTGCCCAACACTACACAAGCGAATATTCCAACAATGAGTCCAGCCAGCCACAGACTGCACACAGCACAGTCAGTGATTTTCATCGAGAGCGCTAAACGGCGTTACTAACATAAAAACCTAAACAGCCTACTTACAACCGTAGGGGTAATGTAATGAATGGCAGCCAGCTCTAAATGTGGAAAAATGTGAGTAAATACAGATGAGTAGGAAAAACTATCTCGCAATGTTCGAATACAGTATGAGTAACATGCTGCTACATTTCGCTTCGAGACAGAGAAGTGTTGACATCGACACGCTCTGACTGTGTGAACATTGTTTCTCGGCTAGGTCTCGTGAAGTGTAAACACTGATAACACGTTCCGGAATTCGGTAAACTTCCATAGGCTCCGCGGAATTGTTAAAACATTTGTTGAGCTACGATCACCACCATAGACAATGGCAGTGACAGTCCTCCTTCAACACAAACTTCGCAAAACCTGCGGCACAGTGTTACAATGGATACTAATGTACTTCATCCATGCAATAGTGAAGTGATTAGCTACGCAATCACCCTCTTCCACCACAAAGATGCACACCAACTTGTTTCACTTCTCGAAGCAACTACAGAAAGAGACCTGCAGCTCCCACAGAAATGCCAACGGAACCGCACGGACGAGGAAGGAGACGTTTACCAACGAAACAAAATGGAGAACGTGCTACGTGTCAGCGCCACCTAAGTAGGTACTATCGCCCACCAACATGTAAGTAGCACTGTTAACTCAGTCGCAACTGTCGAGAAAGGGCCTTCCATCTTATTTGTTGAAAATAGAGACCGGCTACACCATCCTGTACTAGGCAAAGTTATCAGACATAATCAATATATGAAAATTGAGACTGTCGACAAAGGGTCTTCCATCTTATTTGTTGAAAATAGGCTCCACCCTCCTGCACTAGGCAGAGTTATCAGTCATAATCAATATATGAAAATCGAGACTGTGTCAGTAATGCTCCAACCTCCCTTACTGAGGACGAATTACTATCGGAAATGACGTGATACTGCGAAGTTATTGCCATCAGAATGTTTAGTAAAATTATAACCTTGAATGAGCAAATTGTAACAAGATTGGGTTGTGACATTTAAATCAAAGCAGCTCTCACAGGTTGTTTGTATTAACGGCGTTCACCGTCCAATGGACTTGTGTATGCCCTCCGTCTTACAATGCTATAATTGTTTGCGATATGGACATTGCAGCAAACAGTGTAGAAATAACACAACATGTGTGTCCTCCACAGGCCCACGCAGATGTGATGCCTGCGTGACGACCAGTCAACCATGTGTATTCATTGTAGCTGTGGTCGCAGTGCCCTATCGTGAACTGGACACAAGAAAATTAACAAAATTATGCCTGTCAATAATATTGCCTTCCTAGAAGTAGCAGCTGTGTTTAAATACAGGCTTTATGCAAATGCAGTTACCACACCGCCAAAAATTACTAGACAAGATACAGTCACACCTAACTAAACCGTGAGCTACGGAGAACATATATGGAACACAGAGGACCCCGTCGATGTTTGATTCCCCATGACGAATTGTACTAAGCAGAACTCAGCCTTCCTCTCGCTCCAATGGGAGCCCAAGCTCTACCCACCACAACTTCACAGGTTCATCCAACAACATTCTGGGATCTACCTTGTTAACAACATTTTAAGTATAATTACGCCCATGACAAATGATATAACTGTATTGTATAAGCAGACTACTAATGAACCCATTGTAGTAATACAGATTCGACTGAATTTTCTCATTTTCAGAGTATTGGAAGGCGATCTATTAACGTGGGAAGCACCAGCATGCCTTGCTCATACTGTGGCATCAAGCAGTCAGGCCTGCAAGATGAGTGGTCTGCCAAGCGAGTGGATTCATTTTTTATTTATCAGCTAACATGAACTCTAGTACTCACAATTAAGTGAAAAGTTATTCTCCTGCTTGGATATTACGTAACGGAAACGCACATCTGACTATTAGTAATTTACACAACTCTGACTGTTCACTACGCACTGGCAATACCACATTTTTGTTCTTTTTCAACGGCTTTGATCAACTCGTGGCCATCGCACTGCATATGAATGGCGCACACATTATAAATTCTGTGTATCATGGCAACACACTATTCGAAGGAAAAGGCCACCAATCTTTTTCTTTTCACTGTCTTATTTATTCCGATAAATTCTATAACCTAAACACACAAATTCTATAACCTACAACAATAACACATGAGAAATTCCGCCCAGTGGGCATGGCTTTACATTGGTGATTCTCTATCTTATGGTCTCGTAATTATTTAACGCTACAGTGCACTTTCTGGATAGGATGGTGGATCTTTTGCTATATCTCACATTTCGACTCTCACAACCATCATCACGAAACTTTCCTCCAGACCGAGCGGTCCAAAAGGAACATGCATAACCCACTACCTCTGAAACTACCTTGCTACTCTCCCATGCAAACCACACATACTTAAATTACATGACATACACCACACTGCAACATGGAATACAACACAAGGAATAGTCACAACAATATCACTTTCAGCTTTCCCACTTCAATTAGTATTTATCCCAGTTTCATACGACACTGCCCCACTTCGTAATTTTTCTTTCCTACTATGAACTCAGGAGAGTATATGCACGTCTTCCTGTGCAATGCAAGCCAAATGGCGTTGCTGGATAGACGGCTGACTCACCTTGCTTCTCTCTCAGAGTATTATAGTTTGAATCAAGCGTCACATGGAAACATAAGGCGCAAAGTAATATTAAGAACATATTCATCACACACGCGAGTCCTCAACTGATACCATGGACGAGTACTTCTCTTTATCCTTTGTCTCATACACAGATTGAGACTCACACAGTACTCACCACGTGGAAGTACTCGTCTCTAATTTCAAGTCCTGCGCACGCCATTTCTTAAATATTTCCTACTTATAGTACACACGCTAGTAATTCAGCTTAACTTAAGCACTCGGAAGTATTTCAACTTATTGCTACACATGGTATCATTGTGATCGTTGGTCACTTCCGAAGATTACTACGATCCAATTAATATTACCTGCCTGACATTTAATTCTCCCCACAAAAGTTCCTGAAATAGAGAAATTATTATTCCAAACTACTCTTAAGTATATCACATGCATACCATGTCCACTCTTTTGTCTTGGTGGAGCACACCTAAGACAGGTCTTACCAACACTAGATCCAGCGGCAGAGTGCTGAAACATGACCGTTCTTCAAGTCCTCTCACACCTCTGCCGAATTGGGGGAGCACCTTGCTACCGTATTGGTCAGCCACATTTCAGGTGCTCAAAGCTCCGGTAAATTTCATCTCTTTGGTTCTACCAAAGGTGACCAAAGGGTCGTCTCAAAGATGATCATATATTCACATTCAGTATCTGCTGTTAGCAGACGACCATACATTCATTCATTTCACAGATCTCACCAAACTGGATGTAGGGATTTATTTTGTGGGAGTGCACATGTGATCAATTAAATAAATAAATTGTCATTCTTTCCCACACTGGTATCCGGCTTCGCTGTATTAATTGAAATTGAGTTATTATTAGAAAAAATATGTTGTACTGACAAGAATAACGAAGAATGTTGTACCTATTTTCAGTCTCGGGCGGTACTGTACCTTTTCACCACCAGCTACCCACACAGAAAAAAATGGCATGGTACTATCCTTGCAATGCGAGGGTAGTTCTGAACATTTTTTTTAAGAAAACTGTAATAGAACAAACATAGCAAGTCATCATAATAACCAGGAGGAGACCTTAGCCCCTGGTGACCTCAAATAGACGACCAAATGCTGTTACTTTACTAAATTATTGACCCAGTTATTGCATTATTGTACTCTCCGCAATCCGGAGTAATGTACACATACAAATTTACAACAAGCCACATGACAAATAAAACATTACATCATACAAATAAAAAATAAAGTTGAGATAAAAATTTGCTTAGTTACTGGGATCTACGTTATTTTTATGAGTAATCCAAACTACACTAATTCTATAACAAATAAAAAAAATACTGATTGTACTCATAAAATTTTAAATAGCTCACCGTCCAAACACAGAACAAGTAATCTGACATTCATAAATTGCGTTGTAATAATCTTTACATGGCAATGTCTAAATACAAAACAAAATCAACAAAAGAAAAAAACATTGCATACACTAGTTACATGTAGAATATCAGGCTCCATACCATTACTCTAAAATGTACGTCAAACCTACAGAGAAATTGAACTGAGAAAAAAAACAATGAAATATACCACAAGTTATATACAGGTTAGGTAATATAGTTCATCTAAGACATCATGTCATACCTCATTAACTATCATCACTTAAGCAATTGCCACCACTACTCGACTGTGAGTTTAACCCTATTCCTGTCCACCAGTACAAATACCTGCTGCTGAGCTAGTCGGTCCATCAACTTTGATCAATACACGCAGTAAATTGTTTGCAATAAGTGCTTGAATCCACCAGTAGCTCTCGTATCTTACTCTACTGCTCATTTCTCTGTTGTTACACATTTAGACGACAAGAACTTGCATTTCGACTAGCCTTCATTACACTTTAACGCGAAATATCACCACTGTGATAATGCAAATAAGTGGCTTCAGTCAACACACCAACAAGATCATTACTGTCCACGACATCAAAATGCATCAGTTAATTCCGATATTTGTTGTGCAATGCAAACTCTTGTCCCCTGTGACAACATTACTGACCAATGCAACAAGAGTCGCTACATTAGTATTACGCCACTGGCTAATAATTAAAGCATCATTGTACCAAATATTCTAATAAACATGCTACGTGAACTTGATAACCCAAAACAAACAAAAAAAACACTAACTATTCTAAACACAAATGTTAATGAAATACAATTACACTTGCTGTCCCTTCAGGAATGAAACATTAAAAAAAAGTTACACAATTACAAGTACAAATACATTATTCCCTATCTTGCGAGTCACATGGAATCATTTGATTCTGTGATTTTCTTGGGGTCAAAAAGTTGCTGATACTTTTCCTAGAAACACTGTCTCGGTGTCAAAGCTCTCCCATGGTTACCCAGACGAAAGTCTTTAGGTCACTCAAAACGGCATTTTGAACACACACTGAACAGTAAACTGTATCTCACATCAAACATAAATGTCATAGTCACTCTCAGATTACCATCCACACGAACTGGTTGTCCAGAAATGGCCCTACAACTACTATTACCCACGGTTCTGTCCTTTCAGTTCATGGTGTAATTAAAAGTCGTAAGTTCCAACACACAGCACTTATTCCCGCACCAATTAATAAAATGTCTCCTACTACAAATGCATGTGTCAATGTCCCACTTTAGTTTCTTGCATACAGACAATAATTAGTCACCATACGACAACTGTCCTCTTTAAGTATAACAAGCATCCGACATGCAATTTACAAAGCACACTTAACAAGTCACTGCCAAAAGTTTATGGATCCCACCATTCAGTGGTCAAGACAAAACAAAACAATCGTCCTGTCTGCTAAAGACAAAATCTTTTCCACCACTCACAACGTGGAAACACCAGTCCTTCACTTTCCACCCTATTGAGACATACGAGCAGTCATCTTGTTTCACGGCTCCACAGTCCAGTACTAGTTAATAGCTGCTGTTAAAAAATGTCCGCCGAACTCTGCCGTGCGTCGTTCATTCTGCCGTTGTGTCGCCGTTGAGCAGAAGAAACCACCCGCTGTTGCCTCCATGGGATACTGTCTCCAGTCGTAAGGGTGGTGCAACTTATGAATGGCAGCCAGTGGTAGGAGCATGTCGCCCCAGGCCGTTGACCTGTTGTGGCGGGCGCGTGGAGTGTACCCCGACCGACAGTGGAGTGAGGAGCGCAACGGCTTTGTCACCTCTCCCATGGCGACGTCAGCTTGGCCTCCCGCTAGCGGTATGGGCGCGTTCTGCTAGCATCTCAGCGCTACGACACCCAATCAGTCAGACCCTTCCGTGCATCTCGCAACTTTACAGACAAAAAGATATTCTTACAGTATTTAAATACTCATTGATTACATGTATGATCTATTAGATACATTGGTAATAAAAGAATCTTTGTTCTAAAAAACATAAAATCATACACCCTAGTTTTCTACACATACAACATCAACATTTATCCCTTTTCTATATACAGCCCACACTTGTGCTATTGATTGTACCTGTCGTCCCTCATACAAAACATGAAAGTGTCAAAAAAAAAAGAATAAGAAACAATCTATACAGCTCATAATTACAATATCAAATAGTAGACAACTTTAACATCCTATCACAGTGGAAATATTAGAAACTGTTTATTCTAAAACTACAATATACAATGAACCTTTGTGCTTGTGACAACCTGAAATTAATACCCCTTGAAAGTGTTCTAACAAAAAAATAAGAAATAATCTACACAGCTCACAATTACCTACCACATGATGTTAAATAGTAAACAACTTTAACATCCTAACACAATAAACATTTTAGAAACTGACGACTCTAAATCTACAACATACAATGCACCTTTGTGCTTGTGACAGACTGAAATTAGTATCTCTTTATATATTTGACCTTTTATTATATATAACAACATTTATAGGACATGTATGTACCATCCACATGATGTCAGATCCTGACCTGCCATCGAGGTTCATCCAAATCAAACAATAAAGCACAATAATGTTTTAGTTATGGATCGGTAGCATCCCCTTTACAGGAGTGTGCGCATTGATCACACTACTCTTACGATTCTCACTCACCAGACATCACATATACCTTCTCATTCAATCCATTAATACACTAACAGAATAGATCTAGAAGTCAGATAACCTTAACACCACCACACTCACGTCACATACTATACCTTTGCTCCCTTAACCACATAACACATGGAGTTGTTTCGGAGATAGCATTCCAGTCTCCGAATTCGTCCTTTCACTCTGGCACCTCTCTCCATCGGCTTACCTCTGCATTCACTTCACCGATTATTCATGCTGCTAAATATCACTTTAGAATTGCGACATTTCATCTAAGAACAAAAAATACACGAATTATTCATCCTGCAAAATAACTGTACACATTCTTGGTACCGTTTTGATTAGTTATACTGGTACCAGGCTTCAACAACAACAACAAAATTTTTTTTTCATATTGCAAATGTTATGGTAAGAATTAGATTTACACTTATATTACGTCTTTCGTCAGTATTCCACAATGTTCACCATCTGGATCTCATACTCCCTTTATGTCCTTTCACATTGTGCCGTTGTCGTCATCTCTTCATTCGTATTTCGGCTCTCCGTCCGTCCATTACTCCATCATTTCCTGGTCTTCCTTCGCCATTCGCATCAATCTCGTTTGCAGCATACACAGGCCTGACTGTAACATACATCTAAGACATCTCCACATTATTAATTCTACTCACCTTCATTTACCACTGTTTCATCACGTCGAATCTCTCTTTGTTAATCACACTGCTCCACGTCGCTTCTCTCCTTAAATATCACCTTTATCCACTGCTATTTATCACGTCGCTTCTATGTCTATCTACCATCTTTATCCACTCATTAATCATCACGTCGTTTCTGCTTGATCCTTATTCATATGACAAAAAATACGTACATACACTACTCTGTCGACTCCTGTTCATGACTCATTCGACCAGTCTATTTCGTCATACTTCCTGACATCCCGCCTGAAAATTCTTATGTTCGATTTGACCCTGCACAACGTTACACACCACAAATAAGTACACTGACTATTTACCATAACTTGCCTACTTTCGATCTATCCTTAACTTTTCCATAACTTGATGTTAGAAATGTGATGAAGCCCTCACGATTGTTTTACTTTGATCGTCTCAATCAGTACAGCATTTTCATGGACAATCCGCCTCACTCTGAATGGTCCACTATACACAGTAAAGAATTTGCTAGTTAGGAATCTGAGCTTACATGAAAATTAAATGTGTGCAGAGAATATACAAGTTGGGAGAAAGGGACAGCACAAGTGTTAGAAACTTTGGTGCCAGTGGCCTCTTTCCCTAACACCAGATTCCGAACAACCATACACAGTACTTCATTACAGCTGTCACCACGACAATGACATATTATTGTAAAGGATGAGCCAGACAATAAGAGATTTTACTTTATTATATGAGCCTCCAAACGGTAACTTCATTTTTCCATTGCGGCCAAGTCACGGCCGGCAGTGTTAGCTGCCTGTAAATTCTTTCGTCCCACGGTTTAGCAACAGGAAGTCAGCACCGATGAAGGGCACCTTGTTCACGCGCCTCTCTCATGTGCTTACGAGGTAACGCAGCCCCAGGCGTCGCTTAGCAGGCAACGCTCTGGAAAGTTCCATGCCGCCCGCACGGTTTGCTCGGTCCTGACCAATGAGGGCTGAGGAAGCCGCGTGGTGCGTCGAACATACCCGGCCGCCCGTCGCCGGGCTTGCTCTCTTGTATTCTTGCTCACCTGCGAGTCGGATGCGCGCCCTGTGGCATTGAACATCTCCCGCTTCTCCCGGTGCTGCGGCACTGTGGACTTAGTTTTGGCAGACAACAACTTTCGGTAGCTTCGCGAACAATTTTCGCCAAATTATAAGCTCTGGCTCACCCTCACCTCCCTAGGCCTATGTAGCCCCTTTCAACATGCTTTAGCCAATAAATGCCCTTTCTCTAAAAATTACACTATTATTCCATAACGCCCACCACCTGCCCATACGCCCACCCTGTACACTATAGATCAGATGACAGGTAATCTAAAAACTTCGATCACATTGCTAATGTTACCTGTAACAGCAGTGTAAACGTATCCTGTTCCATACAGATCACAATGTTGCCTTTTAACATTACGTGTTAAGTACCTGCAATAGTCAAATCGCACTGATTAAACTGGACTCATTGGCATTATTACATAACATTATTAGCAACTGGTTTTTTGAGGAAACAGTCCTTTTACTTTAGTGTTCCAAATCAAAATTTTGCAAATTTTGCTCTGAGAGATCAGCCTAACAGATTCCATTACTGATGTTTTATTCTGTGATCAGAAGTATGGTATTTGCATTCCTACATAGCAGTGGAGTATGTCTGCAACAAAGACAATTTTCAGTGCCAGCGGCATGTGTTTTAAGGCAAGATGCTAAGGGCTGATATGTTGGATTAGTTTCTCTTATCCATCAATCCATTATGACAAGAATGAAATGCCAGGATTCCATGCTCTCCTGTCATTATGATAGTTTCTGCCGTTCCTATCCTCGACACTGTGTGACCTATGAGTCGTGTCTCCGTTCATGATGTTGCTCTCATTACCCAATTCTTGTAACAAGTGTTGAAATGACGCAGAATCGTCTAAGCCTCTGCCTGCTATCGCTATATCTCTGCGCAATTTCACTGGCAACTTCGTTATACAGATCCTAATGAGCTCCCCAGGTTCGTATGGCACATCCAAATACCTATTTCGTCTCAGCATTTCCTGATAGCACGCCACTGGATCTCATATACCACCTTCGTTACAATTTGACATCATCAATATGCTTTGTTTAACCTGGTTCTGCCTACTTTTCGACCAGAATTCATTTAAAAACTTGTCACAAAATATCTTGTAGTTACTAGTCTTTAATAACTTACTGCATTTTCGCTCTAGCTTCGTCCTTCAAATGGTTACACACAAACTTCATTTTGAGGAGCGGTCCCCACGATGAAGGTAATGAATCTTGAAATTGAGACAGCCACAGGCATAGATGTTGGTAGTTATCAGGATCCGGAAAACAAGTGTACGTTTGTACCGACACGAAGTGCCTCCTACATTCTTCTTCCGCATTTATGTTTTCCGACCTTGGACTATACACAGTTGGGTTTGCCACCTGTTTTATCCGACACAACCGTTCTTCTAACTCTCTGAGTTCGTCTTCCTCTTTCTGCCTATTTTCGTTTTTTGAATTTATCTCACTCTCCCTCTGCAATCTACCTGGTGGTTTTTCACCTTCGCTACTGCACGCTAATGGCAACTGTGCTAGTTCTTCCCTATGTTTCCTATTTATTTCTAATTGTGCCTCTTTAAACTGTAATAGTGATTGTATCTCCTCCTGGTCGGCATAAACCTCTCGCTGCGTACTGCCAGAGCCTGTTTTGCCTCTTATACTGATCTTTTCTACATCTGCGCTAATCGTATTCGTTCTGACCACTACCTCCGCAACTTCATCCCTGTGTTTATTTAGCCCCACTTCCTGCCGGGTGACTTGAGCTTCCACTCTGTCTAATGTCCTTTGTTTATCTGCAAGTAAGTCCTCCACTACCTCTTTGATTCGCTCATCCGGCAACACGTCCCTACATTCTGTAATATCACTCTCTATTGCAATTATTCGTACCTCCAAATTATTGGCTTCTTCTTTCACGGCGTCACATACTTGCTTCAACGCACCCAGATTCTTCTCCCCCTTATCTAACCGATTATCAACTGCGGACAGACGCTCATCGATAACTGTGTGTAGCTTCCTCATTGCCTCTTTATTTCCCTTATCCATTGCTTCCAATCTTTCCTGATTATTTTTATCCATCCCTTCCAATCTTTCCTTATTATTTTTATCCATCGCTTCCAATCTTTCCTTATTATCTCTATCCGTCCTCTGTAGAAATTGCAGTAGCACATAGTTATTTACTACTTTAGGTGCGCTCACCTCGCTCGCCTGAGAAACCGTAGCTTCGCTAAGGGTAGCTACACTTTCACTGCATACCGGACGTAGTCCCGGCTCGCCCGCATCGTTGGGAAAAGCCCCCAATTGTGGGCAAAGCCCTCTGCCTAAAGGATCACCTAGCCGCGGTCTGCTGACCGATTCAGCCCCTTCCGAGTGTTTGCTGTTCTTGCTCATTAACCCAAGGTCGACACCTACTTCCTGTTCCACTGCTACGTTCACCCCAGAATCACTCTCCTCCATGGTGACTACACTTTTCGACTGCGAAATAGTTACAACGGACATTACGCAAAAAAAAATTATACAACGATCTTCCAGTATTGGCAGATATAGCAATTAATTACATAAAAAATAAAAGATCCTCACCAATCCAGAAAGAAATTGCAAACAAAAACATTTTTACTTCTTAGCGCTATCACAATATACTCCATCAAAAAAATATTAACAGCAAACCCTAACAGCAAAATCCTGGCAGGGTCGAATTATGAGAGGCACCCGCATGCCTTGCTCATACTGTGGCATCAAGCAGTCAGGCCTGCAAGATGAGTGGTCTGCCAAGCGAGTGAATTCATTTTTTATTTATCAAGTAACATGAACTCTAGTACTCACAATTAAGTTAAAAGTTATTCTACTGCTTGGATATTACGTAACGGAAACGCACATCTGACTATTAGTTATTTACACAACTCTGACTGTTCACTACGCACTGGCAATACCACATTTTTGTTCTTATTCAACGGCTTTGATCAACACGTGGCCATCGCACTGCATATGAATGGCGCACACATTATAAATTCTGTGTATCATGGCAACACACTATTCGAAGGAAAAGGCCACCAATCTTTTTCTTTTCACTGTCTTATTTATTCCGATAAATTCTATAACCTAAACACACAAATTCTATAACCTACAACAATAACACATGAGAAATTCCGCCCAGTGGGCATGGCTTTACATTGGTGATTCTCTATCTTATGGTCTCGTAATTATTTAACGCTACAGTGCACTTTCTGGATAAGATGGTGGATCTTTTGCTATATCTCACATTTCGACTCTCACAACCATCATCACGAAACTTTCCTCCAGACCGAGCGGTCCAAAAGAAAATGCATAACCCACTACCTCTGAAACTACCTTGCTACTCTCCCATGCAAACCACACATACTTAAATTACATGACATACACCACACTGCAACATGGAATACAACACAAGGAATAGTTACAACAATATCACTTTCAGCTTTCCCACTTCAATTAGTATTTATCCCAGTTTCACACGACACTGCCCCACTTCGTAATTTTTTTTCCTACTATGAACTCTGGAGGATATATGCACGTCTTCCTGTGCAATGCAAGCCAAGTGACGTTGCTGGATAGACGGCTGACTCACCTTGCTTCTCTCTCAGAGTATTATAGTTTGAATCAAGCGTCACATGGAAACATAAGGCGCAAAGTAATATTAAGAACATATTCATCACACACGCGAGTCCTCAACTGATACCATGGACGAGTACTTCTCTTTATCCTTTGTCTCACACACAGATTGAGACTCACACAGTACTCACCACGTGGAAGTACTCGTCTCCAATTTCAAGTCCTGCACACGCCATTTCTTAAATATTTCCTACTTATAGTACACACGCTAGTAATTCAGCTTAACTTAAGCACTCGGAAGTATTTCAACTTATTGCTACACGTGGTATCATTGTGACCGTTGGTCAATTCCGAAGATTACTATGATCCCCTTAATATTACCTGCCTGACATTTAATTCTCCCACAAAAGTTCCTGAAATAGAGAAATTATTATTCCAAACTACTCTTAAGTATATCACATGCATACCATGTCCACTCTTTTGTCTTGGTGGAGCACACCTAAGACAGGTCTTACCAACACTAGATCCAGCGGCAGAGTGCTGAAACATGACCGTTCTTCAAGTCCTCTCGCACCTCTGCCGAATTGGGGGAGCACCTTGCTACCGTATTGGTCAGCCACATTTCAGGTGCTCAAAGCTCCGGTAAATTTCATCTCTTTGGTTCTACCAAAGGTGACCAAAGGGTCGTCTCAAAGATGGATCATATATTCACATTCAGTATCTGCTGTTAGCAGACGACCATACATTCATTCATTTCACAGATCTCACCAAACTGGATGTAGGGATTTATTTTGTGGGAGTGCACATGTGATCAATTAAATAAATAAATTGTCATTCTTTCCCACACTGGTATCCGGCTTCGCTGTATCAATTGAAATTGAGTTATTATTAGAAAAAATATGTTGTACTGACAAGAATAACGAAGAATGTTGTATCTATTTTCAATGTAGGGCGGTACTGTACCCATTCAAACGTTGTGAAAAACCAATCAAAAGCCAAGATCGCACAAAATACATCTTTACTCAAGATGACCAGTTTCAACAAACACTGGTGCTATCTTCAAGTCTTTAACATCTGTCTGTTGTTAAATATGCCCATTTTACGCTCTGCATGAGGTTTAGCGTAAAATGAACATGTTTTAACACAAAGATGTTAAAGGCCTGAAGATGACAGAAATTTTTTATGCGACATTGGCTTTCGAATAGTTTTTTTACAAATAGATTCGATACGAATGTCAGCCCAAAATATGTTGAGCCCACAACGTACACCCAAAAATGGCCTCTAAAATCATCCAGTGGCATGTAGGATCGCTCAGGGCTAACAAAGACAGCCTTCGACAATTTCTGCTCGAAGCTAATGTAAACATTTCTGTCATTACCGAAACATGGTTAAAACCAAACTAGCCGTTCACAATCCCAGACTACTCCGTCGTTATAAAAAATAGAGATGATGATTACGACAGTGCAGCGTTGTTGGTCAAACAAGATATCCACTTCTTGTTCTCAGTACTGGCACTTAACATTAAGAATTACAAGGATCTCCGTCTGAATTTGTTCTCGGCGTACAAAGCACCTAACGGCAGATTTTCTGAAAAACATTTATTAACAATCATTCTCTCCCTGGGGTGACCCCTTCTGCTACTAGGTGACATTAAAGGCCACCTTCACTGTGGGTCTGCAGAAGTGCCAGCGCAATGAGGGAAATACTGTTGGCTGTATTAGATCGTAAAACCTCACAATTATAAGTGACGGCTCACCCACACGAATTGGCCAACCAAATAGAGTCCCGACGGCAGTGAACTTGAGCATAGCATCCCCTACACTGTCTAGCGAAACAACAAGGGAAGTGATACCCGATACTATAGGTTCGCATCACTTGCCAATCCACATCGTAAAAACCTTACAACCTAGGGAGACTGTCAAAGAAGTCGTTGGCCAGAAAACGAACCAAAACAAAACCAACTGGAACTTATATGATACACTGCTGGAAGAGAAACTGAAACCGATCATCGGAACTGTGAATCCAGAAGGAGTCCATGGGGTCTCGGTATCGCTTATCAGTGAAGCAAAAGAAATCTCACTATCTCATAACGAATGAGCGGACTGCTCATCGGTTGTCAACCTGTTGACATGCAGTCGTCAAAGAAAGAGGAACTCAGAAAACACAGAATTCTGTCTAACGATGCGATCTTCCTTCCTCTTAAGAAAGACCACGCTAAAGTCAAGAAAATATCAATGTACAAAAAAGGAAATCGCGACAAAATTTTTGCTTTTCAGGTTGCAAATAAACACAAAGAACTGGGATATGGAATGTGACAAGGAACATAAAGGACCGTATATCATTCGACGAACTTTTAGAATCGTTCTTGTGTATAGCCTCACCTGATGTAATGGATAAGTAAGACGAGTCGGAATATGAACAGGACAACAATGACATGAAAAACCTTTTCGCTGAAAAATGAGAGACCCACCATATTCCAGTCTTAGCTCTGATGCGATTTCAGACTTTTTCACATCTGGTAATAAGCCAAATACACACAGACATTACGCTCTAAAGACTCGGCACTGTGCAGTACAAAGCCTTGCGTTCAGTTGCTGAGGCGTTGATGTGAGCCCCAACAATTGCATTACTGGGTGAAGCGAATAAACCACCGTTGAATTTGCAACGAATATATCTCTGCAAGGAATTCCTCCTGCGCCTCAATTTCGACAAATACGACGAAAAAAGTCCGGTAATCATCACCATACTGTGTGCACGGAAGGTACTGGATAAATAAGCAACTTCTTCCTGTCGCAGTTGAATATATGGAGATGAAAGCATTACAGCACCAGGCGTGGAAATTCCTACCGCACTACAGTAGGCCATACGAGACATCGACTGTGTAGACTGATGCCAGGACAATTGTAATGTTTCAAAACCAGTGGGACTGAAATTCCTGTCTCACTGTCACGATGCGTGCGTGACGTATACAGATGTGTCTAGTGGAGCCGCTGGTAGTACTTAGTTGGTACCCCAAAGCAGACAACAGGGCCCATACAAGGTGAATCCTGTCTGCACAATTGTGACAGCCCAGCTATTCGCATGGACGACCACTTCAGATTCAATAATCATTATCTCAATAGTATGTCCGCGCTGCAAATGATTAGTAACCATCATGACTGTTGTACCAATCCCATAGCTGAAGCAGCAATCCGAGTTCGGGTTCTGTCTGTCATAACATCGTCGTCGGCGGTGTTGTAAATCCTAATCATCTCTCTATCATTACTTTGTACGTTGTTCGAGAGATAATTGATAAATTCGAGCTGGAAAGATGTTAATTGTGCTACCTATTTATTCTTAACGCTCATCTGATGCTTTGATGGAAAAAATCGCAGCACCAGAAAGTAATTAATATAGGGTAATGAAATTTTGGTAATAAATTTGTCTAGGTAACATATTTAAGTTTGATTAACATTGCAAGACCACAGGTTAATGTAAGCGCGAGATAAGGTACTGCAGTTGTGAATTGCTGGTACATTAACAATCGATGTAACCACCAGAATGTTGAATGCAAGCATGCGAAGGTTCATAAATTGTGTCGTACAGGTGGCAAATGTCAGTCTGTGGGATGGAGTTCCATGCCTGTTGCACTTGGTCGGTTGATACAGGGACGCTTAATGCTTTTCGTGGATGACGCTGGAGTTATCGTCTGATGATGTCCCATACGTGCTCGACTGGAGACTGATCTGGTGATTGAGCAGGCCAGAGCAGCATTTCGAAGCTCTGTGGTTCATGTTGGACTACAACTGTGGTATATGTGCGAGCGTTATCCTGTTGGAAACCACCCCCCTGTAACGCCGTTTATGAATGGCAGCGCAGCAGGTAGCATCACCAGACTGACGTACAGACTTGCAGTCATGTTGCGTGGGATAACCACGAGAGTGTTCCTGCTGTCATATTAAACAGCACCCACGGTGTGGGTCCAGCGTGTCTAGCACGCAGACGGGTTGGTTGCAGGGGCATGACTGGCCTCATTCCAACCAACATCATTGACACCGAAGAAGAACCAGATTTTATCAGCAAATACAACAGACCTCCAACCTGACCTCCAATGAGCTCTCGCTCGACACCACTGGAGTCGTAAATGGCGGTGGATTGGGGTCACTGGAATGCAGGCAACAGGGCATCTGCCTCTGAGTTGTTCTTGACACTGTGGTGCCAGCTACTGCTCAAATTTCTGCTGCAGATGCAGTACAATTATAAGTAGGCTGTTTAGGTTTTTATGTTGGTAACGCCACGTAGCGTTCTGTATGAAAATCACTGACTGTGCTGTGTGCAGTCTGTGGCTGCCTTGCGTTGTTGGAATATTTACTATTGTAGTGTTGGGCAGTTGGATGTGAACAGCGCGTAGCGTTGCGCAGTGAGCCACCAGAAGTGGTGGATGTGGGAAGAGAGAGGGCAGAATTTTGAGAGCGGACAATCTGGACGTGTGTCCATCAGAAAGAGTAAATTTGTAATACCGGATATCATGAACTGATATATATATATATATATATATATATATATATATATATATATAATCAGTTTTCAACATTATTAAGGTAAATACATTGTTTGTTCTATATCAAAATCTTTCATTTGCTAAGTATGCCTATCAGTACTTAGTGCCTTCAGTAGTTAGAATCCTTTATTTAGCTGGCAGTATTGACGCTCGCTGTATTGCAGTAGTTCGAGTAACGAAGATATTTGTGAGGTAAGTGATTCATGAAAGGTATAGGTTATTGTTAGTCAGGGCCATTCTTTTGTAGGGATTATTGAAAGTCAGATTGCGTTGCGCTAAAAATATTGTGTGTCAGTTTAGTGTTGATCAGAATAAGTAAAGAGAGAAATGTCTGAGTACGTTCAGTTCTGCTCAGCTGTTTGAAAATCAAATAACGTAAGAGGTTTTCCAGCACTGTCATTTTTAAATTTTTCGATGGGTCGTTTCACAATGTGACAGAGCCATATGCCAAACACGATAGTCTTCCCTGTCGGCAGTGCCACGTGGCTGTCGGGATCTTGATCCTTTTGGGATTGTGGGATTGTACGTTCTCGTGGCCACCGCTGCCAGCAATCATGTGGTGGCTACTTTCATGCCACGTCTCTCTGCAGTATTGCAGAAGGAACATACAGCTTCTAGCAGCCCTATTACACGACTTTGTTCAAACTCAGTGAGGTGCTGATAATATTGTCTTTGTCACCTTAAAGGCATTCTTGACTAACATCAATTCACCACATCCAGTCTTAAAGGTAACTAACGCTCACGACCGTTACAGCGTGTATATAAAGCAAGCATGGTTTGCATCCTCATAGTGGAGTACTTGCGCCATGCTAACGCGACTGGCAAGAAACTTCTTAGACATCATTTTTCCGATGTAGATACAAGCCTGCCAACTTTCGGGTACGTCGCACAAGTCCTTCTTGGTGTTCAAATATTTTTTTTTTCCATCGATCCACTTGCGATAGGGCCTGATACCTTTGCGAAGTTTGAAATATTCTTCAGTAGCGCTGCCGCTTATACGCATATCGCCTATAAGCGACTTTATGTGGGAGTCAAACGTTCGCACAGGAGTAGGTGGTTTATAGTATTGAGACAGTTTCACAAGTAAAAATAAATATCTTATCTTTCTGGCTGTTGTCATCTGTTTGACGCCAGACTGACCAACGGCAGATTAAATGGAATATCAGATTCTTACACGGGCTGTCCATTGGACCCAAGCAACCAAGAGTTTTCTGTAACATCTTTCTCCAAGTCTTGTTGCAAAAACTAATGTTTGTCTATGTAATGGAACAAGGTGCATATCGGCATGTCAGAACAGTACTTCTTAACATCTAGTAAATTTTCCATCATATTTTTTTTTTACCGTATCTTATAGGATTGTTTCATTCTAGTGACTTATAGCACTGTTTTATTACAGTATCCTGCAGCACTGTTTTCCATGCACGTTTATCATATTATCTATTTTAATTATACGCTAACTGTTTTTGTCATAAGTAATATTCATTGACAATTCTGTACCATCGTAGACTGAAGATTGTTTCTCATTAAGCAACGCATGAAAGAAAACATTTCCAATGACAGTATATGTTACGTCCAGGTCACTTAGTAAATGCCTAGCTGGCTATTGTTGTCGTCAGTAAACTACAGAAAAAGCTATGGACATTCTTGTGGAATTTTTGGATTGGTGACCAGTTTTGAACTGCGTCGGAAGTGATATAATGAATCTATAGTCTGCTGTACTCTTGTGTATAAGAAAAGTTTAATCTTGATTCATACTCCTACACATACTATAACACATTTATCTTCCTGAATAGGCGTCTAATTTCCGGGAATACACGAAAAAGGGAACTAACTTTATTTTACATTAATTATAGTGTTAAAGTAACTGTGTATATACCTGATGATGGCAGCATCCTGCCGAATTGCGTCGTCCTAATAAAAGTAACATGTGACTGTTGCAGTACACATTACTTCATAAAAATTTAACAATATTCTCAAAGAAGTCCATATGGCAGGGTGACCGTGAATCAGGTTAAACAAATCAAGTGTTCACCGCATTTTGAAGCAAACAATACAAAACCATGCATTTACAGGTTTCTTCGCGCAATGACCAAGGACGGCAAGGATAGGGGTCTCGAATTTTGTGAATGAATTTGCGTTGGTGAACAGTTAAATGATGTCATTGTTTGGTCTTATGAGGCGACGTTTAAACGGAATGGAGCCATCAATCGCCATAAATGTATGTACAGGCAAGAGATAATCCCCCTACTGCCGAAAAATGAACTGTTAATCTTCTTCGGTTATCAGCGTGGTGCGGTCTGTCCGTCGGAGGACTTAAGTGGGCATTCGTTTTTGAAGGAAAAGTGACAGTTACGCAGTACCTTATGTTGAAGGAACGAATAGCACCAGCTGTTCATCAAGTTAATCTTCCTGGGTTATCAGTGGTTGGTCTGTCTGTTAAGGGACTTAAAGGGCCATTCGTTTTTGAAGGAACAATAATGGGTGTAAAGTACCTTATGATACAGGAAAGAGTTGTATCAGTTTTTCAACAACTACATCGAAAGAACGTTTTCTTTTTTTCTGAACTAGACGGTCGCATTTATTCAGCACCTACAACACTCAGCAAAAAGGCTCGGGATGTTTACGAGTTCTTGATAGCTAAAAAATTCAGTAAGAAGAGATTTCACGCGTTGTGCAAAATTTGTTTTCCCCTCACAATAAAGTCACATACCCAAACACATGGTCTTAATCAATTAGGTTATCGATTGACTCTGTATTTTGGAGTGAACAATACATTCTCTTCTTAAAATTTGAATAAGCAAACTGCACAGGTTAAAAGAGCCATCCTCCCTCATCTCCTGTTCTGGCATTAAAATTAGGTGATGGTGTTAGTGGCGTCAGAAAAATATGGGTGAGATGTAAAATATCGCAGGGAGAAGGAATTTTTCTATAAGCTTACACTGCGACGTAACATATCCCTTGTGTCTACCCCTAGGTAGGAATAAAAATGTAGCCCTCTTGTGTAAGTACAAGGAAATTCATTATTTTAAGGAGAACAAAGATAACCACCTGTTCCGAATGAAAGTAGTGGACAGCTACCTTTATCGAGGATTCGAATATGGAATGAACTGGTTTCACGATAAATAGGCACATTTTAAAATTTTAACGTTTTCGGTATTTCCCACTACTTCGGTCTTTTGGGAGTGTTAAACAGACACCTCATTAATTACCCAATTTACGTTTAAGTGACACTTGAGAACCTACTCGCTATGAGTTTGTTACAGCTCTTGAGAATAACATTGAACTGGATTTCACCTGCAAAACATAAAATTTTAGTGCTCTCAAAATAGTCAATTATCTACAACTCACTACCTTACCCTCTGCACTACCTTGCTGTCCTCAGAACCCTGTTGAGTTTGCTAATACTGCCCAGATTATCTATATATCTTTCCGAATTTTACGGCTCAGCGAACAACAAGAGATTATGAGTGTTGTGCTTGTAATGCACTGTTTGCGAATTACCACATAAAGTCATCAAGAGAACAATACTCACGTTCATTAGCGTTGCTAAAATGGTTTATTTTTGCTGACAATCATAAATAACTGCAACAAGAGGTTACCGCTTTCGGCCATCACTGGTCATCTAATAATGGAAACAGTTAAAACTGAAGATGTGGCAATTACTTCAAAAGTTAAACGTGTAAAATACGGTGATGTCACATCATAAGATGAAAGCAATAGTTCGTTCCCCCTAAAACCACATTGTAAACGTATACAGCGTGGTCCATTGTTCGAGACCGGGCCAAATATCTCACGAAATAAGCGTCAAACGAAAAAACCACTAAAAACGATACTAGTCTAGCTTGAGAGGGAAACCACATGGTGCTATGGTTAGCCCGCTAGGTTGCGTTGCCATAGGTCAAACGGATATCAACTGCGTTTTTTTAAATAGGAAGCTCCGTTTTTATTACATATTCGTGTAGTACGTAAAGAAATACCAATGTTTTAGTTGGACCATTTTTTTCGCTTTGTGATAGATGGCGCTGTAATAGTCACAAACATATAACTCACAATTTTAGACGAACAGTTGGTAACAGGTAGGTTTTTTAAATTAAAATACTGAACGAAGGTAAGTTTGAACATTTTATTTGGGTTGTTCCAGTGTGACACATGTACCTTTGTGAACTTATTATTTTTGAGAACGCATGCTGTTACAGCGTGAATACCTGTAAATACCACATTAATGCAATAAATGCTCAAAATGATGTCCGTCAACCTCAATGCATTTGTCAATACGTGTAACGACATTCCTCTCAACAGCGAGTAGTTCGCCTTCCGTGATGTTCACACATGCATTGACAATGCTCTGACGCATGTTGTCAGGGGTTGTCGGTGGATCACGATAGCAAATATCCTTCAACTTTCCCCACAGAAAGAAATCCGGTGACGTCAGATCTGATGAACTTACGGGCCATGGTAAGGTGTGCTTCGAGGACCAATCCACCTGTTATGAAATATGCTATTCAGTACCGCTTCAACCGCACGCCAGCTACGTGGCGGACATCCATCATGTTGAAAGGACATCGCCATTCTGTCATGCAGTGAAACATATTGTAGTAACATCAGTAGAACATTACGTACGAAATCAGCATACATTGCACAATTTACACTGCCATCGATAAAATGGGAGCCAATTATCCTTCCTCCCATAATGTCGCACCATATATTAACCCGCCAAGGTCGCTGATGTTCCACTTATCGCAGCCATCGTGGATTTTCCGTTGCCCAATAGTGCGTATTATGCCAGTTTACGTTACCGCTGTGAGTGAATTACGCTTCGTCGCTAAATAGAACACGTGCAAAAAATCTGTCTTCGTCCCGTAATTACTCTTTTGCCCAGTGGAAGAACTCTACACGACGTTCAAAGTCGTCGCCATGCAATTCCTGGCGCATTGAAATATGGTACGGGTGCAATCGATGTTGATGTAGCATTCTCAACACCAACGTTTTTGAGATTCCCGATTCTCGCGCAATTTGTCTGCTACTGATGTGCGGTTTAGCCGCGACAGCAGCTAAAACAACCTACCTGGGCATCATCATTTGCTGCAGGTCGTGGTTGACGTTTCACATGTGGCTGAACACTTCCTGTTTCCTTAAATAACGTAACTATACGGCGAACTGTCCGGACAGTTGGATGATGTCGTCCAGGATACCGAGCAGCCCGTTGGGCATTTTGATCACAATAGCCATACATCAACACGATATCGACCTTTCCCGCAATTGGTAAACGGTCCATTTTACCGCGGGTAATGTATCACGAAGCAAATACAGTCCGCACTGGCGGAATGTTACGTGATACCATCTCCTTATACGTTTGTGACTATTACAGCGCCATCCATCACAAAGCGAAAAAGTGGCCCTACTAAAACATTCATATTTCTTTACGTACTAGACGAATATGTAATAAAAAATGGGGGTTCAGATTTAAAAAAAACGCAGTTGACATCCGTATGACTTATGGCAGTGTCCACAGCTCGTGGTCGTGCGGTAGCCTTCTCGCTCCCCACGCCCGGGTTCCCGGATTCGATTCCCGGCGGGGTCAGGGATTTTCTCTGCCTCGTGATGACTGGGTGTTGTGTGATGTCTTTAGGTTAGTTAGGTTTAAGTAGTTCTAAGTTCTAGGGGACTGATGACCATAGATGTTAAGTCCCATAGTGCTCAGAGCCATTTGAACTTAATGGCAGCGCCATCCAGCGGGCCAACCATAGCGCCATCTGGTTTCCCCCTTCAAGGTAGACAAGTTTCGTTCTTTGTAGTTTTTTCGTTTGATGCTTATTTCGTGAGATATTTGGCCCGGTCACTATCAATGGACCACCCTGTATAAGTGAGGAGTGTCATGCGTATAGAGGCCCTGGTAGGCATGTAAATCTATTCACGTGGTCTTCCACATACGTTGACATATGTCAAAAAATTTAAAAGCGCATATAAGTTGCATTAAAATGTCTGAATTTTTCGTGTTTTATGTTGCAAATGCTCAGCATGTGTGAGAAAAAATATTTTGAATAATAATGCTATGACTGTGCGCTTATAAGTTTACAGAATTTAAATTAAAGTAGTAGCAGCAATACCGTAGCATACAAGTGGATAATTGTATATGACATTCAATTTTTATGGCATTATATCAATAAATACTACTACAGTAGCGGGGAAAATAAATGGGACAAGACGATTAAACTGTAACTGTGCACATTTATTACTATATGTATAATATGGTTAGTAGCTTACTGATTAACAACTAATGTGTCCTTTTGTTTCAGAGAGCTTCTGAGCACGTTGTGGCATAGATTAGACCAGGTTAGAACCAACGTTTCGTAGTTCGTCATCATGAAACCTCATTTTTACGACATTACTGACATGCATTCCTCTATTGGACAACGTATTTTACCAACACGAATTTTTATAGCACTCCAATCTTCTCGATGGGATTTAAGTCTGGTGGATTACTAGGTCAATGAAGGATATTAATGTTGTTTCCTTCTATGAACGTCTTGACTGCTTGAAAAGTGTTACACGGCACCAGATCAAGTAGAGCCATTCTTCCGACATCTGCAAATGTCTGTAAGAGTGGCACAGTTCTGCGCCTAAGGATTTCCACGTATTTCGTTGTATTCATCATGCCATCAACTTAAACCAGTGCCCTAGGTCCACTTGGAATGAAGAAACCTCAAAACATTTTTTGGGGGAGAGCATTTTACAGTCTGTTCAAGATGCTCATATCTCTCTGGCTCATGAGTCCTTCGCCTGACAGCACTTGCTCTGTATCCTTGAACACTAAAATGTAACTCATCACTGAAAATTACACATTTCCAGTCACCGGAGATTCAAGAGTTATTTATCTCGATTCATGGGAACAGTTTTTTCTTCATTGTAGGTGTAAACAACGACTGGTGATGGTTTCTAGTTTTCGTCCACAACGGCCCCTTCTCTTTGCAGACAATCAGGTAGTAACACTATATGCCCTAATAAGTCTTGAAACACAAGATTTTCCTGTACCAACATTGGAGGCAATGTCCCTTATTGAACTACACTCCTGGAAATGGAAAAAAGAACACATTGACACCGGCGTGTCAGACCCACCATACTTGCTCCGGACACTGCGAGAGGGCTGTACAAGCAATGATCACACGCACGGCACAGCGGACACACCAGGAACCGCGGTGTTGGCCGTCGAATGGCGCTAGCTGCGCAGCATTTGTGCACCGCCGCCGTCAGTGTCAGCCAGTTTGCCGTGGCATACGGAGCTCCATCGCAGTCTTTAACACTGGTAGCATGCCGCGACAGCGTGGACGTGAACCGTATGTGCAGTTGACGGACTTTGAGCGAGGGCGTATAGTGGGCATGCGGGAGGCCGGGTGGCCGTACCACCGAATTGCTCAACACGTGGGGCGTGAGGTCTCCACAGTACATCGATGTTGTCGCCAGTGGTCGGCGGAAGGTGCACGTGCCCGTCGACCTGGGACCGGACCGCCGCGACGCACGGATGCACGCCAAGACCGTAGGATCCTACGCAGTGCCGTAGGGGACCGCACCGCCACTTCCCAGCAAATTAGGGACACTGTTGCTCCTGGGGTATCGGCGAGGACCATTCGCAACCGTCTCCATGAAGCTGGGCTACGGTCCCGCACACCGTTAGGCCGTCTTCCGCTCACGCCCCAACATCGTGCAGCCCGCCTCCAGTGGTGTCGCGACAGGCGTGAATGGAGGGACGAATGGAGACGTGTCGTCTTCAGCGATGAGAGTCGCTTCTGCCTTGGTGCCAATGATGGTCGAATGCGTGTTTGACGCCGTGCAGGTGAGCGCCACAATCAGGACTGCATACGACCGAGGCACACAGGGCCAACACCCGGCATCATGGTGTGGGGAGCGATCTCCTACACTGGCCGTACACCACTGGTGATCGTCGAGGGGACACTGAATAGTGCACGGTACATCCAAACCGTCATCGAACCCATCGTTCTACCATTCCTAGACCGGCAAGGGAACTTGCTGTTCCAACAGGACAATGCACGTCCGCATGTATCCCGTGCCACCCAACGTGCTCTAGAAGGTGTAAGTCAACTACCCTGGCCAGCAAGATCTCCGGATCTGTCCCCCATTGAGCATGTTTGGGACTGGATGAAGCGTCGTCTCACGCGGTCTGCACGTCCAGCACGAACGCTGGTCCAACTGAGGCGTCAGGTGGAAATGGCATGGCAAGCCGTTCCACAGGACTACATCCAGCATCTCTACGATCGTCTCCATGGGAGAATAGCAGCCTGCATTGCTGCGAAAGGTGGATATACACTGTACTAGTGCCGACATTGTGCATGCTCTGTTGCCTGTGTCTACGTGCCTGTGGTTCTGTCAGTGTGATCATGTGATGTATCTGACCCCAGGAATGTGTCAATAAAGTTTCTCCTTCCTGGGACAATGAATTCACGGTGTTCTTATTTCAATTTCCAGGAGTGTATTTTTGCCTACTTCTTAGTTCAAATGGACGTTTTCACACAAAGTTTTACTGTAGAGAAAATGTACGCTGTTCCTACACATTCAAGCACTCATCTGAACTGGAGGGGTTATACAATTGTTGTTCATAGTCAAGACGACGATAGTCCACAAACAGTAGAACAACTAGGTACACTACATAAAATTGGTAATAGCTAACCTATTTCAATTCCTTGTAAAATATGAGCTTGTCCCAATTCATTTGCACGCTACTGCACATTTATTGATTTTATGATGGATTTTTACTTCTACTGGTGTCATGAAGTACGTAATCATATTATTCAACTAATATGTAATTGCTGGTCTCAGATACTTCATGACAGGTTTTATCGAACCTCACAACCCCATCTTTTCAGTAAGACCTACGAAATGATTGTCAAAAGTTTTGTAAGGCTGCTCACTCTCTTACCAATGTACCACTTACTCTTAAAGCTATCTACTTCTCGTCTCAGGTTGTACCAGCCTCATTTCATATTCTCTTTATTTTGCTATCTCGCAATTCGTCTGCTTTGACGTCTATGTTATTACTGTCAATACTACAAGCTGTAGTACTAAGAGTAGTGCTGTTACTGACTTGCAGATATAGTTTCCTTTCCGCAATACGAGGTTCTGTAGTGATGATGATGATGTTTGGTTTGTGGGGCGCTCAACTGCGTGGTTATCAGCGCCCGTACAATTACCCAATCTTTGCTCAGTCCAATTTCGCCACTTTCCTGGATGATGATGAAATGATGAGGACAACACAAACACCCAGTCATCTCGAGGCAGGGAAAATCCCCGACCCCGCCGGGAATCGAACCCGGGACCCCGTGCTCGGGAAGCGAGAACGCTACCGCGAGACCACGAGCGGCGGACCTGGGAGGGGGGGGGGAGGTTCTGTAGTGTATGAGTATTATGTGGCGTTGGGTTACTTTTGGAGAAACAGATTTAATACAAACTTAGAAATTTATTAATATATATTAATTAATATATATTTATTAATATATATTCATATTCTTACTGACCAACTAGGATCACGTAACAGTCTCAATTCCTCTTCTATCCTTGTTGTTTTCTATTTTCCCAGAAGTGTGTGGTGTCCTGATGAGCACTCACCAGTCGACGTGCAGGCAGGGAAATCAAGACACGTTCAGTGCAAAGACACCAGCTATCAAGATATTAGCAGTAAATTTTCAGAGTCTCCGGAATAAAGTTCCTGAATTTACTGCCCTCCAGGAAGCGTGTGGCGCGCAAATTATTCTCGGGACTGAGACCTGGGTGACCCCTGAGATAGGAAGTCCTGAAATATTTAGTGAGGGTTGGAACGTGTATCGGAAAGACAGATTAGACACCGTAGGAGGTGGTGTCTTCATTGCAGTTGACAAGAATATTGTATCTACTGAGGTCGAAGTAGAGTGTGATTGTGAAGTTATCTGGATACGTTTAACAGGGCTAGGAGAAATAAAGTTAATTGTTGGGTGTTATTACCGGCCACCAGGCTCCACCGTGACAGTTCTAGAATCATTCAAAGGGAGTCTACACTCTGTATCGCATAAGTACCCGGATCATGCTATATTAGTCGGAGGCGACTTCAACCTACCTAATATAGACTGGGATGTCTATGGATTCATTACAGTTGGTACAGACAAGCCGTCGTGTGAATTACTTTTGAACACATTATCCGAAAACTGTCTTGAGCAGCTAAATCGACAGACAACGCGTAATGGAAATATTTTAGATCTGGTAGCCACGAACAGATCCGACCTCATCGACGGTGTCAGTGTTGAGACAGGGATTAGTGATCATGATGTTGTTATTATGGGCACATTTTAAACACATTGTGAATCACGCATTGGACAGGTATGTGCCGAAAAAGTGGGTTACGGACGGAAAAGACCCGCAATAGTTTAACAGTGCAATTCGGAGAATGCTCAGGAAGCAAAGACAGCTGCACTCGCGGTACAAGAAAGATCGGGAGAATGAGGACAGGCAAAAGTTAGTAGAGATTCGTGCTGCTGTAAAAAAAGCAATGCGCGAAGCATACAACCACTACCACCGTCATACCTTAGCAAAAGATCTTTCTGAAAACCCAAGGTAATTCTGGTCTTAAGTAAAATCGGTAAGCGGGTCGAAGGCTTCCATCCAGTCACTCACTGATCAGTCTGGCATGGCAACGGAAGACAGCAAAACGATAGCTGAAATTTTAAATTTAGCATTTGAGAAATCTTTGACGCAGGAGGATCCTGCAAGCATACCGCCGTTTGCGTCTCGTACAGATTCCCGTATGGAGGACATAGTGATAGACATCCCTGGGGTTGTGAAGCAGCTGAATGGGTTTAAAATAAATAAATCGCCAGGTCCTGATGGGATTCCAATTCGGCTTTACAGAGAGTACTCTACTGCACTGACTCCTTACTTAGCTTGCATTTATCGCGAATCTCTTGCCCAACGTAAAGTCCCGAGCGACTGGAAAAAAGCGCAGGTGACGCCTGTATATAAGAAGGGCAGAAGGACGGATCCTCAAAATTACAGACCAATATTCTTAACATCGGTTTGTTGCAGGATTCTCGAACATATTCTGATTACGAATATAATGAATTTCCTTGAGACAGAGAAGTTGCTATCCATGCATCAGCACGGCTTTAGAAAGCATCGCTCTTGCGAAACGCAACTAGCCCTTTTTTCACATGATATCTTGTGAACGATGGATGAAGGGTATCAGACGGATGCCATATTCCTTGAATTCCGGAAAGCGTTTGACTCGCTGCCCCACTGCAGGCTCCTAACTAAGGTACGAGCATATGGGATTGGTTCCCAAACATGTAGGGGCTCGAAGACTTCTTAAGTAACAGAACCCAGTGCGATGTCCTAGATGGTGAGTGTTCATCGGAGGTGAGTTTATCATCTGGAGTGCCCCAGGGAAGTGGGGTAGGTCCGCTGTTGTTTTCTATCTACATAAATGATCTTTTGGATAGGGTGGATAGCAACGTGCGATTGTTTGCTGATGGTGCTGTGGTGTACGGGAAGGTGTCGTCGTTGAGTGATTGTAGGAGGATACAAGATTTGTGATTGGTGTAAAGAATGACACCTAACTCTAAATATAGATAAATGTAAATTAATGCAGATGAATAGGAAAAAGAATCGCGTAATGTTTGAATACTCCATTAGTAGTGTAGCGCTTGACACCGTCACGTCGATTAAATATTTGGGCGTAACATTGCAGAGCGATATGAAGTGGGACAATCATTACTGGCAGTTGTGGGGAAGGCGGATAGTCGTCTTCGATTCATTGGCAGAATTTTGGGAAGATGTGGTTCATCTGTAAAGGAGACCGCTTATAAAACACTAATACGACCTATTCTTGAGTACTGCTCCAGCATTTGGGATCCCTATCAGGTCGGATTGAGGGAGGACATAAAGCAATTCAGAGGCGGGCTGCTAGATTTGTTACTGATGATGGTCGAAGTAGAGAGGATATAAAATGTAGACTGGCAATGGCAAGGAAAGCGTTTCTGAAGAAGAGAAATTTGTTAACATCGAGTGTCAGTGTCAGTGTCAGGAAGTCGTTTCTGAAAGTATTTGTATGGAGTGTAGCCATGTATGGAAGTGAAACATGGACGATAAATAGTTTGGACAAGAAGAGAATAGAAGCTTTCGAAATGTGGTGCTACAGAAGAATGCTGAAGATTAGATGGGTAAATCACGTAACTAATGAGGAAGTATTGAATAGAATTGGGCAGAAAAGTAGTTTGTGGCACAACTTGACAAGAAGAAGGGACCGGTTGGTAGGACATGTTCTGAGGCATCAAGGGATCACAAATTTAGCATTGGAGGGCAGCGTGGACGTTAAAAATCGTAGAGGGAGACCAAGAGAAGAATACACTCTGCAGATTCAGAAGGATGTAGGTTGCAGTAAGTACTGGGAGATGAAGAAGCTTGCACAGGATAGAGTAGCATGGAGAGCTGCATCAAACCAGTCTCAGGACGGAAGACAACAACAACAACAACAACAACAGGTTTGATCATCACGCGAGTGTTACGGAAATGCTTCAGGAGTCTCTGGAGGAAAGGAGGCGTTCTTTCCGTGAATCGCTACTGAGGAAATTTAGAGAACCAGCATTTGAGGCTGACTGCAGTACAATTTTACTGCAGCCAACTTATATTGTGCGGAAAGACCACAAAGATAAGATAAGAGATATAAGGGCTCGTACAGAGGCATATAGGCGGTCATTTTTCCCTCGTTCTGTTTGGGAGTGGAACAGGGAGATAAGATGCTAGTTGTGGTACGAGGTACCCTTCGCTACGCACCGTATGGTGGATTGCGGAGTATGTATGTAGATGTAGATGTAGAACTCCTTCATCCTCTCCCCATGTTCTTTACTCTCTCCAAGTTGTTCCCAATTTCTTATTTTTTCTGCTGTGAAACCCTTCTGAACTTAATATTTTATTCTTAAAAATGTTCATTTGGGGTGTTTACGATTCTTTGATATTGTTTCTTTCCAGATATTTCCTTATTTCTGTAATCCATGCCATTGTTGATTTTTTCTTCCAGAAATACACGAATATTTGTTTCGTGAGGCTGTTCTCATTTTTTCAGTAGAGGTGTCCAAAGATGATTAATCTTCTTTTAGCCATTACTTCTGATATTTTCTCTGTATTTTTGTAGATCTCATCATTATGTCCTTTTTCCAGCCATCTGTAGTTTATATTGCACCCACTACTTTTCTAACTATCCGTCTTTCAGGTAGTTCTATTCTGTCCAGCTGATAGTTCATTGTTAGGCATTCACATTCATATAAACATTCTGATCGTATGACTGAGGTATAGGGTTTTACTTTTGTTCTCCTGGTTTTCCTTGTCAAGCCATATACTCTCTCCATTTTGTTAACTCTTACATCTACTGCAAATTTTTTACTCAATTCTGTTGTATAGTTTCTCCAAGATATTTCATATTACTTGCTAGCTCTGTTTTACCTTTTTCTGTTCTTATGAATTTTGGTGAATTCTATTGTGTTTGTCATAAATTTTGAGAACTTCTCTATTTGCTATTCCTTCCAGAAGATTTGTTTGAATAACTGTGTCTGTCAGATCATCTGAAAGTGTTGCAAAATCAGTGGCGTCTCCTTGGGGGTCAGCGGGTTGTGTGCCATTAAAATTAACAAATTACACCACTCTTAATGAGTATAAAGTACATTATGTTCGTGATTTTGTTTGGTAATGCTTCAGCTCAACTGTCTACAGCCTGCCTGGCCCCTAGCACCATGCAATGCGCTAAACATGACACAAGGAGCTGGCACAGCTTTGCCGCTGACTCCCTGGCTGTACGAGTGTTACTGTGCATGCTCCTCCCACTCCTTCCACTTGTCGGGCAGACAACAGCCAGGACGATGTTGCTTCTGCCAACGATTCGGCGCGTTGCTGACTGGCTGACTGCTTTGTTTTGTTTGCGTCTTGTGTTTCATGCGCACGTGAAGATTGCGGCAGTTTTGAATTGGGAAATGAAAGCATTGCGTGAAAACTATTACACAGCCCTTTTCTCTACTGTTTTACACAGAGAAGAAACAAGTTATTGACTATAGCAGACCATGTACTAAAACAAAAGTTTCAACATGTGTCAAGGCAAAATGTGGTTCTGCTGGAAACGGTTTTTAAGAGGCATTTTCGTAAGGCGTTGTACGAGTTATCAGACTGGCTTTACAGTTATGATGTGGTGAACAGATATTATTGTTGGGCCTGTCTGTTATTTGCTACGAAAAGAGCGATTTGGAATAAGCAAGGGTATTGTGATTTAAACCGTTTTAATACTGCAGTGAAGAAACGCAGTAATGTGTAATCAATTGACGAATACGTATTTTATGTTTCATAAAACATCGTATATAAGCAATAGATCATAGTTATCTATCGTGTTCCGTTACTTTTCAGTTCCACAGGAAAATAATAGTGGAGTGACTTCTTGGGTTGCGCAATGTGACTATTGATAGAACTGCAACAGCTCTTTTTAATCATGTCGATGAAACAATGGAGCAATTCAATCTTATCACAAAATTTCAATCCCAACTTTCTCCTCCGAATGCGAAAATATTTTGTTGATACCGACCTACATAGGGAGGAACGATCACCACGATAAAATAAGGGAAATCAGAGCTCGTACGGAAAAATACAGGTGTTCGTTTTTTCCGCGCGCTATGCGAGATTGGATTAATTGAAAATTCTGAGGGTGGTTCGATGAACCATCTGCCAGGCACTTAAATGTGATTTGCAGAGTATCAATGTAGATGTAGATGTAGATGGCCTCATGAGTTTCTTGCTGTGTCAGTGGGAAGTCTTCCTCAAGATTCTGTGGTATTGCTAAAAATCCTAATTTAATTGTTGCTTGCGAACAGTTTAAGAGCCCGTCAAAAAATGTTGCTAGTGTTTCACAATTTTCTTTGCTATTTAATCCTAATTTGCCATTTTCATTTTTGGAACAAATAATTGATCTTCAAGGCCGTTTAATAGATGTTTAAAAGTTGGTAAACATTTCTAGTATTATTTTTGATAAACTTTTTTTGCATTTCGATAAGCTAAGTTAATTCAAACATTCTTTAGATTTTTCGGAACGGATTATTTTTTATGTTTCTTTTATTTGTTCTCTAAATTATCCTAAAAGTTGTTATTTTTCTGAATGTCTCCATTTTCTCCATTTTTGAGCTCTTTGTTCTAGTGCTTCTTCACACTCTTAGTTCCATCATGTTTTCCTTTCTTGTTGGTCGCTATTAAAAAGTACTCTCTGTTGCTTGTGCCTTGAGTTCATGCTAGTAACCTTGTTTTGTTGTATCAATTTATTCTCCAATTTTTTATGTATTTTCTATACTAAAATTAGCTGTAGTGGAGTTGTATCTGATTACTTTCTTCGTTATATTTTTTATGTGGGAAAAATCGTACTTTAACCTTAGATAGATAATGATGTGAATCAAACTTCCCCTTTCTGATTACTTTAACCTTCATAATTTCAGTGGTATTCCTTTTAGATATAGACATATGATACCACTGAAATTCTCCTAGGTTTCGATTTGGAGATATACAAGTTTTAGCTTTACTTGGTAGTTTACGAAAATGTGTGCACAACAGTTTTAACTAGAACATTTTAGGCATATTGATCAGTCTTTAGCCATTTCTGTTTGCTTCTAAGTGTGCTATAACCCGGGTACTATATTCTTAAATTCCTTTTCCTTCCCAAATTCCACACTGAAGTCGCCGAGAAGTAGTTTAACGTTGTTTTTAAGTATATCTACAATAATGATGGAAGCTGAAAAAGAGTATGTGTTCTGGAAAGGAAGACATGATAGCATATAGATATTTTGTTGCCACTGGTTATAATACAACTCATTGTACCCAATATGAGACTGAAAATTACTAACGAGGATAAGGAGGAAAAGATAATTGTAGCAGAGATATGTTTTTCCTTTTGTGATGGGAATAATTTTTATATATTTAAATATATGTCTGGAAATTTTACTAAGCTTTATTAACATGATGTTACAATCATGAGGAAAGACAGACTTTGGTTCAATTTTAGAAAGTGAATCACCATTCATTATTGAAAAACGTTGTTTTACGTACTTATGTGTCTGCAAGAAAATGCATCAATATTATTGGGTCGGGAGATAAGGGATACTACCTTTAATGTACATAATTGGAGTTTATACTAAAGTTTCTTTTTAATTTTATTTTTATATAATTTCATTAACTGTTTTCTACCTATTAAAAAAAGGTGTTGCTCTAGGTAAGTGTTGAGGTTTTCAGAAAATGTTATCCGATTTGTGCGCAATTTTTTCAAAACTAAATGGCATATCATATCTTAGATGACACAGTTACTTGTTGCAGTGAAAGAGGAGAAACTGAAGAATTTCATTCTGAGTCGATAAGTTCTTGGTCATTTAAAATACGTTTTTCATTGCAGGATTCCTGTAATACTAAGGCGTCATTGCTAAGTAAATGTAAAATACTTTGTACCTCACGTCTTTTGCATACACTTTTCTTGACAAATTTTGTTATTTAATATTTGTGCTTATTATTAGCTCTCTCTTATGTGGATTTCCTGGAAGTGTCTTGAAAATGCCACTGTCATGCAAAACGCATTGAGGAGTACTGAAACGTAACAGACCAGTTCGGAAAGCATAATGAACTGATCAGTACTACGACTCCTAGTTGACTGAGGGCAAGTCATCACCCTTGTGAATTATGTTTTCTTATTACTGTTTTATGTCCATTTGCAACACATTCCACTAGAGCATTTGTAATACTACATACATGTATTTTGCGAGTTCTTGTGTGTGTGTGTGTGTGTGTGTGTGTGTGTGTGTGTGTGTGTGTGTGTTTGTGTAATTAATATATAATGAGTATATAATGAAATCATGGTACACCAAATAGCTCATTTTGCATTTGTTGGTCAAAATACTTTAATATATATTTGGAATAACATGAGAACTACTATTATCCATCTTTGTAACTAAGAATTTAGTAATTTTAACAGTAATCATGAGCTCTTTGACTATTATGAAACCAAATACAGGTTAACAAATCGTCCAAAGATATTTTCCGTGTAAAAGACAGAATTACTGTTAAACTGGCCAAAGGCGCTAATCAAATTTATATCGAAAACACGGTAGGAACACTGTGCTCAATTTTGTTGTTGTTTAATTACTGATACTGTTAATATCATTGTTTATTCGGCATATCTAATGTAAATTCAAGTGATAATGTCGTTTTTTGGCTGATTTGTATGTATGAAAGGAATAAAGCAATTGTAACATTTCTGGACGTATGTCAAATTAATTTTATGAGATCCTTTTTAGTCGTAACACCTAAAACTTATAATATCAAAAATGAAGTAATTATTTGAAAGTGCATATTCAGATGTGAGTTGTATAGTTATCGGTTCACTGTTGATCCTATATTCGTGACGGATAACCTATGTTGCACTGAGTAATAAAATGTCATGGACCGTATGTAGGCCTATCTGTTATTACGTTCACCTAGCATGCTGAATGGATAAACATGCAACTACAGTGCTTGTGAATAATTCCAGAACACTTAATGAGAAGAAATACGTGAAATATAACACACATGTGAGCTGTTGAGCCTTACTTGCAAGAATCTTTTATCATTTTAACCGTCAGGAAATAAAATTCATTTTAGATGAAGAATATATTCATCGGAAATCATGTCTGACAACACATAAATCCCTTCTTCCTCGTGGCAATGTTGCATTCTTTACTAATGCAACCAAATTTCACACCTAGCTGAAACCTAAGCTGTAAGGTAAGACATTAATAACATAAAAAACGTTTCCCACTTCATTATGATGATACTGCATTCTTCAAAAGCGCAACAATAATATCAAATGTCGCCTCTTGACTTGACTCTCTGCTATGATATTATAACTGTGTTGCATACAATGTATACAATTTGCTATTTCCATTGTCTTGCCATTCGTTTGTGCGTTTGTAGTTCGGTTCTTGACACCTTTAAGCATTAGTCATGGCACGATTTAATTTTATTCTCCGTGAAGTTATAGGCATTGTAGGGAACAGTTTTGTTGACTTATACGGTTTTAAGTAATATTTTACTGTTTTAAAGCCTAGCATATTATATTTATAAATTACAAGTGTATACACTCGATAGTAATTGAAATGTGTCGTTTTCAGTATGAAACGCAGTGTGGTAAAATATGTGAGTAAATCTAGTTCCAGGATTTCAACTACATAAGATGATCCGTGTGGTTGTAACGAAATTGAAACTGATAATGGCCAGTCAGCGTCACACAAGGTTAGTAACAACGAAACAGACGTTGTAAAACATAAAAGCCAATCATGTGAAGTAATCCATTGTGATTTGGAATCCCTAAACACATTTAATTACCCTGTATGTTGAAAGGACAGCACACGGAGAGAATTTATGACAACGCATGGGGCCATGCCGAAAAGTAGTGCGTCAGAGTTTTTTATTCTGTTCTCAAACCCGTATGAAATATGTACTGCCTATTACATGGCCAACTTTCCCACTTGAATGACACAAGCTGAAAACATCTGCCGCTACAGGGCACCGAACCGAGCGTGTAACAAAGCTGTGTGTAACGTAACTATGTCAATACGTGAGAAACAGCGTGCTGTAATCGAGTTTCGAATTCGAAGAGTTTGTCCGTACATTTTGCCCACACACGAGTGCTGCGATATCCGAAACAATCGGACGTCTTGGGTTCAGTGTGATCGATCACGCCCTGTAGAGTCCAATCTTGGCACCATTCAATTTTCATCAGCTTCCAAAATATCAGGAACACCTTCGAGGACTTTACTTTGATAGTGATGAAGCTGTGCAGGCAGAGATGAGGTAATGACTCCGTCAACAAACATCCTACAATGGTGGTATTGATGAAACGGCTTCTCTTCATAAGAAATACACTACTGGCCATTAAAATTTCTACACCAAGAACAAATGCAGATGATAAACGGGTATTCATTGGACAAATATATTATACTAGAAATGGCATGTGTTTACATTTTCACGCAATTTGGGTGCATATATCCTAAGAAATCAGTACCCAGAACAACCACCACTGGTCGTAATAACGGTCTTGATACGCCTGGGCATTGAGTCAAACAGAGCTTGGATGGCGTGTACATGTACAGCTGCCCATGCAGCTTCAACACGATACCACAGTTCATCAAGAGTAGTGACTGGCGTATTGTGACGAGCCAGTTGCTCGGCTGCCCGTGACCAGACGTTTTCAATTGGTGAGATATATGGACAATGTACTGGCCAGGACAGCAGTCTAACATTTTCTGTATCCAGAAGGGCCTGTACAGGAGCTGCAACATGCGATCATGCATTATCCTGCTGAAATGTAGGGTTTCGAAGGGATCGAATGGAGGGTAGAGCCACGGGCCGTAACACATCTGAAATGTAGCGCCCAGTGTTCAAAGTGCCGTCAATGCGAATAAGAGGTGACCGAGACATGTAACCAAGGGCACCCCATACCATCACGCCGGGCGATACGCCAGTATGGCGATGACGAATACACGCTTCCTTTGTGCGTTCACCGCGATGTCACCAAAAACGGTCGCGACCATCATGATGCTGTAAATAGAACTAGGATTCATCCGAAAAAATGACGTTTTCCCATTCGTGCACCCAGGTTCGTCGTTGAGTACACCATCGTAGGCGCTCCTGTCTGTGATGCAGCGTCAAGGGTAACCGCAGCCATGGTCTCCGAGCTGATAGTCCTGCTACAAACGTCGCCGAACTGTTCGTGCAAATGGTTGTTGTCTTGCAAACGTCCCCATTTGTTGACTCAGGGACCGAGACGTGGCTGCACGATCCGTTACAGCCATGAGGATAAGATGCCTGTCATCTCCACCGCTAGTGATACGAGGCCTTTGGGATCCAGCACAGCGTTCCGTATTACCCTCCTGAACCCACCGATTCCATATTCTGCTAACAGTCACTGGATCTCGACCAACGCGATAAACGACAGGTTTCCCACATACAAATCGGCAAATGCTGGGCTCGTATGCACGTTCCGCCTCAGATACACGCTACCCAGACATTTAGAAAACATTCTCACATTTGCACATGGGATTTACTCTAGACGCAAGGCAGCTGTCACAAACATTGACACAACCCATATAACAATTCCGACGTTGTAGGAAAGAAAAAAGCGGACAAGTGGGAGTTGTAATCCTGCTCTGATGGTTTGGTACGAGCTCAACTACGTACATAATAATAATAATAATAATAATAATAATAATAATAATAATAATAATAATTTGTGTGTCTCACTTAAAGTCTTTCTACTGGAGGCCACTTCGGAGACATGCATATTCTTAACCTTCCCCAGTTATCCAACTGGGAAAGCGGACGAACAGTTTAACGTGGAGTCCGAAGCATGTGTTGTTTCTGGTGACTCCTCACGTCGTAGAGAGGTCAAGTTTTGGTTAAAACGAGAACTAAAAAATTTATCGTCCGACAGAAATTAGATCGCTGGGCTCTAGTTCCCAGGAACACGATTTACAGCTCTCTTTTCATTTTCTTCTTCATTGTTCACGTCATATGTTCTGGATGGATATCACGTGACACTTCTTCAAGTTGATCGATGAATACTTCGCTCAGTCATTTTCATTACAAAGGGCACCCAGATCTCTGACCGAACTTGCTGAGCTACCGTGCCTGCTGCTCCTATCCCATCAGGCCCAATAGGCCTATGTGTATAGATAGTTCATCTATATATTTTGATGAGTGAGTTTGCGAGGTTTGAAAATGTTCCGTATATGGCCGTATCTTTTGGTTGCATTGAGTTAGAAGCTTAAATTATTTACACCGTCAGGGGATCTTTCACAAAAATTTTAACATGATGGCTCTACCCGTTCCCAAGAAAAAAGAATCTTTACAGACGGCAGTATCTTGTGATTGCACTGACTTAGATGCTTAAATTTTGTAGACCGCAGAGAGACCATAGACGTCAGTACCCGCCAAAAAATTCAACTTTGTACCTGTCGGAAACGTGACGGTACGCATTTCTCTTCCTTTCACGAGGCATCACAACAACGTTTCACCAGGCAACGCCGGTCAACTGCTGTTTGAGTATGAGAAATCATTTGGAAACTTTCCTCATGTCAGCACGTTGTAGGTGTAGCCACCGGCGTCATCCTTGTGTGTATGCTCTGAAAAGCTAATCATTTGCATATCACAGCATCGTCTTCCTGTCGCTTAAATTTCGCGTCTGTAGAACGACATCATCGTGGTGTAGAAATTTTAATAGCCAGTAGTGTATATTCGTCGCCAGGGAGACTATGTTGAGAAATATATATGTAGACAAGAAGAATAAAAATGTAAAATGTTAACAATGTTAGTTTTATTGAAATGCTTGAAGACTTTTCAAATAAAAAATTAGGTTGCATTGTTTTCAGCACATCATCGTTCGAGTTGTAGGTGTGTAGGGAAGGCAAACGGGGGGGCTCAGTCTGTAAAGATTTGCGAAATATAAGAGTGAGTAAATTCCAAATTTTTATTCCCCTTCAGAGGAAAAAGCACTGAAGAAAATCGAAATTGTCCTATAGAAAATATACAAACAGAAATCAAAATTCCTAAATAAAATCTGAATAGTTTGGAGAATGAAAGCACAATATTTTTATATCAAAAGAGATTAGATGAAAAACTGGTAGAAACAGAGTTTGATAATACAGAAGATCAATATCATTATATTGTAAATAAACTACATGAAGCCGCCAAGGAAGCTTTAGGAGAAACAGAAGAAACACGTACAAACCATCCATTATACTACTGGAATGAAGAAATTAAAAAGGAAGTGAAATTAAAGAAAGAAAAATATTTAAAATGGTTAAATACCAGAAATCTTCAAGATAAAATAGAGCTTAATGCACAACAAGCGAAAATCCGGAAAAAGGTTGCAGGAGCAAAAAACAAAGTTTGGGAACAGTCATGTCAAAAAATTGAATCCTATATTGGTGGTAAAAGAAACACAGAAGCATGGAAAACTATAAAAAATTTAAGAAGGAATTCCAAAGAAACAACACATATTAAATATATTACTCATGACTCTTGGGAAAAATATTTTAAAAGTTTATTAACAGAAAACAGGGAAGAATACTTGGGAAACCCTGAATATAATGAAATGATAGATCTACAAGCAGAGAATTACATCCGTTTGGAAATAGAGACAGTAAAAACTGCATTAAAATCTTTAAAGAATGGAAGGGCTACAGGCACTGGAGGTATTCCTGCAGAATTATTAAAATTAGGAACAAAGAAATTAATGGAATTGTTAAGAAACCTTTTCGAAAGATGTTTAAATGGGGAAGATGTCCCAAATGATTTGAAAGTAGGATATATTTCAGTGATACATAAAAAAAGGAGCGAAAGATGAGTGTAAAAATTATAGGGGAATAACAGTGACCAATACCTTCAGTAGATTATATGGAAGAATTATTAAATATTTGTTAGAACAAGAATACAAAGAAAAGGAGGCTGAAGAACAAGCAGGTTTTAGAGCTGGAAGATCAACAATTGATCATATCTTTTGCCTACAACAAATTATTGAAAAAAAAATGGTTCGGGCACAACCTATACATTTAGTATTCATAGATATAGAAAAAGCCTATGATAGTGTGCCTTTATCCAGTTTATGGAAAGCTTTAATATCAATAGGAATAAATCCAAGAATAATTAAAGCAATTCAAAATTTATATAAAAATTCTATTTCAAAAATAAAAATTGGTAAATATCTATCACATGGATTCCAAGTCACAAAAGGATTACGTCAAGGATGTAGCATCTCACCTTCATTGTATAAAATATATACAGAAGTAACTTTACAGAATTGGAAGAAAAAATGTCACGCTATGGGAATACCAATAAATAATAGAACAATATACTCATTACAATTTGCAGATGACCAACTGATTATAGCCCAAGACTATGAGGACATAGAGTATATGACCAGAAAATTGATTCAAGAATATAAAAAATCAGGTCTAAATGTAAACATGAATAAAACAAAGTACATGGTAATTGATGGAGTGAATGGAGACTTAATATTAGAAGAAGGGATGGGAACAATAACAGCTACTGAGGAATATAAATATTTAGGTGTGAAAATTACAAATGATGGGAAACAGGACAAAGAAATTAGATCAAGAATAAATTCTGGAAAGACGACAATCTCTTTATTAAATGGAATTCTCTGCGACAAACACATAACAACTGATAACAAAATAAGGATTTTTAAAACAATAGTTAGGAGCATTATTACATATGGTTCAGAAGTGTGGACAACAAAATGGCAACTGAAATCAAAATTATTAGCCACAGAAATGGATTTCTGGAGACGTTCAGCAAGAATATCAAGACGAGAAAGAATAAGAAATGAAGTAATCAGAGACAAGATGAAATGTAAAAATTCAATTATTGATTTCATCGAGCACAAACAACTTAAATGGTATGGACACATCAGACGAATGGAACAGGAAAGGCTACCAAAATGCATAATCGACTGGGTACCAATTGGAAGAAGAAAAAGGGGACGACCACCTGATACATGGAAACAGGGAGTTCAGTCAGCAATGAGGAAGAACAACATTCCTGAAGATTTATGGACAAATAGAGAAGAGTGGAGAACAATAATTAGTGACTTACTGTAATCTAGAATAGGTGCTGGAAAAATGTACTCACATTGTAAATCCAGAATAATAATAATAATAAGAGTGAGTAAATCACAGAGAGTGTACATTTCTAAATAATGGACTAGTGTTTTGGAATGTCCAGTTTGTGCAAGTAGAGGAGCTCAGTTAACATCACTGAGAAAAAAAGATTCATAGATGTAGACATTCTGCAGTTCTTTTAACTGCATGGAGGTTACGAAAAATAACAAAAGAAAGTTTTCTTGAAACTTTTTTACCTGTGTAGCAGAAAGATATTTTTGGAAGAAAAGGAAATTGTTGCATTTTATATTTTGTAGCAAAAAATTAACCCGCCATATTTAGACTTCCGCAAGTTTTTGGATTTGCAAATTCAGAGTCGTCTTCACATGGGTGAAATACTGCATAATAAACTCTGTTGTGACAAGATCACAGACTGAGTTTTGGACACAATGAGGAATAAGCTCTGTTCACCCATAATATCAGAGAATTACAGGATCTCTGTATTCATTGATGAGTGACGGTAATATCTTCTTCTTGGGTACCACTAAACTTCAAGAAACAGATGCAGAAACAATAGAAGCTTAACTTCCAAAATATGCTCCTGCAATGCGAGATAGGAATTCAGCTGTGTTACAGAGACCTAAGATCAAGTACAACAATCTTTTCTAATAATATTTTTTGAGCCGTAATACTAAATTAGGGGTTGCTGATGGATTTAGAGTAGTTCCTGGTGCGAAAGAAATCATCTTTTTTAACACGCTGTATGCATTTTGCACTCAGTCTTCAAATCATCAACACGAACTCTCAGCTGTCGCACAAGAGTTAAGTGCGCAACATAGGAAAAGGCGACTATTGAGAGTGCGCAAGTAGAGTTGGTTCTGTGTCAGGAGGCACTCTCCAGTTCGCTCCTCGCAAGTTTTCCGCTCAGCAATGGTAATGATCTGGATTCCCCCTAAGGTGTAGTGAAAGAATTTTCAGAATTAGTTATTTAGTTCCATAAAAATACATGACGCGTCTTGACTCGTGGTTCGCATCGTCTGTCCGTGCCCCCTGAGGAATAGTATCGTAAGTGACCTCCAGCCGCTCAGGGCAGCTGACACCACACACTTGGTTCCAGCCGGCTGCTACACTGGCGTTTCGCCGTTTCCAGTGGTCCCGCCATTGACTGTACCACGACGCCGCGGCAGTGAGTGATGGCGGGGCACGTGTTGAGTTTACATACGCCGACGTGGGAGGTGCTCTGTCCCCTCCTGTTCACCATCCTTCTTCGGCATCCGTCGTACCACAATTTCGGTTGCCGTGTAGCCGTGAAGTTCAAGGATATTCGCCTGTCATCCGGGTGGGACTATTCAGTCCACCAGAATGTCGTGAGCTCTGATGTCCTGGAAAGGAAAAACCTCGAGCGCCTCCCATCAGCGAAAAAGGCAGACTATGGTGTTGAACACTGCGACTGGTGAATGTGGCGAGGTAACCATCTCCCCCAGTAGTGACTGTTTTTGTCCGCAGCGTTCAGAAAATCTACAACAGACTGTGCCAGAAGTCACATCGCTGCTATGAGAGCATCGAGTGCGAACGTCATGTATGGCATCGATCGGTCTGACCGGTTGCCTTGTAAGCTAAACTGTTGTGGTATTTACGGAGCGAAGTGGTGGCTAATTTTTACCAGATGTCATTCGACATGACCGCATAGGACTTGCTATTACGGTCAGCGGTTTTCCTTCTGCCGTGCTTGCTTAACGGGTTTCGCATACTATAGAAATGGCTCGTAAAAGCTCATGGTACCATTTCTTTCATTCACCTTAGAATCTCATTCGTCACATAACGAAGGTGACGTGACCCTATTTGGCTGCTCCCACCCACTACATTCTGCTGAAGTTTGCTGCCTGGCTCGCCAGAAAGGTCGGTGTTGTGTTTTGTCCTGACCCAGTCTCAGTGGCGAAATATTTACGTTTCGCCCGTTTGATTGTACTATACAAGGCTGACATGCAACATACCCCTCTTCTCTAAAAACATAAAAGTAAAAAAAGGACGTCACGAATTTTTAGGAAATAAAACAAAGAAAAATCTTAATCTTTAGTATAATAATCTTGTTCCACTTACAAAATCCTTTATCAACTGAACGTAGGTTGCAGTTTCTCTTCTCGTTTCTGGTACAACCCATTGCAGAGGGATGACATGTGTGAGCTTTAACCCCACTTTCGTTATTTGACTCCTTAGGGAAAGATAAACTGCACAAATAACTGCTAGTACTGCAGTTGTCCTAGTGGTTGCTGCACTGATGGTAACTGTGTTCAAAAATGGTTCAAATGGTTCTGAGCACTATGCGACTTAACTTCTGAGGTCATCAGTCGCCTAGAACTTAGAACTAATTAGACCTAACTAACCTAAGGACGTCACACACATCCATGCCCGAGGCAGGATTCGAACCTGCGACCGTAGCCGTCACGCGGTTCCAGACTGAAGCGTCTAAACCGCAGGGCCACACCGGCCGGCGGTAACTGTGTTCTTCTTTATTCCACGGTGATATTCCTGAACATGTTTTAATATGTAATCGATAGCATTTTGCTCCATTCTGCGTCATCATTTTATTTGTGGTCTGTAGTACTGTAGCAACTAGTGTGTAATTTCGAAATGACATATTCTGAATAGGTAAAATGCTGAAGGGATTTTCTGGCCAATACAATGTCGGTTGTACGCTAGTAATTATTGTAGTACCCATGATGGTTGCTGTTAGGCGGAAGTCTACTCCAGCTATATCACATCCTCTTCCGTTTATTAATGTACTGCTAAGCTGTAATTCTACTCTTATCATTCCTGTAGAAGTCTTGTTTTATAACAGTTCACTATTACCGTTTGTGGCTTGTATATAGAGTAAATACAATGATTTCTGACTCTTAGAATGTGTGTCCGGGGCTTCATGACAATTTTCTTACATATTTCCCAAGAAGAACTGTACTTCACACGATCGATTATCCTTTTGAACTACTCCTGCACGACAAACAGTAATTATTTCGTTAATGTACTTACCAAGATCTTCTCCTGCCAGAACTACGTGCATTTCGCGTTCTTTAGCTACAAGTAATACTTCATTAACCGAAAATTTAATCCATCTGTTAATGAGAATCCCTCCAAAGTTAGTTACGGAATTTTTAGGAAAAGCAAACAAAGAAAAATCTTAATATGTAGTATTACACACACACACACACACACACACACACGCACACACACACTAGAATGCTTCACTGCTTTCCTTTATGAAAATAACTTGCTGCAGACCTGCAGGAAATTCTTTCTCCGCTTGTAATATCCCTTGCAAAAATTTTTTTCGATGTTAGCCTGTAGTCCTTAGTTGTTTGTGCATAGCATGTTGGATAGCTTTTTGAATGCTTTCCAATTCTGTTCTAGCAAAATTTACACTGTTTACGAATTCCCTCTCTTACCTAGCTATGCCTACTTTGCTGTCCAATGTTTTCAAATGATTCTGTATTTTACCTAAAACCTTATTTACGGGAATCATTGCATCATTAGTATACCGCTGTAATTCCATTGTTATTTTATGCATTGTTTTAGTTATGCTTAACAATCCTTACTCCACACCCATAATTTGATCGTATGCCAGTCCACTGTTGTTTCTGTAGTCTTGCTACTGCTTGCTTCTGGCGTGTTGTACCATTCAGACTTGACATATAATCACTACCTGTTGTACTGAACACGGTTTTTAGTAGTTTCCCAGCAGCATTCAGCCATCCTATCTTCCTCTGTACAAAAGAATATGGAATTTTACCTGTCACTTGCTGCAGCTGCTCTCTCTGTACCCCGTAAGGTGATAACCAGTTCGTCGATGAGTTTTTGAATTACAGGTACAAATTACAAAATCTAAATATACTTCCCAGTCTAGATGTTGAGGATTCACATAATTGCTTAGCATCTGAGATACAGACCTATGAACTCTTTCTGTGCAACCATTCGCCTGTTGGTGGAATGGACTTGTACGTAATTTCTTAACTTTCAGTGAGCTACACAACTGCTAAATGATATCCCCCCCCCCCTCCTTCCCCGTCCATAACAATCGTTTGAACGTGAGCACATCTTGTTCTCCACCAGAACCTTTCTGCTACTCTTCTATCTTTTGTTCACTTACACCATGACCCGGTAACATATGATCATGTGCTTGTCGTAGTACTTCTGTCTGCAAAGCTGCAAGAACTACAACATGTGGTCAACATTTGGTTGATCTACACAAAACCCCATCCTGTATGACATACTGTAGCTATCTGAAATACATCTGATACTCTTTACCGTTCGCTTGTGCTTTCCTCAGACCTTTTAGATCGGATCCTGAGACTTGCAATGCCCCATTCTTTCTGCTAAGGGAGTCTGCATTTGTGTGTTTAATATCCGGTTTGTGAATCACATTGCATTGAAATTCACTTAGTTTCAAACCGCATCTCGTTAGACGACTTGAATGATCTTTCAGCTCTAGGAGCCATTTTAAGGCTGCGTCACTGTGAACTTACATCCATATAGATAACATCTAAAATAAGCAATAGCATGTTATAATGCTAACATCTCCTTTTAAATTATAGAATAATTTTGTTCAGCTTTATTAAGCTGACGAGATGCAGATGAAACTGGGCTTTCTTTCCCGTCAATGGTTTGCTCTAAAACCACTCCCAAAGCTGACCCACTTGCATTACATGACAATATAAATTCCTTTATGAGACCTGGAAAAATCAAAACTAGATCTGAAGTTAATACATCGTTTAAATTTTGAAGTGCTCTCTGACACTCAGGTGTCCAGATAAACGTAATACCCTTCCATAATAATTTTGGAAGTTGCTGTGCCGCTTCAGCAAACCCCTTCACGAATTTTCTACAGTAGTTTGCTAATCCAAGGAAAGATTGTAATGGTTTAACAGGCTGAGGGGCCAGAAAATCTAGTACTGCTGATGTAAATCACAGATCTGACCTTAGTTAATCTTGGCTAAATATATGCCCTAGATAGTTTACCTGTGATTGTGCAAAGCGACACTTATCAATGTTAAGCGTAAGTCGAGCCTTTCTCAATCTGTCACGTAGCACCTCCAAACGCTGGACATGCTCTTCTTGGCTTTTAATGAATATAATTATATCGTCGAGTTACACCGTGCAATTGTTTTTTTCTTTTTTTTTCTTTTTTAACCGCTGAGGTCCACATCTAATAAATGTTGAATTGTAGGTGGTGCGTTTTTCCCCCCAAACGGCATCCTACAATACTGGTACTGATCAGAAGTGGTGGTAAATGCTGTTTTATGTCTACCCTTAGAGCGTATCTCAATTACATGATATTCGCTTCTTAAATCTAATGCTTAAAGGAATTTGCACTGATTCTAATTATCTAGTATGTCAGTAATATTATGGATCAGGTACACATTTGTTACTGTTTTTCATTTATAAATCTGTAGTAGCAACTGATATTTCTTTGTTCCATTTGGTGACTTCTTAACCACAGTCACGATATTCGCTGGCCATGGACTATCATTATGTTCAGCCGGCCGCTGTGGCCGAGCGGTTCTAGGCGCTTCAGTCCGGAACCGCGCGACAGCTACGGTCGCAGATTTGAATCCTCCCTCGGGCATGGATGTGTGCGATGTCCTTAGGTTGGTTAGGTTTAAGTAGTTCTAAGTTGTAGGGGACTGATGGCCTCAGATGCTAAGTCCCATAGTGCTCAGAGCCATTTGAACCATTTTATGTCCTTAGGTTAGTCAGGTTTAAGTAGTTCTAAGTATATGGGACTGATGACCTTAGATTGTAAGTCCCACAGTGCTTAGCGCCATTAGATACCATTTGAATCACTATGTTCTATAATCCCATCTGATAGCTGCTCTGTGTGGCTGGTCCCGGCGGATGTTCCAGTCCTCCCTCGGGCATGTGTGTGTGTGTTTGTCCTTAGGATAATTTAGGTTAAGTGGTGTGTTAGCTTAGGGACTGATCACCTTAGCAGTTAAGTCCCATAAGATTTCACGCACATTTGAACATTTGATTTGATAACTGCTGACTCACCATTTCTGATACCCTTTTCTAAATGCTGGGGGATGGTCGCCTGTTAGTATTTTATGTTGTGTGATTGGTGTAGCAGGTAACACTCCTTGTGGGTTGAACAAATTCTTATACCGTGTTAACACTATCTTCACCCTGAAGGTTTGACTTTCGGAAGGCGTTCGATACAGTTCCGCACTGTCGCCTGATAAACAAAGTAAGAGCCTACGGAATATCAGACCAGCTGTGTGGCTGGATTGAAGAGTTTTTAGCAAACAGAACACAGCATGTTGTTATCAACGGGGAGACGTCTACAGACATTAAAGTAACCTCTGGCGTGCCACAGGGGAGTGTTATGGGACCATTGCTTTTCACAATATATATAAATGACCTAGTAGATAGTGTCGGAAGTTCCATGCGGCTTTTCGCGGATGATGCTGTAGTATACAGAGAAGTTGCAGCATTAGAAAATTGTAGCGAAATGCAGGAAGATCTGCAGCGGATAGGCACTTGGTGCAGGGAGTGGCAACTGACTCTTAATATAGACAAATGTAATGTATTGCGAATACATAGAAAGAAGGATCCTTTATTGTATGATTATATGATAGCGGAACAAACACTGGTAGCAGTTACTTCTGTAAAATATCTGGGAGTATGCGTGCGGAACGATTTGAAGTGGAATGATCATATAAAATTAATTGTTGGTAAGGCGGGTACCAGGTTGAGATTCATTGGGAGAGTCCTTAGAAAATGTAGTCCATCAACAAAGGAGGTGGCTTACAAAACACTCGTTCGACCTATACTTGAGTATTGCTCATCAGTGTGGGATCCGTACCAGATCGGGTTGACGGAGGAGATAGAGAAGATCCAAAGAAGAGCGGCGCGTTTCGTCACAGGGTTATTTGGTAACCGTGATAGCGTTACGGAGATGTTTAACAAACTCAAGTGGCAGACTCTGCAAGAGAGGCGCTCTGCATCGCGGTGTAGCTTGCTCGCCAGGTTTCGAGAGGGTGCGTTTCTGGATGAGGTATCGAATATATTGCTTCCCCCTACTTATACCTCCAGAGGAGATCACGAATGTAAAATTAGAGAGATTAGAGCGCGCACAGAGGCTTTCAGACAGTCGTTCTTCCCGCGAACCATACGCGACTGGAACAGGAAAGGGAGATAATGACAGTGGCACGTAAAGTGCCCTCCGCCACACACCGTTGGGTGGCTTGCGGAGTATAAATGTAGATGTAGATGTAGATGAAGGTGTTTAACTTTTTCTCGCAAAGCATCCATCTCATCGGTTCGCTCTGTTTTACCTTGTGCCGTAGAATACTTAATATCTTCCTCCTAGAGAACCTCTAACATAGCTGTCAGTAACCCTTTTGGAAGACTCACTTCATGTACCACAAATTATCCAGGTTTATTGGCACGATAACCTGACCGTTAATGTCCCCTTGTACATTATTATACAGCTACATACAAAACAATGTTGCTCAGGCAACATGACATTATTTACTAGTAGTTCTACCAAACACGCTACACCCTGTGGGATGTTACTATCTACTGGTACCCGGATTAGTTTTCCTGTACCTGTTGGTACTCTGTTACGCAAAACAACCTTTAATGCACTTATACTTAGTTTATTCGATGCCACTTTTGTAATACGTGCTTCTTGTCATATAGAAACATTTGCAACTGTTGTACCAACGGAAATAAGTTACCATCGAGCTCAGTCTTCCGTTACCAAAGGTTTATTGTAGCACGATGCCTAACGAGAAACTCTAACCTAAGTATGGCAGCAACACCATGTCCCACAGTTTGCTCATGAAACCTTGTGTTTCCTATTTTAAACACAAGCCAATTGTCCCGATTGTCGCCTACTGCGCGCAGCCTATACCTTGGTTCTTGTAGTCTGTTCTTATCCGCGACGTTCCGACTGACAACCGATACGTGTGCCCATGCATCTTCCAAAAATTCGTACTGTTTTCCTTTCAAATATGCCGCCAACGAACAATCCGCCTCTGTGTGTGCCTAGAATGCACTTCTATTTAATGGTGGTGGTGGTGGTTAGTGTTTAACGTCCCGTCGACAACGAGGTCATTAGAGACGGAGCGCAAGCTCGGATTAGGGAAGGATTGGGAAGGAAATCGGCCGTGCCCTTTCAAAGGAACCATCCCGGCATTTGCCTGAAACGATTTAGGTAAATCACGGAAAACCTAAATCAGGATGGTTGGAGACGGGATTGAACCGTCGTCCTCCCGAATGCGAGTCCAGTGTGTCTATTTAATGGGAACGCATCTCAAGGGAGGGAAGATACCCGTTGTCATTCAGTGATATCGTTTTCCCGTTATAGTTACCCTGTTCCTTTTACCTACACTCCAGTGCCTTACGACAATCCATTGACAATTGAAACGTTGCGGTTTGCGACGCTGTGTTTTAAAACGACCCTTTTCCCCGCTGCCATAATATTCTTTGTTAGATACAAATATTTTCTGATCATTTCGAGACTCAGTACCACTACGTATATCTTGCAAATAATTGGCTACCTGCAGCGTTGTTGCCACATCTTGTGGCTCTTCCATTCTCACTCTGCGATAAAATTCTGGAAAATCCCCCTTAGGAACATATGAAGCGCTCTATCCTCAGCCTCTTCGAATAAAAGTGCATCAACATCCGGTTTGTTAGTCGACTCACATAAGTTTCGGCGTACAATTTGCGTATCATGTCCGAAAACGCTTCGACTGTCTCATTTGGCAATTGTCTCAAATTACTTAAATTTTCTAGAAAAAAGAAACACTATAATGTTTTCTGTACCGTTGCTTTAAGCCAGTTACTAGCTCTATAACTCTGCTTATTTTAGTCAAATACTCATGGTACGTGGTGTACGTCTTAGCCTCACCCGACAAGCGCAGTTTGGTGATCTGCAATGATGTTTGTTAATACCAGTTGCACAAGCTGGCTGCGGATAAAAATAGTGACATCCTGCGATGATTTGACAGAAAAAAGGAAAAGAAGATTAGAGGATACATGATTAACGGATGGGGAATGTACTGCCAGTATTCATTTAACTTCATCAGGATCTGATTGTGAAGGATCTCGCATTTGACTACGTAACTGAAGTGCCATTTGCTGGTTCTGTTCTTTTTACAATTTAACTTGTTCTGTCAGTGCTAATAACTTGTCTGCCTTAGTAGCTGCTCGCCTTTGGACCATATTTGTGCAGTTTCCTTTTCTATCACAGTAAGCCTTCTACACAACACACAATATGACTACCATGAATATGAAAATGTACTTATTACTTCGCCTCATTGACACCGAATGACACTTAAAAGAGCTGTATTTTGCATGACCATACTGCAACTGGAATATATTTCATGAATAAACCTATCACAAAGCAGTCCATACCTAGACTAATGACAAATTTTACAATCTGCCCGTACAAAATAGACTTTACTAAATTCCACTTAAATTTGGATACTAAGCTTTGAAAGGATAAACTCACTGTGTCCTTTCTGGATATGATCACCACTAAAACATACCTGTGTGGGAAAGAAAGCTTTTGAGTAACTTATGCCACAATTGTTGTAGCTGACGTTGTGGCTCTGTACGAAACGCTTCATGTAGCCTTATGATGAAGACGCTCCATGCGTAAACAGTACTACCATTGCCTGACTTAAATTTTGCAAGAGGCTACTATAGGGAGCGGTTACGTAGAGTTGGTTCCGTGTCGGGAAGCACTCTCCCAGTTCGTTCTTTGCCCTTTTTCCTGGGAAAGATGGTAGTGACCTGTAGCCGCCAGTAGGCATAGTGAAAGCAGATTCAAATTTAAAGTATTTATTTCCATTAAAATAAAGGTAGCTTCTTGCCTCGTGGTTGGCATCGTCTGTCAATGCCCCCTGAGGAATAGTATCGTAAGTGGCCTTCAGCCGCTTAAGGCAGCTAACACCACACACTTTGTTCCAGTGGTCTTGGCACTGGCTGCACCACGACGCCGCGAAAGTCAGTCATGCCGGGGCACGTGTTGAGTTTCCATACGCCGACTTGGGAGGTGCTCTGTCCCCTCCTGCTCACAACCCTTGTTAGTCCTCCGTCGTACCACAATGACGGTTGCCGTGTAGCCGTGAAGTTCTATGATATTGGCCTGTCATCCAAGTAGCACCTATTCAGTCCACCGGAATGTCAGGAATTCTGATGTCCTGGTGGCAAGGAAAGACCTCCAGCTCATCCAATTTATGGAACAAGCATACTATGGTGTTGAACACTGCGACCGAGGATTATGGCCAAATTTAAGCAGATGCAAAATCCACAAGATTGGCGATCTTTTACAGAAGCTCGAAATTTAGCACGGACTTCAATGCGAGATGCTTATAATAGTTCCCGCAACGAAACTTTGTATCGAAACCTGGCAGACATCCAAAGAGATTCTGGTCGTATGAGAAGTATGCTAGCGGCAATATACAACCAATATTTTCTCTGCGCGATAACAATGGAAATACTATCGACGACAGTGCTGCCAAAGCAGAATTTCGAAATTCCTTCACCAAAGAAGACGAAGTAAATATTCCAAGAATCAAGAGCAGCTGGCAGCATGAGTAACTTAGAAGTAAATATCCTCGGAGTAGTGTAGCAACTTAAATCACTAAATAAAAACAAGTTTTCAGGTCCAGAATGCATACCAGTTACGTTCCTTTCAGAGTATGCTGATGCATCAGCTCCATACTTAACAATCATATACAACCGTTCGCTCGACGAAAGATCCGTACATAAAGACGGGAAAATTGCACAGGTCACACAAATATTCAAGAAAGGTGGTAGGAGTAATCCATTTAATTACAGGCCCATATCATTAATGTCGATATGATGCAGGATTTTGGAACATACATTGTGTTCGAACATTATGAATTACCTCGAGGAAAACGGTCTATTAAGACACAGTCAACATGGGTTTACAAAACATCGTTCTTGTGAAACTCAACTAGCTCTTCATTCACATGAAGTGTTGAGTGCTATTCACAAGGCATTTCAGATAGATTCCGTATTTCTGAATTTCCGGAAGGCTTTTGACACTGTACCACAGAAGCGGCTAGTACTGAAATTACGTACTTACGGAATATAGTCTCAGTTATGTGACTGGATTCGTGATTTCCTATCAGAGAGGTCACAGCTCGTACTAACTGACGGAAAGTCATCGAGTAAAACAGAAGTGGTTTCTGGCGTTCCCCAAGGTAGTGTTAAAGGTCCTTTGCTGTTCCTTATCTACATCGACGATTTAGGAGACAATCTGAGCAGACGTCTTTTGTTGTTTGCAGGTGAAGCTGTCGTTTATCGTCTAGTAAACTCATCAGAAGATCAAAACAAATTGAAAAACGATTTAGAAATGACAACAGTATAGTGCGAAAATTGGCAATTAACCCTAAATAACGAAAAGTGTGAGGTCATCCACATGAGTGCTGAAACGAATCCTTCAAACTTCGGTTACACGATAAATCAGTCAAATCTAAAGGCCTTAAATTCAAGTAAATACCTATGAATTAAAATTACGAACAACTTAAATTGGAAGGAACACATAGAGATGCTGTGGGGAAGGCTAACTAAAGACGGCGTTTTGTTGGCAGGACACTTACAGAAACTAACAGATCTACAAAGAGACTGCCTACACTAAGCTTGTCCGTTCTCTTTTAGAATACTGCTGCGCGGTGTAGGATCCTTACCAGAGAGGATTGACGGAGTCCAACGAAAAAGTTCAAAGAAAGGCAGCTCGTTTTGTATTATCGCAAAATATGGAAGAGAGTGTCACTGAAATGATAGAGGATTTTGGGTGGACATCATCAAAACAAAGGAGTTTTTTGTTGCGACGGAATCTTCTCACGAAATTGTAATAAGAAACTTTCTCCTCCGGATGCAAAAATGTTTTGTTGACACCGACTGACGTAGGAAGAAACGATCACCATGATAAAATAATGGAAACCAGAGCTCGGTCAGAAAGATATAGGTGTTCGTTCTTTCCGCTCGCTATACGAGACTGGATTAATAGAGAATTGTGAAGGTGGTTCGATTAACCCCCTGCCAGGCACTCAAGTGTGATTTGCAAAGTATCCACGTAAATGTAGATGTGGATATAGATATGGCAAAGTAGCCATCTCTTCCAGAAGTGACTGCTTTTTTCCGTAGTGTGCAGAAAATCTTCAACAGACTTTTGTCAGATGTCATTTCGCTGCAAACAGGGAACCGAGTGCGAACATTATGTACGCCATCGATCCGTCTGAAGGACTACCTTATGGGATAAACTGCTGGGGTAGTTATGGAGCGAAGTAGTCGCTAATGTTTACCAAATTTCATTCGCCACGACCTCATAAGACGCTTTTACGAAGGTAACAGCGATCAGCGGTTCTCCTCCTGCCGTGCTTGCATAATGAGTTTGTTGTAGTATAGAACTGATTCATAAAAGCTCATGGTTCCTTTTGTTGCATTTGCCTTAACCTTCCTTTCCTCACATAACGAAGGTGACACCACCCTGTTTGCCGGCTCTGACCCACTACATTCTGCTGAAGTCTGCTTGCTGCCTGACTCGCCAGAAAGGTCAATGTTATGTTTTACCCTACCCAGTCTCAGTGGCGAAATGTTTTCATTGCGGCTGCCTCGTGTCGATATTGCAATTTAGCGAGATAGTTTCGCTCTGAGACATTGAAAATTTTACACGTTTCATTGCCCTACACATGGCCGGCATGCAAATACATTCTCAGTGCGCCAGGTTCAGAGAATAGCATGCATTAGAGCATTGCAGGCAGTATGGATGACCTAGCAGGCACTCAATGCTCATTTAAATAGATATCCGAATGGGATGTGAACAGAAAATAATATGTGGGGAATGAGTTCAAGCGATTGCAGGAAACACAATGAAACCCCGAGTTCGTGTGCAACACTGCACAACTCTCTCATGCTCTTGAAGAGATTTAGTGTCCTCTCGCAGTACTCCACCAGGACAGTGCCAGCATTCCCTCATCACACAGGTCAATTACGAAGCCAATAGGAGCCAATGAGTAAATGAACGAAATTCAAGGTGTCTGCATGAAGGAAGCAGATACAGCTATTTCAGAAGTGCACTTCAAAGTCGTTTCTCTGGTTACCAGAGAAGAATCAAGCAGAATGACTACCCAAATTGGAAACAGTTCTGTCAGACTCTCAGTGAAGTTTTGAGACAGGAGCTGGTTTCTAATGACAATGAGGAATTCAAATCCTTCATAAAGGACACTGGACAGTAATAAATGGCTCTATGACAATCCGAGACCATGACTAGAAGGGTAGAAAACATAAGACATGTGTGATCGTTTTCTTATTTCTTTTCCAAATGTAAGAGAAGATTTGAGAGATTTTATAGATAGAGAAGAGGACATTTCCGAAAACCTTAAATCGATTTTTGTTTGTGATGACCCCCCCTCCCCTCATGACCACGTCGGACTGTGAAAGTGGTTTCAGCAGAATGAACTTAGTTATAACATTGCGGAATTCGCTTTCTATTTGGCATCTCTCATACTTCATGTTTATTTCAATTGTGGGGTCTCCACTACTTCTATGGAGCCTCGAGGATTACATCCAAGTATGGATCAGAGCACACAGGCATGCCGAGAACAAACAGTTCAAGAAAGCTAATTTACATGTGCAGCAGTCTAAACGACACTCCAACTTACGGGATCTTCTTTAGGTGCTTCTCCCCATCGTTTTTGGTACGAATACAGTAATGTTTGCAAGAGCCTATATACTGGGGGCTGTGTGCCCGAAGTTGTTACCACTGTATTTCTTGGACCTTAATGTTATACTGCCCGACTGTAAGAAGTGGTATCTTGATGTAAGTTTCACCCTGATGATTGCTGTGTAAACCTGATTTAATATTCTGGGCCATAGTGGTGGGTAGGAAATATGATGCCAAAATTTTATATGTCAAACATTAAGAAGTCTCTTTTAGTAGTTAACAGGTCGGTCCTGTAAGTTATTTTATATATTCCAGGTTCCCTTAGGGTTTTAGAATGTGATTGTGAATCCACACGACAGTAATCTGATAAGCTGTTGTTTTATTTTCATTGATATGCTCGTTAAATATTGAGCCCGCACTGAGTGAGTTTTGATACATGTTCTCCTGTATCTCCTGTATTATCATTATTATACGCAGTATGTTTGTGTAATTGTTAATTTATCCTGAAGCGATAACTTCATTTGGGACTCCGTTATAATATCCATGTCGGGGATGTTGTTGGACGGAAATTAATGGCTACAGGTACTAGGTTGTTCGGTAAGAGTTGCAACCTTCTGACTTGGCCAATGTCAACACAATTTGTTTCTCAGCTGACGAGAGCCATTTCCTTTTTAACCTGTCACTGAGTGGCCAATGTGGAACTTAGGCATTTACGTCTTATGTCCTGTTGACACATCCTCCATCCACGTAGCAACCACTACTACTCATCATTATATTTATGTAAATTGTTTTCCTCCTTTCTATGAGTTATCACCTTTGTCTCTTAAAATATTTTATTAAGAGACTGTATGTGTTTAACTAATAATTATATGAGTTTTCATCCTGCATTTTAATAACCCAAGTCCTAGCTCCGCTTTCAGCAGTTACAAACTAGCACAATAACAGTAACAGATTTTCCTTTCCTGTTAAAATTCCAACAGTCGTTGAAAAGTAAATTTTCCTGCTCTATTCTCTCTCATGCTTAGCATTTCAACTTGTTTCTCAGGCAGCATCTTATCTAATTCTTGCGAAACTAATCAGTACTTGCTACAGCTGATGCTAACCGTTGGTAATTGCTAGGCTGGGATTTCACTGGTGTGGGCGTTTTCCTGCTTGAGGCAGATGCAGGTGACACAAGGCGATACCACAACCAAAACAGTTCCAGAAACCTATATACTCATAACTGTGATGTTCTTGCACTGCTTATCGCGATACTGCCATTCGAGCTGAAACATTCGGTCAGCGGTAACCCGAACCTTCCGCGAAACTATAATCTCATCCAGTGAATGAATGTAGTCTGATTTTAGTATGCTGTTTACATAGGTCAATTTGGTAATAGTTTTCCGGTCAGTGTAACAAGGGATGTCTTGAGTTTATTATGGCTGTTCCAATGAGACGGAATATTGTTCCCGCTATGTGACTGATCGTATTACTAACATTCCACTGTTTTGTAATTCCAACATCGACATCCCCTTGGGCTGCCCTTGTTCGTAACAATTCACTATCATTATCTGTGGAGCAAATATGGAATAAACCTGATGTGTACTCATGCACTGATAGAATGGGTGTGGCGCTAGAATATCTCATTAGTGTCCTACCACTTCCGCTTTTCCCAGGAATAACCCTGCCTCACACGCATGTGTGTAAGTCTGAACTTTCCTGGTTGGGAACATCGTAATCTTCTCACTTTGACGCAAACGCAGCTCATATATTGGCGTCAGTGCGTAGCAACGCCTCCTGACTTTTACCCTTTACAAATCTCCCTATGGTTCCCATTTCATTAGACAGTGGTGGATAATGAAACACTAATTTGTATCCACACTTGCCGCTGGGAAAAGAACCAGGTCATAAAAGTATTAATCTCCGCTCATAGGATAAAACAACGACAAACTGTATTCCGTTGTTTCTGTGATGCATCCACTGCTGATCTCCCGAAGAGGCGCAGTATCATCACAATTATTACGCTGATCCTGAACACTCTTAGTGATACCCCAGCTGAAGGATTTCGCATCCTTCTGTCTCCCCTTCTCATTGCTCATTGTACATGATTAAATACAACAGAAAGCACCGACCCCGGCATGGTTCCAGTGGGTCAAATGACTCTGAGCAGTATGGGACTTAATATCTGAGGTCATCAGTCCCATAGTGCTTAGAACTACTTAAACTTAACTAACCCAAGGACATAACACACATCCATGCCCGAGGCAGGATTCAAACCTGCGACCGTAGCGGTCTCGCGGTTCCAGACTGAAGCGCCTAGAACCTCTCGGCCATACCGGACGGGTCCCCGGCACGAATCCGCCCGGCACATACATGCCCGAGGGAGGACTCGAACCTCGGGCGGGAGTGGCCGCGTAAACCGTGACATAGCGCCTTAGCCCGCGCGGTCACTCCGCACGGCCAGTTGTCAGTGACCACATCTGAAATCAGGTGGTAAGTTGTTGATCTTGGCTGGCAGGAGTCAGGTGGTTAGTATTTCACCACCATGACTGGCTAGCAGTGGAGAAATAAGTGGATGCCTGGAAGTCGTTATGGATGCGATAAACTGACCGGTTTAAACAGATACTGGCATTTTAGTTCTGAATAACGTCTATATTTCGGTATTTGTTTGGTCTCGGTCGTAATACGTATTTTAAATTTTTTTCTAATAACCAGGTTAAAAGTCAAAAACAGACATATAAATTTGTCATAGCAGCAGTACTAAGTTTTATGTTTTTAAATAATACTTTCTTAAAAAACGAAAAATGTTTATTGGTAAAAATTCTCATTGCCTTCAAGTATTTCATTACTATAGAAATAGGGAAAAGCGATCAGCACTGTTTTATTAACAATGTATACTGTTGGAAACCAGCGACAAACACATGACATAAGATTTGGTACAGCATTACGGAAAGAGTAATATGCCTGTTGCCGTGTGGGGTGGTCTATTAGACGGTACATGTGGTATGTTAGACGGTACACGTGTACCTGGGCTATACGGTACTTTCTTACAGTCGTCTTCGGACATCAGTTGTGTTGCCGAATGGTACCATACGTAGTTTCGAGATCTCTTGCAGAATGCGGTAGCTGTGAACTACAGTGCTCCATACCCTTGAAAACGTTAAACTGATGCGCCAGAGAAACTGGTATACGCAAGCGTATTCAAATACAGAGGTATGTGAACAGACAGAATACGAATCTGCGTTCGGCAACCTCTATGTAAGACAACAAGTGTCTGGCGCAGTTATTGGATCGGTTACTGATGATACAATGGCATGTTATCAAAATTTAAGTGAGTTTGAAAGTAGTGTTATAGTCGGTGCACGAGCGACGGGACACAGCATCTCCGAGGCAGCAATGAAGTGGGGTTTTCCCGTACGACCATTTCACGAGTGTACCGTGAATAACAGGAATACGGTACAACATCAAATCTCAGACATTGCTGCGGCCGGAAAAAGATCCTGCAAGAACGGCACAAACGACGACTGAAGAGAACCGTTAACCGTCACAGAAGTGCAACCCAGCAAGAAGTATCAACGTGCGAACCATTCAACGAAACATCAATGATATGGGCTTCCGGAGCCGAAGGCCCACTCGCGTACCCTTGATGACTTCACGACACAAAACTGTAAGTCTCGCCTCGGCCCACTAACACCGACATTGGACTGTTGATGACTGGAAACATGTTGCCTGGTCAGACAACTCTCGTTACGAATTGTATCGAGCGGATGGACGTGTACGGGTATGGAGACAACCTCATGAATCCATGGACCCTGCACGTCACCAGGGGACTATTCAAACTGGTGGAGGCTCTGTAATCGTGTGGGCCGCGTGCAGTTGGACTGACCTTGGGCCCCTCATATGTCTAGATACGTCTCTGACAGATGACGCGGACGTAAGCATCATGGCATCACCTGCATCCATTCATTTCATGCCGACGGGCTTCGGCAATTCCAACAGAACAATGCGACACCCCACGCGTCCAGAATTGCCACAGAGTGACTCCAGGAACAGTCTTCTGAGTTTAAACATTTCCGCTGGCCATAAAACTCCCCAGACATGAACTTTATTGGGCGTATCTGGAATGCCTTGCAAGTAGTGTTCAGAAGAGATCTCCACCCCTTCGTACTCTTATAGATTTATGGACAGCCCTGCTGTATTCATGGTGTCATTTCCCTCCAGCACTGTTTCAGACATTAGTCGAGTGCATGCCACATCGTGTAGCCATACTTCTACGCACTCGCGGGGGTCCTACACGATACTAGGCAGGTGTACCAGTTTCTTTGGCTCTTCACTGTGTAGGGAGAGAACATCCACAATGTACCTAGGAAGAAGAGGTAAATTTGATAGTTACTTAGGAGGATAACTGAATCTTTCATTTTATGGATGCCTCTGGGTGGAAAATTGATACCATTCAAAAGTGTTGATGCAGAGAAGTCATCAACTTGTGACGTTACACACACGTTGTCACCACAGCCATCTCTTTCATGGTCGCAATCTCTGCTGGAGACAATGTGACCGATTTCTGCCACAGCCTCAGCCCCATAACGACTATGATTTCATTTTCCTCCACCTTTATTAGAAGTTTGCGGTGTTTGCTCGAAGTCTAAATTTGTGGAAGTAACAGCAACAAATCGGTTATTTAAGAGACCGATTTTTTGAGCCGTTTAAACAGTCAGGTTTAACTAGACGCGAAAGGAATATGTGTAACAGAAAACCAGATACTCCTATCCGACGTAACGTCTTGATAAAATTTCACGGCCGGAACTGTCACAATTAACAAAATATGCCGGACTATTATTCCGTGGTCGAAGGGATTTCATTTTAAAACCCGACGTTTCGTCCTCATCTGCAGAGGACATGTTTAAGAGGAATCGTAGGTTAGTTGAACGTCCGATTCACACCTGGTTCGCTACTGAGCGACGTTCAACAAAGATACGATTCCCGTTGAAAATATCCACCGCATATGGGAACGAAACTTCGGGTTTTAAAGTGAAATCCCTTCGACCGTGGCATAATAGCCCGGAATATTTTATTAATTGTGGTAACATCATTGTTAAAATATTTATTTACAGTTCATTAACTACCACAACCGAGATGATACATCATGACGCCAACGTTCCATGAACGTAAGTGGTAGGTGGCCTGTGAAGAGATGCGGCCGTCAACAGGCGACCCGGCGACGTGCAGCGTCGTACGGCTGGTAAAGTGATGACGGGAGCCACTCGGCAAGGCTGGTGACCTCAGCAGTGGGCGGTGGGCCACAGTGCAGACGAGGAACAGCCTGTCAGTGCAGGACAGGACGCACGAAGATAGTGTGGATGAGGAGGGTCGCAGCAGGGACAGTGGGTGTGCACATGAACCGAGGCAGGCAGCAATGAGTTTCGCCACACGAGCGGAGGCCGCTGAGCGGCTGCACTGCCATGGGCTCTATCTGTGGGCTACGGGAGGCTCACTGGTTGGAGGGCGCTAAGCCAACTGCACTAATTTTAGAACAGGTAAGAGGGACGCAGCTACACTATGTGATCAAAAGTATCCGGACATCTGGCTGAAAATGACTTACAAGTCCGTGGCGCTCTCCATCGATAATTCCGGGATTCAATATGGTGCTGATCCACCCTCAGCCTTGATGACAGATTCCACTCTCGCAGATGTACGTTCAATCAGGTGCTGAAAGGTTTCTTTGGGAATGGCAGCCCATTCCTCACGGACTGCTGCACTGAGGAGAGGTATCGATATCGGTCGGTGAGACCTGGCACGAAGTCGGCGTTCCAAAACTTCCCAAAGGTGTTCTATAGGATTCAGGTCAGGACTCTGTGCAGGCCAGTACATCATAGGGATGTTACTGTCGTGTAACCGCTCCGCCACCGGCCGTTCATTTTGAACAGGTGCTCGATCGTGTTGAAAGGTGCAATCGCCATCCCCGAATTGCTCTTCAACAGTGGGAAGCAAGAAGGCGCTTAAACCATGAATGGCCGGCCGGTGTGGCCGAGCGGTTCTAGGCGCTTCAGTCTGGAACCGCGCGACCGCTACGGTCGCAGGTTCGAATCCTGCCTCGGGCATGGATGTGTGTGACGGCCTTAGGTTAGTTAGGTTTAAGTAGTTCTAAGTTCTAGGGGACTGATGACCGCAGATGTTAAGTTCCATGCCGGCCGGAGTGGCGGTGCGGTTCTAGGCGCTACAGTCTGGAACCGAGCGACCGCTACGGTCGCAGGTTCGAATCCTGCCTCGGACATGGATGTGTGTGTTGTCCTTAGGTTAGTTAGGTTTACTTAGTTCTAAGTTCTAGGCGACTGATGACCTCAGAAGTTAAGTCGCATAGTGTTCAGAGCCATTTGAACCATTTTGTTAAGTCCCATAGTGCTCAGAGCCATTTGAACCAAACCATCAATGCTGTGATAGTGCCACGCAAAACAACAAAGGGGGCAAGTCCTCTCCATGAAAAACACGACTATGGCATAACACCACAGCCTCCGCTCTTTACTGTTAGCACTGCACACGCTGGCAAATGACGCTCACCGGATATTCACCATACGCACACCCTGCCATCGCATAGTCACATTGTGTACCGTGATTCGTCGCTACACACAACGTTTTTCCACATTTATCTTCCTTGTATCATACGAGGCGTGATGTGTGGCTTATGAGCAGAAGCTCGACCATGAAATCCAAGTTTCCTCACCTCCCGCCTAGCTGTCTTAGTACTTGCAATGGATCTGATGCAGTTTGGAATTCTTGTGTGATGGTCTGGATAGAAGTCTACCTATTAAACATTACGACCCTCTTCAACTGTCGGCGGTCTCTGTCACTCAACAGCGGAGGTCGGCCTGTACGCGTTTGTGCTGTATCTGTCCCTTCACGTTTGCACTTCACTATCACATCGGAAACAGTGGACCTATGGACATTTAGGAGTGTGGAAAGCTCGGATACAGACGTGTGACACAATTGAACTCAATCACCTGACCACGTTCGAAGTCCGTGAGTTCCGCGGAGCGCCCCATTCTGCTCTCTCACGATATCTTATAACACAGACATGAGCTGCCCTTACACCGATTGCGGTGGCTACAAACACAAGGGAAAAGTAGAATGTCATTGTATAATTATAAATAACTGCTTTCGTTCAAAAAAAGTTATTATCACCAGATATTTTTAAACCATAAATCAGGAAAGCACTATTGACCGTAAATATTTGTAGTAAATGAGAAGTGTAAAGCCCCATTCCTCGGTGATGGTGTCGTTTCCTCTAAGAGAAAAATACAAAGCACGTATTGAAAAACCCAACAAAAATATACAAACTTGTCATTCAAAATAAAGCTTCAGTAGGAAGCACTTAACGTTAAAATGGTTCCACTTAGTATACTGAGCCCAGGAATCATCCAAAAGAGAATCTAGAAGACCTTTCAATGTTCATACTTGAGCACGTACAGGATCGTCATACACTATTTGTTACTAATGAATACCTTTGGGCTCATGGTGCCACGTACTTGGATCATATGATCCATATGTAATGTTTCTTAATGTTTCCTTTATAATGTTATTAAAATAGCTCATTACATAATTTTCTCATATGCACTGACGTATCACTTTTTATTGTGTCGTTTTATGCATATGCATTATCATAGTAAATACGACACGGCGCCACAATGTTTACCCTACTGAAAACTAGTAGTGATTGAATTTTCCTATCACGGTTTCATGGAAACTCGCTTAACAGTCTGTCTTTCATGTAACGTATGTTACTGATGACGCTCTTGTCCTTGTCCTTCCTTTGCATTTGGACACATAAGAATGGATGGTGTTTGCACTTTAATGTTGTGTAGTTGTTACTGTCTAAAATAGTTATTACCATGAATTATATATACCAGTTCGTTTGTTACATTTCTATTTTATATCTCTGAAGACGAAAAAAATTCCGAAACGTGTCACCCATTCTCTGTGATCAGTAAGTAATTCTTGAGCTGCTGTATCACTTTTTATGTGACCTTGCCCTATTAATAACAGATCTACGTATATTTACTAGAATGGCCTCTAGCCCTGACGTGACTTTATGCCACACCTTTGTTAATGATGAATTTGTTACTAGTTTTAGTAATCTCTGAGTTTCGTCAATAATATATTTTTCTGCCATAATGTTGTTTGGTGTCTTCTTTCGATCAATAACTTTATTAATTTTCCTGAATCAGCTTTTGTCTTGGATGTACTGGGCTTGAAATTAAGAGTATAATCATTTGAATGTGTTAAACTATATTTACATAATAATAATAAAGACAATAATAATAATAACAGTAATAAGGGTAATAATGTATCATGAACAAAAATTGAGGTTATTTCATAAATATTATAGTTTTCATGTTTTACTATCTTTAAGCTGGTAGAATCGATTTGTTTGTTTTGTAGGTGTTCGAATCATATATCTCTTACATTTGTAGATGTAACTGGTCTCCCTCACCACTTTACCATCATACCATTTGAATCATGGTCGTATCATTATTTCAGGAAGGAATTGCTTTCATTTCTGTTAGAATAAAGAACACCGCCTATATACTTTTGTCACCACAGTATTTCGTTTCTCCAGACTTTTGCAGGATCATGTCCACAGCTCCAGTTCTGCTCAGTAATATTTCCTGGATCCCCTTTACTTTCTGGTAGGAAGACTCCAGTACTTCTGATTCTTTCCTAGGAGTGAAATATCGTTTTTTGTCTCCGGGAGCTTCTCGTTAAATGACTCTGGCACAAAAGACATTAAAGCCGACATAATCAGTGTCACAGCTGCAAGCACGCTGAATACGATATGCATTCCAGAAGTCTTCCCCTGTAAACAAAAATATGAATGTCATATACTCACATCTAAATACACTGCCTGACAAAAAGGCAAGTGCGCAGGAGACGGAGAAAAAACTAAATTAAACCTCGCTGGCTCAGAGGGTATGTGATTTTATTTCAGTGATTACACAAGCGTATAAGATCACGAAGAACCTGGCAGTATAAGCCCAATTATCGGTTTGATGTTGCACGCCTTCTGACTTGGACTCGTCCTGTGAAGGCTGCTACAAAGCCGTAGAATCCTCTCCCGGGGCAAGTTGGCCAACAGCCGATGTAACTCGTCCTTCATATCTCGGATATTGACACGGAGTCGAAGTTACATCCGAGCTGGATCCACACATGATCTATTGGGGGCTGACCTTGGTATCTTTGTAGACACAGGAGTACATCAACATCACGCTGACCGTTTATAGAGACACACTTAATTTGTAGAAGAGCGTTGATATGTAGAAAAATGACACCATCATACATTTCCGCGAGAGGTGACACATGACGACTCAGGATATCTGCGGACGTACCGTAGAACTACCTCAGTCACTACTAGCCTTGACCTGATGTCATCAGGAGTACGCGACATCTCTGCGCAATTCGCAGAGATAACTCAGTATTTGACGTTTTTCACGTCCCTTAGATACTTTGTCAGGCCGGATAACAGTACTAAACACGAACGATACTAATGCGCTCTGGTGGCCATTCTACCTACCACAGAAAATTTTAACTCGGATCTTTCACGTCCCCGCCGATGATGTGCACGTCTACGAAGTCACATTGACATCGAATTATATGATCTGGATGTTTCACGTTGTTTTGTCAGGAAAGTGTACTTGTATTAAATATGTTTATAAAGAATTTTATTCGGCGATACTACTGGTATAAATGAAAAGGCTCACAAATGTAGTTCATTAAAATAGAGGTCATAATGATAAGTGAAGTCGACGTACGTCAAACGGACCAGTAAATAATATGGTGGCTATCGTTTGTTATCGATAATTACAGAGAGTTTTATCAATGCCATAAAAATACATACAGTTTCTCATTTATATGATTTTTATAAGCGATCGTCATTCGTCATCATTGTTCACCAGGGATAGTAATTATCTTCAGATAAAGTGGTTTCTTAATATCACTCAGTTTCTAAACAAAGTGCATATAGTATAATGCACAGAAACATTTAGGTCTTCTAGATAGTGTTACAAAGAACGAACAGGACGTAGAATTCCGTATCTCAACAATTTAGCCAACGACTCTAAAAAGTTTTGAAAGAATGAGACTGACTCTCTACTGGTTTGCGGTCCGCTCAAAAATTACCACCATATTCTGCACTGGATCTATCACCAATAAATCTACTATTTTTTTATTCAGACACTGTCCGAATCACTTCCTTTATTTCCGACTTCCGGTCTGAGTCTATGCTGCAGATCATCGTCAGGTCTAGTTGGAACAGCAAAAAGGGGCAACGAAAATAAAAATTACAGAAGTGTGACATTACAAATGTTAGCATCAGAAGCTGCACAGTTAACAACAAAATATTTTGAGAACCCACACATACCTGGGGCCGCAAAATTCAGTTTGTCAGCTAACGTAAGGCACAAAGGTTATGGATGTGGTAAAAAAGAATATTGTATGGTCAGATGTGTTTATGTTATAGGCTACAAAATTTAGGCGTAGCCATGTGACATGTTCATAAGTCATAAGCTACAATATAAAACCAGCGTCAAAGAGGTTCTTCCATCATAAAGGGAACTAAAATAAATAATGAAATCAACAGCTAAAAGAGATGATCATCAATAGCAGGTTGCGGTATGTACATCACGTCACACAATAAAAAATAAAAACCGATGTAAAAGACAACCTCAAAGCACAGTGTGCATAGTACATTTTCGCTCTCAACTATATAGTTTAAAAAACATTGCAAAATTAACCTACTTATCTGATCAGCACAGTTTGAGTCTTCCACCTATTAAAATACAACTTTTACCTCTTAACGCTGGTGTCGCGAAATCGCGCCTTATCATTGTGACCAAGTGTAAGGTTAACTGTTTTCTGGCGCTAGGGCCGGTAGATGCAGATTCTACATGGAGCTACCAACGCTTTTGACGTGTGTTGCCATTGTCCTGGTTGTTTCGGGTACTTCTAGAACGAAATAATTTTTGACTCTTTGTTACAACAAGAAATTTATTCAGGCATTAAGTGATTAATACTGGCCTTCATATTAGTGAATGAGAAGTCAGATAAATCGAGGACCATTACTGTACGCTGAAAATTGGAAAAGGGGCAAGAGAGTTACAAAAATACTATAGCTTCTTGAAAATACTACAAATTACGAAACCGTTTAACGATAATAGTGTGAGAAATAAGAGTGGCCGCTAGAGTGTGATACCTACCGTAGCAGGTTGAATGATGAGCGACACGGGTACAGTATTAATGGTTACACGCGTGTCATCGGCTGCAATCTGTGCCGACTACCTTACACCCCGATCAGACAACAGAATAAATAAATTCATATTTGAGGACTGAGGAGAGACACCAGGCACTTCGTATCATATGTAAGAAGTCATAATAAATACCGAAGTAAGCTTCATGGGAAAATTCATTCCGCTCATTAAGATTCTTGTCGGGTTGTTTTCTTTTAGCAGTATAAACTTAAAGTTCCACAAGACGTCGTAGATATGTATTGCGGTTTCTGCCCCACCGGCTCCAGATCATAGAATCTATTGAAATCCATATATCGACTGTGTGAGACCGACTCCACTTAGCTAAAAGAACAAGGGCATGATAACGAATACAAAATAAAATGAAGAAGTAATAGTAATAAGAACAGGAGAAGAACTATTTCGTTCAAGAACACCACCAAAGTAGAAGAGTTAAATGAACAAAGAAGATACAATTCAGACCCATTAAAATCAAAGCACTGCAACTCCAATTGAAATAAAACCAAATCGAAATAAATAAGTCACTTATAGAAAAATCTAAATCAAATCGCAAGTAAATACAACACATTGTTATGAAGACAAAAACAGATCTCTCTTTCTAGAACAACTAATCAGACCTCTCTTCTTAGATATGAAAAAAAATGAAGAAAATTTTGAAAAATGAAGAAAATTTTGAAAAAATCCGTGGGGTACCTCATTTGACCCTCAAAAATGGCCGAAAATGATAAATTTATTTTTGGTGAAGATAAAAATTGAAAGACAATAAATAAGATTTCTTATATAATAAATACAATGTCAAATACTGTTAATGAAGAAAGCAATGGGAATATGAATGAAAGTGAACTTAGAAATAGTCAAACCAATATGTGAGCTAATTTTAACAACATGTCAGTTCACAGGCTACAACAAATCTGGAAAGCCAACAACATCCATGGTTATAGTTCTCAAGATAAGAACAAATTAATTTCAAGACTGACTACTATAACACACCACATGATTCCAGATATCTACATGATATGACACTTACACAACTCAAATCGTTTTGCAAAACCTACAAAAACTGAGGCTATAAAAAATTTAACAGAGATGCTCTTATTAAACATATAATCTAGTCTGGTATTAAACCATACCCACTTACTCAACTACCCTTTTATAACGAAGATGATGAAAATACTTTAATCAGTCCTATATCACGAGGCAAGCTTAATGTTGTTAAAAAGGAACAAGCCCTCAAAAGTAGGCTCGAAACTTAGTTTTTTGAACAACAAGAAATAACATCTTCTGACGATCCTGTTACAGCATTTTTAAAACAAACATCCAAAGCCATGATTAAAAAATTGAGAGCGCTCTTCACAAACAAAATTCACTTAAAGTTAATGTTCTACTAATGTGTGATTATAAGAAAGGAAGAGTAATACAAGAGTTTAACTTTAAGACTAAAAACGAAAGGATCTCAGAATCAACAAACCTAACCAGATGTATGGCACAAGTTAGAAAACTTTTACTTAGAGAGATGAGTGAGTTTCAAGGAAGAAGTTCTGGCTGGTCTCTCCACAAAATTAAAACACTTGAATTAAGACTTAACGCATATATGCCTTATGCAGGAAATTCTTACTTTGAGCTTCCAAAATTTATTAGATCGAGAAAAGCTGTACTTAACATCAAAAATAATGATAACAAGTGTTTCTTATATTGTCTAAAAGCTTATTTACATCCACCACCTCGCAATGATCATAATCCTGATCGAGTCTCTAAGTATATTAATTTGAAGGATGATAATGATGACGCATTTAAAGATATAACATTCCCTGTCACACTTAAGGATATCCCCAAAATTGAAAGAGGAACTGGATTACAAATAAATGTGTTTGGCTATAATTGAAAAGGAATGATTTATCCTCTCTATCCAAATAAAGCAAGAAAAATTTCTGATCAATCTGTCAATCTTTTATTAGCAACTAAAGGACTGCAGAGACACTTCTGACTGATTTGAAACCTTTCTCATCTAATTTCTGCTCAAGTAAGTAAACACAAAGAAAAGAAGTCTATTTGCAGAGGTTGTATGCTACACTTTAACAACGAAACAAAATACAACAATCACATCCAAGACTGTTGTGCTAATGATGCTGTGAAACTACTAATGCCAGAAGAGGGTTCAAAAATTTACTTTACAAACATTCAAAATATAATGCGGCTACCATATGCGATTTATGCTGACTTTGAATGTCTAAACTGTAAAATTGATCCCAACAATCACAATCCTACCAAACAAACAAGAAAATGTCAAAAACATGAACCATGTAGTTTCGCTTACTGTGTTATTAAAAATGAAACGTTAACCGAATTTAAAAAGTACAGAGGTCCAGAAGCATCAAAGAAGTTTATTGAAGACCTAACAGAAGAGGCCAAGAAGATTCACCAAGTATATAAAAATGTTGTAAATGTAGAAATGACTGAAGAAGATGAAGCCGTATTCGATAGTTCAGAATCATGTTTCTACTGTAATTGAGAATATACAACTAAAAATTATTAGACTAGACACCATGATCATCTTACCAGCCAGTTTATAGCACCAGCATTTAATAATTGTAACCTTAAACTTAAACTACCTACATTCATTCCAGTGTTTATGCATAATCCTAGTGACTATGATTCTCATTTGTTTATCAGAGAATTAGTCTGCACAAATGAAGAAATAGATCTTATTCCAAACAACAAAGAAAAATACATATCATTTACTAAGCATGTTAAAGAAGGCATTTAGATTTATGTCCTAATCTCTTGCCTCTTTAGCTAATAAGCTTAAACCAGAGCAAATACCTCACACAAGAAAATACTGTAACGAAGATTCATTAAAACTTATAAGTCGAAAGGGAGTATACCCTTACGATTTCATGGATTCATGAGACCAGTTTAAAGAAACACAACTTCCATCTATAGAAGCCTTTTACAACAGCCTTGAACAATCAGATATAACGAGCAAAGATAATAAACATGCTAAAAAGATTTGGAAACAATTTGATATGAATAACATTGGTGACTACCATGATTTGTATTTAAAAACATATGTGTTATTACTAGCTGATGTGTTTGCATGCTTTACAACTACATGCATGAGCACTTATGATTTAGATCCCACATGGTATTACACAAGTCCTGGGTTGGCTTGGGATGCTATGCTAAAAATGACTCGAATAAACTTAGACATGATAACTGATTATGATATGATCCTAATGATTGAAAAAGGTGTAAGAGGAGGAATTTCCCAATGCTGTCAAAGATATGCTAAAGCAAACAATAAAAATATGAACAACTATAATCCAAATAAAGAAAGTAGTTACCTTGCCTATCTTGATGCAAACAACTTATATGGATGGGCTATGAGTCAATATTTGCCTACAAAGACTTTCATGGCTAACTAAACAACAGATAAAAGATCTTGATATTGAAAACTTACTGAAGAACAGTAAAACTGGCTACATATTGGAAGTTGATTTAGGATACCCTAAAGAACTCCATGAGCAACACAAAGACTTCCCATTAGCTTTAGAAAACATGTGTCCTCCAGATTCTAATCAAACTAAACTCCTAGGAACACTACACAACAAATAAAAGTATGTTATTCACTACAGAAATCTCCGAAATGTCTACAACTAGGATTAAAGTTGAAGAAAATAAATAGAGTAATTCAGTTTAAACAGTCTGCTTGGTTAAAGAATAGATTTAAATACAGAAATGAGAACCAAGGCAACCAACGATTTCGAAAAGGACTTTTATAAATTAATGAACAACAGGGTATTTGGAAAAACTCTGGAAAACATTAGAAAGCGAGTTGACATACGAATTGTGGGTGATGCTAAGAATTGTCTTAAACTCATACCAAAACCTAACTTTAACCATCGAACTGTTCTTACTAAGTCATTAGTTCACATGAGCAAGACTAAAGTGCTCTTTAACAAACCGCTATATTTAGGAATGGGCATTCTACAATTATCCAAAGAACTTATGTACAATTTCCACTACAACATAATGAAACCCAAATATGGAGAAAACATAAACATTTGATACAAGGATACTGACAGTTTAGTCTACCACATCAGAACACAAGACTTTTACCAAGATATGAAACAAATGATTGAACACTTTGATACAAGCGATTATCCCCAGAATAACATATACAACTTGCCCCTAGTTAAGAAAAAAGTCTTAGGTAAAATGAAAGATAAACTATCAGGCAAAATCATGAAAGAGTTTGTTGGATTAAGATCAAGAATGTATGCAATAAAATATTATGACAAAGAAACTAAGAAAGTGAAAGAAATTAAAACAAGCGATGTGAAGAAAGATTTAAATTTTGATGACTATAAGGACCATTTAAAACAACAATGCGAGATTTACAAGTCTACGAAACTAATACAAAGCAAACACCATAATGTGTATAGAATTGAATTAAACAAACTTGCTCTAAGTTACAAAGATGACATATGATATATACTGCCAAATGGAATAAACACATTACCTTGGGAACACTATAAAATTGAACAAGAGTTAAATAAATAATAAACGGCCAGATCTAAGTCTTCCATTTATGTTTATTAGTATTTAAGTGTGTATGTGTGCGTTTTAGTATTAGTGCTTTTATAGGTTGTTCTTATAAAAGAGGCCATGTGGTTCCCACTTAGAACCTCAAAAATGGCTGAAAATGATTAATTTATTTTTCATGAAGATAAAAATTGAAAGTCTAAAAATAAGTTTTCTTATATAATAAACGATATATGATAGAAAATAAAACTATAACTGAGCTTAAACAGTACTGTAGAGACAATGGTATTCGTGGTTACTCTAAGTTAAAGAAGGTAGATCTAATAAGTTTAATTAACACATATGAAGCAAGTTTAATGATAACTAATCAAAGGGAAGAGTTTGCAACAGAAAACAAAACGATAAACCAACTGAAACAATATTGCAGGGAGAAAGGTATTAGTGGTTATTCAAAGCTAAGGAAAGCCGATCTTATAATCTTGATTAACTCTTATCAACAAAGAAACAATCAAGATGAAACAACTTAGAATAACCAAGAAGAAACAACCAGCCAAGACGAAACAACCAGTGAAGACGAAACAACAGAGAACAACCAAGAAGGAACGATATCAATTAAAGTAAACCTTATAAAACAACTGATCCAACATCTGAACCCTGAACATGTTGTATGTTACTTTCAAAGCCCTGTGTTTAAAGGTATAGTAATCGATGTTCTCAATAACCTATCAAGAAAGAGGTGGGCACTGATATCCCAACTAAAGAATCTGTACAAAGATTTTATTTATTTGTTTAGGAAACAATTATGTTGGAGCTACATTACTTCTAATTATGCACAATCACTTTCATTCATCAAACGGTTCAAGAAATACATCGATTGGATCTCCTTATCAAGAATACAAACTTTACCCACTCATGATATTGTTGACAAATATGCTGATAAACTTCATTGGGACATAATGTGTAGAAGAAGAGAATTTTTTAGTAGACAATATCGTTATCTCAACCAAGATTTCGTTTTAAAACATAAAGAACGTGTAAGACAATATATCAGCTGGTCAACATACACATGAGAACATGCAGGAAAGATGTCTGAAAACTTCCTAAATCAATTTAAAGAAAATATTGATTGGAAAGCCTATAGTGATGCATATAATTAAAAAAAGCATTCAACAAAAAGTGCCATTGAATTCTGTTGAAATTTCAGAGAATACTTAGATTGGAATTTTCTCTCTTGTAAAAGGATTTTACTCACAGAACCTTCTGTAAATAAATTTGAAGATCTTATTAATTGGACAAAAGCCTCACCCTTTTTGAACAAACCATTAGTACGAAAATATCAAGATAGAGTCTGTTGGCGAGATGTACTTTTACAAGATAAGAGTGAAAGTTTTATTCTTGAATTTGAAAACAGGGGTTCAAACTTAGATGATCTTATATGGAGCTGTGAGGATAGAAAGTTCTCTGAAAAATTCCTAATGAAGATCAGAAACAAAATCGAAATGGTTCTATTCTTAAGACATAATGAAAGTGTCAGCCCATCCCTCAACAACAAACTGCTGTTACTTTAAACTGGTTTAACTGCGGTAGAGAACTCAGATGAATGTCCAGTATGTAAAGAAACAAAAACTCAAATGTGTAAAACCTTGTGCAATCATGTGTTTTGGACTGAGAGTAAGCTTACTGTGTTAAGAGATAACAACACTTGTCCTTTATGCAGAACTATTATAAGACGATCCAACAATAACAACAACAATGACATAACTACTGATGATGAATTTGATTTTGATAATCCAACTATTTCTGATGATCAATATGATACTCAAGAAGAACTGGTTTCACCTTGAATATCACAAAAACAAAAATGAAATTAAAAAATATTTTTACTTTTATAATAAATAGGATGAAGGAATCCATTATCACTAAATGAAATAGGTAAACCAAATATCCCATTCAAGAGCCTAAATGAACTTCCACTAAATGAAACACTATTAATCAAAAAGACTTAACTACTTAAAACTAAAGTTGGAGCTAAGGTCGTTGTTTACATAGACGACTACAAGGTAATTTTACCTGATCGTTACATTGAAGCATTTGATAAAAAAAAAAACAGAAAAGTAATTAACGATGGTAAAGAACAATTATATCAATTTAAGTGACAGTAGAAGTTTTCACAAAATTGAATTTACAGGAAAATCAAATGAAAAACAATCAGAACCAGAAATTAGCGATAGTGAGTAACTGCTTTTTAGTTTTAAATCTTAGTTTCATATCTGCTTTTATGGTATTAACCATTAAAACCCAAGCTTAACAGTGTTCATGTAAAACCTAACCTTTCATAACTGTCTTTCAAGCACAGCCTCGATTTGTTTTTGTAATAAGATGTTCTTCTGTTTAAGCCTTTCCATTTCTGTTTCTGTTTTGAGTTTGCCTATTGTTATGTTTTTCAGTTTTGGTTGTGATCTATGCCAGTCTCGTTTGTTTACTAATTTTTGAAGGTCAAAGCCACACTTGTTGTTTGATTCTTCATAATATTCTATTGTCCTTTTGAATTATTTCTTATTAAGCACAATTAGCTCTTTGAAGTTTCTATAATCAATCTTTGCACCTAATGTGTCAAAGTGTTTAGAGATGGAACTTTCTGTGTTTGTTACATACAGTGGATCAATATAAGAAAAACATTCAAGAGTTAATACTACATTCTTGACACCGCCATACGATTTAATGTGGTATTTTGTTCTTTCTTCTAAGTATTTCGTTTTACCATATTTACACACAATGCAGTTATCATCAATAACATCATTAATGTGAAACTCTTTGCGAAGGTCTTTAACGGCACCTAATGAAAACAAATAATCACAAGAAATAGGATTAGTTGCTGCCTTTAAAACAGCTGTAATATGCGATGGGGTAGCTTCTTTTGATCTTAGTTGTTTGTTCTCTCCTTCTAGTTGTTTAATTCTATTTGTTAGTTGGTATTGACCTGTCTTTCTTATTGATGGTAAAACTTCCTTATAAACCCAATCTTGAAAATTTTCTGCTTCTTTCATGTTAGACTCCATAACTAAAGAATATAAACCAGGTTTATTGATAAAAACTGTGTGTGGTTGTTCGTTTAAAGGGAGGTCTAATCTTCTCCTCCCTTTTGTTTGTTCATTTAAAGGGGAAGCAAATCGCTCCTCCCTTAGTTGTTTGAATGTTTTTTGATATTTAAGTTGGACATGATATCTAATTGCTTCATGCATATTTTTATATTCTAGCATCTCTGCTACATCCTTACCTTTAACCATATCTTAACATCGCTATCTTAAACAGTAGTAATAAAACTAACAGATCTTGTTTTAAATGTAAAAACGTTATTCTGTAAATCAATCAAATTATCCATTTATTATGTAATGAACTAAGATAATTTATTTGTGCTTTTATGGTACTAACCATCAAATCTGTTTAAACAAGAACGCTTGATTTATTAATCCATGTGTTATGAGAACTATTGAAACCTAACCACTTAACAAACACTTTGTCACCTTTCTTTTTCAACACCTTCTCAACCAAACAAACATCTGGATATTTTCTCTTAAGCAATTCAGGTTCATAAAGCAAACCTTCAACACGTTCTCCGCTTAAATCCATTACCCTGTAAGTTGGTGGGTTTAATGGTATGGCTTCATAAATCTCAGATTACCGCTATTTATCAACGTCCATCTGGTGAAGTTGTTCTCTTTATAAACAACATGGTGTACATGATAACGTTTCCAGACTTATGGCTTGTTAGTGGTTATCCAAAAACCTTGCCTGATATAGGAATTCAACCGAATACCAAAATAAATGGGGTTGTAAATATGTACAAAGTGAGAACTTTTGTCTTCTACGATGATGTTTACTATCTTGAACTGAATGAATGTAAACATACAGTTAAAAGATACAGTTTTCTTAGAGATTTCCCAGGCATACTGAAAACATTGATTCTGTATTTAGGTATGTTGACAGGCTATTGCATTTCATTAAAAATGGCAAAGTATTCCTTTTTATCGAGTTTACAATCACATAGGTTAAAGTTGAAAATTATAATTTCTCAACATTTGGAATAGAATGCAAAAAGCAACCTGAAACAGTCGCACAAGTAGTTAATAATTTAAAAACTGTTCTCTCTCAACTTGAATCTTTAGTCTAATGCTTTTTTTCTCATTATATGTTAGACCAGTTGAAAGATGAGTGCTTTATGGTTATATAACCATCAAGCTTGCAAGAACCTGGTTTACACTAATTAATTATGGAACAAGAAACCAGAAGCAGAAAAGTTTCAAGATTGTGTAATGTTTACGTTTTTTCGCGTTACGTTTAAGTTGTGTTTGAGGTTTCTCACGTTGCATTTACGTTACGTTTACGTTGTGTTTACGTTTTATTATTTTGTATAATAAATGGTTAATAAAATGAAGAATCCTAATGACGTAAATAAAGCACGAGAATCAATTAAAATGAGGGAATATTTAAGGGATAGGTTTAGAGGATTTACAAATAAAAGAGTTGATGAATATGACAAATACAAAAAACAGGAACAACCTGTGATTGATGCAATTGGAAACCTTGGTGAACGACTTGAAAGCAAACTAGATAAAGCTCTTGAGAATAAAAGTAAAGACCTTATTCCATTTCAATTTAATACAAGTGAAGATTTGGGAATCAATAGAACATTAAACGAATCGGAAGTTGATAATATGCTTCATGATTATGATGAAGAAACTAAGAAAAGTGAAATGAAATACACAGCAAGTCAAATGGCTTATGATTATCGACAAGATGACGAATCAGAAGGACTAGCAACTCCAAAACCGAAACCAAAACCAACGTTTATAGGATCACACTTACTGGGACACATGAACAACTGCAATGACTAAATTTTTGGTTCAAAATCAATAGGCACTGAAAAATATGTTGTTGATGAACCTGTAAAATTTGATACATTAACTATTGGAGGAAGACACTACGATTATTTAATTGTACAAAGAAAAGAATATCAAGCCACTGACGGATTAATGAATCTTCTTACCCAAAAGTATATTACTTTCAATGATCTTGATGATAAATTTGATGAAGATGATTTACAAAATTACGCCGAAATCTTACTTGAATCAAACGCATTTTTTGTAATGGGAAGCCATTCTTGGAAAACACTGTAGAAACGATAGTAGCTCAGAATCAACTTTTGAAACTAGTACTCCAAGATCAGAAAGAGGTAAAGGTTTTGTTAAAGAATGTAATGAGCTGCCAATCGAATACATTTGGATGAACGATGTAGAGACTTAATTTATCATGTGGCTGTTAATGATGGTGAAGAGAAAGCAGGAAACAATAATTTTCGAAATGAGAAAGTTGCAATAATGAAAATGTTAACGTTGAAGTGTAACGATTTTGTGATTAATAGCCCTAAAGGTACATCATACATTATAAAATTCTTAAACATGTTACCACCAACATTCTGGGAAAATAAGAAATATGGCAAAGGAATAGTTAATTGGGCTTTGAATAATCTTAAAATGCCTGAGTTTCACATTCCTGGTTATAACTACTGTGGTCCATTTACAAAGCTGGAAGAACGATTAAACAGTGGAGATGAAGGAATTAATAGGTTAGATGAAGCTTGTAAAGAACACAATATAGCTTATCACGAGAATAAAGATTTAAGTAAGAGACATGAGGCAGATAAAGTCCTGTAAGATAAAGCGTTGGCTAATGGTTTTAGTAAAGATTCTGTTTGGAATGAAAAGTTAGCATCGGCTGGTATCGCTGGTGTTACGTACACAAAAAGGAAAATGTGCTGCGGTTTGTAAATAATTGTTTGTTAAGTTTAGTTTACGATGTTTTTATGGGTGTATCCATAAAAGCCGGTTTTAGTGAGAGGCGCTACAACGTTGCTGTGTAATCATAGAAGGAAACGATAGCTGTCAGCCTTGGCGTGCTTTTTGCGCTGTGTGTGATGCAACCAGCTAGTGACCTTGTTAGCATCGCTGTCTCGCACAGAAGCGCGGCGCTGATTCATACATTGAAACGGGAGCTGAGACACGTACTAGTTTCGAGCTTCCATTAACAGATGGCACTCATGTTTGTTCCGTTTAATTACTAGGGGATCGCATTTCACTTTAAACACAAATTAGGTATTTTTAAATGTTGTTTTCTTTATTCATACTAACATTTACACGTGCTTTAGATTTAGTCACTCCAAATGAAATACAATAATGTGAAGGAAATTATATATTTACGTCCAGTATAAGCTGATGAATGTAGAGCTTTTAGAATGTACTTTATCACTAGAATACCAACTATATATACAAACTGTAAAGGACTGCTTGAGCTCCCGGTTGCCCCAGGCTGGGAGTTGGGTCTGGCCAAGCCAAGCAATGGGGATCATCATTCATCAAGACACTGCTGTCTGGAGCTCTGCCCCCTCAATTAAAGACGACAGGTGACAGATGAGGAAGGGCAGGTAACATCAAGTCGCTGGAAGACTACCTGGTAATGGAACTTAGACTATGAGAAGACTTCGAAAAAACCCCGTAGGATAGAGATGAGATAAAGAGAAGTTGAAAAAATCCCTCTGGGATTTTCTTCCATGGCGCCGAAGGTTTTTGTCGTTTTTGAGAATGATTTTCAGATTTAATTTCTTTTTATTTCATTTTTGTACTGTGAACTTGTTCATTTCGTTTTAACCCCGCCGTTTTGGCAATATTTGAATTGTTTACAGTTGTTATTTTAAAGGAGACCATGTTTCACTGCTCCCTGGTTAGAAAGAGAACCATGTTTCACCGCATATGGTTTATCTGCTTCTTTCATACTAGCTTTATAACTATAGAATACAAGCCGGGTTCATTGATAAAGATAGTGTGAGGATGTGCTTTTGAAGAGAGTCTACAGTATAGACTCTTTGAGCCAGAAGAGAGTCTACAGTATAGACTCTTTAATTCTTCAAATGTTTTCGGATTTTTTGCCCTTTGCTGTTTGTTTATTTGAAGAGAGTAGCGAATTGCTACCCTTTGCTATTTGTTTATTTGAAGAGAGAAACAGTTTGTTCTCCTTTATTTGTGTATATGTTTTTTGGTATTTAGGTTTAACGTGATCTATAATCTGTACATCGCCGTCTTAAACAACAATAATGAAGCGCGCATTTTTCGATTTTGTTGGTGGAGTTTAATTCATTCATTAGTTTAAAAAATTAGAGAATATAAACCAAATGGTTAATAAAAATAGTTCTTCTTTCGTTAAAATAATACTTGTCGTTTTTGGCTGGATAGACCCTCAGTTTTGACTGGGCAAACCAGGGGTTTCACTGGGTCTCACTTGTTCATGTGTTTTATTATTTTCTATGTCTACATGTTTGCTAATTGCTTGACCCATATCTGTTTATTCAAGTATATCAGTCACATCTTTACCATGGAGTGTGCAAGTGTCTTCATTTTATTTTGGTTGTATTGTCATTGCTCTGATTAGTGTAGTTATATTGATTCGACTATATTTCATTGTTTCTTTTATTTATTCATCCTGATTGTATTGTATTTATTCGACTTAATTTCATTGTTGTGGACTTTAGTAACTGTTAATGTACAAATGTTACTGGTCATGGTTCACTGGGTTCGTTCTTTCTCGTTATAGGTGAGGGTCTTCGTTTTCTGTTTTGTTTGTTAATAAAAACTCATTGAAAGAAGGGTAGCAGCCAACTGTTTTGACGTGTTTACTCTTAGTTATTCATTTTATTTTAGTTTTTGTCTTCATATCAATGTGTTGTATTTACTTGCGATTTGATTTAGATTTTTCTATAAGTGACTTATTTATTTCGATTTGGTTTTGTTTCAATTGGAGTTGCAGTGCTCTGATTTTAATGGGTTTGAATTGTATCTTCTTTATTCCTTTAATTCTTCTACTTTGGTGGTGTTCTTGAATGAAATAGTTCTTCTCCTGTTCTTATTACTATTACTTCTTCATTTTAGTTTGTATTCATTATCATGCTCTTGTTCCTTTAGCTAAGTGGTGTTGGCCTCATAGTGTCGATATATGGATTTCAATAGATTCTATGATCTGGGGCCAGTGGGGCAGAAACCCCAATACATTTCTACTGATTTCAACGTACAGCTCTTTGCTTGCACTAACCAAAACCTCCAAGTTACTGTCTATATTAGTGATTTCATGTTTGTGCATTAATAAATGAGTACATAGGTCAGTTTTACTTTGAGTAAGCATGTATTCATTAGAGCAATTTTAAATGTTAGTCCCACCTGTCCAATGCAGTTCTTGTGACTATCATCAGACGTGACCTTATAAATATAGCAGTGTGAGAATTTATTCTTTCTTTGCAAAATGTTTTATCTAACCGTTAATCTCAAAGAATTTTCAGTTATAAAGGCAACTTGTATGTAGGGACCTTTCTATTTTATTAGAAGTTGTGCCATTTTAAGTCAAGCTGACTAAGTAACGGTTCATCCTTATTAATTTTTTATGTTCATGTTGTGAACGCTTTAATTTATTGAGTGTGCACATAACCATAGACCTGCCATACCCATTTCCTACCACAATCTGCTTCAGTACCTCAATCTCCATAACTATCTTGTCAAGAGCCAAAAGCAGTCGTATCAACTAACAAAACGTGGGGTGAAAATAGGCTTCCTTTTACCGCTTAGAATGACACAATATTCTGGGATTATAGTAGCAGTGGATGTAAGTTTTCTAAGATGACGAATTTGGTGATCTGATTAGTTTTTGAAATGGTTAAGTCAAGATAATGACTTCTCTATTTCTAGAGTCAACTGTATATTCGGATGCATGGTACACATTTTGTCAGCCATTTGCTTAAATTCTTCCCCATTGTCATGGAATAAAATTATAGCATCATTGACTTCGTAATAATGGACGTTTTCGTAATTCTTTTTCTTTCTTTTTTGTTTTTGCTTGAAGTGTTTTGTCAACGACTGGATTGTTCCAGCTACCTTCTCAATCAAGTTCAAAAAAATGACTGAGAGTCATGTACACATTCCCCAATACATTTTACGTTATAGAAAGGCTACGAAATAGTTGATCAAATTAAAGATATAGATATACACTCCTGGAAATGGAAAAAAGAACACATTGACACCGGTGTGTCAGACCCACCATACTTGCTCCGGACACTGCGAGAGGGCTGTACAAGCAATGATCACACGCACGGCACAGCGGACACACCAGGAACCGCGGTGTTGGCCGTCGAATGGCGCTAGCTGCGCAGCATTTGTGCACCGCCGCCGTCAGTGTCAGCCAGTTTGCCGTGGCATACGGAGCTCCATCGCAGTCTTTAACACTGGTAGCATGCCGCGACAGCGTGGACGTGAACCGTATGTGCAGTTGACGGACTTTGAGCGAGGGCGTATAGTGGGCATGCGGGAGGCCGGGTGGACGTACCGCCGAATTGCTCAACACGTGGGGCGTGAGGTCTCCACAGTACATCGATGTTGTCGCCAGTGGTCGGCGGAAGGTGCACGTGCCCGTCGACCTGGGACCGGACCGCAGCGACGCACGGATGCACGCCAAGACCGTAGGATCCTACGCAGTGCCGTAGGGGACCGCACCGCCACTTCCCAGCAAATTAGGGACACTGTTGCTCCTGGGGTATCGGCGAGGACCATTCGCAACCGTCTCCATGAAGCTGGGCTACGGTTCCGCACACCGTTAGGCCGTCTTCCGCTCACGCCCCAACATCGTGCAGCCCGCCTCCAGTGGTGTCGCGACAGGCGTGAATGGAGGGACGAATGGAGACGTGTCGTCTTCAGCGATGAGAGTCGCTTCTGCCTTGGTGCCAATGATGGTCGTATGCGTGTTTGGCGCCGTGCAGGTGAGCGCCACAATCAGGACTGCATACGACCGAGGCACACAGGGCCAACACCCGGCATCATGGTGTGGAGAGCGATCTCCTACATTGGCCGTACACCACTGGTGATCGTCGAGGGGACACTGAATAGTGCACGGTACATCCAAACCGTCATCGAACCCATCGTTCTACCATTCCTAGACCGGCAAGGGAACTTGCTGTTCCAACAGGACAATGCACGTCCGCATGTATCCCGTGTCACCCAACGTGCTCTAGAAGGTGTAAGTCAACTACCCTGGCCAGCAATATCTCCGGATCTGTCCCCCATTGAGCATGTTTGGGACTGGATGAAGCGTCGTCTCACGCGGTCTGCACGTCCAGCACGAACGCTGGTCCAACTGAGGCGCCAGGTGGAAATGGCATGGCAAGCCGTTCCACAGGACTACATCCAGCATCTCTACGATCGTCTCCATGGGGGAATAACAGCCTGCATTGCTGCGAAAGGTGGATATACACTGTACTAGTGCCGACATTGTGCATGCTCTGTTGCCTGTGTCTATGTGCCTGTGGTTCTGTCAGTGTGATCATGTGATGTATCTGACCCCAGGAATGTGTCAATAAAGTTTCCCCTTCCTGGGACAATGAATTCACGGTGTTCTTATTTCAATTTCCAGGAGTGTATCTCATGATACGGTACTAGCTTAGCTTGATGCAAAGAATTTGATACTAATTTACTGATGAAAGACACTTCTGATAATTTTAAACAACTTATTCAAGTGTAATAAAACCAGTTTAGGTGAAATTTCAGAACTAGTTAAGTTTCTGGAGTTCACACTATCTACCAGTTTCTTCATGTTTAACAACAGGGTATTACAGCAGGTTGAGTGAGTGGCTATGGGTAACAGTCTGCCTGGTACTGTTGAAGAAATCTTTCTCAACGACTTGGAAATTAACTTTTTACGAAAATATCCAATAGTTAAAAGTCGAGTCTTTCACTGCAAGAGGGATGTCAATGACTATAATTTTATTCCATGGGAAGGGGTAAAATCAGACAGGTGGCTGAGAAGATGTGTACCATGGATCCGAAATGTAGTTTACCTTATAAGTGGAAAACGATAATATCCTGAATTATCTTGACTTAACCATTTCAAAAGCTAACTGTAAACACAAATTCGGCATCTTTCGAAAACCCACATGCACCGAGACTATAATCTCTGCAGCATCATGTCATCTTAACTGGTGTAAGAAAGCAATTTTCATTCATTGTTGAGAAGGGTGATACGACTACCTTGGGCAAAGGAATATATGACAAGCAGATCGTGATCTTGAAGTAGATTATGGTATAAAATGGGTGTGGTAATTCTACAGTTTGCACAAACACAATAAACTTAAGAGTCAGCGACATGACTCTAAATTAAGGAAGAAGTGCCATTTTATAGGAATGGTTTATCGTGGCACAGCTTAAAAAAATCTAAAGGTCTCTACGTAAAGCTAATGTGCAATTTGTCTTTGCAACTGAAAATTCGTTGGGATGTGGGGTTCGTCAACAGACTTCACAAGGAAAGAATGAGTACTTATACTCCAGTGTTTATAAGAAAACGTGTGATGACGTTGAAAAAGAACTGCACTGGCCAGACGGTACGAACATTTGAAACGTGCTTCAATACCATCCCCTCACGCTAAGTAAAACTGCATTAAGTAAGCATTTATCAGCGCACAACCATGAATCACTAGTACTGACAACGACATGGTGATTTCGCTTAGGACAAACGAAGGGCTGTACCTAACGTCTTGAGGAACTTTAAATTTATATTGCCAAAAGAAAAAACTTGACAAGAATCTTAAAGAACAGAATGAATTTTCATGTTGCACAGATCTAGTACGAAAATGATGAGTCTAGTTTTACACTGGGAGGTATTCTAATAATTCAAATGGATTCATTCACATCACTATGTTTTCAATAGAGGACACTGCATGAGCCTGGATACGTGCAGCTGTCATTATTTTTAAGTAATAAATCGTGCGGGTACGTACCAAGTGAGCAAGATGAGGTGCAGCAGTCAGAGTGCATTGAACGAAGACGTACTCAATTGCGATTCCTATTTGTCGTATACTCGTTGGATGTAATTCCAAGCTCTGCAGGTTTGAGAGTGAATATGAACACTCGCAGCAAAACAGTAGCAATAGCGAAAATGTAGTTATGATCCACTGGGTTGAATGTCCTGTATAAGATTCACTTCATTGAAATAACAAAACACTAAATCTGTATAAATTAAAGACTACCGAAATCGCTTTTAAGTACAGTCTAACAATATTGAACGTTTCCTTTCCCCTGAACATATTTCTAAATCAGTTTCTAGTAGGAAATGTGCAAGAAAGGATTAAACAAAGAGCTACCTGTGGTTAAGAATACGAGAATGATGCAGAAGAAACCAATAGACATTAGCACCAGACATTGTGTTACCCGTCTCCCGAACTTGTTTCCGACAACGTGGCTCGCGTACAATGCAACTAGTTGCAGTGATCCTTTTCCTATGTATGCAACAAATGGATTCACTCCGAAATTACTGTTGCTGAAAAGTAGGGTGAAAACAGTAAACGCAGCAGCTGACCTGTAAAACGAAAATATGAAAACTTGTTACCCTAATTATCTTTTGAAATTATTCTCGTCAAATATAACACTTTTAATATATAAGTCGGTTACAATATTATTGCACCTGGGAGTGAGGCAGCTTCGGTTGCCTCATAGTAGGTAAGTGCGTAATCAGAGTTGATGGTATAAGCACAACTTACATGAAAACATTGACAATGCGATTCGTTTACCTTACACACAACTGAGTTTGCTTACTGTGATGTCACCATGTGTTTCCTGTAACAAGCAAATGCAATAATATCGTGGTTGAACTACACACGTTTCTCATCACTTGACCATAACACATGTTTGTGTGAACATTTGGTTAACACTAATAAGAACGCCAAACTGCAGGGCCAGACTGCCGTTTGGAAATGGAGGAAAATACACTACTGGCCATTAAAATTGCTACACCACAAAGATGACGTGCTACAGACGCGAAATTTAACCGACAGGAAGAAGATGCTGTGATATGCAAATGATTAGCTTTTCAGAGCATTCACACAAGGCTGGCGCCTTTGGCGAAACCTACAACGCGCTGACATGCGGAAAGTTTCCAACCTATTTCTCATACACAAACAGCAGTTGACCGGCGTTGCCTGGTGAAACGTTGTTGTGATGCCTCGTGTAAGGAGGAGAAATGGGTACCATCACGTTTCCGACTTTGATAAAGGTCAGATTGTAGCATATCGCGACTGCGGTTTATCGTATCGCGAAATTGCTGCTCGCGTTGGTCGAGATCCAATGACTGTAAGCAGAATTTGGAATCGGTTGTTTCAGGAGGGTAATACGAAACGCCGTGCTGGATCCCAACGGCTTCATATCACTAGCAGTCAAGATGACAGGCATCTTATCCGCATGGCTGTAACGGATCGTGCAGCCACGTCTCGATCCCTGAGTCAACAGATGGGGACGTTTGCAAGACAACAACCATCTGCACGAACAGTTCGACGATGTTTGCTGCAGCATGGACTATCAGATCGGAGACCATGGCTGCGGTTACCCTTGACGCTGCATCACAGACAGGAGCGCTTGCGATGGTGTACTCAACGACGAACCTGGGTGCACGAATGGCAAAACGTCATTTTTTCGGATGAATCCGGGTTCTGTTTACAGCATCATGATGGTCGCGACCGGTTTTGGTGACATCGCGGTGAACGCACATTGGAAGCGTGTATTCGTCATCGCCATACTGGCGTATCACCCGGCGTGATGGTATGGGGTGCCATTGGTCACACCTCTCGGTCACCTCTTGTTCGCATTGACGGCACTTTGAACAGTGGACGTTACATTTCAGATGTCTTACGACTCGTGGCTCTACCGTTCATTCGATCCTTGCGAAACCCTACATTTCAGCGGGATAATACATGACCGCATGCTGCAGGTCGTGTACGGGCCTTTCTGGATACAGAAAATTATCGACTGCTGCCCTGGCCAGCACATTCTCCAGATCTCTCACCAATTTAAAACGTCTGGTCAATGGTGGCCGAGCAACTGGCTTTTCACAATACGCCACTCACTACTCTTGATGAACTGTGGTATCGTGTTGAAGCTGCATGGGCAGCTGTACCTGTACATACCATCCAAGCTTTGTTTGACTCAACGCCCAGGCGTATGAAGGCCGTTATTACGGCCAGAGGTGGTTTTTCTCAGTACTGATCTCTCAGGATATATGCACCCAAATTGCGTGAAAATGTAATCACATGTCAGTTCTAGTATAATATATTTGTCCAATGAATACCCGTTTATCATCTGCATTTCTTCTTGATGTAGCAATTTTAATGGCCAGTAGTGTAATTTTACAAGAAGAATACAGTTTTGCCATATGTCCGACACGTTACTTTCCTCTTCTAAAATGCTTTATACTGGAGATATTACTTATATTTTAGTAAAAATTATAAGGAGCCCATCAGTTGCATGCAGATTCAAGAGCTTTTAACAATTAACGCAAGGGAGTAACGTTGTATTTAATTTATTGAAGGAGTGTTGTGGTGAGTGTTCGTATGCATCAGTAAAAATTGCATGCATGTCACGATAGTATCAAAAAGCACAATTCGTGTGGACGAACTCTTCGAACTCGAATCTCGATTACAGCACGATATTTCTCAAACACCGCCAGTTATGTTACACACAGCGGTGTTACATGCTAGTGGGAGAAGGCTGCAAATATGTAAACATGAAGCATAAAGATGTAGAATGTTAATAATGTCTGTTTCATTCGGACGTTGTTATGAATTTACACGTAAAAGATTCGATGGCATTGCTTTTCAGCACACCTTCGTATAAAGAAGCTAATGCTAGACGATTGCAACAAGAATTTGAAGGAATGGAAAGTAAAAGGACTTCGGAAGAACAACTTCTGCTTGTATAAAAGTAAATATGATTTTAGCAAAATTTGAAAGGAAAGCTGTCAACATTTACAGTAAATAACATATTCCACTTTTAATCCATAGGGAGAAAAAGACAATGAGGGCGTCTATGACTGGCAATAATTGTTCTCTAACGTGATACAAGAAGAAGTGAGTGTCGAATAGGAGGAAGTAAGGATCGACTGAGAGGCAGTGTTCCGCAGAGCTTTGAAAGAACTGGGATCTGTCGAGGCAGAAAGGGTAGATTATATTTCTGCTTTATAGCTACAATCGTTGGCAGAAGTGACAATCAAAACGATTGATGAAGTTAGTGAGCAGCATGTATGATAATGGTTGCATAAAACCGAAAATTCCGAAGAATAGGAACCAAATAATTTCAAAGACGATTAGAGCTAGCCATGAGAGAACTACTGTATAAACAGATTCACGGCTCATATATGCTAATTCCTGACGAGAAGAAAACACAAAAAGTGAATAAAGAATGAAGATCTGTTAGACGTGGATGGATTTGGGTTTAGGTTATTTGAATGCACGATAGATGGAGATCCGGCGTTTTACATGGTACTGAAGCAACAACTAATAAAAACTAAGATATTTTCGTTGGGTTTTTCGACATGGAAAAAGCTTTCGACAATGTAAAGTTATGAAAGACCCCTGAAATACTAGTAAAAGTAGATACACCATATAGACGAAGACGTGATATAAAATATATACACTATGCGATCAAAAGTATCTGGAAACCCCCAAAAACATACGTTTTTCATATTAGGTGCATTGTGCTGCCACCTACGGCCAGGTACTCCACATCAGCGACCTCAGTAGTCATTAGACATCGTGGGAGAGCAGAATGGGGCGCTCCGCGGGACTCACGGACTTCTAACGTGGTCAGTAATTGGGTTCACTTGTGTCATACGTCTGTACGCGAGATTTCCACACTCCTAAACTTCCTTAGGTCCACTGTTACCGATTTGATAGTGATGTGGGAACGTGAAGGGACAAGTATAGCACAAAAGCGTACAGGCCGACCTCGTCTGTTGACTGACAGAGACCGCCGACAATTGAAGAGGGTCGTAATGTTTAATAGGTATAGTTCTACCAGACCATCACATAGGAATTCCAAACTGCATTAGATCCACTGAAAGTACTATGACAGCTGGGCGGGACGTGAGGAATCTTGGATTTCATCTGCATCTACATCTACATCTACATGGATACTCTGCAAATCACATTTAAGTGCCTGGCAGAGGGTTCATCGAACCACCTTTACAATCATCTATTATTCCAATCTCGTATAGCGCGCGGAAAGAATCAATCCGTACGAGTTCTGATTTCCCATATTTTATCGTGGTGATCGTTCCTCCCTATGTAGGTCGGTGTCAACAAAATATTTTCGCATTCGGAGGAGAAAATGGTGATTGGAAATTCGTGAGAAGATTCCGTCGCAACGAAAAACGCCTTTCTTTTAATGATTTCCAGCCCAAATCTTGTATCATTTCTGTGACACCCTTTCCCATATTGCGCGATAATACAAAACGTGCTGCTCTTCTTTGAACTTTTTCGATGTACTCCGTTAGTCCTATCTGGTAAGGATCCCACACCGCGCAGCAGTATTCTAAAGGAGGACGGACAAGCGTAGTGTAGGCAGTTTCCTTACTAGGTCTGTCACATTTTCTAAGTGTCCTGCCAATAAAACGCAGTCTTTGGTTAGCCTTCCCCACAACATTTTCTATGCGTTCCTTCCAATTTAAGTTGTTCGTAATTGTAATACCTAGGTATTTTGATGAATTTACGGCTTTTAGATTAGACTGATTTATCATGGTTTGAACTTTAACGGATTCCTTTTAGCATTCATGTGAATGACCTCACACTTTTCGTTATTTAGGGTCAACTGTTACTTTTCGCACCATTTAGATATTTTTTATAAATCGATTTGCAGTTTGTCTTGATCTTTATTTGTCACCAAAAAGAAGGCGCTAGGGCAGCAGTATGTCTATTATTTACATATACACTCCTGGAAATTGAAATAAGAACACCGTGAATTCATTGTCTCAGGAAGGGGAAACTTTATTGACACATTCCTGGGGTCAGATACATCACATGATCACACTGACAGAACCACAGGCACATAGACACAGGCAACAGAGCATGCACAATGTCGGCACTAGTGCAGTGTATATCCACCTTTCGCAGCAATGCAGGCTGCTATTCTCCCATGGAGACGATCGTAGAGATGCTGGATGTAGTCCTGTGGAACGGCTTGCCATGCCATTTCCACCTGGCGCCTCAGTTGGACCAGCGTTCGTGCTGGACGTGCAGACCGCGTGAGACGACGCTTCATCCAGTCCCAAACATGCTCAATGGGGGACAGATCCGGAGATCTTGCTGGCCAGGGTAGTTGACTTACACCTTCTAGAGCACGTTGGGTGGCACGGGATACATGCGGACGTGCATTGTCCTGTTGGAACAGCAAGTTCCCTTGCCGGTCTAGGAATGGTAGAACGATGGGTTCGATGACGGTTTGGATGTACCGTGCACTATTCAGTGTCCCATCGACGATCACCAGTGGTGTACGGCCAGTGTAGGAGATCGCTCCCCACACCATGATGCCGGGTGTTGGCCCTGTGTGCCTCGGTCGTATGCAGTCCTGATTGTGGCGCTCACCTGCACGGCGCCTAACACGCATACGACCATCATTGGCACCAAGGCAGAAGCGACTCTCATCGCTGAAGACGACACGTCTCCATTCGTCCCTCCATTCACGCCTGTCGCGACACCACTGGAGGCGGGCCGCACGATGTTGGGGCGTGAGCGGAAGACGGCCTAACGGTGTGCGGGACCGTAGCCCAGCTTCATGGAGACGGTTGCGAATGGTCCTCGCCGATACCCCAGGAGCAACAGTGTCCCTAATTTGCTGGGAAGTGGCGGTGCGGTCCCCTACGGCACTGCGTAGGATCCTACGGTCTTGGCGTGCATCCGTGCGTCGCAGCGGTCCGGTCCCAGGTCGACGGGCACGTGCACCTTCCGCCGACCACTGGCGACAACATCGATGTACTGTGGAGACCTCACGCCCCACGTGTTGAGCAATTCGGCGGTACGTCCACCCGGCCTCCCGCATGCCCACTATACGCCCTCGCTCAAAGTCCGTCAACTGCACATACGGTTCACGTCCACGCTGTCGCGGCATGCTACCAGTGTTAAAGACTGCGATGGAGCTCCGTGTGCCACGGCAAACTGGCTGACACTGACGGCGGCGGTGCACAAATGCTGCGCAGCTAGCGCCATTCGACGGCCAACACCGCGGTTCCTGGTGTGTCCGCTGTGCCGTGCGTGTGATCATTGCTTGTACAGCCCTCTCGCAGTGTCCGGAGCAAGTATGGTGGGTCTGACACACCGGTGTCAATGTGTTCTTTTTTCCATTTCCAGGAGTGTAGTAATTTTACAGATACGTATAACAAATTTGACGGATTTTAAAAATGAAATAAGGGTTAAACTAGTAGCTCATCATATTACAATTGTTCAAACAACTAATTGTGCTATTAAACTCATACACGCTATAATTAACAGGACAATAGATGGCATTGCTTATGAAAAACAATTTCAGCAATTAACGAATACAGTAGTTTATGCATACAGCCTCTATTTACATCCATTTAAAATATATAGTGAAGGGAAAAAATTAGGAGTTACGTGCCGTAACCGGAAGTTGGTAGGCGTGTTTCTACATCTGAAAGACGAAGTATAATAGATTTCACGTCATTCGCATAAGAGTGGCGCTAGTAGTGATACTATGAGTATGAAAAAACACGCTGTAACGGTCGTGAGCGTTAGTTACCATCGAGACTGGTCATGGCGAGTTGATGTTAATCAAGAATGCTTTTAAGGCGACAAAGACGCCATTAGTAGGGCTCACTGACTTTGGGTGAGGTCGTGTAACAGGGCTCCAAAAAGCTGGATGTTCCTTCTGCAGAAAGACTTGGCAAGTATGTGGGCATTCTACTTGATTGCTGGCGGCAGTGGTCACGAGTGTGGTGTCACATATCGATACCACTTTACACGCGCTCTACTGTTGGTAACGGAATTGCAAGTTTCCGTTAGACGCTGACAGTGGTCGCGCGGGATCAGCGGACGCAATGGTGTGCGACCGCTGAGCCACGCATCCAGCGGCTGTGGACTAAGAGCGCCCTCTGCCGCCGGAATATGGGACGGCAGGAGGCAGCGACTCAGTCCACCTGCCCAAGGAGCCAGTTCGCCTTGTGACACTGTGCAGACGCCATGTAGTCGCGGATCAAACATCACAGTTCTTCCTTGTTGTCAGTGATGAGCTGGACTCTGCTTCTTGCTGCATTATCTGTATTCAGTCTTCCTTCGCTTGGAGAAATATAAGTTAACTAATTCTTCTGTATATGCGAGGTGTAATTGGGAAGTTTTAAAAATGGGCTAGTAATTGTACAATGGTGATACTTACATGCATTTCCTTCAAAATAGTCCGCTTTTGACTGAATACACCGACTTCAACGTCGTTTCTACTTTTGGAAACATTCCTGGAATTTTTTTCCTGAAGTGTAAGGACGCTCTCCGTATTTGACTGGATGACTTCAACACAGTTAAATCGCTTCCCTTTCAGTGAATATTTCAGTTTAGGAAACAGGCAGAAGTCCGCAGAGGCGAAATCAGGGGAATATGGCGGTTGTGGGCCCACAGGAATTTTGAATCTGGTCAAAAATTCAACGATGGAGAAGGCACGATGAGCTGGAGCATTGTCATGGTGTAGCACCCAACTCCTGTCTATCCACAATGCAGGCCTTTTCTTCCGCACCTTTTCGCGCAAACGCTCAAGGACACATTTGTAGTATTCCTCGTTAATTGTCGGTCCTCCAGGGGTTAATTAAAGATGCACAATACCGGGAGAATCGAAAAAAGTCACCAACATTGTCTTCAGCCTCGACGACTTTGCTGTGCTTTTTTCTGTCGTGGTGAAACTGGAGTCTTCCACTGCGAAGACTGCATTTTGGTTTGAGGATCATATCAATATACTCAAGATTCGCCACCTGTAATTACCCTATTTAACAAATCTGGGTCATTTTTAGTCCGATTAATCAGTTCTTGGCACACTTCAAGTCGGTATTGTCTCTGGTCATTTGATAACACTTCTGAAATGAATCTTGCGGACACTCAATGCGTGTTCAAATCTTCAGTTAAAATTGACTGAACTTCATAGAAATTTAAATTAAGTTCATCAGAAATCTCCGTAATTGTATGTCCACGATCAGAGCGCATTAAGTCACGAACTTTCACATTTTCATTCGTTTTTGAGGTGGACGGACGGCCGGACCGTGGTTCATCTTCAAATGATTGGAAGCCATTTTTAAATCTGTTCAACCAGACAAAAACATTTTACTGGCTCACACAATTATCTCCAAAAGCTGTTTTTGATAATTTGTAACTGTCAGAAGCAAATTTCCCGGTTTAAAAAAAAATCACACAAGCTCCGACAACAAGCGCTAACAGACCGACACTCAACCAGCTGCCACCTAGAACTGAATAGAGGAAATGCAGTTCCGTGTCAGAGGGCGTTCAAGGACAAGGCAATGACTCACTCCCCACCCTCCGTGTACCTGCCCGCCAAACCAGTAAGCAGTAGGAGGGTCCATTCTTGAAACTTTCCAATCACATCTCGTATGTTCACTTGGTTGCTACTCCTTTCTGCATCTGTCCATACTTCATATGACGACAGTCGCTACACTATTCTGTAGCCCACCTCTCCTTACCGTTGAATATCACGTCGTACCCAACAACGAGACAGTACAGTTGCAAGAAGACTGGGCTCCAAACGACCACGTGGCACTACCAAGAGGCGTATGGCTTTGGCGCTTCTTAACTGTATTTGCAGCAACAATTTGAGCCGACAGCTGGCACAACAGTGACACAGCGAACTGTTAAAAAATCGGTGTCGTGATCTTGCCTTGCCTTGCTCGGTCACCAGATCAGGACAGTTCCATGCCAGACTCTTTCTAGGGTGCATCCGCTAACCCCAAACCACCGCCATTCGAAATTAGTGGTGTCATGTGAGAGCTCATTGGTTGATAGGGTGAACGTCTCTTGTGTTTTCTGATGAAAGCTGGTTCTGCCTCGGTACCAGTGATGGTGGTGTATTGGTTAGAAGGAGATCTGTTGAGGGCCTGTAACCAGCCTGTATGTGTGCTAGACGCGCTGGACGTACACGCTTCAGTTATCATCTGGGGTGAGTTTTCGTATGACAGCAGGAGCACTCTCGTGGTTATCCCACGCACTCTGACTGCAAAATTGTTGTCAGTCTGGTGATTTGACCTCCTGTGGTGCCATTCATGATCAACATCCAGAGGGGATATCCAGCAGGATAATACACGTCCACATATCGCTATCATAAACCAACAAGCTCTACAAAGTGTCATTTTCCCTTGACTTGCCCAATCACCAGGTCAGTCCCCAGCTGAACATACAGAGGATATCATCAGACGACAATTCCACAGTCTTCCACAAACAGCGTTAACCATGACTGTATTGACCAACCAGCTACAACACGCATGGTACTTCATCTCACAAACTTACGTCTTCTACCTGTACAACACAATGCAAGCATGTTTGCATTCTTGGATTCAACATTCTAACGGTTACACCTGTTATTAACGTACCAGAATTTCACATTTGTAATAATTCTATCTCTCGCTTATATTATCGTGCGATTTTGCAATGTTCATCACTTACATATGTTACTACACAAATGCATCCATGAAATTTCATTGTTCTACACTAATTACTTTTTTGGTGTTGCATTTCTTTTCGTCAGTGTATTTACGTGCATGTATGATGAAAGAGAAGGAGGTGGGTGGGGCAGGAGATGAAGAGGGAAGACAAGGCAGGAGGGAGTGCAGAGACACAGAAGGGCAGTACAGGAGAGGGAGGTATGTAGGAGGGGGAAAACTGCTCAGGGGAAGGGAAGGGGTGGGGAGGGGCAGGGAGCCCTGAGAAGTAGAAGGGAGGAAGGTGGGGTAAGAGTTGGTAGGAGGGAGGCTGCATGATCCCAGTGTCGGCTTTATAGCAAAATTTGCTGCGGAAACGCATGCGCATTGGCAGCCATCACAGCAACATCCTCTATCGAAATCCGCGTCCTCTGGAAATACTGTTCTAGGGTTGTAGAAAAATATCCGCTACCAGTCACCAGAACAACAGCTAGAACTGTTTTGAGCCACACTGTTGTCAGAGAACTTAGATCTAGGGGGTACAATAATGTTACATATATGAAATTTTTGAAAGCTATTACACATTATATAATGCCAGTTACAGCTTGTGTTTACAATATGACTATTACAAATTATGATAATGACCCTTGGACTGTTGTATGACTGCTACAACGAATTTCCATAGAATATTACTTTGTTATTATAGCAGGGGATAATTATTTTCTGTTTTTGAATATTTCATGAAATATATGAAGATAGGATTTATTTGCAAGTTCCACTTGTTCGTTCAGAATAAGGTCTGGTGTATTAGAGCTGTGGATATAAATTTCTAGCTCTTCAAGCAGATTCATTTTCTTTCCTTTGTTCACAGTGTGTAGTATTTGTAGGTTTTCTGTAGTGGCTGTGGTTGAGTGACCATGGTCTTTTAGGTGCATTGCAAAGGTGGATTTATCAAAATTATTCAGCTGGAAGGCATCCATATGCTCACAGCATCTTATAGTGAAACTCCTTCCAGTTTGGCCTATGTAGAATTGTGGGCAATTGTCACATAAAAAGTTTGTAAATACCTGATTTGTGGTGGCATTGGTTGTTTAACTTTAATAATGGTGCTTCATCTTTTTGTAAGTACAAAAATATTTTCGTCAAATGCTACCTTACCACTTACAATTGTAGTCACCAGCAAATAATTTTTTTGTATTTATACAGCGACCTCCAACAGTACAAACATGTAAATGAACGTATAAACATCTGAAGATGGGTGCAAGCCCGAAACCGGTCGTGTGACGAATAAACAATCTTTTATTGTGCCAGGGAGCGGATATTTTTCTACAACCCCATAAAGGAACAGTCACGGAGTTCGACATCATCCACTATGGATAAAATTCATTGAAAATACTGTTCTGTCTGTGGAGTGCAGGTACATGCATAAAGGTGAAAACTACATGTCCGCCCTCTGTAGGAATGTGCACTCACGTCGCTAAAAACCAGAATCAGATGTCGCCAGATGTGTCATTATGAATAAACTGTCTTCTCTCACAAGAAATTAGAGAGATCACCGTGTACCATGCCTTGTCCAGTTGCAAACCACCGTCACGATTTATAAGATTTTGTGCTAGGCATATTTCCACAGATTTTATAATTATTGAATCCCAAAAAGTTCTCACTAGGGCCAAGATTTTTGTTCCAGAAAAATAGTATGTCCTGTGGTAATACAACACTCAGCAATGGACAACTTACTGGGCTGCGAAAGGCGAGTGTGGCACTCACGTTCAACGTACCTTTCATGTACTGTGTGACGTCTGACTTCTGTAAGCTTTGCCACCCTGGCAAGGAGTTTTGTAAATCCCAGCCGGAAGATTAATTTAACTTTATGTTTAGATAAAAGGCTGCCAACGTAGGGAAGGGATGCCCTGGACTTGAACAGCTCCTTATGTTCTTGATGTTGTGGGAGGTGACGTTTCTTCCTTCTTAGTGGTTTGCAAATTTGAGTAACCATTACCTCTGAACACCAACTGTAAATGTTGTAGCTCCTTTGTAAGTCTGTCTCCATCAGAAACAACGTGATCCCAGTGCACCAAAGCTTTAAGGACGTCAGTAGTTCGTGAAGGGTGATGGCAACTCGACGCATGCAGGTAGAGGTCCGTAGGTGTGGGCTTACGATAGACAGAATGCCCAAAAACGACAAAAAACTATCCTTCTCTATTTCCTTCGTATCTGGATGTTCTTGTGGATTGTGTTCAGGTGTTGCAAGAAACGTGACAGTTCTTCTTCACCATGTTTCCACACTATAAAACTGTCATCTACATACCGCCAGAAGACTGTCGGTTTAAGTTCTGCCAAATCAAGTGCCTTTTCATCTTCTGGCCACCAGTGAATACTAGTGCCCTTCTCGGTTTGGTAAAAGATGATGTGGGTCTGCGGAAGGCCGGGATCTACAAAATTCCTTGCCAGTGTGGCAAAGCTTACAACGGTCAGACAACACACACAGTACATGAAAGGTGCGTTGAACACGAACGCCACACTCGCCTTTCGCAGCCCGGTAAGTCGGCTGTATCTGAGCTATGTATTACTGCAAGACAAACTGTCGCCTTTTCTGCCATGAAATTCTAAGCCCCAGCTAGAACTTTTTGTGATTCAGTAATTAAAGAATGTGTGGAAATACACCTAGCACAAAATCTTATAAATCGTGACGGCGGTTTTCAACTGGACAACTGGGACCCAGTGATCTCTCTAATTTCTTGTGATAGAAGACAGTTTATTCATAATGACACATCTAGCGACGTCTGACGTCTGCTTTTTAGTGAAGCGAGCGCGCATTCCGACAGAGGGCGGACATGTAGTGTTCACCTCTATGCATGAGCCTGCACTCCACAGATAGAACAGCGTTTCCAAAGGGCGCGGATTTCGATAGAGGACGCTCCTGTGATGGCCGCCAATGCACATGCGTTTCGGCGTCAATTTTTGCTATAAAGCCGACGCCGGAAACTTGCAGTCTCCCAATATGCTGATGACATCACCTTCCTGGATCTCTATCCTAACCTTCAATGATTCAAATGCACCCTCAAAACCTACCTTGACCGGTTCACCATTTAGTGTAACCAGTGGTTCCTTTGTATCAACCCCTCCAAAACACAGGTAATCATCATAGGCCACACCACCCACTCTTTCCGTCTCCATGATTTCTACCTAACCACCCCAACCTGAGATCCTTGGCCGCAACCTCGGCCATCACCTCACCTGGACCTCTCATCTCCTGACCATCCAGCAGAAAGGCCATTCCACCTCTGCCTACTGAAGCTCCTGTCTGGTTGGACATGGGGAGTGCATCCTATACCATTGTCCACACCTATAAATCCCTCATCTATCCTATCCACTGTTATGCCAGTGTTGCCTGGATCTCCAACTTCCTCGCCCCCCACACTTTTATAAGGCCCTTCAAACTGTAGCCTGACCTTGTTCCGCCCCCCCCCCCCCCCACTCCCCAGGGCCACCCTTTTCCTCTCCCCTCCTTCTCCCAGAGCGGATTTTCCTCCTTGCCCCACTGAGTCTCTGCACCCCCTCCTCGACTGTTTCCCTCCCACGTCCTTCCCTCTCTCCCTTCAGAGCGCCCCCCTGCCCTTCTCCACCCTCTCCCCCTTGAGCACCGGCCCACCCCCCTTTCTTCCCCTCTCCCTCGTCTCCATCCCCCTGGCAGATCCTCTCGGTACGTTTTCGTTCTAGTGTGCTATGTCAGTGTTGTGTTTGGTCCTTTTCTCCTGTGACATCAAAAGCTGTGATTTTAATCATGTGCTGGACTTGTACATAGTGTTGCTGTCAGTGATAGTTATGCGCTGCGCTGCCCATCGCTTCTTTTATACACTGTCCATACTTCGCCTTGTTTTTCTTCTAATGGTCACAGTGTGTCGTTTTTGTGTACAGCTTTAGATTTTTATCACCATTTTTAGTCGCCATCTTTTTTACGCTATCTTCCATTATGTTTCCCCTTTTATATGTCTGTTTCGCCATAGTTCCTCCTTTACGTTCTTTTAAATGTCTCCATGTTCTGTACATATTGTCTGTCTCTCGGCTGAAGAGCGGCGCCTATGCTGCTGCCAGCCCGCCCCTTATGGGGCATTGAAATACAATAAAGAGAAAAAAAGAACTTGCAGTCTCAGGTGACACACGCTCACCTGAAGATGGCTGGACGATTGCCAGCCGAAATATCGTGGCAAGAAGTCAACATGATCCGGCTGCAATCCCGAAACCTCATCGAACATTCAGCACGCCAGGAAAACTTCAAGAAGCTGATCCCACCTTTCCTGTTCCAATCACGAATGGCACGTAGAAACAATAACTGTCAGTAAACATCTGTATTGGCTGCTCTCAACATCGTACTCACCTCGAAGATGATGAGAGAGGAATTCATGGAGTGAAAACATGGCTTCGAGACTGCGACCAGAGCTTTACGAGCAGGGAATATGTGCTCTTACATAACGCTCCACTAACAGGGAATATATGATTTTACACAACGCTGGTGCAAGGCCATAGAACGTAATGGAGAGTACGTACAAAAATAGTACATGTAAAAGAAACGTTGACCGATATTGTCACCAAATTCAAACTCTTACCTTAAATATATTCCGAGAAAAAACTGTGGGGCGTTGTTTATCACATAACCGTCGCAGTTATATTATTCATAGAAACTACATAAGTTTCTAATCAGCAGTTTCGGTATAATCTGAGCTAATTATACTTAATGAACTACAAGTTAATGAACCTAATATTTTGTTCCACTCACCTATTGAGCACAAGTAAAATCGTATTTTTCAGGAGATTTTTGTTGGTTATGATGATTGTAAAGCCCATTTTCGAAGTTCTTTGTTGACAAAGAGTATCAATTTTTTTCGTGATATCAGGAGACAAAGTTTTTCCATTTGTGCGCGCTATACGTTCCAGGACCTCGCAAGCGTCTTTTGTGCGTCCTTTATTTATCAGCCATCGTGGTGACTCAGGCAGGTACCTGCAAACAAATACGTGAGTTTTAAAAATTACTATTCATTTTTATTTGTGGTTTGGAGCATACGTCTAAATGTGTCTTCGACAACAACTGTTAGGAGAGGCTCAAAGTATTTCAGTACCTTCATTAATAAGAAAATTGTATATTTCGATTCTAAATATTTGACTATGGTCCTGTTTGAGAGTACAATAAAAATTTGACTAGCTAAGCCTGCTAGATACTTTCGCCCGAAAATGGTACAACATCCCAATACATAACAATCACGAGCTAGCCGCAAATGAATGAATTAGCTTCAGAACGTCTCAGCAGTAGAACTCCCCTCCCCTCTCTCTTCTCCTTTATGTGAAAATGTATGGGCAGACACCGAAAGCTTTTTCACACTCACAGTGCACTACGGCTAGCAGGTATTTCAGGAACTTCAAGGTGACTAAAAGTGGACACCAGTTGCAAGGCATTTATTTTTAATACAGTCTGCTGCTGTAGATGAGCATGCGGCCAGATACCGGTCCAGTTTAATAGAACGTTAAAATTAAATCTCATGCAGCCGATATATGATGTGTTACTTCAGCCACTACTAGCCGTGCCTGACGTGTCTCTTTCTCTTTCTAATCAGGTACAAATGTACAAAGCACACATAATTACATCTACAAAGAATAAAAGACAATAATATGCGTTAAATAAATTTGAAAAATTTTATTCAACTTTTTTGGGATATACAATAGTTTTGGTCTTTCTGTCTTCTGCGAAGTCAAATAATTTTCTCAGCTGCCCCACCAGTCAGCATGCAACATAAAGCATGGATTTTCCAGATTTAATATCGAGAGAGATGGTCCGTAACTTTTTCACACACACATTTAACATATTTAACATATATTAGTACACGTATTTCATCCCTATCTCTATCGAATTTCGCACTGCAGTTTCTTGATTCTAAGGAAAATTGCGATTCTTGGGAAGAAAGACTGTCGCTGCAACTGTTTGATTCGCCGTTGCTTTACACGATGGGACTCCACAGAGGACGTTACGACGTAACCATAGAATTGACCCGTGCGGCTTGATCTTGGGTTCCGAAACATCCTGGGAAAATTATTGTCTCGATTCAGTGTTCATTCTCGCGACCTGGTTGATACATTGAACAACGCAAATGAGAGACAGATTGCACTTTGTACTTTTAAATAACTGGATTAGTTAAATATTAGAAATCGTCCTAGGACGTTTCCACATGTTACTCTTTCTCAGATTCAAAAATGGCTCTGAGAACTATGGGACTCAACTGCTGAAGTCATTAGTCCCCTAGAACTTAGAACTAGTTAAACCTAACTAACCTAAGGACATCACAAACTTCCATGCCCGAGGCAGGATTCGAACCTGCGACCGTAGCGGTCTTGCGGTTCCAGACTGTAGCGCCTTTAACCGCACGGCCACTTCGGCCGGCTTTCCCAAATTCACCCCACCCCTAGGGGCGGTTAGGATATACTACCCCATAAGTATTTTTGTACACATAATAAGTCATTCATATGCAAGATTTGATTGAAATTGGTACATGCGTTCCTAACTTAAGCTATTATGTCACCATCTGCTCATCTTGGTCTTTACCTCCACAGATTCCTGATGTGCACACCAAGGGCACCTACACCTGGCACCAAGGGAGGATCTCACTCCCCCCTCCCCCATTAGCTCTCAGGGAAAAGAAAAAAAATGTAATGTGGTCAGGTGTTTCGATTTAAAAGTCGGTATTAGGCAGGTTTTTAACGGGATTGTAACTGGAATTCTTTTATGCCTACTCACAAGTCGCCACTCGTCTTCCAGTACTATCGGCTTCAAATTTGTCCCGAACACTATAAATGGTTTCAGACGAATGGTGTAGAAGCCGAGCAAACAAATATTAATTTCGACGTGAAAGTGTCTATACGCTCGTTGCGGTGAGAGTCGCTCGAACTTTCTTATGTTACAGAGTACCATCACATTTGAATCCCTAATAACTACTCGTATGAGAAACAAACATTAACAATGGTTGAATCAATACCGGACAGATCACGTATGTACCTGTTTGTCGCGCAGAATTTGTTGTGCCTGTGACATCATCGTAGCCGGCCGTGGTGGCCGAGCGGTTCCAGGCGCTACGGTCTGGAACCGCGTGACTGCTACGGTCGCAGGTTCGAGCCCTGCCTCGGGCATGGACGTGTGTCATGTCCTTAGGTTAGTTAGGTTTAAGTAGTTCTAAGTTCTAGGGGACTGATGACCTCAGAAGTTGAGTCCCATAGTGCTCAGAGCCATTTGAACCATTTGAACATCATCGTACCAGTGTAGGTGCATGATCGTGATTATCGTGAATTAGCTTTGTTTGAAGCTGTAAACCGGAGTAGCGTGGAAACTCGTATACCTAGAGCTTGCGGATTCTTAGTAGGACACAAAGGAAGACAAAATATTCGCCGTAAATACGTGGAAATCGATACTAAACAGAAAATTACAAAATAATGAAAGACGTCGTCTCAGATGAATTGTAAATATGATCGGAACTATAGAAAACGCCAGTGAAGGGAAAGCTAGCGTCGAAAGCAACGTCAAAATCCTAAAACTACAGCGCCGAGCGAATGCGAGAACTACGGGAACGTTGAAAAAGAAACGAAGAGAAAGGCGCAAAGCGATTACTTAGCTGATCTATTGGGCACACAGTGGCCAGCGGCAGTCCAAATGTCTACGATCGTCTGCAGGCGTCGTTGGAAGGCAATACAGAAAACAGTGATGACACAGACGCAGACGGCAATCAGACGGCGCCGGACTAGTATCCATAGCGACCACCAAATATCGTCGTGTAATCAACTGATATTACAAAATTAATCTTGTGATTTATCTATTTTTTAACTATGATACCATTTTGTGTAACCATTCTACTGAGGAGATATCGTCAGCCAGTGCTGCAGAGGACGCCTCGATGATTTGTCGTCGCTCCTTCAGTATAGCTGACTTATGTTGATAACATTTTTAAAGGTCCCCCATAGGTAGAAGTCAATATGTGTAAGTTCTGTAGATCATGATGGATACTCAACAGCTTCTCTTTGGCCTATCCTACGTCCAGATAGATTTTCATCCAAGCAAGCCCTGACACATCTGTGAATTGGAGCGGCATCTTGTAGATAAAATCTTCCATTTGCAAATACCTCTCGGATGGCAGAAAAAACCCACAGTTGCAGCATGTGTACATCTCACCAGTTATAGTACCTTCAAAACGGAATGGGACAATGAAACCGCGCGATGACAGACCACACCACACATCAACACTCGGTAGATTAACATGTTTGTCCTCGTGAATTTGAAGATTTTCAGCAGCCTAGTGCAGGCAGTTGTGGCTGGTTACAGGGCCGTTCGGTTTGAATTGCACCTCGTCTGACACGATGATCATTCCTGCAAACCCTTCATCGTCGCGAAGCAGATCTCCAAACATCTCTGAGTACTCCATCCTTCGATCTGGGTCGTCCTCCTCCAGAGCATACAGTGATCTTGGAATGTAGACTTTCCCCTTTGCAACCCTCACAATTCGTCGTACACTTCATCGGTTTACTTTCACGTGCACCCTACTTCACAGATTCTGAGGTGATCTAGTAAAATGTTGCAACACAGCATCGCTGGAAGCAGGCCTTGTTGATGTTATTAGTCGGCCACATTTTTCCTCACGCATGTACTCAACAGTACCGTCGGCTTCAACTTCATCCTCAACACGATAAATTGTTGTACGTGTTGGTGACTGAGTTTATAATTACACTACGCCATTACCATTGTACCTCCATCACATTATCGTACTACCAGTACCACTAGAATACGAGCTGGTGTTGCTCAAACACGAATCTTACTTCATTCATTGCTGCCATGTCATCTCCTGGAAAACGCGCGCCAAGATCTGTTGAAAAAGCAATGGCCGGCCACTGTGGCCGAGCGATTCTAGGCGCTTCAGTGTGGAAATGCGCGACCGCTACGGTCGCAGGTTCGAATCCTGCCTCGGGAATGGATGTTTGTGATGTCCTTAGGTTAGTTAGGTTTAATAAGTTCTAAGTTCTAGGAGACTGATGACCTCAGATGTTAAGTCCCATAATGCTCAGAGCCATTTGAATCATTTGAGAAAGCAAAGGACTACCTACCGCTCAAAATTGCAACGCTACGCCAGTTTGTTCCAAATATATCAACTATCAAAACATATACATGTACCTTTGGCTTATTAGTATATAGGGTGTTTCCGCAACAGCGCGGAAAAATTTAACAGGACATAGAGGGTGCTCCACTGAACAATTTGAGGTATGGAACCTGGGGTCGGAGAAGCCAGCTTAAGGAGATAATAGGAATAAAATCACATTACTGTGAATTTTTTATTTACATTACGTGACAGCAAATACCGTCACTGTCACAACGAAAGTAAAATTTGTACCGTATCGTACAAAATGTGCTGAAACTAAGGCCATCAACCTCAATGCAGGCATGACATGGGCGAACAAGATTCTGACCCACCGTGACTAATATCCCTGGTGTGTTTCGAATCGTATCACAACCAGCCACAATCCCCGCAAACTAATTTCATCTACATATCCACCGGGGTCTCATACAAAAATAACTTAAGATATAACTGTAGGAAATAATGAAGGGGGTTGAGATCAGGTGACATCGCAGGCCATGGAATAGGATCTCCCCTTTCGTATCCAGCGCAAAGAAATACTGTACCGTTACTACTCCATCGTATTGCGCGGTACGTCTTTCAATAACACTGAGTAATGAATGGGTCTGTAGTTGATTCATAGCACGTTCTGTCATGGGACAATGGAAGTACGATACAACGGAGCAACCTTAAGAACAAGTAAAGTAAACAAAACCTGCTTCATGACTTCCTGGTAATCAGGCTCGCCCTTCACGTTTCCTAGCAGGAAGTAAAGAACGTACATGTAAGTAGATAGCACAGTACATGTAAACTTGTACACATGTTAGTTATAAATAAGCTGGAAAACGATAATGCTAGTCCAAGCGATAGACAAGTTTACTTCCATATCTCCTTCAGTTGGCTTCTCCCACTCTAGGTTCCCTACATCAAATTGTTCAGTAGAATATTTTCTACGTACTATTACATTTTACCTGCCATTAAAAACCCTACTTTAGACGTAGTTCCTGCAAGCAGTATTGATTCGAGAAGTGGAATGACATCGAGAAGTGGGATAACATAAACGTTTAAAAGTAAAAATAATATGACACTGATAAATGAGGAGAGAAATAGTCAAGTAAAGCGAAAAACGCAATTATTTATGAATCACAGCCTAGCAATTATGTCGTGGGGATACATTTTCGCGAATGTTCGTAGAACATGACGTAGAATTTCTCTTGAAACTATCAAGTGTACTTCCATATCTCCTTCAGCTGGCTTCTCCCACTCTAGGTTCCCTACATCAAATTGTTCAGTAGAATATTTTCTACTGAAGTGTACTGTTATGACATACACTGAAGAGCCAAAGGAACTGGTACATCTGCCTAATATCATGCAGGTCCCCCGCGAGCTCGCATAAGTGCTGCAGTACAACGTGACATGGACTCGATTAATCTCTGAAGTAGTGCTGGAGGAAACGGACACCATGAATCCTGCAGGGCTCTCCATAAATCCATAATAGTACTAGGGGCAAGAGATCTCTACTGAACAGCACGTTGCAAAGCATCCCAGATATGCTCAATAATCTTCATGTCTGGGGAGTTTGGTGGACAGCGCAGGTGTTGAAACTCAGAAAAGTGTTCCTGGAGCCCCTCTGTAGAAATTCTTGATGTGTGGCGCGTCACATTGTCTTCCTGGAATTGCATGTTCGTCGGACTGCATAACTGACACGAATGGATGCAGGTGATCAGACAGGATTCTAAAGTACGTGTCACCTGTCAGAGTCATATATAGACATATCAGGAGTCCCATATCACTCCAATTGCACACGCCCGACACCATTACAGAGTCTCCACCAGCTTGAACAATCCCCTGCTGACATGCAGAGTCCATGGATTCATGAGGTTCTCTCCAGACCCGTACACGTCCATCCGCTCGATACAATTTGAAACGAGACTCGTCCGATCAGGTAACATGTTTCCAGTCATCAACAGTCCAGTGTCGGTGTTGACGGGCCCAGGCGAGGCGTACAGTTTTGTGTCGCGCAGTCATCAAGGGTACGCGAGTGGGCCTTCGACTCTGGAAGCCCATATCGATGATGTTTCGTTCAATGGTTCACACGCTGACACTTGCTGATGGACCAGTGTTGAAATCTATAGCATCTGCGGAAGGCTTGCACTTCTGTCACGCTGAACGATTCCCTTCACTCGTCGTTGGTCCTGTTCTTGCAGGATCTTTTCCCGGCAGCAGCGATATCGGAGATTTGATGTTTCATGGGATTCCTGATATTCACGATACACCTGTGAAATGGACGTAAGGGAAAATCTCAATTTTTTCGCTACCTATGAGATGTTGTGCCCCATCGCTCGTACGCCGACTGTAACACCACGTTGAAACTCACTGCCTCTGTAGCAGCAGTAACCGATCTAACAACTGTGCCAAGCACTTGTTGTCTTGTACAGGCGTTGCCGACGGCAGTGCCGCATTCTGCTTGTTTACATATCTCTCTATCTGCATACGCATGCCTATACGATTGGCGCTTCAGTGTATAAAGACTGTACCGGACATTGGGAAGAGTACCGCTGAGTTTCTGTTGTGCAAATGGTTCAAATGGCTCTGAGCACTAAGGGACTTAACATCTGAGGTCATCAGCCCCCTAGAACTTACAACTACTTAAACCTAACTAACCTAAGGACATCACACTCATCCATGCCCGAGGCAGGATTCGAACCTGCGACCGTAGCGGTCTTGCGGTTCCAAACTTACGCACCTAGAACTGCTCGGCCAAAACGGCCCGCTGTTTCTGTTGTTGCGAGTCATACTTGAAATGAAAGGTAGGTTCAAAAGTAAATTCGGTGATGCCAAATATCAATTTGGTGGTCCTAATATTCTGTGTCTGACAATCTCGAAAAAATAAGCTGCCATGTTTAAGGTGCTTATCCGACACACAACCTACTACAAACATAACAAATCTCACTGAACAAGATAGCACGCGTAAGCTAGGAGACTATACCACATTATTGGTTCAAAGCATCATGGCCAGAAAATCTACGCCATGATTGATGATATACAGGGTGTTACAAAAAGGTACGGCCAAACGTTCAGGAAACATTCCCCACATACAAATAAAGGAGATATGTTATGTGGACATATGTCCGGAAACGCTTAATTTCCATGTTAGAGGTCATTTTAGTTTCGTCAGTATGTACTGCCTCGATTCACCGCCAGTTGGCCCAATAGAAGGAAGGTAATGTTGACTTCGGTGCTTGTGTTGACATGCGACTCATTGCTCTACAGTACTAGCATCAAGCACATCAGTACGTAGCATCAACAGGTTAGTGTTCATCACGAACGTGGTTTTGCAGTCAGTGCAATGTTTACAAATGCGGAGTTGTCAGATGCCCATTTGATGTATGGATTAGCATAGGGCTATAGCCGTGGCGCGGTACGTTTGTATCGAGACAGATTTCCAGAACGAAGGTGTTCCGACAGGAAGACGTCCGAAGCTATTGATCGGCGTCTTAGGGAGCACGGAACATTCCAGCCTATGACTCTCGACTGGGGAAGACCTAGAACGAGGAGGACACCTGCAATGGACGAGGCAATTCTTTGTGCAGTTGACGATAACCCTAATGTCAGCGTCAGAGAAGTTGCTGCTGTACAAGGTAACGTTGACCACGTCACTGTATGGAGAGTGCTACGAGAGAACCAGTTGTTTACGTACCATGTACAGCGTGTGCAGGCATTATCAGCAGCTTATTGCCCTCCACGGGTACACTTCTGCGAGTGGTTCATCCGACAATGTGTCAATCCTCATTTCAGTGCAAATGTTCTCTTTACGGATGAGGCTTCATTCACATTGTAAATTTTCACAATCAACATGTGTGGGCTGACGAGAATCCGGACGCAATTGTGCAATCATGTCATCAACACAGATTTTCTGTGAACGTTTGCGCAGGCATTGTTGGTGATGTCTTGATTGGGCCCCATGTTCTTCCACCTACGCTCAATGGAGCATGTTATCATGATTTCATACGGGATACTCTACCTGTGCTGCTAGAACATGTGCCTTTACAAGTACGACACAACATGTGGTTCATGCACGATGGAGCTCCTGCACATTTCAGTCGAAGTGTTCGTACACTTCTCAACAACAGATTCGGTGACCGATGGATAGGTGGAGGCGGACCAATTCCATGGCCTCCACGCTTTCCTGACCTCAACCCTCTTGACTTTCATTTATGGGGGCATTTGAAAGCTCTTGTCTACGCAACCCCGGTACCAAATGTAAAGACTCTTCGTGCTCGTATTGTGGACGGCTGTGATACAATACGCCATTCTCCAGGGCTGCATCAGCGCCTCAGGGATTCCATGCGACGGAGGGTGGATGCATGTATCCTCGCTAAAGGAGGACATTTTGAACATTTACTGTAACAAAGTGTTTGAAGTCACGCTGGTACGTTCTGTTGCTGTGTGTTTCCATTCCATGACTAATGTGATTTGAAGAGAAGTAATAAAATGAACTCTAACATGGAAAGCAAGCGTTTCCGGACACATGTCCACATAACATATTTTCTTTCTTTGTGTGTGAGGAATGCTTCCTGAAAGTTTGGCAGTACCTTTTTGTAACACCCTGTATATATCTTCACCAGGAATCCGAAGAGCCCCATTCAGTAGAGATATACTGCGATGGCGTACATTAATGCTGAAACGCGTCCTATCATCAGGTAAACGTAAAACTCTGCTGTTGGATTAACATCTACGTGGGGTGAGAATGACAGGTACGATCACATGAGTGAAATGTTATGGAAGTAAACTATCGCATCTACCAGTATGCAACTTTCAGAATAAGAAAGTAACTGGAATATTGCAGGAACTTTAGGTCAATACTTAATTGTTACCCTACCATTTTCTCCAAATTGTCCCATAATTTACGTAAAACACCTTAAGAAAGAATCACACCAAATCAGACTAAATTTATCTCCACTGGATAATGAAATGTGCATTCGTGAGTTTAACTGCAAGCGTTGCTAAATGAGAAGCCACTGAGAAAGTGGGGTGGGCTCCAAGGAGAACGAGGGCACTGGAGGGACACAAATCTGCCATGAAGCTATAATGTTGGGCTGGCCTGTTTTCCGTGGAACGAGAGTTAGGCAGAAACCCACACTTGCGTCGAGCGTCTGAAGTCAGTCAGTGCAGATCATGCCTCCAGAACATGGTGGACAACAGAGTCTGTCTTTCACGAGCTGTGCGGCCATGGGATGCATGCCGCTTAATTCTTAATGGCAGAGTCCTGGAAGAGCCGCATTTGTAGAGCGAAACAGCACGCAGTCAAATTTCGCCGAAAAACTAGGATTGTTAGGATAACATCTTTGAAAGTGGAGAGGGGAACAGAAAGATTCGTGGGACACCGACACCTCGGGCACGTGCCTCCACACCGAATGTTTAAGGAAATGTAGAAACAGCTATCACTGATCAATGTAAATAATTTAACAGTGGGGCGTAACGACTGCGCATATGCTTACAAAGGTATTTTCTTACTGGCTAGTACAAACTAGTACAAGTTTCTACATGTACATAATACTCTGCAAGCCACCTAAAGGTTTTTCGCGGAGGGTATTTGTGGTATCACTAAACTGATCCCCCCTTCTCTGTTCCACTCGCGACTAGTGTGTGAGAGGAATGATTGTTGGCAAGGCTCTGTATTAACTTTGATTACTCGAATTTTCTCGTCATGGTAGTTTGACAAAATGTATGTGGAAGGAAGTAATATGTAGTCTGAATCATATCGGAAAGTACTCTCGCGAAATTACAGTAATAAACCTCTCCAAGGTGCACAACGCCTTTCTTATAACGTCTGCGCTGGAGTTTGTTGAGAAGCTCGATAACATTCTTGCTCCGACTGAACAATCACGTGACGTAAAGCGCCGCTCTTCGTTGGATCTTCTATATCTGTTTTATCAGTTCTACCTCGGAAGGATCCCAGATAGATGAACAATACTCAAGAATCGGTTGAAAAAGCGCCTTGTGTGCCTCTTCATTCGTGGATGGGCTGTATATCCTTAAGGCTCTTCCCATGAATCTCAGTCTGGCATCTGCTTTCCCTACTATTAGCTCTATGTGGTCATTCCGCTTAAGGGCGCTCTGAATAACTGCTCCTAGGTATCTTGCATCAGATGCTGTTTCCAGCAATTTGTCATCAATAGTGTAGCAGTGCAGTAGTAGAATCCCTTTCCTATGTATGCGCTGTATGTTACATTCATTTACGATCAGTGTCAACTGCCAGAGCCTCCACCATTCGTCAGTCCAGCACAGGTCGTTCTGCAAATCGATCCTGTCTTGTGGAGTTGCTGTTTTCTTATCGACAACCGAGTCATCTCCGAAGAGTATCCAAAAGCTTCCGGCGCTTTCTACTAGATTTTGTTATGTAAACAATTTAGATGTAAACAGTAACGGTCCTATCAAATTTGCTTGAGGTACTCCGGAAATAAACTGTACATTTGTCCATTTTATTTAGTTAAGGCTGACGTGTTGAGTTCTATATGCAAGGAACTCTTGAATCCAGTCGCAAATCTCGTACGATAGTCAGTAATTTCTTTTCACTAATCGACAATGCGGGACGGTGTCAAATACGTTCCTTATGTCATGGATCACGGCATCAACCTGAGCGCTATTGCCTACGGCGTTATGGATCTCATGTAGGAACAGAGCGAGATGAGCTTTGCAGGATCTTTATTTGTGGAGTCCATACTGTCTGTATAGAGTAGATTTTCGTTCCCAAAAAACATTCTAATTCTTGAGCATGATACATGATCCATAATTCTACAACAGACTCACATCTACGAGGTAGACCTATAACTATGTTCACCTCTCTTACGATCCTTCTTGAAAACGGGAATAACCTGTGGCTTTTTCCAGTCCTTAGATATCGTTCGTTGCTCCAGCGATCCATGATAAACTACTGGTAGAACGGGAGCAAGTTCTTTCGCATAATATTTGTTGAAGCTGATAGATATATCACCTGATCATGATGCATTTTGCCGGCCGGTGTGGCCGTGCGGTTATAGGCGCTTCAGTCTGCAACCGCGTGACCGCTACGGTCCCTGGTTCGGATCCTGCCTCGGGCATGGATGTGTGTGATGTCCTTAGGTTAGTTAGGTTTAAGTAGTTCTAAGTTCTAGGGGACTGATGACCACAGATGTTAAATCCCATAGTACTCAGAGCCATTTGAACCTGATGCCTTTCCACTGCTAATGACTGAAGTTGCTTTTCTGTTCCTCGAACGGTTACCTCAATATCTGCCATTTCTGCATTCGTTGGATGATTGAAAGGGGGGACCTTGCTTTTTACGATCTTACGCGATGAAACAATTTCGGAAGACCGGATTCAATATTTCAGCCATCTCTCTGTTATCTACCTTACTGGTGCCAGTGTAGTCCCTGACTGAACGAGTAGAGGATTTCGATCCGCTTAATGATTTTGCTTAAGACCAAAGCCTCTTGGGGTTTTTACTAATATCGGTTGACATAATTTTATTTTCATAGATATTGCTCTCCTTCCGCTGAGTGTCGCTTCGTTGAGCTCTTCCTTGTTTTATAGGTTTTTATTTCTCTTGAATCTGTAATGAAGCTCTCTTTGTTTATGTAGCAGTTTTCTAACGTCGCTTTTAAACCACATTGGTTCTTGCTCGGAACATACTTGCCTAACGCGTATTGAACGATGCTTTCGAGTTTTATCCATTTTTTTTTCTACTTCATCGTCCTCAGCACTGAATATTTTTATGCTGATGGAGATACAGTTAGTATACCTAAGCAAAAATATCTTCCTACGTTTCTTAACATTCCTTGTAAATCACGTATAGTTGCCTTATCACCACTGACCCCTTCCTCTAAGGTAACTATTCGATAAGTTCAGTGCTGTGTCCATTTCAGTGTTAAGTTTATTGTTAATCTCAATGCTACTGTTCCTCACAGCTTTCATCCTTCTTTGGTTTAACCTCAGTCCGTAGGGATATGAGCTAATAAAACTGTACATTCTAGCGAATAAGTCCTGCAATCACTTGCACTGAAGGCAGCGATGTCATCATCAAATCTTCACTCTGAATTTTCATCACGTTCCTCCATCCTCGTTTTACTTCCGTCATAGCTTTTTCGATGAAGGGATTGCACCGTAGAGATCAAAGGCTGCATCTCTGTCTCATACAGCTTCCGATCCTACCCTTTCGTTCTCGGTCTTCTATTCGTATTTTTCCCTTTGTTTCTTGTACATACTATATATTAGACGTCCTTTGCTATAGCTTATATTTACTTCCGTGAGAACTGCGAACATTTTGCGCTATTTTACACTGTCGAACACGTTTTTGTAGGTCGACAAATCCTATGAACCTTCCTGGCAAATTAAAACTGTGTGCTGGACCGAGACTCGAATTCGGGACCTTTGCCTTTCGCGAGCAAGTGACCACCAACAGAGCTACCCAAGCACGACTCACGACCCATCCTCACAGCTTCAATTCTGCCAGTATCTCGTCTCCGACCTCCCAAACTTCGCAGAAACTCTACTGCCAACCTGCAGAACTAGCACACCTGGATGAAAGGACATTGGAGATACATGGCTTAGCCACAACCTGGGGGATGTTTCCTGAATGAGATTATCACTCTGCAGTGGAATGTGCGCCTGGCCGATTAAAACTGTGTGCCGGACGGAGACTCGAACTCGGGACCTTTACTTTCGATAGCAAGTGCTCTACTGTGAGGATGGATCCTGAATCGCGCTTGGGTAGTTCAGTTGGCAGAACACTTGCCCATGAAAAGAAAAGGTACCGAGTGCAAGTCTCGGTTAGGCACACAGTTTTAATCTGCCAGAAAGTTTCACATCGGCGCACACTCCGCTTCAGAGTGAAAATCTCATTCTGAATCATACGATCTTTTATTGATTTTTCTTGCCTCCTATATCAACTGCGATGTCAGCATTGCTTCTCTGATGCCTTGAACTTTGCTAAAGCGATATTGATTGTCGCAGCGTCAAACAGATACTCAATTTCCTTTTCCTGTTGAAATGGTACAGTACCGCCCGACATTGAAAATAGGTGCAACATACTTCATTATTTTTGTCAGAACAACACATTTTTTTTGTAAAATAACTCAATTTCAATTAATACAGCGAAGCCGGATACAAGTGTGGGAAAGAATGACAATTTATTTATTTAATTGATCACATGTGCACTCCCACAAAGTAAATCCCTACGTCCAGTTTGGTGAGATCTTTTGAAATGAATGAATGTATGGTCGTCTGCTAACCACAGATAGTGAATGTGAATATATGATCATCTTTGAGTCGATCCTTTGGCCACCTTTGGTGGGACCAAAGAGATGAAATTTACCTGAGCTTTGAGCGCCTGAAATGTGGCTGACCAATACGGTAGCTAGGTGCTCCCCCACTTCAGCAAAGGTGCGAGAGGACCTAGAGAACGGCCATGTTTCGGCACTCTGCCGCTGGATCTTGTGCTGCTATGACCTGTTTTAGTTGTGCTCCGTAATGACGAAAGAGTGGAGACATGGTATGCATGTGGAATATTTAAGAGTAGTTTGAAACAATAATTTCTCTATTTCAGGAATTTTTTGTGGGGAGAATTAAGTATCAGGCAGGTAATATTAATGGGATTGTAGTAATCTTCGGAAGTGACCAACGGTCACAATGAAACCACGTGTAGCAATAAGTTGAAATACTTCCGTGTGCTTAAGTTAAGCTGAATTACTAGCGTGTGTACAATAAGTTGAAATATTTAAGAAATAGCGTGTGTACCATAAGTTGAAATATTTAAGAATTGGCGTGTGCAGGACTTGAAGTTAGAGACGAGTACTTCCACGTGGTGAGTACTGTGTGAGTCTCAGACTGTGTATGAGACAAAAGATAAAGAGAAGTACTCGTCCATGGTATCTGTTGAGGACTCGCGTGTGTGATGAATACGTTCTTAATATTACTTTGCGTGATATGATTCCGTGTGACGCTAGATTCAAACTCTGAGAGAGAAGCAAGGTGAGTCGGCCGTCTATCCAGCAACGCCACTTGGCTTGCATTGCACAGGAAGACGTGCATATATCTCCAGAGTTCATAGTAGGAAAGTAGAATTGCGAAGTGGGGCAGTGTCATGTGAAACTTGGATAAATATTAATTGAAGTGGGAAAGCTGAAAGTGATAGTGTTGTGACTATTTAGTGTTTGTATTCCATGTCGTAGTGTGGTGTATGTCTTGTAATTTGGGTATGTGTGGTTTGCATGGGAGAGTAGCAAGGTAGTTTCAAAAGATTAGTGGGTTATGCTTGATCCTTGTGTACCGCTCGGTCTGGAGGATAGTTTCGTGATGATGACTGTGAGAGTCGAAGTGTGAGAAATAATAAAAGATCCACCATCCTATCCAGAAAGTGCACTGTAGCGTTAAATAATTACGAGACCATAATATAGAGATTCACCAATGTAAAGCCATGCCCACTGGGCGGAATTTTTCACGTGTTATTGTTGTAGGTTATAGAATTTGTGTGTTTAGGTTAGAGATTTTATCGGAATAAATAAGATAGTGAAAAGAAAAAGATTGGTGGACTTTTCCTTCGAATTGTATGTTGTCATGATGTCCCAAATTTATAATGTGTGCGCCATTCATATTCAGTGCGGTGGCCACGTGTTGATAAAAGCCGTTAAATAAAAAACATAAAACAAATGTGGTATTGCCAGTGCGTAGTGAACAGTCTGAGTTCTGTAAATCACTGATAGTCAGATGTGCGTTTCCGTTGCGTATTATTCATACAGGAGGATAGTTTGTAACTTAATTGTGAGTATGAGAGTTCATGTTACTCGATAAATAAGAATGAATCCACTTGCTTGGCAGACCACTCATCTTGCAGGCCTGACTGCATGATGCCACAGTATGAGCAAGGCATGTGGGTGCCTCTCATAATTTCGACCCTGCCAGGATATTTTGCTGTTAGGGTTTGCTGTTAAAATATTTTTTTTTATGGAATGCATTGTGTTAGCGCTAAGAAGTAAAAATTTTTTTGTTTGCAATTTCTTTCTGGATTGGTGAGGTTCAAAGTGGCTCAAATGGCTCTGAGCACTATGGGACTCAACATCTTAGGTCATAAGTCCCCTAGAACTTAGAACTACTTAAACCTAACTAACCTAAGGACATCACACACACCCACGCCCGAGGCAGGATTCGAACCTGCGACCGTAGCAGTCCTGCGGTTCCGGACTGCAGCGCCAGAACCGCTAGACCACCGTGGATTGGTGAGGATCTTTTATTTTTTTTATGTAATTAATTGCTATATCGCCCAAGGCTGGACGATCGTTGTATAATTTTTTTTGCGTGATGTCCGTAGTAACTAGGTTGCAGTCGAAAAGTGTAGTCACCATGGAGAATAGTGATTCTAGGGTGAATGTAGCAGTGCAGCAGGAAGTAGCTGTTGACCATGGGTTAATAAGCGATAACGACAAACACTCGGAAGGGGCTGAATTGTTCAGCGGACCGCGGCTAGGTGATCCTTTATGCGGCGGGCTTTGTTCACAATCGGGGGCTTTTCCCAACGACGCGGGCGAGCCGGGACTAGGTCAGGTATGCAGTGAAAGTGCAGCTACCCTTAGCGAAGCTACGGTTTCTCAGGCGAACGAAGTGAGTGCACCAAAAGTAGCAAATGACAGTGTGCTACTGCAGTTTTTACAGAGGATGGATAGAGATAATAAGGAAAGAGATAGGGAGAATAAGGAAAGATTTGAAGCAACTAAGGAAAGATTGGAAGCGATGAACAGAGATAATAAGGAGAGAGATAGGGAGACTAAGGAAAGATTGGAAGCAAATAAGGAAAGATTGGAGCAATGGATAAGGGAAATAAAGAGGCAATGAGGAAGCTACTCTCACTTATCGATGAGCGTCTGTCTGCAGTTAATAATTGGTTAGACGAGGGGGAGACGAATCTGGGTGCGTTGAAGCAAGTATGTGACGCCGTGAAAGAAAAAGCCAATAATTTAGAGGTACGAATAATTGCAATAGAGAGGGATATCACAGAACGTAGGGACGTGTTGCCAGATGAGCGAATCAGAGAGGTAGTGGAGGACTTACTTGCAGATAAACAAGGGCATTAGACAGCGTGGAAGCTTAAGTCACCCGGCAGGAAGTGGCGCTAAATAAATACAGGGATCAAGTTGCGGAGGTAGTGGTCAGAATGAATACAATTAGTGCAGATGTAGAAAAGGTCAGTATAAGAGGCGAGACAGGCTCTGACAGTACGCAGCGAGAGGTTTATGCCGAGCTGAAAGAAATACAATCACTATTACAGTTTAAAGAGGCACAATTAGAAATAAATAGAAACATAGAGAAGAACTAGCACAGTTTCAATTAGCATGCAGTAGCGGAGGTGACACACCACCAGGTAGATTGCAGAGGGAGAGTGAGATAAATTCAAAAAAAGAAAATAGGCAGAAAGAGGAAGACGAACTCAGAGAGTTAGAAGAACGGTTGTGTCGGATAAAACAGGTGGCAAACCCAACTGGGTATAGCCCAAGGTCGGAAAACATAAATGCAGAAGAAGAATGTAGGAGGCACTTCGTGTCGGTACAAAAGTTCACTTGTTTTCCAGGTCCTGATAACTATCAACATCCATGTCTGTGGCTGTCTCAATTTCAAGATTCATTACCTGCATCGTGGGGACCGCTCCTCAAAATGAAGTTTGTATGTAACCATTTGAGGGATGAGGCTAGAGCGAAAATGCAGGAAGTTATTAAAGACTGTAGTAGCTACAAGATATTTTGTGACAAGTTTTTAAATGACTTCTGGCCGAAAAGTAAGCAGGACCAGGTTAAGCAAAGCATATTGATGATGCCAAATTGTAACGAAGGTAGTATAAGAGATCCAGTGGCGTGCTATCAGGAAATACTGAGACGAAATAGATATTTGGATGTGCCATACGAACCTGGGGAGCTCATTAGGATCTGTATAACGAAGTTGCCAGTGAGATTGCGCAGAGATATAGCGATAGCAGGCAGAGGCTTAGACGATTCTGCGTCATTTCAACACTTGTTACAGGAACTGGGTAATGAGAGGAACATCGTGAACGGAGACACGACTCATAGGTCAGACAGAGTCGAGGATAGGAACGGCAGAAACTATCAGAATGGCAGGAGAGCACGGAATCAGAGGGATGACGGGAGTGGAAGATGGCGAGGAAATAGGGGGCAGAATTCATGGAAATATCGACCGTCAAACCGGGAAAATAGAAGATGGGACAGAGATGGAAGAAGAAGGGAAAATCAAAATGACGGGCGAAGAGAGGATAGGCAGTCATTGCGTTCACGACAGGAAAATCATTGTCACAATTGAGACGATCAAGGGAAAACAATTGTGTGGGTTTCGTCACATTTCTAACATCAAATTATGGAAAAGTTAAGGATAGATCGAAAGTAGGCAAGTTATGGTAGATAGTCAGTGTATTTATTTGTGGTGTGTAACGTTGTGCAGGGTAAAATCGAACATAACAATTTTCAGGCGGGATGTCAGGAAGTATGACGCAATAGACTGGTCGAATGAGTCATGAACAGGAGTCGACAGAGTGGTGTATGTACGTATTTTTTTTTTGTCGTATGAATAAGGATCTAGCAGAAATGACGTGATGAGTAATGAGAGGATAAAGAGGTAGATAGAGAAGCGACGTGATAAATAGTAGTTGATAAAGGTGATGTTTAAGGAGAGAAGCGACGTGAAGCAGTGTGATTAGTAAAGAGAGATTCGACGTGATGAAACAGTGGTAAATATAGGTGAGTAGAATTGAATAATGTGGAGATGTCTTAGATGTATGTTACAGAGAGGCCGGTGTATGCTGCAATCGAGATAGGTGCGAATGGCGAAGGAAGACCAGGAAATGATGGAGTAATGGACGGACGGAGAGCCGAAATACGAATGAAGAGATGAGGATAACTGCACAACGTGAAAGGACATAAAGAGAGTATGAGATTCAGATGGTGAACGTTGTGGAATACTGACGTAAGATGTAATATAAGTGTAAATCTAATTCTTACCATAACAGTTTCTATGTGAAAAAAATAATTTTTGTTGTTGTTGTTGTTGAAGCCTAGGTACCAGTATATCTAATCAAAACGGTACCAAGAATGTGTACAGTTATTTTGCAGGATGAATAATTTGTGTATTTTTTTATTCTTAGATGAAATGTCGCAATTCTAAGTTGATATTTAGCAGGATGAATAATCGGTAAAGTGAATGCAGAGGTAATCCGATGGAGAGAGGTGCCAGAGTGAAAGGACGAATTCGGAGACTGGAAAGCTATCTCCGAAACAGCTTCATGTGTTGTGTGGTTGAGTATAAGAGAGCAAAGGTATGCTATGTTGTCGTGAGTGTGGTGGTGTTATGAGTATAAGGGAGAAAAGGTATGGTATGTTGTCGTGAGTGTGGTGGTGTTAAGGTTAGCTGACTTCTAGACCTATTCTGTTAGTGTATTAATGGATTGAATGAGAAGGAAAATGTGATGTCTGGTGAGTGAGAGTCGTAGAGTAGTGTGATCAATGCGCACACTCTTGTAAAGGGGATGCTACCGATTGGTAACTAAAACATTATTGTGTATTGTTTGATTGGGATGAACCTCGATGTCAGGTCAGCATCTGACAGGTGGATGGTACATACGTGTCCTAGAAATGTTGTTATATATAATGAAATGTAAAATATATAAAGAGATACTAATTTCAGTCTGTCACATGCACAAAGGTGCATTGTATGTTGTAGATTTAGAGTCATCAGTTTCTAAAATGTTTATTGTGTTAGGATGTTAAAGTAGTTTACTATTTAACAACATGTGGTAGGTAATAGTGAGCTGTGTAGATTATTTCTTTTTGTTAGAACACTTTCAAGGGGTATTAATTTCAGTCTGTCACAAGCACAAAGGTTCACTGTATATTGTAGTTTTAGAATAAACAGTTTCTAATATTTCCACTGTGATAGGATGTTAAAGTTGTCTACTATTTGATATAGTAATTATGAGCTGTATAGATTGTTTCTTATTCTTTTTTTTAATACTGTCATGTTTTGTATGAGGGACGACAGGTACAATCAGTAGCACAAGTATGGGCTGTATATAGAAAAGGGATATGTTGTATGTGTAGAAAACTAGGGTGTATAATTTTATTTTTTTAGAACAAAAATTCTTTTATTACCAATGTATGTAATAGATCATACATGTAATCAATGAGTATTTAAATAATGTAAGAATATCCTTTTGTCTGTAATGTTGCGAGATGCACGGAAGGGTCTGACTGATTGGGTGTCGTAGCGCTGAGGGGCTACACAGAACAAGCCCGTACCAGATAAGCCAAGCAGACGTCGGCAGCAGAACCATGGCACTCCCCACTCCACTGCCGGTCGGGGTACGCTCCACGTGCCCGCTACAGCAGGTCAACGGCCTGGGGCGACATGCACGTACCACTGGCCATTCATAAGTTCCGCAACCCTTACGACTGGGGAAAGTATCCCGCGGAGGCAACAGCGGTTGGTTTCTTCTGCTCAACGGCGCGCGCGGCAGTGCTTCGGCAGAATGAACGACGCGGGGCAGAGTCCGGCGGGCATTTGTTACCAGCAACTATTAACTAGTACTGGACTGTGGAGCTGTGAAGCAAGATGACTGCTCGTATGTCTCCATAAGGTGGAAAGTGAAGGACTGGTGTTTCCATGTTGTGAGTGGTGGAAAAGATTTTGTATTTAGCAGACAGGACGATCGTTTTGTTTTGTCTTGACCACTGAACGGTGGGATGCATAAACTTTTGGCAGTGACTTGTTAAGTGTGCTTTGTGAATTGCATGTGGGACACTTGGTATACTTAAAGAGAACAGTTGTCGTTTGGTGACTAATTATTGTATGAACGCAAGAAACTAAAGTGGGACATTGACATTTGCATTTTTAGTAGGAGACATTTCTTTAATTGGTGCGGGAATAAGTGCTGTTTGTTGGAACTTACGACTTTTAATTACACCATGAACTGAAAGGACAGAACCGTGGGTAATAGTAGTTGTAGGACCATTTCTTGACGACCAGATTCGTGTGGATGGTACTCTGAGAGTGACTATGACATTTGTGTTTAATGTGAGATACAGTTTACTGTTCAGTGCGTGTTCAAAATGCCGATTTGAGTGACTTAAAGACTTTCGTCCGGGTAACCATGGGAGAGGTTTGACACCGAGACAGTGTTTCTAGGGAACCTGTCAGCCACTTTTTAGACCCCAAGAAAATCACAGAATGAAATGATTCCATGTGACTCGCAAGATAGGGAATAATGTATTTGTACTTGTAAATGTGTAAATTTTTTTATATGTTTCATTACTAAAGGGACAGCAAGTGTAATTGTATTTCATTAACATTTGTGTTTAGAATAGTTAGTGTTTTTTTTGTTTAATTGTTCTGGTTTATCAAGTTCACATAGCATGTTTATTAGAATATTTGGTATAATGATGCTTTAATTATTAGCCAGTGGCGTAATACTAACGTAGCGGCTCTTGTAGCGTTGATCAGTAAGGTTGCCACAGGGGACAAGGGTTTGCATTGCACAACAAATATCGGAATTAACTGATGCATTTTGATGTCGTGGACAGTAATGATCTTGTTGGTGTGTTGACTGAAGCCACTTATTTGCATTATCACAGTGGTGATATTTCACATTAAAGTGTAACGAAGGCTAGTCGAAATGCAAGTTCTTGTCGTCCAAATGTGTAACAACAGAGAAATGAGCAGTAGAGTAAGATATGAGAGCTACTGGTGGATTCAAGCACTTATTGCTAACTATTTACTGCGTGTATTGATCAAAGTTGATGGACTGACTGGCTCAGCAGCAGGTATTTGTTCTGGTGGACAAGGATAAGGTTAAACTCACAGTCGAGTAGTTGTGGCAATTGCTTAAGTGATGATAAGTTAATTAGGTATGACATGATGTCTTAGACGAACTATATTACATAACCAGTATGTAACTTGTGGTATATATCATTGTTTTTCTTCTCAGTTTTATTTCTCTGTAGGTTTGATGTATATTTTAGAGTAATGATATGGAGCCTGACATTATACGTGGAACTAGTGTACGCAATTTTTTCTTTTGTTGATATTTTTTTTGTATTTAGACATTGCCGTGTAAAAGATTATTCCAATGCAATTTATGAATGTCAGATTACTTGCCCTGTGTATGGACGGTGAGCTATTTAAAATTTCATGAGTACAATTACTATTTTTTTTATTTGTCATAGAATTAGTGAAGTCTAGATTACTCATAAAAATAACGAAGATCCCAGTAACTAAGCAAATTTTTACCTCAACATTATTTTTTTTGTATGATGTAATGTTTTATTTGTCATGTGGATTATTGAAAATTTGTATGTGTACGTTACTCCGGATTGTGGAGACTACAATAATGCAACAACTGTGTCAATAATTTGGTAAAGTAACAGCATTTGGTCGTCTATTTGAGGTCACCAGGGGCTAAGGTCTCCTCCTGGTTATTTTGATGACTTGCTACGTTTGTTCTAATACAGTTTTCTTAAAAAAATGTTCGGAACTACCCTCGCATTGCAAGGATAGTACCGTGCCATTTTTTTCTGCATGGGTAGCCGGTAGTGAAAGGGTACAGTACCGCCCGATATTGAAAATAGGTGCAACATACTTCATTATTTTTGTCAGAACAACACATTTTTTTTTGTAAAACAACTCAATTTCAATTAATACAGCGAAGCCGGATACAAGTGTGGGAAAGAATGACAATTTATTTATTTAATTGATCACATGTGCACTCCCACAAAGTAAATCCCTACGTCCAGTTTGGTGAGATCTTTTGAAATGAATGAATGTATGGTCGTCTGCTAACCACAGATAGTGAATGTGAATATATGATCATCTTTGAGTCGATCCTTTGGCCACCTTTGGTGGGACCAAAGAGATGAAATTTACCTGAGCTTTGAGCGCCTGAAATGTGGCTGACCAATACGGTAGCTAGGTGCTCCCCCACTTCAGCAAAGGTGCGAGAGGACCTAGAGAACGGCCATGTTTTGGCACTCTGCCGCTGGATCTTGTGCTGCTATGACCTGTTTTAGTTTTGCTCCGTAATGACGAAAGAGTGGAGACATGGTATGCATGTGGAATATTTAAGAGTAGTTTGAAACAATAATTTCTCTATTTCAGGAACTTTTGTGGGGAGAATTAAGTGTCAGGCAGGTAATATTAATGGGATTGTAGTAATCTTCGGAAGTGACCAACGGTCACAATGAAACCACGTGTAGCAATAAGTTGAAATACTTCCGTGTGCTTAAGTTAAGCTGAATTACTAGCGTGTGTACAATAAGTTGAAATATTTAAGAAATAGCGTGTGTACCATAGGTTGAAATATTTAAGAAATGGCGTGTGCAGGACTTGAAATTAGAGACGAGTACTTCCACGTGGTGAGTACTGTGTGAGTCTCAAACTGTGTATGAGACAAAAGATAAAGAGAAGTACTCGTCCATGGTATCAGTTGAGGACTCGCGTGTGTGATGAATACGTTCTTAATATTACTTTGCGTGATATGATTCCGTGTGACGCTAGATTCAAACTCTGAGAGAGAAGCAAGGTGAGTCGGCCGTCTATCCAGCAACGCCACTTGGCTTGCATTGCACAGGAAGACGTGCATATATCTCCAGAGTTCACAGTAGGAAAGTAGAATTACGAAGTGGGGCAGTGTCATGTGAAACTGGGATAAATATTAATTGAAGTGGGAAAGCTGAAAGTGATAGTGTTGTGACTATTTAGTGTTTGTATTCCATGTCGTAGTGTGGTGTATGTCTTGTAATTTGGGTATGTGTGGTTTGCATGGGAGAGTAGCAAGGTAGTTTCAAAAGATTAGTGGGTTATGCTTGATCCTTGTGTACCGCTCGGTCTGGAGGATAGTTTCGTGATGATGACTGTGAGAGTCGAAGTGTGAGAAATAATAAAAGATCCACCATCCTATCCAGAAAGTGCACTGTAGCGTTAAATAATTACGAGACCATAATATAGAGATTCACCAATGTAAAGCCATGCCCACTGGGCGGAATTTTTCACGTGTTATTGTTGTAGGTTATAGAATTTGTGTGTTTAGGTTAGAGATTTTATCGGAATAAATAAGATAGTGAAAAGAAAAAGATTGGTGGACTTTTCCTTCGAATTGTATGTTGTCATGATGTCCCAAATTTATAATGTGTGCGCCATTCATATTCAGTGCGGTGGCCACGTGTTGATAAAAGCCGTTAAATAAAAGACATAAAGCAAATGTGGTATTGCCAGTGCGTAGTGAACAGTCTGAGTTCTGTAAATCACTGATAGTCAGATGTGCGTTTCCGTTGCGTATTATTCATACAGGAGGATAATTTGTAACTTAATTGTGAGTACGAGAGTTCATGTTACTCGATAAATAAGAATGGATCCACTCGCTTGGCAGACCACTCATCTTGCAGGCCTGACTGCATGATGCCACAGTATGAGCAAGGCATGTGGGTGCCTCTCACTGTCATCTGTGTGTTATTCATGTCAGCAGCTTGGATGTGGTAGCTGTTCACTGTGGTATAGTTACCGCAAATATCTGCCTTTGCTGTCTTCGGGATTATTCAGATACGATTTTTATGATGGTCTAATGGTATGCCTCCAGACTCGTAGGTTCTAGAGTCAAATTTCTATAGTCGTTTGATTCCCCGTTCCACCAACGATTTTAGAAACTCCGAAGGGTATTATCTGTGCCTCCTGTCTCATTCGATTTCAAGTCTTCCAAAGCTCCACTATTAAACATTGGTTATATTATTGTATCGCCTGTGTAGTTCACGTCGACTCCCATTTCTTCTTCTGTCACATCCTTAGATAGTTTCTACCTCTCCTACGCCGGCCGGTGTGGCTGAGCGGTCCTAAGCGCTTCAGTCTGGAGCTGCGCGACCGCTACGGTCGCAGGTTCGAATCCCTACCTCGGGCATGGATGTGTGTGATGTCCTTAGGTTACTTAGGTTTAAGTAGTTCTAAGTTCTAGGGGACTGATGACCTCAGATGTTAAGTCCCATAGTGCTCAGAGCCAACCCTCTCCTACAAGCAATCAACATATTATTTTCGCCTATCTCCTTTCTCGTCTGCGTTTAACAGTGAAATTCCGCTTACAATCTTAATGTTGACACCTTGCCTTTAATTTTGTAAGACCTGCCTACCACCTAAGCATAAAGAATGACAAAAGACGTAATGAAAGAGATGTAGTTGAATCCAGTCACAACGATATTTTGGGCAAGGTCATTCGGGAAAGCCTTGTCACACAGTCATTTGGAATTCCCACGTAGATGTAGATACAGATATAGAAGCAGGCGGAGCAGGAATTTGTGTTGCTTGAAGCGTCTTATAAACACTAATTAGTGTCAATGCTTATGCTTACTGTCCGTGGTGTTTGGTATTAGGTACATCACGAATATGATGAGGAATATACAAGGTAAAATCTGGATTAATCACATGCGTCTCAGAGTCTGTGTTAACGTGGTTGCACATTTAGGCTACGTCTTATACGTTTTTGTCACGAGGATATAAGGTAAAATTGAAGTTCGGTAAGATATGAATGTAGCAGCTAGCAATAACAAATATGTGTTGCAGAAGAAAACGTTAACATTAAGGTCACAATAGGATTCGGAACGTCGGACAAAGGTAACATTTGCCGGAAACGATTGGTTGTATATGCGTTATTATGAGAGGGAGTCAGTGACAAATACTGGATATAGTTCTTAAAGTTAAATTTTTACTCCTAATAATGCTTTACGTCGTTTTAATAAATTAATCGTATCATTCTGGAAACATAATCGTATAGCTAGACACATCTCTGACAGACGAAAAGATGAGAGCAACTGTAAACATACAGACCAAGAGTGATTTATCGAACAGAAGCACCGTTCGCCGCAAAAGTTCTGTGACTCAATATATCCCTGGCGTACATGTCACGTCGGCACACATGAGCCGCATGAACTAACAACTGCAAACAACAGATGTGCATTCGACCAGTCAGTTCTGAGGATACAGTGTTAAGCAGTGGGTGTGCAGCAGTAGTGTCAAAATAGTTGTGTCCCAAATCGCGATGGAGCAACATCTCTGAATCGTTTGCCCCGCACTCCTTGGCACCTGAATAGATGGCTGGTTCAAATGGCTCTGAGCACTATGCGACTTAACTTCTAAGGTCATCAGTCACCCAGAACTTAGAACTAATTAAACTTAACTAACCTAAGGACATCACACACATCCATGCCCGAGACAGGATTCGAACCTGCGACCGTAGTGGTCGCCTGGCTCCATACTGTAGCGCATAGAACCGCACGGCCACTCCGGCCGGCACCTGAATAGAAACAATGTGCCGTGGACTCTTGTCAAGACTTAATTTAAATGCAAAACGCGGACAGTTGTTTTCTGGAAGAAAATTATCACCGTTGACTAGGCTTGGTATCATCAATAAGAATCTACCACAATATAAAATATGTGCGGAAACTCACACGAACGGCCCAGCCTTTGACGACATGATCGACATTCAAGCCAAAGTGATGCTAGACTTGTACAATATTCCAGAGAAGGAGTTTCACATGGTTGTATAGACATTCTGTAGGTTGTATTCACATGAGGAGAGACTATGTAAAAACCTGAAGCATTAAAACCACCATCTTAACTTATTTCTGGTCTTTATTAATTCAGCCTAGAGACTAGACTGAAGAGGTGCAGTGGGTTCCCTGGTTCCCTGTTCATGTTACTCTTTATCGAACGATACTTCAGTTATGCAGAAATTACTCTTTGCTACACACTGTATGCAGTTTGTCACAATTCTCTAAATATTAAGACTCATTGGAAATGCCATAATAGTGAACACATAATTTACATTTTCGTAATGTTTGAAAAGCTGTGGCATCATCAAAGGACAGTACAATTTGAAGTTAAAATACTGCGATAGCAATATACGCATATACACTTATTTTATTTTCACTAAACTTTTTCGATTAGTATGATCGGAAGTAAATTACTGCTTGCTCTATAATTTTCCAACAATATTGTGAGCTTATAGTTGGTGAAAACAGATTGGTTTACTTTATACATAGCTTAACGTTGTTCCACATTATATGTTACGTAAAACTGCTGCACCCGGTAGTACACTGTAGTATTACGCAGTTCTTTTGACAACTTTCTACATCTACATCTACATTTATACTCCGCAAGCCACCCAACGGTGTGTGGCGGAGGGCACTTTACGTGCCACTGTCATTATCTCCCTTTCCTGTTCCAGTCGCGTATGGTTCGCGGGAAGAACGACTGTCTGAAAGCCTCTGTGCGCGCTCTAATCTCTCTAATTTTACATTCGTGATCTCCTCGGGAGGTATAAGTAGGGGCAAGCAATATATTCGATACCTCATCCAGAAACGCACCCTCTCGAAACCTGGCGAGCAAGCTACACCGCGATGCAGAGCGCCTCTCTTGCAGAGTCTGCCACTTGAGTTTGTTAAACATCTCCGTAACGCTATCACGGTTACCAAATAACCCTGTGACGAAACGCGCCGCTCTTCTTTGGATCTTCTCTATCTCCTCCGTCAACCCGATCTGGTACGGATCCCACACTGATGAGCAATACTCAAGTATAGGTCGAACGAGTGTTTTGTAAGCCACCTCCTTTGTTGATGGACTACATTTTCTAAGGACTCTCCCAATGAATCTCAACCTGGTACCCGCCTTACCGACAATTAATTTTATATGATCATTCCACTTCAAATCGTTCCGCACGCATACTCCCAGATATTTTACAGAAGTAACTGCTACCAGTGTTTGTTCCGCTATCATATAATCATACAATAAAGGATCCTTCTTTCTATGTATTCGCAATACATTACATTTGTCTATGTTAAGGGTCAGTTGCCACTCCCTGCACCAAGTGCCTATCCGCTGCAGATCTTCCTGCATTTCGCTACAATTTTCTAATGCTGCAACTTCTCTGTATACTACAGCATCATCCGCGAAAAGCCGCATGGAACTTCCGACACTATCTACTAGGTCATTTATATATATTGTGAAAAGCAATGGTCCCATAACACTCCCCTGTGGCACGCCAGAGGTTACTTTAACGTCTGTAGATGTCTCTCCATTGAGAACAACATGCTGTGTTCTGTTTGCTAAAAACTCTTCAATCCAGCCACACAGCTGGTCTGATATTCCGTAGGCTCTTACTTTGTTTATCAGACGACAGTGCGGAACTGTATCGAACGCCTTCCGGAAGTCAAGGAAAATGGCATCTACCTGGGAGCCTGTATCTAATATTTTCTGGGTTTCATGAACAAATAATGCGAGTTGGGTTTCACACGATCGCTGTTTCCGGAATCCATGTTGATTCCTACATAGTAGATTCTGAGTTTCCAAAAACGACATGATACTCGAGCAAAAGACATGTTCTAAAATTCTACAACAGATCGACGTCAGAGAGATAGGTCTATAGTTTTGCGCATCTGCTCGACGACCCTTCTTGAAGACTGGGACTACCTGTGCTCTTTTCCAATCATTTGGAACCTTCTGTTCCTCTAGAGACTTGCGGTACACGGCTGTTAGAAGGGGGGCAAGTTCTTTCGCGTACTCTGTGTAGAATCGAATTGGTATCCCGTCAGGTCCAGTGGACTTTCCTCTGTTGAGTGATTCCAGTTGCTTTTCTATTCCTTGGACACTTATTTCAATGTCAGCCATTTTTTCGTTGGTGCGAGGATTTAGAGAAGGAACTGCAGTGCGGTCTTCCTCTGTGAAACAGCTTTGGAAAAAGGTGTTTAGTATTTCAGCTTTACGCTTGTCATCCTCTGTTTCAATGCCATCATCATCCCAGAGTGTCTGGACATGATGTTTCGAGCCACTTACTGATTTAACGTAAGACCAGAACTTCCTAGGATTTTCTGTCAAGTCGGTACCTAGTATTTTACTTTCGAATTCACTGAACGCTTCACGCATAGCCCTCCTTACGCTAACTTTGACATCGTTTAGCTTCTGTTTGTCTGAGAGGTTTTGGCTGCGTTTAAACTTGGAGTGAAGCTCTCTTTGCTTTCGCAGTAGTTTCCTAACTTTGTTGTTGTACCACGGTGGGTTTTTCCCGTCCCTCACAGTTTTGCTCGGCACGTACCTGTCTAAAACGCATTTAACGATTGCCTTGAACTTTTTCCATAAACACTCAACATTGTCAGTGTCGGAACAGAAATTTTCGTTTTGATCTGTTAGGTAGTCTGAAATCTGCCTTCTATTACTCTTGCTAAACAGATAAACCTTCCTCCCTTTTTTTATATTCCTATTAACTTCCATATTCAGGGATGCTGCAACGGCCTTATGATCACTGATTCCCTGTTCTGCACTTACAGAGTCGAAAAGTTCGGGTCTGTTTGTTATCAGTAGGTCCAAGATGTTATCTCCACGAGTCGGTTCTCTGTTTAATTGCTCGAGGTAATTTTCGGATAGTGCACTCAGTATAATGTCACTCGATGCTCTGTCCCTACCACCCGTCCTAAACATCTGAGTGTCCCAGTCTATATCTGGTAAATTGAAATCTCCACCTAAGACCATAACATGCTGAGAAAATTTATGTGAAATGTATTCCAAATTTTCTCTCAGTTGTTCTGCCACTAATGCTGCTGAGTCGGGGGGTCGGTAAAAGGAGCCAATTAATAACCTTGCTCGGTTGTTGAGTGTAACCTCCACCCATAATAGTTCACAGGAACTATCCACTTCTACTTCACTACAGGATAAACTACTACTAACAGCGACGAACACTCCGCCACCGGTTGCATGCAATCTATCCTTTCTAAACACCGTCTGTGCCTTTGTAAAAATTTCGGCAGAATTTATCTCTGGCTTCAGCCAGCTTTCTGTACCTACAACGATTTCAGCTTCGGTGCTTTCTATCAGCGCTTGAAGTTCCGGTACTTTACCAACGCAGCTTCGACAGTTTACAATTACAATACCGATTGCTGCTTGGTCCCCGCATGTCCTGACTTTGCCCCGCACCCGTTGAGGCTGTTGCCCTTTCTGCACTTGCCCGAGGCCATCTAACCTAAAAAACCGCCCAGCCCACGCCACACAACCCCTGCTACCCGTGTAGCCGCTTGTTGCGTGTAGTGGACTCCTGACCTATCCAGCGGAACCCGAAACCCCACCACCCTATGGCGCAAGTCGAGGAATCTGCAGCCCACATGGTCGCAGAACCGTCTCAACCTCTGATTCAGACCCTCCACTCGGCTCTGTACCAAAGGTCCGCAGTCAGTCCTGTCGACGATGCTGCAGATGGTGAGCTCTGCTTTCATCCCGCTAGCGAGACTGGCAGTCTTCACCAAATCAGATAGCCGCCGGAAGCCAGAGAGGATTTCCTCCGATCCATAGCGACACACATCATTGGTGCCGACATGAGCGACCACCTGCAGATGGGTGCACCCTGTACCCTTCATGGCATCCGGAAGGACCCTTTCCACATCTGGAATGACTCCCCCCGGTATGCACACGGAGTGCACATTGGTTTTCTTCCCCTCCCTTGCTGCCATATCCCTAAGGGGCCCCATTACACGCCTGACGTTGGAGCTCCCAACTACCAGTAAGCCCACCCTCTGCGACTGCCCGGATCTTGCAGACTGAGGGGCAACCTCTGGAACAGGACAAGCAGCCATGTCAGGCTGAAGATCAGTATCAGCCTGAGACAGAGCCTGAAACCGGTTCGTCAGACAAACTGGAGAGGCCTTCCGTTCAGCCCTCCGGAATGTCTTTCGCCCCCTGCCACACCTTGAGACGACCTCCCACTCTACCACAGGTGAGGGATCAGCCTCAATGCGGGCAGTATCCCGGGCAACCACAGTCTTAGTCCGATCGGGGGATGCGTGGGACGAGCTGGCCGTCCCCGACAAACCCCCATCCGGACCCCCACAGTGATGCCCATTGGCAACAGCCTCAAGCTGTGTGACCGAAGCCAACACTGCCTGAAGCTGGGAGCGAAGGGATGCCAACTCAGCCTGCATCCGAACACAGCAGTTGCAGTCCCTATCCATGCTAAAAACTGTGCAAAGAACGTCTGAACTAATCTACAGAGAGCGCAAACAAAACGACACAAAATTGAAGCGGTTATTAAAATACAAGATTGCCTAGTAAATGCAGTAATGCTGCCACTTGTGCACTGCTGACACACTGCTCGGCGGCGGAAGGAGACTACGCGATTTAACACTATTCGAGTACTAAAACGTGATGCTACAACTCTCAAATACTATAATACGCCCGAAATTTATGAATTAAACAATGCAAGTACCAAAAACACGCAAATAAATTAAGAATTAAACTATGTAACAAATGAATGAGCTAGGAGTATACGACTTGCTGCTGCAGCTGCTTATCCAACGGCGGCAGGGAGCACACTGACTGTGACCAACCGACACTGGCCGTTCAAAACAAAAACAGTTGACAGACGACTACGCGAATTTACACTATTCAGGTACTAAAACGCGATGCTACAACTCTCAAATACTATAATACGCCCGAAATTTATGAATTAAACAATGCAAGTACCAAAAACACGCAAAGAAATTAAGAATTAAACTATGTAACAAATGAGTGAGCTAGGAGTATACGACTTGCTGCTGCAGCTGCTTATCCAACGGCGGCAGGGAGCACACTTCCAGCAGTGCTGAGCCGGTTATCAGCATACACACATCTGACAGCGGTGAGTGAGCTCTGTCTGGTGTATTTGATACCTCTATGCCTTGCTGATGCACTTAAGGCTTTTATTTCAGTATACTTAGTGTTGTTATGCGGGAGTGTCTTTTCTGTGAGGTATACGATGCTATAGTATAAGACGACGGATTCTCCTTAAACTTTTTTAGCGCTTATATTTAAACAATATTTTTATTTTCACAGTTTACGTCCATGTTTTCAACGGCCAGATGGCACTGTGCCACCAGTAGGGGCTTCATAATTCACGTAACCGATCGCAAGTAAAACTAAGTTAACGTTTACTCTAAACTACGTATGATAATTACAAAACCTGTAACATATTTAAAACACTTACAGATCCGAAGATGTCAGTATAACTTTGCAGCAGCTAGTAATTAGGAAATGTACCAACTGCAATAAAACTACTATTTTGCTTTGATACATAGATCGCTCTCCTTCTGAAATGTCAAGTAATTACGGACCTCTTCATCTAAAATACAGCCAGATATTAACGTTTTATTTGAACGGAAATATTCAGAATTATGTGCTATTACATTCAGGATTCTGAAATGAAGAATATGGAATCTATTGGTTTGATACCTACCAAAACATAGTGAAGTATCAATAGCTAACTTGAACGGACTTTTAAATAAGATGAGAATGTTACGAAAGATGAAAATTACTGTGATCCCTGTGGACATTCATTTCTCGTTTATCGAAAACTGAAACAAAATAAAATATTTGGTTGATGAAGGACTAAGTATATTTTTTACGGTACCTAGAAGATAAGGTACAGTTTTCAGATTATATTCTACCTCATTCATAGCAACAAATCTATTTGGAAACAATTTATTACTAGAAAACAATTTTTCATTTGTACTTTTCTGGTGAACACTCAGTGAAACAGCATCGCAAGGTGTATTTTTCGTTAGTTACTATATGTACTCTGAGCTGTCTGGATACGTGATGTACTTACTTTTGAAGCAGTAGTGGAATAAAACATGGTACGGCGGCAATCAGTGTAAAATGCACCCAGTTTTTGACAAACCAAGCTATCAAAGCCATGGCAATTACACCAAGGCAGTAAGAAAAGAAGCCCAAAAAGTTGACAGCTGAACGGTGTTTGATACTGGCCAATTCGACTCCTGGAAATAAAATTAAAGTATGAAATTTCAAGCGTAATATATATCCTGGGTCACATGTCTTATTCTTCCGTGCATCATCCCAAAAATGTTCTTACACGAAACGTAGGTGACATATGAATTAAAATAAAATTCCTGAAAGTAATGTTACCTTATTGTTGAATTTTTTCTCATAACCTCATTCTCAGATAAACATTAATCTATTTTTGATGGCTGCATTTTCTCTTGCGTCAGAAACACAGACTACAGATCAGAAAGGAAGACAATTATGTAGCTATTATAAGCTGCCGTTGTTTTTATAAGTTTGCATTTAAAATGTGTTTTTCAGATAAATGCTGTGAGAGCAAGTGGTTTTTCTTTCAGTTTTCTTCGACTGGTCGCCACGACTTCTTCTTGTGTCCAACTTCTTCATCTGAGTGCCACTTACACGCCACGTCAGTTATTTTTGGCTATATGTCAGTTTTTGTTTTGCCGTGTAAACTTCACCCTCTACAGCTTCCTTCAGTACAACGAAAGTTATTCGACGCTGTGAAGCATGTCCTATCATCCTGTCCCTTTTTCTAGTCAGTGTTGCATAGAGGTCTGCAAACAGACCGTTATGTACGCTAATAATCGCTGGCGCCCACCGCGCTCGGGCATGGCTTGTACGAGTACGAACACTCGAAGCGGGCAGGCTGTCGGCGAACGACCTGAGTGCTGCTGTCACTCTTTCGACGACCCTTAATAAATGTCTACAGATATCACAAAAACAAAGATATTACTGCCGTGTTACAATATTATTCTAGCTCATCAGAAACTCAAATTTCATCACAAATCTGACTTGCGTATTTCACGTCTCATCTCTGTCAGATACAGAATTTTCAGTAATAGAAAGAGCAGCTGCAGAAATGTACACTACTGGCCATTAAAATTGCTACACCAAGAAGAAATGCAGATGATAAACGGGGATTCATTAGACAAATATATTATACTAGAACTGACGTGTGATTACATTTTTATGTAATTTGTGTGCATGGATCCTGAGAAATCAGTACCCAGAACAACCACCTCTGGCCATAATAACGGCCTTGATACGCCTGGGCATTGAGTCAAACAGAGCTTGGATGGCGTGTACGTGTACAGCTGCCCATGCAGCTTCAACACGATACCACAGTTCATCAAGAGTAGTGACTGGAGTATTGTGACGAGCCAGTTGCTCGGCCACCATTGACCAGACGATTTCAATTGGTGAGAGATCTGGAGAATGTGCTGGCCAGGGCAGCAGTCGAACATTTTCTGTATCCAGAGAGGTCCGTACAGGACCTGCAACATGCGGTCGTGCATTATCCTGCTGAAATGTAGGGTTTCGCAGAGATCGAATGAAGGGTAGAACCACGGGTCGTAACACATCTGAAATGTAACGTCCACTGTTCAAAGTGCTGTCAATGCGAACAAGAGGCGACCGAGACGTGTAACCAATGGCACCCCATACCATCACGCCGGGTGATACGCCAGTATAGCGATGACGAATACAAGCTTCCAATGTGCGTTCACTGCGATGTCGCCAAACACGGATGCGACCATCATGATGCTGTAAACAGAACCTGGATTCATCCGAAAAAATGACGTTTTGCCATTCGTGCACCTAGGTTCGTCGTTGAGTACACCATCGCAGGCGCTCCTGTCTGTGATGCAGCGTCAAGGGTAACCGCAGCCATGGTATCCGAGCTGATAGTCCATGCTGCTGCAAACGTCGTCGAACTGTTCGTGCAGATCATTGTTGTCTTGCAAACATTCCCATCTGTTGACTCAGAGATCGAGACGTGGCTGCACGATCCGTTACAGCTATGCGGATAAGATGCCTGTCATTTCGACCGCTAGTGATACGAGGCCGTTGGGTATCCAGCACGGTGTTCCGTATTACCCTCCTGAACCCACCGATTCCATATTCTGCTAACAGTCATTGGATCTCGACCAACGCGAGGAGGAATGTCGCGATACGATATACCGCAATCGCGATAGGCTACAATCCGACCTTTATCAAAGTCGGAAACGTGGTGGTATGCATTTCTCCTCCTTAAACGAGGCATCGCAACAAGGTTTCACCAGGCAGCGCCGGTCAACTGGTGTTTGTGTATGAGAAACCGGTTGGAAACTTTCCTCAAGTGAGCGCGTTGTAGGTGTTGCCACCGGCACCAACCTTGTGTGAATGCTCTGAAGAGCTAATCATTTGCATATCACAGCATCTTCTTCCTGTCTGTGAAATTTCGCGTAAGTAGCACGTCATCTTCGTGGTGTTGCAATTTTAATGGTCAGTAGTGTAACTGTTCTGTGCAGCGTCCGAATTTCGTCTTTCTCCTCGAAGACACAAAGACAGTGCCTCCTGCGGCCCCCGTAGTATCTTCATTGATAAACGATAATACGACAGCCATATGTACTGCCATAATAGACTGGAGCTGACGTTTTGCAGTTCAGTACCATTTATATTTGCTGGACAAGAAGCGCATATTATATAAGAAAACTAGCTCTACAGAAATCTATACGTTCCTCTGTATCTTCGGGCCCTGTATTACAATGACTTTCCAGTTCGTGCACACATGAAAAAAAAAAAAAAAAAAACATCAGCTGTTGGATACGTCTCGTCTCGCCTTCCAGCATTCCTACTGCATCTTTCAATGGCTCTAAAAAGTCGCAAGTTCTTTTACAGTGCTGTTGTCGCGACCAGTAAGTTCTTCTTAGACGCCTATCTCCAGAAGCGTTTCCACACTTTCATTCTGCTGACTAACTACAGGCTGTAGCATATCAAACAAGCTGTTTCACCTTCTCTCCGGTACTTGCTTGAAGCTTGTCTGTAACGAATTTACGAAATGGTTCAAATGGCTCTGAGCACTATGGGACTTAACATCTATGGTCATCAGTCCTCTAGAACTTAGAACTACTTAAACCTAACTAACCTAAGGACAGCACACAACACCCAGTTATTACGAGGCAGAGAAAATCCCTGACCCCGCCGGGAATCGAACCCGGGAACCCGGGCGTGGAAAGCGAGAACGCTACCGCACGACCACGAGCTGCGGACACCGAATTTACGTCACCAGTTTTGTTCATGATACGGATAGTCCTCTTTGGCAGCGTAAGTCGTGAAATAAACCATTGCAACCACATATATTAAATAATCGTCATCGAAATTGTGGTTCAGGACTGTGTTCAAAACACGTGTAATCCATGCATAATGCTGAAAGACTGTAGTGCCTTGTATACAGGGTGAGTCACCTAACATTACCGCTGGATATATTTCGTAAACCACATCAAATACTGACGAATCGATTCCACAGACCGAACGTGAGGAGAGGGGCTAGTGTAATTGGTTAATACAAACCATAAAAAAATGCACGGAAGTATGTTTTTTAACACAAACCTACGTTTTTTAAAATGGAACCACGTTGGTATTGTTAGCACATCTGAACGTATAAACAAATACGTAATCAGTGCCGTTTGTTGCATTGTAAAATGTTAATTACATCCGGAGATATTGTAACCTAAAGTTGACGCTTGAGTACCACTCCTCCGCTGTTCTATCGTGTGTATCGGAGAGCACCGAATTACGTAGGGATCCAAAGGGAACGGTGATGGACCTTAGGTACAGAAGAGACTGGAACAGCACATCACGTGCACATGCTAACACCTTTTTATTGGTCTTTTTCACTGACGCACATGTACATTACCATGAGGGGTGAGGTACACGTACACACGTGGTTTCCGTTTTCAATTACGGAGTGGAATAGAGTGTGTCCCGACATGTCAGGCCAATAGATGTTCAATGTGGTGGCCATCATTTGCTGCACACAATTGCAATATGTGGCTTAATGAATGTCGTACGCGCCGCAGTACATCTGGTGTAATGTCGCCGCAGGCTGCCACAATACGTTGTTTCATATCCTCTGGGGTTGTAGGCACATGACGGTACACATTCTCCTTTAACGTACCCCACAGAAAGAAGTCCAGAGGTGTAATATCAGGAGAACGGGCTGGCCAATTTATGCGTCCTCCACGTCCTATGAAACGCCCGTCGAACATCCTGTCAAGGGTCACCCTAGTGTTAATTGCGGAACGTGCAGGTGCCCCATCATGCTGATACCACATACGTCGACGCGTTTCCAGTGGGACATTTTCGAGCAACGTTGGCAGATCATTCTGTAGAAACGCGATGTATGTTGCAGCTGTTTGGGCCCCTGCAATGAAGTGAGGACCAATGAGGTGTTCGCTAATGATTCCGCACCATACATTTACAGTCCACGGTCGCTGTCGCTCTACCTGTCTGAGCCAGCGAGGATCGTCCACGGACCAGTAATGCATGTTCCGTAGATTCACTGCCCCGTGGTTTGTGAAACCCACTTCATCGGTAAACAGGTAGAACTGCAACGCATTCTCTGTTAATGCCCATTGACAGAATTGCACTCGATGATTAAAGTCATCACCATGTAATTGCTGATGTAGCGACACATGAAACGGGTGAAAGCGGTGACGATGCAGTATGCGCATGACACTACTTTGATTCAGTCCACCGGCTCTCGCAATGTCCTCTGTACTCATGTGTGGGTTCATGGCAACAGCAGCTAACACACCAACTGCACCCGCTTCTCCTGTGACGGGCCTGTTACGGACCCGTTTGCGTGCTACGACCATACCTGTTGCATACAGTTGGCGGTAGATGTTTTGCAATGTGCGGCACGTTGGATGCTCTCTGTCCGGGTACCGTTCTGCATACACCCTGCAGGCTTCAGCTGCATTTCGTCGACACCTGCCATAGATGAGTATCATCTCCGCCTTTTCAGAGTTCGAATACTCCATGGTCACTGTTCCTACAACACTACACTTTCACAGACGTCTGGTAACACGGTGTACTACAGTTGGTCTGCGTGCGGAGACGAGTGCAGAATAACAATAGTAGCAAGCGCTACATGCGGACACTGCGACAGCTAGACCAAACCACAACAGTGCACTACAGCCACACTCGTAAACACGGTCGTCATCGTAAACATATCCCTGCAGATGCTGCTCGCCGACCGTGGCCCGTGTTTGTTACAATACGCAACTGAACGTCGGAGGTTTCAAGCGTCAACTTTAGGTTACAATATCTCCGGATGTAATTAACATTTTACAATGCAACAAACGGCACTGATTACGTATTTGTTTATATGTTCAGATGTGCTAACAAAAATAACGTGGTTCCATTTAAAAAAACGTAGGTTTGTGTTAAAAAACATACTTCCGTGCATTTTTGTATAGTTTGTGTTAAACAATTACACTAGCCCCTCTCCTCACGTTCGGTCTGTGGAATCGGTTCGCCAGTATTTGATGTGGTTTACGAAATATATCCAGCGGTAACGTTAGGTGACTCACCCTGTATATCACCACCTAGGTCAGTGAAAAATGAAGTCTTATTAAAATGCTGCGGATTTACTCGTAACAGTTTGGATAATGTTTCATCAACGTAGACCTCAATAAATTTCCCGGAGTTTTTTCCTCTCAGAAAAGAGAGTTGTAACCAATATCATATTTCGCAGTGCCTAATCTTGATAAACAAACCGTGTAGCAATTAATATGCTACACATTTTCCTATATGTATCTGTCATATATACGTTGTACATAAATATACGAGGGCTATCCAGAAAGTAAGTTCCGATCGTCCGCGAAATGGGCACTACTGTAAAAATCAAAAATGTGTTATTTGCAACAGCTAGACACAACTCCCAGCTAATTATCTAATTAATCAACGCTCCAACTTATACGTTTGTCGTGGCGTTGTACCAATTTTCAATACCTTGTCACATAAGGTACCGCCAAGTGCTTTCCGCTAATTCTCTACGCAGGTCTACAGCTCGTTGTCTGTGCCAAAATGTTGTCTTCCTCGTCAGCGGTTCGTACGAGCAGAGATGAAACTGTGGTCGTCAATTGCTCTCTGTATTGTGGGTGGTCAAACACTTCCCACTGAAGACGCCGTAGGAGGGTCTTCATTGCCCCTGCAGAGGGCAGCTAAGAATTGTCATGAAGAAGGAGCGGCGTGGCAGTTGTGTTGCATGGGCTGCATAGCTTCAGGAGAAATTTCTCAGCAGGCCCTCGTATTTGGCGGGAGACACTATTTTCCATGTACAGTCACGTGCTCACTCTGCACTCAGAACTGAAAAGAGCGATGTGACGCGATCGATGGGCCATCTACAGACACTGCCCAACACATCTGTGCGAAGCTTCATCGGATTTTTACAGTGGTTTCCATTTAACGAGGCTGGCTGGTGTAGCCGAGCGGTTCTAGGCGCTTCAGTCTGGAACCGCGCGACCGCTACGGTCCCAGGTTCGAATCCTGCCTCAGACATAGATGTGTGTGATGTCCCTAGGTTAGTTGGGTTTAAGGAGTCCTTAGTTCTAGGGGAGTGATGACCTCAGATGTTAAGTCCCATAGTGCTCAGAACCATTTGAACCATTTTTGAACCATTTCGCGATCGATCGGAACTTACTTTCTGGATAGCCCTCGAACATTGACGGGTATGTCTTGGATAACGCTGGGCATCATACTCTGCCATAATTATATCATTGGATCGTCTTTCACTGTTTCGTGATCCTGTAGTAAAATGACGTTTACCATACTAATTCAATTTACAGGAAGGCCTGCACAGGCTCGATGATTAGTGTAGCGTCTAATACTTCTTCTGTTGTCAGTGATACGTTACTTCCTTTCACATATGTCTCATGAAATGACTGCAACTAGTAAGTCAAGCTAATACAAATGTTTTCTTCCACAACAAAATAATCGATTTTTCACACATTTGGGGGAAAGGCAGGGAAACATGTGATTAATCATTGAGGGCAAACCCAGCAAACGCCTTTCTCAGAGCCCCACGACCTTGCCAGTGTGTGTCGCAGTCCCTTTGTTTTTACTGTACAGGAGTTTCGTGTTTTTAAAGTGTGCGACCAAACTTGTGCATATAGCACTACATAGGATGGGGTAGTATGCCAACTTACATATATGCATACATGCATACATACTTTTTACACTGTTCATAGAGGCGTCGCACTCCCTATGTCTTTACTGTACAGGAGCTTTGCGTTTTGAAGATTTGCGATCAAAGTTGTGCATATAGCACTATACAGTAGGGGGTAGTATGTCAATACATATTTTTTGTTTTTGTTCTTTCCGTAGGTTAGAGTCAGACAGAAAAGAAACGTGACACTACCGCCTTGTTTCACCATCTTCCATGCACTATACGGTAGCTTACAGGGTATTCGTTTCGTAATAGATGTAGGATGATGCATTTTTCTGTAAAAAGGAAGCACTGAACTGTTGGGAGACCTGTGGCTGAGCAGTGAGGAGACTGGCAGTTGGTCTGAACGTAAATAAATGTAAGTATTGCGCCTAAGTGGAATGAGATATCCTATACATCATAACAAAAAAAGTGAAGGGACTGGTAGTTGACTCTGAATGTAATGTACTGGATATAAATCACAAAACAAGAGGAGGGGTGAATAGGTGCGGTGTAAGGCAATTATTGGTCTCAGTTTCTCTGTATTTAGAGGAATAAAGACGTTAAACAGTGTTGGTGTTGATTCCTAGAGGGCATTACGCTACAATACCCAGAAAAAAAGAAAGAAAGAAAAAACTGAAACACTTACAGTGCATAGCCAATCACGCACACATCTGTAGCTTGTCCATAACGATTTTTTTCCTCGTTTTAGGTACAGCATTCGTTCTGACCCAGTAGGTGGAAATCGTATAATCGTATTAATGTCCGCTAGTAAGTGTCCAGATACTTTAGATCAGATTGCATATCGCTAAAATCGATGAAACATGCCGAATATTGCTAAGTATTCTCTCTGAGTCTTGGGAGTCGTCGGTCCCTCACGCAGCATTTTGTCCATCATCGGTGATGGCTCCTCTGTCTGTACACCAACTGCAGTCCTGCGTGGGCAGGGAGGTGGGAGGGTATGTTATTTCATGTAGGGCTGCTGCTGGCTGCCCTTTGTAGACTCCATGATAGAAGCGAGGAGGCACCTGTCGTGGTATCAAACACACAAGCGCTCTAGAGCGAACGGCTCAGCAAAGACAGACGCATTGCTGCTGCAACAGTGTTCTGCTGTGCAGTAGGAGTACACTGTACATGGCACGAAATTTATGTTTTTTGTTTGTTCTTAAATACATACCTTGCCTATTCTTAACCCAGTGTTAGTGGCACAAGTATGTGTTATTACCTTAGATGTTTAGCAATGTAGGTCAAATCAGATGTGCACTTTGGTGGCCCAAGATGTGGATCATTATGAGGAACACAGCGCCGTCTGCGGCCGTGCTGTGCTGGAAATGTGGGCTATCCAGTAGGCATGTACGATGCATCGTGTGGGCTTCGCAAGTGTGGTATATTAGTGACGTATGCACCTTTCTCAGTAGAAGCGTTCCCTCCGTTATTTTTATAAGTCCAGTACATTCTTATAATGTTAATGGACTTGATAGTGATGACACACACTATTAGCATGGGAGAATAAGCATGTCTACGTGGGACATAGGACTGGTGGGTATTTGTTGTTAAAGAAGAAACTGTTTAGTGATGAAGGTCTATGTAATATGGTACATTATCGCACTACGGTGATTAATCAACATTTTTACCTGTGTCTTCTCGAAATAAGTGTCAATATGTGGAGTACTCGGAAAAAATCGGTAAAATCGTAAATAGCAATGGTGCGCTTGCAAAAGATACGTAGCAGGAATTTAGTTGTTGCTAAATAGCGTATTGAGAAAATTTTTAATGTTCACAGTCCAGTATTTATGTACGTACTGTTGAAAAAAATCACCACAAAGCCCGCATTTACATGCGTCTTCTTAAAAAAATCGCTAAAATTTCCTCAAAATCCAATTCACGTGTATCTTCTTAAAAAGTGGCGAAAAATCTGTATAATAGCTGTGACATCCGTATTTGTGTATGTCTTCTTAAAAAGTCGGTAAAATACAACGACAGTGTAAACAGCATCATAGGTGGCAGAAAATAACTTCGGACACAATACTCCCCCAGAAATTGCGTAAAAGAAACCAACACCATTGGGTGCAATACTGTGTTGAAATTTTCCTTATATCGCGTGAATTTACCTATGCTGCTGCTGCTGTTGCTCGACCGAGATACAGACTACGAATGCCAAGTCTCCTCTCAGGATGCTGGGGGCTTTGATGGGGGCGGTAGTTTGGAGCGGGTGGCGTATACGAGCGTACTGCATCACTGGGGGAGAGAAGACGCCATTTTGGGTCATAAATAACCTTCTTTATTAAGACAATTTCCAGTCTAGGCTACAAGCATTTGACCATTAACTAATAGCGGAGTCAACATGAGTGTCTTATTCGGCCGCCATCTCGACCTTTTCTTTTTCTTATCGTTTTTCTTCTCTCTCTCTCTTTTTTTTTTAATGGACCATCAATTAAACTACACCGACAGTTACAGCCCATTAACAACGTCCTAAATGTACAAAACGAAGGCCCAGGTGAGCTCTTAGTTTGTCTAAGGACACTAGGGCAGTGGCCGATTTATTTACGTTAGGAGAACAATGGGACTTCGTCACTCAACCCGCCTTGCCCCACGACCCATGCGAAAGCTAATAGCGACATTGTGATGTCTGGCAACAGGAGTAAGCTACGAAGATTTAGAATTTTCGACAGAAATGTCTAAACAAGCACTGAGCGGAATGTTACCTTACACGTATAAATGTTTATACGTTATCCTGAAGAAGAATATCATGAAAACAAGTGAAGAATCTCATCTCTGTAACACATTAATTGTTCAAGTTACAGACAACATTTTTTTCTAATTTTCAGTAAGTTTTGACCTCCACAGAGTGTAATAAATGATAGGTGTGGTCAATGAGGTCCCTTTTGCTTCATTTCTGAGAATATGGGGATTTACAATTTCGTTCTTGAGGCTAACCAGTAAGATTTTATAAACTTTTGCACCGGAATATGGAACTCCATATGTGGTTCGCAGTGTTCATGAAAAGTTTTAATATGTTGGTAATGACCTGAATAGTTTACGCCTGCACTCACTCTTGTTATGAACCACGTACTCTGTTGTGCAGTACACACAGGGTGTATCAGAATTAATGACCAAAACGCAGACAGTTGAAAGTACATTGTACTAGAAGCTAAAAAGTCTCCGTAAAGGTCCGCTAATGGACCGTTTGCGAGATAACGGCGACTTTGTGATTTCATCCAGCACCGACTTGATTCTGTGTAAACATAATCCCAGTTATGAAAACGTAACAATACTAGACAATATTGAAAAAAGTTATTAGATACTTTGGTAAAAGTGCAGGTGCTTTGAATGGACACAATAACAGCGGCTTGTCTACTCATAGTTATAGGAGAGAATCAAAGTGTCATCCTTATACCCTCATCCAAGCCTGTACCCGTCGCCGCAATTCAACCGAGTTTCGAATTCCGCCTGCATCATTTTTAAAGTCTTGACAAGCACTAAGTTTCTGCTCCAACTCTTCAACTATGTTAAAAGGAGAATCGTACCCCAAACACAGACTTTCATGGTGTTTAGATCAGGTGACCTGGAGGCCACGGTACAGGATATCCTCACCAAATCCGTTTCTGACCATATCGGCGCGCTAGGTGACGTCTCACCATAGCAGCATACTGTGCCGGTGCTCCATCAACCATGTACCACATTGTCTGCTGCTGTTCTAAGGGAACATCGTCAGCCAAAGTCGCAAGACGATACAACAGAAAGTTAACGTAATTCCGTACTCTGAGTGTATCTGGTAACAGTGAGAAGATTACCTAGTGCCCCTAAACACACATTCAATGACAAGCGCTGCTGATGTGGAGACTTATGCTCAGCATGTGGGTTGGGAGCTAGATGACTTAAAAGGTGACGATTGTGATCATTAGAGACACCATCACGAGTGAACTCAACTTCGTCTGTAAATAAAAAATCTAGGGCTAACGTGCGCCTCACAAAGACACTGAAGTCGTTGGAGGTGGTACGTGTCCACTGCAGGTTGGTGTATTATGCTCCAAACACTTCTGTGGTTCATTCTAGCAATTTTTGTTGCAAGTCAAGACATCTGAAGAATATTCTGGACTGTTTCCAGCATCACATCTTCAAGCACAGGTGTAATTCATGCAGCCCTACTCGCTCTCACAGTATGAGCAAAGCTTCCAGTTTCTCGGTGGCGTTGATGCATCCGACTCTCGGAGTTCCTTCTGGCAGGGTATACTTCAAGGCACAAGCGTGCAGGCTCCCATACATTGCTGTTAGCCGCGCCATACATGAAATGCATATACACATACTCATCGATTCTGTGATGTTCCATGTTACGACCAACACTCGAACAACACAGTTGACGCTCCAGAAAAAACTGACAGGAGTGGTACTCTGACTGTGTATTACACTGTCTCATCCGTTTTGTTCAGAGCACAATGCGTCGAAACTGTAAACACTTTCGAAGTTTACACAGAAATACGTCAATAGTGACTGGTAACCAGAGTATCGCCATTATCCCGTAAACATATCACTTGCGAATGTGTCTGCTGGAAAATGTTTGCTCCTACTAACACGTCCTTTCCACCGTATACGTTAAAGCCATTAATTATGATACACCCGGCCGCTTGTGGCCAAGCGGTTCTTGGCGCTTCAGTCTGGAACCGCGCGACCGCTACGGTCGCAGGTTCGAATCCTGCCTCGCGCATGGATGTGTGTGATGTCCTTAGGTTAGTTAGGTTTAAGTAGTTCTAAGGTCTAGGGGACTGATGAACTCAGATGTTAAGTCACATAGCACTCAGAGCCATTTGAACCAATTATGATACATCCTATACACCAACATAAATTTATAAGATACCCTATGTCTCTGAAGTTCCTGTTTCACATTCACACAATATTCTGACTGCACTCTATATACATAATAGATTCTGGCGTAGAACAATAATGAGTTAAAGTATGCTAGCAATCCCATATGCAGGTGAATGTAATGAGAGATATTTCGTAGCGCAATACAGGAAGAATTAATACACTGACGAAACAAAAAATCGCAAAATCAAGGAGGAGTTGTGCGTTAAAAACGAAAGTTGGTGGACATCTTAAAGATGATGTCCATTCCAGTTTCGTTCCAGTCGCATAAGAGGATGCAAATCAGGTTTGCTTTAAATACACGCTGTAACGGCAGTGAGGGTTAGTACCTCTGAGACGCGACGTGGTAAGTTGATGTTACCCAAGATTGCCTTTAAGGCAACAAAGACGTCGTTATCAGCACCTCACGGAGCTTAAATTGGGTCTTGTAATAGGGCTACAAGAAGCTGGAAGTTCTTTCTGCAATAGTGCAGGAAGAATTTGCAGAAATGTAGTCACCGAAAGTGATTTTTGGCAGCGGTGGTCACGAAAATGTACGGGTGCAAGAAAACCGGTCTCCAGACGGCCAGAGTGGGGAGGCCAGAAGGCATAAGGATCTGGCGAATCGTACTGCATCTGCAGCAGCAATTTCAGGAGAACTCTCGTAATTATCCCACATATCCTGACGGCAAATTTTTTCGCCAATCTAGTGATTCGACCTAGTTGTGTTCGACCTGCTGTGCTGCCATTCATAAACAGCATTCCAACGCTCGCCCACATACCGCTGTTGTAGCACAATACACTCTATAGAGTGTCGACATGTTTCTTTGGCCAGCTCGATCACCATGTCTGTCTCAAATGGAGCACATATGGTACTAATTGAAGGCATTCAATTACTTGCATAGACAGAACATACCTCCCTGTATTTTGAAGCAACTAAGGAACGACGGAAAACAGAAAATATGACGAGCATTTACTGCCCCGTATTGACGAACCAAGTGCTTGAGGTTCTGCGTCCCACAGAGTGACATCCAGCTACTGTACAACACAATGCATTCAACATTCTTGCAATTATACCGGTTTCTCTCAAGCTTATATTAACCTGTCACCTTGCATTGTTAATCACTTAAATACGAGGGTCACTCCAAAAGTAATGCACACTATTTTTTTTTAAATTCAACTTTTATTCTACACGTTTGAAAGTTTTACAGTGTATAGATACATCCTTTAGGAACAATATTTTCATTTATCCACATAATTTACATCCCTCTAAACTGCTTTACGCCATCTTGGAACCAGCGCCTGTATAGCCGCACGGTAAAATTCTGGACCAACCTGTTGGAGCCACTGTTTGGCAGCGTGCACAAGGTAGTCATCATCTTCAAACCTTGTTCCACGAAGAGTGTCTTTCAGTTTCCCAAAGAGATGATAGTCACCTGGAGCCAGGTCAGGACTGTAAGGCGGGTGTTTCAGTGTTGTCCATCCGAGTTTTGTGATCGCTCCCATGGTTTTTTGAGTGACATGTGGCTGTACATTGTCGTGCAACAGCAAAACATCCTACTTTTGCCGATGTGGTCGAGCACTACTCATCGAGCTTGAAGTTTCTTCAGTGTCATCATATATGCATCAGAATTTATGGTGGTTCCACTTGGCATGATGTCCACAAGCATGAGTCTGCGACCGAACCGCTGAATCTTTCCATCAGTAAATGGGGTATGTTCTCCACTGACTCGGTTGTTTTAACCCCCTCCACTGACGGAATGACCCACTTCCCAATTCCGTATGTATAAAACCAATACGGACTTGTAGCTGTCACGCCTTTGCGCTTACTGCTACGTATTTTAACTGTAACTAGCTCAGTCCCAATGGTAAGAGGCAGTAGTGAGTTCACGTAGTTAATATTTGAATCCAGCACAGCTGCCACAAGCTCAGCTCACTTTTACTCCACTCCTACCCTCGCCATTGCACCACATTAACTAGGTGCTACGTGGACCTTGCTAAATTCACTTGCGTATACATTTTTGACCGTTACTCGCCAGTATTTACCTAATGATTAGTACACTCCTAACCGGACTATTTCCCTAAGAGCTGTGATGATTGAACGGGTTCGATCCACGGCCTACAGTGCCCTACAGTTCACACGGTAACACTGCCTACCTGACCCACTTAACTTGGTAGTGAGCTTATGTATCCAATCACCACTGCTAGCAGCAGTGGATAATCCTATCAGCACGACGAGAGCAGCAGACTTACCGAATCCTCCTGAAAATACTTATAACTACGGTCGCCAGCTCTGAAGGAGCAAAAGAATAAATCAATTTTTGGGCTCGTTTCAAAGTGAAATGGCTTGAGTTGAATTTAAACTTAATTCTGAATATTACTATTTCTGATCATTCTAGATGATTCTACAAAGCAAATACTCTATCAATTTCTGTGAGTTGGCTTGGTAATTACTACCCAGACAGTTTATGCAACTTCGGTTAACAAAATTCTATCCTTCAACTTATTTAATGATTTTGGATATTACTCTTTGGACCATTGATACAGAATTAGTTAAGTGACTTTACTTGAAAGGTTGCTCAGAAAAATTTAAGTAACTGTAAATAGGCGACTCATTCTGGTGTGACCATTGCTCTTTTCAACATTCTGATACACTAAAGTATTCTACAACCAAAAGAATTGTAAATGAAAGAGGCGATGGTGGCCTCAGTCTGATTTCACTATACTATGTTTCAGGTTACTACATTTTACAATGAACAACATGCATCGTAATTTTACTCATTACTATATTCTGTCCTCTGCACTTGCATAAAAGAAAACTGGTATTCTCCTTTTACATGTATACAAAGTTCGACTTAACAATTGCAAGCAGTCTTGCCTTGGGTAGACGTGTCGGTGCTGGTGGTGAGATGCATGTGGCTAACGCAGCTCTTCACGCCTCATGCCCTTAATGGCGGCTGGAACTACGAGCTGTAGCACTCGTATAAGCTACTGCACGTCCGCCATAAAATCTGGGCACAGGAACTCTTACAATCAGCCCCAGTGGCATAAAGGCGGCTTAAACAACCATTCGTCGCGTTTTACTCCAAAAACGGCGACGATATTCGCCTCTTCGTTGTTGCACAATCACTTTTGCGTGAGCACAGTTACGCACGTCCGATCACGTCAACACTCCCCAGGCCATTCCTTGTTCAGTCCCTGTGTCTCCAGCTACCCCTAGCTACGCTCGTATCACCAAGAGTGGGGGCGTTCCCCTACCACCTTTTTACCGAAATCATTTAGTATTTAAGAATATTTATATTTACTACCCTGGAGTCCATACCAGTCATAATAATTTACTACTAGCGCTTTACAACATTAAATTATACAGTAATAACTTATAATTACCAAGAAAAAGAATACATTTGACTCTGAGAGCTTAGCGCATTGTCTGACAGGCAGCGCTAATTCCCAGTTTCGCCAATAGATGGCATCAGGGTGCACTCCCTGGCAGTCTCACACAAGTGCGCCCGTTTCTGACGCGCGGGCTCCAAATTACTGTCAGCCCACCATCATTTCAGTTCCGTTACACATGCCCCACTTCTTATTGAAGTATCTTACAGTGATAATTCAATAAGAAGTCTCTCCTATAATGAATCTGAAATGTTCGATAAGCTTTTTACCAAGGGTTTTCCCTTTCTTACTGATACACCTCAATACTTATATTACATATTTAATATTAAACACCAATTCTTTCTCTCTTTCCTGCTAAACATTACATAAATGATTTACATATATTCTTTCCAATTTTCTTACTTCTAAATACAGTACACTTTAAACATCTTTTTAAATACACTTCTTTTATCTCAGGCAAGTAAAACACACATTATGCACCTATTACTTTGTAGCCCGTCCTTTTCACTTTACCTCCTCACTTTTCTACCTCTTCCACAACACTTATTTATACATCTATTAAGGCTTTCTTAGAAGCTCAGTCTTTCCCAGTCCGTTTAGTCTCTACTTAAACTAGAAGTTTCATTAGAATGCTGCAATATATTTTAGTGAGCATTTACCTTTCACATAGAACAAAAGAAACACAACTATTTACATATTGGTTTACTTTAATATTTATTTATATATTTATTTTCAATCTGGTAGAATTCGTGGTTCATACCTTTTGAGATCCACTATGTTTCTTACTCCCAGGCGTTTGCCTGTTAATGGGTACTCTAAATAATAAGCATTCACATTGGGTATGGACACTATTTTAAATGGTCCATTATATATATATTTAAATTTGCTGATCTCGTTATTAATTTCACTTGACTTTTCATGTGTTTTTACAAGAACGAAATCACCTATTTTGAATTTGGGATTCCTTACTTTTTCGTCGTGACGACGAATTCTCGCATCTGCTTGTTTTCTCATCTTGTCTTTTACTAAGTTCTTTTTACTATCATAATCTAATTCAACTCTATTTGGAAATTCTAGTAGGTCTTCTACTAGACTTTTACTTCTTGTCTTTTTCAGGATTTCTTCTGGAGTAAATCCAGTGCTCTCGTTTGTTAATGAATTCATGATTTCTTCGAATTCACTCACATACATGCCCCACTTCTTGTGGTTACTATGGCAGTACGTCCTAAATAACCGACCTATCTCACGCATATATCTTTCTGCCGGATTGCTTGATGGGTGATAAGCTGAGATATGTACCACTTCTACCTGTTTCTCAGTTATCCCACCCTTCCACATTTTTGAGCAAAACTGAACACCATTATCTGATAGTATTCTCTTTGGCTTCCCTACTTTCACAAAATAATCACACACCATTTTATCATACACAGCTCTGGCAGTAGCTTTTCTCAGGGGATAAAGCTTTATATACTTTGAGAAAAGTTCAACTGCTACAAATATGTACACAAAACTCCCCATGGTTTTCGGTAATGGTCCAAAGATATCTACTGCTACTATTTCTAATACTTCATCAGGTTTTATTGATTGCATGGGCCCTTGATTAGTTGCATTTGTTACTTTCGCCTTTTGGCATAGATCACAAGATCTTATCCTCTGTGCTACCCTTCGTGCCATGTTGTTAAAGGTAATGCATTCATCTAACTTATCGGTACACTTCCGTGCACCACAATGGCCATATGCCAAGTGAACATAATCTATCAGCACTTCAGTGTGTTGTTCCGGCCAACATACTCTCCACTTCCCTGGATTATTTAATCTTTGAAGATACAGTACACCTTTATGTATTTTATATGAAGCCCTTATGTTAGTTGCGTCCGGATTGTCAAACTTGACCTTTACCAACTTGAGTGCATCATCATCACTTTGATATCTTCGCATATTCCGACATATTTCCCTAATTTTTTCTCTTCCTTCCGCTTTTTTGAAGTAATTCACCTCAAAAACATCTTCCCTATTCTTTACACTTTCTAGTGTCTCACATCCTTCCGGTAATCTCGACAAAGCATCCGGTACTGCATGTTCTTTCCCTTTAACATACTTGATCTCTATGTCAAATTGTTGTAAAAACAGCGCCCATCTGGTGAACCTGTTATGTAACAATCTGCAGTCCTTCAAAAATATTAAAGCTTTGTGGTCTGTATGGACCACAGTCTTATGTCCCCATAAGAAAAGTTGAAATTTCCTAAAACCCCATACTATAGCTAAAGCCTCCTTCTCTGAAACTGTATAGTTTCTTTCGTACTTAGACATGGTTCTACTCGCAAATGCTATTTGTCTATGAGTTTTTTCCCCATCTATCATTACCTCCTGAAATATGGATACTCCCAATCCATAATCTGTACTATCTGTTGCCATGTGGAATGGTTCACACAGGTCAGGGTGCCATAACTTTATGTTTTTAGCCAAATTGTCTTTTAGCCGGTTGAATGCTGTTTCACATTCCTCAGTCCATATATACACACTGTTCTTCTTAAGTAGGTTGTTTAGATGTGGGCTATTGAACACCTGATCATCCACATACTTACGATAAAAGGAACAAAGTCCTATAAACGACTTTAGTTGTTTTTTTATTCTTGGGAGCTGGACAATTTCTTATTGCTTTGACTTTGTTGGGATCCTTTTCAATTCCCTCTGGTGTTACTATGTGACCTAAAAACTTTATTTCTTTCTTCACAAACTCGCATTTTTTCAGGTTCAGGGTCATTCCTCCTTTAATTAAAGCTTTGAACACCCTGTCGCATAACTCCATGTGCTCTTCCCATGTCCTTGTAGCAATTAACAGATCATCTACATAAACCGTGATTAGCGAACTAAGTTCACTCCCTAAAATTTTGTCTAAAGCCCGAATGAACACTGAAACGGAAGTATTTAGGCCAAATGGTACCACTGTGTAATGGTAGCATTTGCCATTGAATAAAAATGCCGTGTACTTCCTAGACTCCTCACTTAATGGGATTTGCCAGTATCCTGCCGTTAGGTCTAAACTAGTCATGTACTTTACACCATTAAACTTCTGCAATAAATTATCTATGTTCTCTGGACGATCCAACTCCCTCTTCACTACTTTATTCAGAGTACGAGCATCTATCACTATTCGTACACTTCCATCCTTCTTACCTACTATCACCAATGGGTTATTATATGGGCTAGAACTCCGTTCAATGACCCCACATGAAACCATTTTATCTATTTCTTTTTGAACTGCTTCTTTCTTAGACAAGGGTACATTATATGGTGGTTTAAAGAAAGGTTCATGCTCCTCTACCTCCATGCAGTACTCATAATTTATCACTCGTCCCGGTTTGTCCGAAAATACCTCCTGATTTTCTTTCAGAATTTGCCATAGATCCTCCCTTTGGGCATCAGATAGTCCTTCCGTTTTATCCACTACATTTCGAAGGAGTGTCTCCTTATTTCCATCTTCAACTATCTGCCTCACCAGAAACCAATCGAATTTTTGACCTATTCCTGAATCATGATCATCTCTAAATTCTACCCATCTCAGCTGGTTCTCTTCCATTACTCTAGATGATTCAAATGGTATTTCTAATACCGCACTATCAACTTTACAAACTATTATCCCTGTGTCACAATCTATAATTACTTTTTGTTTTATTAACCAGTCAATGCCTAAAATGATCTCGGCACTGAGCTCTGGAACTACTAAAAATGCATTAGAAAATAGCTTGTTTTTTATCTTAAATTCCACCATCACTTGATGTTTAACAGGTTTACTACATTTCCCTGTCGCCCCTATCACTTTAACTCCTGTTACAGGCATCATGACTACTCCTCGTTGCTCTTTGATCATCTCAAAAAATGCGTGCGAAATAGCACTTATTTGAGCACCCGTATCCAACAATACATATAAATCGTACCCACATACATTAATAGGTAGGATTGTTTGCATCCTATTGTCCTCTTTCATACTTTCTTTATCTTCCCATAATAAATCCTTTTCCACCGCCAAGTCTTGCCATATTATTTTTCCGGTTTTTATACTGACCATTCCATCCGGAGGTTTCTTTCTCCTTTTCATCCTAAATTCTTTCACCACTTTTTCCAATAGTCCTTCGTCTAGGCTCTTTAATGCCATCGCGTTCTCATTCGAATCTGTCATGCCTGAACTCTCGGTTGCGGAATCGGAAACTTCCTCTATTTCTTTTTCTCCCTGGATGCTTTCTGATGATTCTGACGATAATTCCTCCTCCTTAGAAATATGACCTTCTTCGGATTCAAATAATTCTCGCAAATTATAATCCATTTCAATACTTTCCCTTTGTTGGATAGTGCATTCGCCACTCTTACTTTCATTATTTTCCCCTACTAATGGAATTCCAGTCTCACTCAACTCATTTACTTCAGTACTACAGGGATCACAACACTCTTTCTCTTGGTTAGATACACTTTCTCTAATTTCTTTAAAAGAATCTTCATCACAGTCATGTACTCTTGCTGTCACTAGGTACACATCATAATCGGTATGGCTCTCTAACACTGTCATATTCGGGTCCAAATTAATCACTTGAGTGGAAGATCTTTCTAATTATGCTGGCTGGCTTTTGAGCTGATGTATATATTCTGCATACGAGGCAATTTCTGAATCGGCATGCGTCTCTGCACTATGCCCCTTTTTCTTATCCACCCTTTCCTCTTTAATTACTTCTCGATGCGATTCGTCGACTATTCGTACGAACCTTTTACCATAAGTCACATCACTCCTCCCTTGCCCCTGCCTCTCTGCACAGTTGCCATCCCTACCGACAAACAACGCCTTCTCTGACTCTTCCTTCATCAATTCGTCACTTTGACCTCGAATTGTACTTATTTCATTCACGTGAGCCTTCACATCCGACCGATATTCTTTTCCTACTTCATTTCCCTTAATAATTCCTCCCTGCTCTCTCTCCTCTGTTTGTATCCCTGCATTATACTTCGCAAAGTTTCGTTTATGTAACTGCTCTTCAGGCGAACGACGCACTATCCTACTATAGTACTGCCTACTCCGATCTTCCCTATATTTGGGCCATTTCTTTCTTTCCGCGCGCGTTAGGCCCTTGACCTGCGCGGTATTTAGTTTTCCTGATTTTGATAATGCATCCTGTTTCCCTGATAGTGTCCTCTCCCTCGCTGAGAGTTACCTTCTTGACCTCTTCCTCTCATCATGTTAATTTGCGGTTCATTCCTACCACCTTTTACTATTCCATTCTGATTTCTGAAACCTCGAAAATCTCTAGTTTCACGCCACCTATCTTCATTCTCGATTTTTTCTAAAAATTCATCGAATGTTCGATGAGTGCCTCCTACATAACGCTTTGAATCGTCAGGTAGCTTTTTCCACAACTCCCACACTATCTCCGATTCTGATCTACGATCTTTAAGATACTCCAAACGCTTGAACCATCCTTCACAGTATTCTTTCATGAGCCCACGCCCATGTTCTGGCATTCTGGCGACAACGAATTCTCTCCACAACCTATCTCTCTGTTGTGTGCTCCAGAATTCCTCAAGGAACTTTTCTTTGAAGTCTGTAAACTTCAAATTGTCGATATCCAAATTCAATCCCCAACGTTTAGCATGACCTGCTAAAGCGTCTATTACTAAATTAATTTTTTCTTTATCCGACATGTCTGTTGGTAAGACACGTTCACAATTTTTTATAAAATCCATTGGATGCCATCCACCTTGTTTCTTTTGAGGGTCGTATTTTTCCTCCCTACTCAGTATTTCCGATTTTTGCATTACCAATGGGATACCACTACAGTTAAGAAACGTCTGATTCTGAACTTGCTGACTTAATAATTTTATCTCATTACACAGTGTATTTTCCTGCTCCTGCACACATGCATCAAAACTCAACATGGTATTGCGCAGTGTTTCAATATCAGCTGCCGTTTCTTTAACAATCTCTTTCTTTAGAACTGGTACTATCACCTGTAATTTACTTTCAATTATCGGTTCTAATTTTTCACTAACCAAAGGTTCCACTGATTTCTCTATTCTGTGAATTTCGGTATCAAATCTTTTCTCTATTTCTGTGACTTTTCTCTGAACATTTGTTATTTCAGCCCTAATGCTATTTACTGATTTGTTTACCTCTGTGATACGTTGGCTTTGCGTATTCAAAATATCTAAATTGGCTTTTATTTTACCAGATAGGTTTTCATCCAATTGGGATATATGACTAGCCATTTCTGCTTTCAAACTAGCATTCCCTTCTTGAATTTGCGCCATCATCCTATTTAACAAACTTGTTAATTCCATATCCTCTCCCTTGTGACTTGCATCCACAGATACATTGGGTTCACTTTTCACTACCTTTGGTTTCACTTCCCGTTCCTCCTGTCTTATGAGTGTGGATTCATCTATAAGATTTTCCAGCCCTACAACAGTATCTATGGTCCCTAATTCTGGGTCTGACCTTGTAATGTTTTCGTCTTGCTTGTTACTATTCGACTCCATCTTATGCTGCTGTATTTCGTGCCTAATGGAAATGTTTATTAAACCAAGTATTACTTGTTTAACTCCTACTATTGGACTTTCTTTTGCTGCTTTGCAGGTTGTCGCCTTGAACTTACCAATTGTGGTATATTTGTCTACAACAGAATTTTAAATTTTAAATTTTCTTGAAACTACAAGTCTATATAAAACACTTTTATTGCAGCCATTATTCTACAAACTTGGTTAGTCCTGTCACAGTCGCCACATGCGACCGAACCGCTGAATCTTTCCATCAGTAAATGGGGTATGTTCTCCACTGACTCGGTTGTTTTAACCCCCTCCACTGACGGAATGACCCACTTCCCAATTCCGTATGTATAAAACCAATACGGACTTGTAGCTGTCACGCCTTTGCGCTTACTGCTACGTATTTTAACTGTAACTAGCTCAGTCCCAATGGTAAGAGGCAGTAGTGAGTTCACGTAGTTAATATTTGAATCCAGCACAGCTGCCACAAGCTCAGCTCACTTTTACTCCACTCCTACCCTCGCCATTGCACCACATTAACTAGGTGCTACGTGGACCTTGCTAAATTCACTTGCGTATACATTTTTGACCGTTACTCGCCAGTATTTACCTAATGATTAGTACACTCCTAACCGGACTATTTCCCTAAGAGCTGTGATGATTGAACGGGTTCGATCCACGGCCTACAGTGCCCTACAGTTCACATGGTAACACTGCCTACCTGACCCACTTAACTTGGTAGTGAGCTTATGTATCCAATCACCACTGCTAGCAGCAGTGGATAATCCTATCAGCACGACGAGAGCAGCAGACTTACCGAATCCTCCTGAAAATACTTATAACTACGGTCGCCAGCTCTGAAGGAGCAAAAGAATAAATCAATTTTTGGGCTCGTTTCAAAGTGAAATGGCTTGAGTTGAATTTAAACTTAATTCTGAATATTACTATTTCTGATCATTCTAGATGATTCTACAAAGCAAATACTCTATCAATTTCTGTGAGTTGGCTTGGTAATTACTACCAAGACAGTTTATGCAACTTCGGTTAACAAAATTCTATCCTTCAACTTATTTAATGATTTTGGATATTACTCTTTGGACCATTGATACAGAATTAGTTAAGTGACTTTACTTGAAAGGTTGCTCAGAAAAATTTAAGTAACTGTAAATAGGCGACTCATTCTGGTGTGACCATTGCTCTTTTCAACATTCTGATACACTAAAGTATTCTACAACCAAAAGAATTGTAAATGAAAGAGGCGATGGTGGCCTCAGTCTGATTTCACTATACTATGTTTCAGGTTACTACATTTTACAATGAACAACATGCGTCGTAATTTTACTCATTACTATATTCTGTCCTCTGCACTTGCATAAAAGAAAACTGGTATTCTCCTTTTACATGTATACAAAGTTCGACTTAACAATTGCAAGCAGTCTTGCCTTGGGTAGACGTGTCGGTGCTGGTGGTGAGATGCATGTGGCTAACGCAGCTCTTCACGCCTCATGCCCTTAATGGCGGCTGGAACTACGAGCTGTAGCACTCGTATAAGCTACTGCACGTCCGCCATAAAATCTGGGCACAGGAACTCTTACAATCAGCCCCAGTGGCATAAAGGCGGCTTCAACAACCATTCGTCGCGTTTTACTCCAAAAACGGCGACGATATTCGCCTCTTCGCTGTTGCACAATCACTTTTGCGTGAGCACAGTTACGCACGTCCGATCACGTCAACACTCCCCAGGCCATTCCTTGTTCAGTCCCTGTGTCTCCAGCTACCCCTAGCTACGCTCGTATCACCAAGAGTGGGGGCGTTCCCCTACCACCTTTTTACCGAAATCATTTAGTATTTAAGAATATTTATATTTACTACCCTGGAGTCCATACCAGTCATAATAATTTACTACTAGCGCTTTACAACATTAAATTATACAGTAATAACTTATAATTACCAAGAAAAAGAATACATTTGACTCTGAGAGCTTAGCGCATTGTCTGACAGGCAGCGCTAATTCCCAGTTTCGCCAATAGATGGCATCAGGGTGCACTCCCTGGCAGTCTCACACAAGCGCGCCCGTTTCCGACGCGCGGGCTCCAAATTACTGTCAGCCCACCATCATTTCAGTTCCGTTACAAGTCCTTCAGAATCGAAAAACACTGTAGCCATAACTTTTCCAGCAGAAGGTGTGGTCTTGAAGTTTTTTTTATTGGGTGAATTTGCATGATGCCACTCCATTGATTGCCTCTTCGTCTCTGGTGAAAAATGATGGAGCCACGTTTCATCATCTGTCACAATTCTTGCAAGAAATTCATCCCAGCCAATCTCGTACTGTTCCAAAAGTTGGCTGCATACCGTTTTTTCGTTCCTTTGTGAGCCACTGTCAACATTCTGGGAACCCACCTGGAACAAATCTTTTTTAACGCCAACACTTTCAGTATTCTGCAAACACTTCCTTCCCCTATCCCAACGTAGCGTGACAATTCGTTCACTGTGATGCGTCTGTCAGCAGTCACCAATTCGTTAATGTCAAGTGTAGCAGCCATATTGAAGACATGCTGTGACGGCGCCACTCACGGGAACAGGTTGAACTAAGTTTGAAAACAAGTGGGAAGGATGTATGTATACACTGTAAAACTTTCACACATGCAGAATGAAAACTGTATTTTTACAAAAACAGTGTGCATTTCTTTTGGAGTGACCCTCGTATGTTAGCTAGGCAAATGTATTCCCGAAATTTCATTACTCTGCTTTAATTGTTTATTGGCGTTGAGACTTTCTTTCTGCCAGTTTAATTTTGGTTAAGTCCTCGAGCGTTTCTTTTACTTCAGTTTTCCTGTTTGCCATGGGATAATTTTTCTTATCTTCTCTGTTATGTATTATAGGCATCCGCTTTCTTATTTCAATCTCTACAGTTCTTGAACTTCCCGAAGACATGTGTGACATTTAAATACGAGGGCGTGCTGAAAAGCAACGCCCACAAAATTTTTTTTCGGTTTTCAATATTGACTGAAAATTTACATCTCATGCTTATTACTCCGCCGACTCGCTGAAGCTAGATACAACCATCTGCCTAATTGTAGCAAGTGACATGGCGGTCTGTAATGTAACTATGAAGGAAAATGAGAAACAGCGTGCTGTAATCGAGTTCCTAACCGCAGAAACATACCTCCAATTGAAATTCATAGTAGAATGGAAGCCGTGTAGGGTGATGATTGTAAAGACATTAGTAATGTGAGACTATGTGTTGTTCGTGATCAAAGTGAAGGAATCGGTGACGCTATCGTCAACGTGTGTGAGAGAGCTCTGAATGGACGACGCCTATGACAACCGAAAAGACTCGTCGGAACTGGGTTGCTGGACTTATCAGAGAAAATCGCCGAATAACACAGGCAAAGCTCTCATGTGAGTGTGTCAAAACACAGGAACATGTACAGGCCATTATTGCAGTAAAGCGGTACAGAAACCTGTGCACTGTGGCTGGCTCAGATCCTCACTCCTGAAATGAAACAGAGGAGATCTGTCCACAGATTTGAGCAGTTTTGCTTAAACCTCGAACTTCAGTTCCTGGTTTGCGCAGATCTCACATCTGCGCAAATCCATATGCTACAATGTGTTTGCGCTGATGTGATACGAGGGCAGCTAACAACGCACCACACGAATGACAAATACACCACCTCAAGTAAAAAATCACTACTGAGAACTGATATATAATTATCTGAATCTACAAATGCAGTCAGTGAAATATTATGGCAAATTTCAAGCGGAACTGAAAACAACTTCGCCTATCCACGACTTCAATGGGCAGCCGAAACTGAGTCAACACATTTTCTTAAAATATGTAAAATTAATAAGTGTTTTTTTCAGTTTAGTATGAAATATAGTTTTTAAGTATTGTAAATATTTTATTTGTGTTATAATTAGTAACGGAAAAGTTTGAAAATTGTTCTCAAGCGTAGTATCAAATGTCAGATGAAAAATATACAAATTTTGAAAGATTTTCTAACACCGAATGCCGACTGGAAATATCTGGGATGACAAGGAGAACATAGACACTGCCAGAGAAAAATGGAACACCTGCAAGAAGTCGGTTCAGTGGCATCAGGATACAACATGTGGATAGTGACGTGTTGTAATGTTAGCGATTTATTTGTCACGGTCATCGGCAAACGGACGATCTCTGGAGACCAGTCTGTGCGCCGTTTTAGCTCTGCAGACAATAACTATACTGAGATTAGAGGAGAGCAACGTGTACAACACTCATTCTAAGGTAGAACCGCACCCCGACGACGAGTACGAACTCTTGTTGAACAACGTCAACCATTTGAACAGAGTCGCATTGTTGGTCTGCAGAAAGCTGGCTGGACATGTCGACGGGCTGCGGCACATGTTGGACATAATGTATCGGTGGCGTGACGCTGATGTCAACAGTAGTCTATGGAACATTCCCGCACCCACAGACCAGGTTCTGGACGGCGGACAGTAACTGTGCTGAGATTAGACATCGACTCACTGTGAGGGCAGCAGTGACCGACGGAACATCTTCAAGGGCAGAAATCCGGGAACATGATGCACATGGCGTGCCATAAAGGACCATTTGGAACTGTCTCTTGCAGCAAGACTAAGATAATGGTGTCTCTAACCGGGCAACCACAGACGCCACGACATCGCCAAGCATGGTTAGTCTGTTGTTGCGAAAGAGTCGACTGGTCAGTGCAAAGCCACTCTGTTGTCTTCATGATGAGAATAGGTTTTGTCTGCACGTAAGTGATGGACGTACATGGCTAGATCTGGAGAGCTATCTTCCAGAATGCATTCGTCCAGGGTAAACAGGTCCCACCCGGTTTCATGCTATGGACGTTGGTCAGTTATAACTCTCAGTCACATTAGGTGTTTCACCCAGTGCCTGCTACACTGAAAAGACTGTAAATCCCACACTACTGCTAATACTTCAATAGTCAGGTGTAGTGATTTTTCGGCAGCGCAATGGACACCTCTTTGGGCTGCTACGACGCAACATGCCCTTCGAGATGTACTACTGCTCTAGTCAGAAAGATCACCGAATCTCTCGCCAAGTGAACATGTATTGGATATGGTGAAGCGAGAATTTACTCTTCTTCAGAGCCTGCGAGAACCATTGCCGAATTGCAACAAAAGGAGCAAGATACCTTCGGACAATCTGTCACTTAATACGTACCGGGACCCTCGCGATAGTTTTCATGGAGAATTGCCGGCTGAAGTTTCCAGGGGCCGTGGAGGGGGGGGGGGGGGGGAGAGGATCACAATGTGTATTAATGTGACTCTTTGGACACCATTTAACGTAGGTTTCATTTGCTCTGAATTTGTTACCATATAGTCACACAGTAATGAACTACCCGTCATAAAATGGCCTTTTCCTTGAGGGTGTTGCATTTTTTCCTGCAGTGTAAAATAACCTGCAAGCTAATAGCGAGTGATCCGCCAGTGGCGGTCCGCGTATTTCCTAAAATATCGACATCCTTCCTCCAAACGACACTTAGCTAGTCATGGTCGGGTTTCGTACCTTTCCTAGACAGTGGTAACGAGTCTCATCTCAAATTAATGGAGAGCTATGTTAATTCAGATGGTCTCTGTGACGACACTAGTTTATCTTCATGCTCCGAGAAAACAATTCATAACATGTACTGATGTATCCAATTGTTTTTTCGGGAATGTTGTCGACAACAATGCGGGAGTACAATTCGTTGGCTGTAGAGCGCGCAAAATATAAACGCATTTCAGTGTAATTCTCTTCCTACGTATAAATTGCGCGTTCAGAGTGTATAAAATGTCGTGAAATGTTTTGAATAACTTGTGGGAAGATGTTCTAATTATTAACATAATGTTTGAAACCATTATTATTTACAATAATTATATTCAAAAGATTTACTCTTTTTAAATCCTCAAACTAAGTTAACAGTTGCAGACGTCAGAGATCTTTTAAAACTAAACTACTGGACTTGTATAATAATAATAATAACGTATTAATTTCATTCTGAGTCATGCGTTTTTTACTTGCAGATGCAGAAAAATTATACTAAAGAAGATTTGGAGAGGGCAGTTAGCGCTGTAAAGGAGAGAAGGCTATCGATAAGACAGGTTGAGAGGACATAGGAAGTCCCATTCAATACTATTCGGAAGAGAGTGAATGGAGCTGTTCGATTAGGATGGAAGAGACCTGGACCAAAATCTCTCCTCAGGGAAGAAGTTGAGCAACAAATTTACGAAATTATTTTAGGGTTGGAAAAGTTGTGGCGTAGTTTGTTCAAAATTTCAGGAGAAGCAGATGCTAAGGGAGCGGTCAACATTTTCAAAAATGACTTGCCCTCCAAACGATGGTACAATTTAACACTTCGGTAATCAGAAAATCTTTCCGCCATCCGCTCCTGCACGGAAACAGAAAATACTAATGAGGAGATCTTAGAAAAGCTGATGGGTATAATTCAGGAACTCCGTGTTACAGGTTGCGACATCTTCAACGTTTACGAAACTGGGTTAACGATGGTCAATAAAAGTGGAAAAACTTGCTCCAAAAGGTTGCAGAACAGTGGTTATAAGACAAAGTGGCGGAAGAAGTGAAAACATAACGCTTATGGTCGTTATGTATGCTACAGGAACTGTAGTTCTACCACAGTAGTCATTTACGTAGGATGCAGGTTAATCGAAGACCTCTTGAACGGAGCTCCGGAAGATATAATTTTTGCCACTTCGCCAAATGGATATATAGATTCCAAAAATTTTACAGATCGTTCGCGAAATTCACTGTGAAAGTACCTCTCAAACAACCAATATTTCTGCTTCTAGATGGTCATGCTTCGAGTCTATCCTGAGAAACTCTGCTTCTGGATAGATAAAACAACATTCATTTCCTAATGTTTCCTCCTCACACTACTCACATATTCCAGCAACTGAATGTTGGAGTTTTTGGGGCTGTGAAGAAATGCTTCTCGGAAGAACGCACTAATCAAATGAGGAGAGACAAGAAGATGTACATTAGCAGATAAGGCTTCCGCAAGGTGCTAACTCCAGCGTGGCAAAAAGCAGTTACTCTTGGAAACATAAAGAGTGGATTTAGAGGCAGTGGTATCTGGCCATTGGTGCCTTATGTTCAGGAGTCGTGCGTTGGTGGAAGATAATCGCAGTACATCTGCAAGTACTGTCCGAGAAGACATCCACAACCCGGATGTTCATCCAACTAAAGAGGAAAAACGGCTGTGTCGCCAGTGGTTCAGGTATTGAGAGAAATGACGACACCAGAGGAGGACTTGACAAGGCCCTCTAGAAGAGTCACCAATACAAGATATGTGGCGTCACTTGAGTTCCTAAAGGATTTTGAAGAAAAGGAAAAAGAATAAGAAAATAGAAGGAATATCTCGAAGAGGAGACATGAAACGTCATCTGAAAGTTCAGAGAGCGACGAAGACGATCACACTGCCTGTGAAATATGTGGTGGGACATACAGAGATGACTGCAATGGGGGAAGCTGGATCCTGTGCAATAAGTGCAAAGTGTGGTCTCACCAAACATGTCAGCATTTAGCAAACAATGTTTGATCAAAATACTTCACATGTGAAAACTGCAAAAAGGTGTACGTCTAACTTACAAAAGGCAACTTCATAAGATTGAGCACTATTGCATCTATAATATTGTTTGCACATTGTAATTTGCTTTTCTGCATCCTTTGTCTATCGAGTTTCATTTTCATTCATATCCGTAGTTTTTATCCTCAATTAGTGCCGAGCACCAGCTATGGATCACACCGGACAGTTTCTCCAGAGAATATTTTAGCCATATACGCCATACACTGACTTACGTCTTATGACATTTTTTACTAGCCTAAAGAAAGGGAACCATTTTCAATAACAGGTCTAACTATGGACTATTGCCAACGACCTTGCCGCAGTGATGACACTGGTTCCCGTCAGATCACCGAAGTTAAGCGCCGTCGGTCTGGGCTAGCACTTGGATGGGTGACCATCCGATCTGCCGAGCGCTGCTGGCAAGCGGGGTGCACTCAGCCCTTGTGAGGCAAACTAAGGAGCTACTTTGACTGAGAAGTCGCGGCTGCGGTCACGAAAGCTGACAACGGCTGGGAGAGCGGTGTGCTGACCACGTGCCCCTCCGTATCCACATCCACTGACGCCCCTGGGCTGAGAGGACGACACGGCAGCCGGTCGGTACCGTTGGGCCTTCCAAGGCCTGTTCTGACAGAGTTATGTTTAGTTTAGGTTAATTATGGACCAATGCAAAGTTTTTTTAAGAAAAACCTGTACTCAGCCCCCGTCAATATAAATTTATATTTTCCTTGCTTACGGTAGATCAACTAATTAATACGTTGTACACAAAGCTTATTATTCCCCTTTACTTCCATTCGAGAAATATGAGTTGATACTTAGGTAGATCCAGAACTAGTTACTTTACCCTACTGCATGACAGGAAGTCCACAAAACCGTAGGCGTTGGCTGGGGATGCTTACACTTTTCAGGCGAATTAAGACATTGCCGCCACAATGATCGAATTTTGTAAACATGTTGCTACTCCTGCAAGCATTTGTTACACTTTTGGCTTTTTTACAGATTTTTTGTGAAGCGGCACACCACCAAGTGCTCTTGCAAAACATTCTCCGTGAAACGGTATCCTTTGAAAGTCCATTCCTAGACCGACAAACGGCGGGCGAGCAATAGATCAAAACTGCACAAACAGGTCGTTGAAAATGGAGCGGAAATTAAGTAGCGTGGCGGAGTCTGGTGTTGGGTGTTTCATTTCATGAATAACTGCTGCAACAAGCGTGTTTGGAAGGGAAAGTCTCTATGACATGCTTTCACCAGACCTTGTTGTTTCTGTCGTAATTGTTACTATAGCTGCTGATCGGAAGGAGAGGCACAAACCCAAAAAATGTTGGTGCTTGTAAGTACATTTCCTACTGTATTTGTGCTAAAAAGAACGACGTTAATTATCTTTACTAATAAATGCTAAATAGGAATACATTTTTGCTAAAACTAAAAAGTGGTAGTTATGTACGAATGAAATTTTCTCAACAAACCGCATCACTTGGAAGTGACGGGGCTTGTTGAGAAGATTCTATTGCTTCAGCTGGTTTTAACTCCTTTTACTAGGTTTGCCATGTTCATAGTTATGGCAAAGTACCTTATACGCCAAGTTAAATAAACTGATTCATCAGTGGCTAGAGCAATCCATCTTGATCATCTCTTGTATAATGGACAAAGTACTGCTGTCTTACAGCTGTCGGGTAGCGCCTCAGTCTTCCAGATGACCTGAATGTGTGTGCACAGCTCGGTCTGTAGCACACGTCTTCTATATTTCAACACTTCGGCGTGAACCATGTCAACTCATGGCGCTTTATTGCTCTTCAACTTCCATATGGCTTTCACTATGTTCTCCACCGTGACCCGGCCGAAGTGGCCGAGCGGTTCTAGGCGCTACAGTCTGGAACCGCACGACCGCTACGGTCGCAGGTTCGAGTCCTGCCTCGGGCATGGATGTGTGTGATGCCCTTAGGTTAGTTAGGCTTAAGTATTTCTAAGTTCTAGGGGACTGATGACCTCAGATGTTAAGTCCCATAGTGCTCAGAGCCATTTGAACCATTTTTTTGAACCTCCACCGTTATATCAATTTGTGTAATTTGTTTCTTTTTGGTTTTCACTGAAACATAGCTCTCGTTTAGGGCAGTAAAGTTGCTCACTGCAATATTCTCTCCATCGCTCTAAGACTGATTCAGCATCCACGATCATTTTCCATTTTTGTCACTGATGTACTGACTTCTTGCTTTGAACCATTTTCCTGCCGTTTTTACATGTTCAAAGAATCTCCTACTGTCCAGATTTCGGCTATTCACTTCTAAAGAATCGAGAATTTCTCTTAGGTATATTCTCTCTTCATTTTTCAGTACTCTTGTGGTCGTTCTGCGTCAGTGTTTCATTATGTGTATCCTATAGCCATAACCCACGTGCTTTCTTCCTTCTCTTAACTAAATCTTCACATTCCTCATTAAACCATCTACTTTATTGCTGTTTCTTCTTTCTGCACAGTGCGTTATTTACGCGTATGCCTTCACAGCGTGACATTCCTTCTCCACGTATTCTTCATTTTCTGAATTTTTTGGTACATCGAATTGGTTATTTATTTTTAACGCAAAATCTTTGCGTTTTTCCTCACTTTTTCGTTTTGGCACGTCAGTCCCTGGGTTTCCATTTTCTGTTTTCGCACCCAACCTGAACTTTTCCGAATCATGAAATGGTCAGTCCCACCATGACGTGCTGGACCATATATCACTATTTTCCTCTGCTGCATGTCTGTCATTAATTGATCTGTCTGACTGGCGGTTTTTCCATCCGTTCAGCACCATGTTTCTAGATGAATTTCCTGTTGGGAATGTTGTAGAGCTGATAACCATGTTCATTTTAGCGGCAAATATTACCATCCTGAAACCGTTATCATTGGTTTCTCCGTGCAAGCTGTACTTTCCTGCGGTCCGAGAACAGATATTTTCATTGTCTACTTTGCCGTTAAAATCACCTATAAGAACGTATGTGTCTCCTTCAAGGATTTATTCGTAAACACGATCTATCCCTTCATATATTTTTTCGTCATGTGCCTTCAGTAGGGGCATTAACGTTTGTGAAGTTTGCGTCATAGCTTTTCTGATTAACTGTAGGACAAACGCTTGCTCACAGTTTTTAACTGCTTCACTAGATTTACCATGTACTTACTTATGCAAAATCCATCACAATTTGTATTTTAGATCCTCCTCCATAAAAATTGTAGTGTTCCTGCTTCGCATATCTGTTTGCCTACACATCTGATTTTCTGTAATGCCGCTACGTCTATCTTACAATGCATTCTCTTGTGCTACTACCCATGAGGACCCTGTACGGTTGGGGCTTTGGACATACCAAGTAGATATTCTTCTTCTTTGCTACGTTTGTATTCCATTAATCTATCTGGTATCCGAGACTGATTAACTTGATTAAACTTTTCTGGTTTAGGGTTTTAGGTCAACGGCAAGCCCCAAACCTGGAGGGCAAGGGGAGCTTCTGTTGGTGTTGTCATAACCTAGCCGAAAGAATCAGTTTAAAGGTGCCAGTCGCTCGCCCTCAACCTTCCTAGCAAGGGACAGAATTCACTGCCTTGACACTCACATATCAAGTCTGCCTAAAACTTTACTAGAGTGTTACTTTTCAGTGGATATATCTGTTCGACTTCAGTATACCCCTCAACACTAATCATCGAGTCATTTATCCTAATGCTTCCTCGAACGTGTTTCGGACTAGCTCTAGCCCTGCCCTGCCCCATCGATAGAGAAGCCGTTAGCCTTTGTCTATCGGCGTTGCCCGCCGCCTACGCCGCTGAAGTATGCGGTGGAAGGGAAATCAGGAGGTGATAAGGAATAGGAAGGGAGAGGAAAGTAAAGGAAGATGGATCGTTGTGAGGCACACTTTGTCTGGCTCTGCTGAGACCTGTCTAGCTAGCTCAGACCTGCCAGTAGCTACGTTACCGATCTCAGCTTCTCCAGAACACTCAAACTCTGCTGCACTCATAGTCGGTGCTACGATAAGGCAGTGCCTCCAGGAAGAGAGAATATTTTATACATCTAAAAACAAAGTCTTGAAACAACAATTAATGGAATAATCGATTACTGTGATACAACTACCCAACGGCCTTGCCACAGTGGTAACAACGGTTCCCGTCAGATCACCGAAATTAAGCGGTGTCAGGCTGGGCTACCACTTGGATGGTTGATCATCCGGTCTGCCGAGCGCTGTTGGCATGCGTGGTGCACTCAGCCCTTGTGAGGCAAACTGAGGAGATACTTGATTGAGAAGGAGCGGCTCTGGTGTCGTAAACTGACCTACGGCCGGAAGAGCGGTGTGCTGACCACATGCCCCTCCAAATCCTCATCCAGTGACGCCTGTGGGCTGAGGATGACACGGCGGCCGGTCAGTGCCGTTGGGTCTTCCAAGGCCTGTTCGGACGGAGAATGATGCAGTTGATCGATGTGATGCTTAGGTTTGTTTAAATAAGCGGAAAGGCCAGTTAATCGGTTCTTAATCATAACTGCCCATCCCTACCACATCTGTAAACCACTTTAACAATAGTCCCATTAGAAACAAAACAAACAACGGCAGCACTCATTTTTGAGCCTAGAGATGGTTAACTGCACGTTGTCGCCCGGCAAAGAAGATGTATTTGTTCTCATATCGACTGAAGTACAAAAAATGTTCACATGTGTGTGAAATCTCATGGGACTTAACTGATAAGGCCATCAGTCCCTAAGCTTACACACTACTTAACCTAAATTATCCTAAGGGCAAAACACACACACACACCCATGCCCGAGGGATGACTCGAACCTCCGCCGGGACCAGCCGCACAGTCCATGGTTGCAGCACCCAAGACCGCTCGGCTAATCCCGCGCGGCGACTGAAGTACAGCAACGTTGACATCACACAGTTCAACCCACATGGCATTGTCAACGAGGTGCTGCTGGTATTCATCAATCACTTCCCGACCGACTCGTCTCACAATAAATACAGAAAGTAGGTCACCTATACCGTACCGTGGCCAACTCGTGGCCATGGTAGAACTTTTATTACCACGCTCTGCTCCTTGCTGCAACAAGCGACTCACCTCTCCTGGCACTTCCCCAATTATTTTAGCGTGACAGTCTTCTCCAAGTGAGCACAAACGAACCAAAGTCTTGCTACAGGCGAACTGAGCATAGTGAATGAGAATGGAACATAAGAGCTGCTAAACTGAAACAGATGTGTAGGATATATTTCTGTTTTTCTATTACGACTCCAGCTTAACTCACCGGTCGCCATGATTGCTTCCGCCATAGGCAAGTGTGCACCCTCAGAGACTGCGGAAAGTACAATGTAGAGCGGAAACACAGAAGCTGATAAGGGGAGCAGTATCTGGGACAACGACGTGGCACTCAGGCCTACCAGGTACTGTATCCTTCGTCCAAATCTGAAACAGAAAAAGAGATTTGGAGAAAAGAGAGAACAGGGTCGGCATAAAGCAAAAACGAAACAAGCAACAGCTTGCGGCTCCTAGCTGAAGGCGGTGCCGAAGTGAATGATTTGTATGCAGAGGATATCGCTGTTAGTGATTAGTGGAAGTGCCCGAGGGGAATGGAGGAGGGGGAAGGGTATCAAATGATGAATCAGTTCTGTGGAAAAATGTTCTCGAACCCGCTCTGATCATCTTGATAAAAAAATTTCTTATCAATTCATTGACCATGACATTTGATATGATGATACGTACTAATTACAGCACCATGAAACCACGATACCTTATTATTAATTTTTTTTTACTTAAATCATTTGTAATCCTTTTCACTATATGTGTGGAATAATAATTTCATTGGCTGATAAAATAAAATTATTGTTTTCTGATAGTTTTTGTATACCTTTTCAAGGTTCAGAGCTCTGTCTCGTAAATTTATCATTACTGTATCGTCTAGTGTGTTGGTCTCCTACTCATGTAAAATGAGTTTTCTGCGAAGAAGTTTCTAGCAAGAAAGATGATCGTCATTGTTGATAGCTGATGACGGCTTCTTCTGTGACGCAGTGTCTGGTGATCGTCAAACGTTGTATTCAATAAAACTTATCGTTTAATAGGAAATAGTAATATGGTGAATCATCGGTAGGTTGAGATACCTGCAGGTAACCGTTTATTCTCACTGACTACAGCATGCAAAAATACAGAAAGAAAAGTGTCTCTAGCTTAAGACTAAAATTTGAACTCATGTTACCAGTCACCTATTTTCACATTACAGTTTCATTCTCTACCAATGCCGTTTGGTCTGGAATATGTCTTGAGCTAAAGGAACGCAGTTCGAAGGTAGAAATTTAGAACTGCCCACATCAACAACATTAAGATTTTTCTGTACGTAATGGCACACATACGTTATTTCGTTTTGTAAAATTTTAAGCTGTTTATTTTTTAATGTGGAAATGTGTAATCTCTTTCTCAATCACGCATTCAAAGTTACCTTGCTCAACAGTATCTCCTTGCCATAAAGAGGAGACTGACATAAAGGAAATGGGTGTTTCCTTGTAACGAACTGAAATTTCACGTTGCAGGATGCACAAATACCTACTTAACAAGGTTTCTCAAATGAAAAAAATTCTTATCAGTATCCTCCACCACCAATATGAGTAGTCGGTTCGTTACGTGACCTGCCATGCAAACTGGCTCAACCTCACTGGTATGACTAAAGGGCAGATACGGCAATAATAACAGCAGCAACGAATGGTGTATAACAAGTGCAGATATTGTTACAAATAGAAAAGCGAATGAGAAAGTAATCTACTTCTGACAACATACTGATGTAGTTATTCTCAGGTGTTGAATGATGCCAGTCTCAACTCAAATTGTACAAGTTCACAACCCCTGGCCATGAGTTATTAGTACAGCTGGGAGAAAAAATGAGCCGGTTGATGAAGTGATTAAATATATATAAACATACAAACATCTTGTGATATACAGTTTTATCGCTAAGCTTTCGTGTTACGCGGTATCTCAGCTGGTCCGCTTTCTTAAAAATCATAAGAAAAAAGGGTCTTATGAAATGCATTCACAAACTGCGAATACGACTGTACAAGGGCTATACGGTTCACTAATAACATATGAAAGTTTGTACCGGACCGCTTTACGCAGGTGGTCGCATTACCCACCTCGGCCATCCGATCACGCTTCCAGGCCCCACCCGAATTTCCATATTTCCTAGTGTCTACGTCCCATAGTGTTCGCATAAAAACTCGTATGATTCCAGCACAGGGATGAATATTGTTTTGCTCGTCATACTGCCTTGATTTGGTATGAAATACTGTAAGGCATTGTCTACATTTTACTGTGTGTGTACAGTTCGACGCAATATTCCTTCGGACATGCATGTACGAATCGTATTGCAAAATACTGCCCAACTGTATTTCATGCCAGTGCAAGTCAATCTGACTAGGAAAACAAAGTCTCTCCCTGCAAGGGAATCACACCATTTGAATGCGAGCTCTATGGGACGCAGATACTAGGACAAATGAAAGTTTGGATCGGTACTGGAGGTGTGCCAAGCTGGCCGGGGTGGTTAAGGAGACAGTTCGCGCAAAGCGGGAAATCCCGGGTCTAGTCTCAGTCTGGCACAACTTATCATATGTTACTAGTAAATCACATAACCATTGCACAATCGTATTCTCAACTTACCAATGCATTTCATAATTTAAGGCGCCAACCACCGTCGGCAGTGTCCGTTTCTTCTGACATGCATGCCTGTCCGAAGGAACATAGCATAACACTATACGGCAACTGTTAAATACAGACACTCCCTTACTGTAAGAAAAGGCTGTATTTGAAAATGTTTGACAGACATGATCAGATCGCAGCGTGACTACTCCATTGTTAGACAAAGGTCTGGTGACCAAATATTGGACTACAAGTATTTAAGACACGGAAGAGTAAATGTAGCCTTGTGGAAATGTCGTTATCTGACAATAAACTATACCCACTCCTACTCCCCATTCAGCAGGTAATAACTGCCGAAGGTACTGATGATTCTAACATTACGCTAGCAAAGTCGTCTGAAGAATATGACAAGGGGGGTTTAAAATTGTGGAATTATGGCCAATATTTTCTGTGATGAATAAATATTTCCACAGATCTTCAGCAAAACACAAAAATGACTGTCAAATACAACGTGAGTCTTCTAGGGCAGGTGAATCCGAAATTCACGGCGTAAGAATAGGACAGAAAGGAAAAAAAAATCAGTCAACGTATTTTGACAGTGAGAAAGCAGAAACATTAGAATTCCGTATTCTTGGCAACTTCCACTCTACCCACGGGACGTGACTTTCGCCTACTCCCATATTTCTACAACCATGTAGTGGAAATCGTTTTGAATAAAGTGAAGAGAGTCTAGCAATTGTTGATGGGTACTCTGTTTTTCCTCAAAACTGGCACTGCAGGTACGGTACCTACTCAGGAAATATGTTACACACATTACACTCATTTAAAATAACTCCAAATGATATCATTTTCGACCCGAAAATAACTATCGACGAATCACTGAGAAATTTTCAGTGCTTCCTAAAAGACACTGAATTGATATGAGCAACCAAGAATTTCATATTGCTTAGAGTCCTGCGTTTATATTGTTATATAAATGTGAGAATTAGTTAGGGTACTATGAAATAAAGATATGAAAACATGATACTGACTGCGCTGTTCTAGTTGTCCGCTATATATCTAAATTAATAACGGGATACCTGAGCTTGAAGGACATCAGACGGAAACCGCGACGAGTAACACCTGGTAGGAATCATTCTGCCCTTCATTTATTTTCTTTGGAGGGTTTGTCATTTGTCTGTCATCAATAGAGCAATAGCTAAAACAAAACTAAGTAACTGACTGCAGGTTACTTGAAAAACATTTCGGACTTATATATAAGGTCATTGATGGCTCAAATTGGGTCAAATGGCTCTGAGCACTATGGGACTTAACATCTGAGGTCATCAGTCCCCCAGAACTTAGAAGTACTTACACCTAACTAACCTAAGGACATCACACACATCCATGCCGAGGCAGTTTCGAACCTGCGACCTCAGCAGTCACGCCGTACTGGACTAAGCGCCTAGAACCGCTCGGCCACCTCGGCCGGCTAAGGTCATTGATGAATTACTGGCTGCAGTGACTTTAGTGATGGTAAAATCTTCAGGATTCTTGGACCGTGTCGTACTACTTCCATATAATCGACGATTCGACCCTTCCTTTGGGGTCTTCTTTAGGATGTTGTGGTATCCGTGGTCGTCTGAACACTGTCAAAGACCAGCGTCGCGTCCTGTTATAGAGCGGGGCTTCCCCGTATTTAAGCTTGAGCATTGGGATTACTGGGTGAAATTGTAGTGGCTACCATTGGTAGGCCTTCTTCTTTGCACAGTAAGTGAAGTTTCCCACGCTAATGCGAAAGAATTGGATTTATTTGCTGAAATTCTTATGGCTAGCATTGTTGGGCCACTGTCATATTTTAGGGAAGGATCTTTCCAGCAATTATGCTTTAGAAGGGTTACTGCTAAGAATTTTTTCTTTTGCTATTGGTGAATCACCCTCAGCGGACAGAAGCGAAACGCGAAGGGTAAACGAGGCAGAATGTTAATTGTTAATCAACAATATTATTGTCCACGGAGGTGGCTTCCTGGACGATGATTACATTCCTCACATACAACGACCACGTATTCACTTCCTTGATCTCGGGGAATCACAAAGCCAAAGACTATAGCCTTCCTCTCTATTGAGGTTACATTGTCCTTAGAATCTTGAATTGCTTCTCTGAATTTTCGTTTATAAATGTTTATTTAGCCACGTTATTGAAATCCATGTGAAGGGCACAGTTCTCGTGATGTTCCGCCACAGCAGATTTCACACATATTTTCCGCCTCGTGTGATTTTCGTTTCCCTTAATACGTTCTTCAGTCCTTTCTGTTTCATCTGTATACACTTTGAAGTAGCCACACGCCATTTCGTAGACGCCAGCAGTGTGGAAGTAATCAGTTGCAACCGTTTTGTGTTGTAAATGGTCTTCTACTTCGTTCTTCCTGAAGAAAGGGGTGTGTATATCATTCTTCCATATAATTCTGTTCATGCGGTCAGTGACACATGAAACAAACGGTAGCTAAACTGAATGAGAAGACGGTTCCTCGTCATTCCTATTAGCATAATTAATATTTTGTTCAAAAGCCCTCTCTATGGACAAACTATGTAAGGCCTATCCATGATAGATGACGAATCGTGTCCTTTGACACTAATAGTGAATAAGACCAACTAGCCAACTTACTTTTTAGCAAGTCATTTATAAGGAAAACTAACGCCGGCCGGTGTGGCCGTGCGGTCTCGGCGCTTCAGTCTGGAACCGCGTGATCGCTCCGGTCGCAGGTTCGAATCCTGCCTCGGGCATTGATGTGTGTGATGTCCTTAGGTTACTTTGGTTTAAGTAGTTCTAAGTTCTAGGGGACTGATGACCACAGATGTTAAGTCCCATAGTGCTCAGAGCCATTTGAACCATTTTGGAAAACTAACACCTCTAACAGAAAAAAAATATTTCTAAAATTTTTTTACAAGTTGTACGAATAGTGAAGATATCAGCAAGTATTATTCTTGTAAGCTTCGATGTGAAATCTTTACTTACTAACACTCCAGAATTAGATATAATGGATACCATAAGCTCGAAAGTTGTACCACATGTTTATGAAATGATTAAATTTAGCATTCGATTGAGCTATTTTAAAAATAGAGGAAAATTTTACGAACTATCTGACGGTGTTCCTTTGAGCTCACACTTATCGCCGGTAGCAGTTGACAATTTCATGAAATATTTCGATCAACAGGCATTAAGTAATGCTCCTTTAAAGTCTTCCTGTTTGCTCCACTTCGCAGATGACACGTTCATTATACACCTCACTCCAAAGAAGACCTTGGAGAATTCTTCAGTTTCGTAACTAAGTTTCACTCCTTTATCAACTTTATCTTGTAGGTTGAGAGCGACGTCGGCCACCTGTCACTAGATCTGTTCGTGTACCTAACAATACTCTAGGATACAGAGCAAACAGAAAAGCTACTAACACAAATAATAGGTATTTAGATGCCACTTCCCACCATCACCCAACCCAGAAGCAAGAAGTGCTGAAAAATTTGTCTTCTCGTGCCTCCGATATCAACAACGACAATAGCCTGGGATAGGAGTTGGATTTCTTAAAGAAGGCAGTTCAGGCCAATGGCTATGATGGACTGTCCGTAAACTGGGCTTTGAAATATTACACTACTGGCAATTAAAATTGCTACACCAAGAAGAAATGAAGATGATAAACGAGTATTCATTGGACAAATATATTATACTAGAACTGACGTGTGATTACATTTTCACGCAATTTTGGTGCATAGATCTTGCGAAATCATTACCCAGAACAACCAACTCTGGCCATAATAACGGCCTTGATACGCCTGGGCATTGAGTCAAACAGATCTTGGATGGTGTGTACGTGTACAGCTGCCCATGCAGCTTCAACACGATACCACAGTTCATCAAGAGAAGTGACTGGCGTATTGTGACGAGCCAGTTGCTCGGCCACCATTGACCAGACGTTTTCAGTTGGTGAGAGATCTAGAGAATGTGCTGGCCAGGGCAGCAGTCGTACATTTTCTGTATCCATGAACGGCCCGTACAGGACCTGCAATATGCGGTCGTGCATTATCCTGCTGAAATGTAGGGTTTCGCAGGGATCGAATGAAGGAAAGAGACACGGGTCGTAACAAAACTGAAATATAACGTCCACTATTCAAAGTGCCGTCAATGCGAACAAGAGGTGACCGAGACGTGTAACCAATGGCAACCCATACCATCTCGCCGGGTGATACGCCAGTATGGCGATGCCGAATACACGCTTCCAATGTGCGTTCACCGCGATGTCGCTAAACACGGATGCGACCATCATGATGCTGTAAACAGAACTAGGATTCATCCGAAAAAATGACGTTTTGCCCTTCGTGCACCCACGTTCGTCGATGAGTACACCATCGCAGGCGCTCCTGCCTGTGATGCAGCATCAAGCGTAACCGCAGCCATGGTCTCCAAGTTGATAGTCCATGCTGCTGCAAACGTCGCCGAACTGTTCGTGCAGTTGATTGTTGTCTTGCAAAGGTCCCCATCTGTTGACTCAGGGATCCGTTTCAGCCACGCGGATAAAATGCCTGTCATCTCGACTGCTAGTGATACGAGGCCGTTAGGATCCAGCACAGCGTTCCGTATTACCCTCCTGAACCCACCGATTCCATATTCTGCTAACAGTCATTGGATCTTGACAAACGCGATCAGCAATGTCGCAATACGATAAACCGCAATCGCGATAGGCTACAATCCGACATTTATCAAAGTCGGAAACGTTTTGACACGCATTTCTCCTCCTTACACGAGGCATCACAGCAACGTTTCACCAGGCAACGCCGGTCAATTGCTGTTTGTGTATTAGAAATTGGTTGGAAACTTTCCTCATGACAACCTTGTTGAATACTCTGAAAAGCTAATTATTTGCATATCACAGCATCTTCTTCCTGTCGGTTACATTTCGCGTCTGTAGCACGTCATCTTCGTGGTGTAGCAATTTTAATGGCCAGTAGTGTAATAGGGACCCGTGGTCTAGGGGTAGCGTCTTTGATTCATAATCAAACGCCACTGCTCAAATTTTGATAAGTAATCAGCATTGGCGGACGAAGACTTACGGCATAAGATGTCAGCTTCATTCTGCCAACGGTCTTGTCAAAGAGGGCGGAGGAGCGGATAGAGGTTCAGGGCACTCTTTTGTCTAGGGGTGGGAAATTGCCCCTAAAGGCGGAAGAATCAGCAATGATCAACGACATGAGGATGCAGAAGGCAATGGAAACCACTGCATTAAAGACACGTAACGTGTATCCACAGGACATGTGGCCTGTAATTGAAGAAGTGTCATGATGATCTCTCCATTGGCAAAAGATTCCAGAATAGCCCCCATTCGGATCTCCGGGAGGGGACTGCCAAGGGGGAGGTAACCATGAGAAAAAGATTGAATAATCAACGAAAGGATAATGTTCTACGAGTCGGGGCGTGGAATGTCAGAAGCTTGAACGTGGTAGGGAAACTAGAAAATCTGAAAAGGGAAATGCAAAAAGGCTCAATCTAGATATAGTAGGGGTCAGTGAAGTGAAGTGGAAGGAAGACAAGGATTTTTGGTCAGATGAGTATCGGGTAATATCAACAGCAGCAGAAAATGGTATAACAGATGTAGGATTCGTTATGAATAGGAAGGTAGGGCAGAGGGTGTGTTACTGTGAACAGTTCAGTGACCGGGTTGTTCTAATCAGAATCGACAGCAGACCAACACCGACAACGATAGTTCAGGTATACATGCCGACGTCGCAAGCTGAAGAAGAACAGATAGAGAAAGTGTATGAAGATATTGAAAGGGTAATGCAGTTTGTAAAGGGGGACGAAAATCTAATAGTCATGGGCGACTGGAATGCAGTTGTAGGGGAAGGAGTAGAAGAAAAGGTTACAGGAGAATATGGGCTTGGGACAAGAATGAAAGAGGAGAAAGACTAATTGAGTTCTGTAACAAGTTTCAGCTAGTAATAGCGAATACCCTGTTCAAGAATCACAAGAGGAGGAAGTATACTTGGAAAAGGCCGGGAGATACGGGAAGATTTCAATTAGATTACATCATGGTCAGACAGAGATTCCGAAATCAGATACTGGATTGTAAGGCGTACCCAGGAGCAGATATAGACTCAGATCACAATATAGTAGTGATGAAGAGTAGGCTGAAGTTCAAGACATTAGTCAGGAAGAATCAATACGCAAAGAAGTGGGATACGGAAGTACTAAGGAATGACGAGATACGTTTGATGTTCTCTAACGCCATGTATACAGCAGTAAGGAATAGCGCAGTAGGCAGTACAGTTGAAGAGGAATGGACATCTCTAAAAAGGGCCATCACAGAAGTTGGAAAGGAAAATATAGGTACAAAGAAGGTAGCTGCGAAGAAACCATGGATAACAGAAGAAATACTTCAGTTGATTGATGAAAGGAGGAAGTACAAACATGTTCCGGGAAAATCAGGAACACAGAAATACAAGTCGCTGAGGAATGAAATAAATAGGAAGTGCAGGGAAGCTAAGACGAAATGGCTGCAGGAAAAATGTGAAGACATCGAAAAAGATATGATTGTCGGAAGGACAGACTCAGCATACAGGAAAGTCAAAACAACCTCTGGTGACATTAGAAGCAACGGTGGTAACATTAAGAGTACAACGGGAATTCCACTGTTAAATGCAGAGGAGAGAGCAGATAGGTGGAAAGAATACATTGAAAGCCTCTATGAGGGTGAAGATTTGTCTAATGTGATAGAAGAAGAAACATGAGTCGATTTAGAAGAGATAGGGGATCCAGTATTAGAATCGGTATTTAAAAGAGCTTTGGAGGACTTACGGTCAAATAAGGCAGAAGGGATAGATAACATTCCATCAAAATTTCTAAAATCATTGGGGGAAGTGTCAACAAAACGACTATTCACATTAGTGTGTAGAATATATGAGTCTGGCGATATACCATCTGACTTTCGGAAAATCATCATCCACACAATTCCGAAGACGGCAAGAGCTGACAAGTGTTAGAGTTATCGCACAATCAGCTTAACAGCTCATGCATCGAAGCTGCTTACAAGAATAATATACAGAAGAATAATATACACAAGAATGGAAAAAAAAATTGAGAATGCGCTAGGTGACGATCAGTTTGGCTTTAGGAAAAGTAAAGGGACGAGAGAGGCAATTCTGACGTTACGGCTAATAATGGAAGCAAGGCTAAAGAAAAATCAAGAGACTTTCATAGGATTTGTCGACCTGGAAAAAGCGTTCGACAATATAAAATGGTGCAAGCTGTTCGAGATTCTGAAAAAAGTGGGGGTAAGCTATAGGGAGAGACGGGTCATATACAATATGTACAAAAGAGGGAATAATAAGAGTGTACGATCAAGAACGAAGTGCTCGTATTAAGAAGGGTGTAAGACAAGGCTGTAGCCTTTTCCCCGTACTCTTCAATCTGTACATCGGGGAAGCAATGATGGAATTAAAAGAAAGGTTCAGGAGTGGAATTAAAATACAAGGTGAAAGGATATCAATGATACGATTCGCTGATGACATTGTTATCCTGAGTGAAAGCGAAGAAGAATTAAATGATCTGCTGAACGGAATGAACAGTCTAATGAGTACACAGTATGGTTTGAGAGTAAATCGGAGAAAGACGAAGGTAATGAGAAGTAGTAGAAATGAGAACAGCGAGAAACTTAACATCAGGATTGATGGTCACGATGTCAATGAAGTTAAGGAATTCTGCTACCTAGGCAGTAAAATAACCAATGACGGACGGAGCAAGGAGGACATCAAAAGCAGACTCGCTATGGCGAAAAAGGCATTTCTGGCCAAGAGAAGTCTACTAATATCAAATACCGGCCGTAATTTGAGGAAGAAATTTCTGAGGATGTACGTCTGGAGTACAGCATTGTATAGTAGTGAAACATGGACTGTGGAAAAACCGGAACAGAAGAGAATCGAAGCATTTGTGATGTGGTACTATAGACGAATGTTGAAAATTAGGTGGACTGATAAGGTAAGGAATGAGGAGGTTCTACGCAGAATCGGAGAGGAAAGGAATATGTGGAAAAACTGTTAAGGAGAAGGGACAGGATGATAGGACATCTGCTAAGACATGAGGGAATGACTTCCATGGTACTAGAGGGAGCTGTAGAGGGCAAAAACTGTAGAGGAAGACAGAGATTGGAATACGTCAAGCAAATAATTGAGGACGTAGGTTGCAAGTGCTACTCTGAGATGAAGAGGTTAGCACAGGAAAGGAATTCGTGGCGGGCCGTATCAAACCAGTCCGTAGACTGATGACCAAAAAAAAAAAAAGTGTAATAGGCTGCCGGAAAACAATTTAGTACCCTTGGAAAGACGACATAGATTTCGATCCGATGGTGGCCTATGCCATCTTGACGTAGTAGATGTACTGATAATGATTCCCACGTCATCCGACAACAGATAGTGTAGAGGCATACCCACAAGAGCGCCGTCTGTGTCTAAACTTTAATGGGGAATACTCACAGCCAGAAGGCTCCGTGTGTTCTAGACTAGTGAAGCAAGCAGGAAACCACGCCACGGAGACGCACTTGTGCTTCCTACAGCCAGCTGAACGAGTTTGAAAGGGGTCAAACTGTGGCCTTCAGAGTGGTGGGATGGGTCTTTCGGAGAACTGCCACACAGTTTGGACGTTCTGCGTCAGTTGCGTAACGATGCTGGTATCAGTGAACACGTCAACATTCTCACACCTGTAGACGAGGTTCTGGATGACAGCATAGCACAAACGCCCGCCGGGATCGTAGTATTGCAAGGGCAGCAGTGGCAGATTGTACAGCTACCACAGCACAGATAAGAGGGCTTGTGAGTCTAAACGTGTCAACACGAGCTGTGTGAACCGGTTATTAGCAGTGGGAATACGGTCACGCAAACCTCTAGCCCGTCTACCACTTACGCAACAGCATCGCTGTTTATGGTTCGACTGCTGCCATTAGAGGATCACTTGTAAGATGGATTGGTTGGTTGTTTGGGGAAGGAGACCAGACAGCGTGGTCATCGGTCTCATCGGATTAGGGAAGGATGGGGAAGGAAGTCGGCCGTGCCCTTTCAGAGGAACCATCCCGGCTTTTGCCTTTAGTGATTTAGGGAAATCACGGAAAACCTAAATGAGGATGGCCGGAAGCGGGATTGAACCGTCGTCCTCCCGAATGCGAGTCCAGTGTCTAACCACTGCGCCACCTCGCTCGGTTTGTAAGATGGAATGGCACACTTTGCTCTTCAGCGAAGAAATCAGATTCTGCCTGCTCGCAAGTGATGGTGTTTGCTTGTACGATGTAGACCAGAGGAACGCTATCTAGTGGAATGCGTTCATCCAAGACACGCTGTCCCCACTGCAGGCCTTATGGTCTGGGATGCTATAAGCTGGAACACTCGTTCACCAATGGTGTTACTGGAGGGGACACGAACCAGCTCTCGGTGCGTGCAGAATGCTGTTAGACCTATTCTTTTGCCGTTCTTGCAACAGGGAAGTTATGTGTTGTTCCAGCAAAATAGTGCCTGCCCACACACTTCCTGTGAAAGTCAATGTACTCTACATGACGTGCACCAACTTCCCTGGGCAGTACCATCTCTGGAGTTGTCTTCAATCGAGTACGTGTGGGATGTGATGGCACTGGAGGTGACTCGTGCGATTCGTCAGTTAACAACTTTTACAGAACTACGTGAACAGGTTGTAAGGTGTCAGGCAAATCCAACACCTTCCATGAAAACCCTGAAATGCTAGCAAATATGTCACATAGCTCCGAATAAATCCTCACATTATATTAACCAAAGTAATACGATCAATGAGTGTCAAATGGAATACCACAGACTAACACACGAACGCCTAAATTCATGTCATACCTTCCCACCGTGAAACAGATGCAGTTCCGAGGGGAGAAACGAGAACATAAACCGAGAGCAGAGCCGTGTAGGCTACAAGGCCCTACGATAAGAGCGGGACAATGGGACACCCACATCGCCGGCCGACTGCCAGGAGGTCCATCCCCTAGCCCATGTTAAAAGATAGAGCCCTCCAGAAGAACAGTATAGATCTTACGATAACACTAAAAGGGCCACACCAGCTGCAAGTTTTAGCGTGAGACTTTTTCGCGTCTCTGTTACGTTGCAAAAGTTAAAAACATTGCCCCACCACGAAACGTATAACGTTTCTCATTGGATAGACACAATTTTTGCAGGCGGAGCTTAAGGTTAACATTGAGACGCCGATTGGCCAGTTGAAAACACAGCCAGATACCTTTTTCTTAAACCAACTTCGGTAAACAGTAGTAAGGATAAGTTCATGAGAGTTGCCACCAAGACAGCGAGGTGTGTGGAGCTGCGCCGCCCACCGCCCCTGACGCTGCCTAACCACCGAATGTAATGAACATACACGATGCCGCAAAAGAGTGCATAAGGCTTCACTCAGAAATGCAGAAGTCTCATCTGTTACATCCCCTTTTTATGTTATACTAGTGTCGATCATCAATTAAACTTTGTGGTATTCACATTTGCTACTTGAAATTAAAGTCTGAAAGTGATGATTTTTCTGTTATATAGTTATTGAGAAGCCACATCAGCCACTGTTATTTATGACAAGTTAAATGAGTAATTAAAGATAATTGAAGGTCACTGTATACCATTTTTAATAGTTTTCTCTTTTATGAAACTTAATTTAAACCTAGATTATAGACGTGATACGGCATAGGTCATCCTTCTATCCATTATAGAACTTGGAAACCCATTCAGGGAATATTCGTTCACATTTTTGTTGAACACAGTTGGTTTTTATCATCCTGTATTAAAATATTTCGTTTTATCAATGCAATTTATAAACAATGTTTTGTGAGTAGAATAAAAATTCCAATGGTAAACTTGACTGATTTTTCGACGTTATTTTACCAGCTAACTAAAAATAGGAAAGCCTTGAACCCCTCCCACTAAATTTAATTTGTATTAACATTCTTTTACAGGGAGTGCAGTGGAGTTGATGCTGAAATCATTAAGTATTTGATTATATCATTGCTAGTCTCACTGAACTCTTCTGAACTCTACATGTCATGTGTGGTTTGGCGTCTCATTACTAGCAACAGGTCCCAGGTTCAAACTAGTCAATTCCCTAAAAAACACGCTCAGAACGTCGTTGCGAGCAGGTGGTAGGGAGACACGACTTAGAACAAACAGACACCACGCAGAATGTTAGAAGGTTGAGCAGGCGTGGCGTAACGTATCCCAGGACAGTATTCGCCCTCTGTAGGATCGAGTGGATACCAGACTCAGTACCTGCATTGCCGCTCGTGAAGGCTACACCATATACTAGTATGGGTATTTCAGCATGGCTTAATACCTGATTCCTCTCACCCATTTGAGATAGTGATCTGTAAATGCAATCATATCATGTAATCCATATTCACTACTGAAACAATAAAGTTTGAGTGAATTGGAAACCTCTAAATGGGTGCACTAAAATTTTTCCTGCAGTCCATAATGCTAAACGGAAAGAGTTCTTTATCTGTTAAGTTACAGTTTGTTTCTCGGGTCACTGATCGCATAAGCAGAATTCTTATAGAGACCTCTTTCTTCAGTAAAAACAAAACAGAAGGCTTTTTCCGGTCATTAAATTGATGCACCAGATTACCTCCAAATTGCGGGCGTCTATAAAATGATGTAAAATGATGTTTAGGTGCTGCAAGTTGCGTACAGGCGGAAGGGAAAGGATTGTTAAAGAATATGTTAGGGGACACGAACGTCATACGCTGCTGAAATAAATGTGAAACCTGCAGCAGCGGAAATCACAAGAACTGTGGCGTTCACACTAATTTTAATAACGTACAAGTAGTGGTGGAGGAAACCAAAGGTTATAGAAGAAAATACCGAGAAAGCGTATTAAATTTCTAAATACTTTAAACGACTTGTAGGGAAGCAGCATACTCACGCCTTATAAAATTCACAGCAGTCTTTCCATTGTGTGCCAGCCTAGTCCGCTATAACTAGCTCTGACGTCATAAATATTGCGCAATACTTTAAAATGAAGTAAATAACCTGAAACGTTAATAGCATGTCAGGAGTAATACAAAATCAATATGTGTTGGACATCAGTTCAATAACTTTAATATCAGTTCAATAACTTTAACCATTTTCGAAATTTGGATGTTTTTCTGTAAAAATCATTGGCGCAACAGAAAAGAGCTAGAAACTTAAAAATTTATATTTAGATTCCTTTTGCATAATAATTTAGTGGAAACAGTATTCTGGATCTCAAAAATTAAAATTTTAGTTGAAATTCATGATTTTCTGGTTTTTGTCTTAGAAATTAAGGAAGCAAGATAGATTAAGTAGGCGAATAAATAAAGCTAGGATGTTTAAATTTAAGTAGAAGGGAGATCCGCTATGATCATAAAAATGTGAGAAGTTTCAACAGAATAACTATAAAACTATAGCTATAGCGTATCTCCAAAGAGCAAGTTCAGAGCTCGTCTACTGCTTGTAGTGTAATTAAATTAATTCTCTCGTCCAAAATATTTGACTTAGCCATGTCAGACTTTTATTATGATTACTTACTTGTGTGCTGATTGCACAATTAAATTGAAAGCTTCATCGGCCATCAGCAAAGGAAGCAATGATTTATTCGATAACGTAAAGTGGTGCATTACTAGCCCAGCCGCTAGTCTGGAGAGCAGATTTGATCAGGCGTTCCCTTAGCCATCCTCACCACGGTTTTATATTTAAGAACGCTGCGCGAGAAAATGGAAGGCCCCAGTTGTCTCCAGACACTGATTAGCGCACCACCTGTGCCGGGAGTCGCGTCGCGTCGGTATCGTTGATATAAACAGCCTCGGATGCAGTAATAAGTTACTCGGGATACGTGTAACCATGAAATCGTTTTCGAGTGAAGTGTTAATTTTGGGATGACGTTAATGATCTATCTTTAGTTTGCGTATGTCGTATTTTCATGTGCCGCCGCAGGACAGACATTCTAACATTATTAGTGTGGCGTTTGATGAACATTATCATCAAATTATGGCGAGCATTCACGTAAACATTTAATTTGAACAGTTATAGTTGCATCAGCGCATTAGCACAGCAGCGACTTAGCAGCATTAGTGGCAGAACAACTGAGAGAAAATTTGGAATACATTTCACATAAATTTTCTCACCATGTTATAGTCTTAGGTGGAGATTTCAGTTTACCAGATGTAGACTGGGACACTCAGATGTTTAGGACAGGTGGTAGGGACAGAGCATCGAGTGACATTATACTGTGTGCACTATCGGAAAATTACCTCGAGCAATTAAACAGAGAACCGACTCGTGGAGATAACATCTTGGACCTACTGATAACAAACAGACCCAAACTTTTCGACTCTGTAAGTGCAGAACAGGGAATCAGTGCTCATAATGCCGTTGCAGCATCTCTGAATATGGAAGTTAATAGGAATATAAGAAAAGGGTGGGAAGGTTTATCTTTTTAGCTAGAGTAATAGTAGGCAGATTTCAGACCACCTAACAGATCAAAACGAAAATTTCTGTTCCGACACTGATAATGTTGAGTGTTTATGGAAAAAGTTCAAGGGACTCGTAAAATGCGTTTTAGACAGGTACGTGCCGAGTAAAATTGTGAGGGACGGGAAAAACTCACCGTGGGTCAGTAACAAAGTTAGGAAACTACTGCGAAAGCAAAGAGAGCTTCACTGCAAGTTTAAACGCATCCAAAACCTCTCAGACAAACAGAAGATAAACGATGTCAAAGTTAGAGTAAGGAGGGCTATGCGTGAACCGTTCAGTGAATTCGAAAGTAAAATTCCATGTATAGACTTGACAGAAAATCCTAGGAAGTTCTGGTCTTACGTTAAATCAGTAAGTGTCTCGAAACAGCATATCCAGACACTCCGGGATGATGATGGCATTGAAACAGAGGATGACAAGCGTAAAGCTGAAATACTAAACACCTTTTTCCAAAGCTGTTTCACAGAGGAAGACCGCACTGCAGTTCCTTCTCTAATTCCTCGCACAAACGAAAAAATGGCTGACATCGAAATAAGTGTCCAAGGAATAGAAAAACAACTGGAATCACTCAACAGAGGAAAGTCCACTGGACCTGACGGGATACCAATTCGATTCTACACAGAATACGCGAAAGAACTTGCCCCCCTTCTAACAGCCGTGTACCGCAAGTCTCTAGAGGAGCGGAAGGTTCCAAATGATTGGAAAAGAGCACAGGTAGTCCCAGTCTTCAAGAAGGGTCGTCGAGCAGATGCGCAAAACTATAGACCTATATCTCTGACATCGATCTGTTGTAGAATTTTAGAACATGTTTTTGGCTCGAGTATCATGTCGTTTTTGGAAACCCAGAATCTACTCTGTAGGAATCAACATGGATTCCGGAAACAGCGATCGTGTGAGACCCAACTCGCTTTATTTGTTCATGAGACCCAGAAAATATTAGCTACAGGCTCCCAGATTGATGCTATTTTCCTTGACTTCCGGAAGGAGTTCGATACAGCTCCGCACTGTCGCCTGAGAAACAAAGTAAGAGCCTACGGAATATCAGACCAGCTGTGTGGCTGGATTGAAGAATTTTTAGCAAACAGAACACAGCATGTTGTTCTCAATGGAGAAACGTCTACAGACGTTAAAGTAACCTCTGGCGTGCCACACGGGAGTGTTATGGGACCATTACTTTTCACAATATATATAAATGACGTAGTAGATCGTGTCGGAAGTTCCATGCGGCTTTTCGCGGATGATGCTGTAGTATACAGAGAAGTTGAAGCATTGCAAAATTGTAGCTAAATGCAGGAAGATCTGCAGCAGATAGGCACTTAGTGCAGGGAGTGGCAACTGACGCTTAACATAGACAAATGTAATGTATTGCGAATACATAGAAAGAAGGATCCTTTATTGTATGATTACATGATAGCAGAACAAACACTCGTGGCAGTTACTTCTGTAAAATATCTGGGAGTATGCGTGCGGAACGATTTGAAGTGGAATGATCATATAAAACTAATTGTTGGTAAGGCGGGTACCAGGTTGAGATTCATTGGGAGAGTCCTTAGAAAATGTAGTCCATCAACAAAGGAGGTGGCTTACAAAACACTCGTTCGACCTATACTTGAGTATTGCTCATCATTGTGGGATCCGTACCAGATCGGGTTGACGGAAGAGATAGAGAAGATCCAAAGAAGAGCGGCGCGTTTCGTCACAGGATTATTTGGTAACCGTGATAGCGTTATGGACATGTTTAGCAAACTCAAGTGGCAGACTCTGCAAGAGAGGCGCTCTGCATCGCGGTGTAGCTTGCTCGCCAGGTTTCAAGAGGGTGCGTTTCTGGATGAGGTATCGAATATATTGCTTCCCCCTACTTATACTTCCCGAGGAGATCACGAATGTAAAATTAGTGAGATTAGAGCGCGCACTGAGGCTTTCAGACAGGCGTTCTTCCCGCAAACCATACGCGACTGGAACAGAAAAGGGAGGTAATGACACTGGCACGCGAAGTGCCCTCCGCCACACACCGTTGGGTGGCTTGCGGAATATAAATGTAGATGTAGACTCTGAACTGCTCTGGTAGTTGGATTGTGTGGATTCTTTTTGGTCTGTGACTTTCAGAATATAGTGTTCATTTTAGAGAGAATGGTTTTTGATTATGAATCCGAGACAATCTCCTAATTCCTCAGAGCTATAAGCTGTAGCTATAAATGTATTTCTCAGATGAAGTGGGCACTAGGAATTCTAATTACAGGCTTCACGTTTTGCTAATCACTTTCTGGTTTCCAATATTGTAGTTAGAGAGCCAGTGTTGAGAACGGCAAACAAGAGCATTAAATAAATAATAGGAACATTTAAAATTATTCCACCCGCCGCCCCACATATGGTGCATCGGCCGGGAAAGAAACTGAGTAAAAGTAAAAGTGATTTTTAAGTATTCGAATTCGAGAGTGAAATGCGACACGCAACTGAGTAATAGAACAGTGATAATGTTACGTGTGCATGTGGACGACGCAATTGGATTAACAACGCATCTGGATTGACGGAGCTGGCACTGAGTCTAGCAGCGCTACCGTCATCGTGAGAAGCTAGTTTCGCCTCACCGCAGTTGTCCGCCGGAGCAACCGGAGCCGCGCCTGCAGTTGCGGGCCACGCAAACACATAGCAGCCGTCGAAGTGCTGTCTGCAGCTCAACGCGCCGCGTCGCGTCAGTGATCCTGGTACGCCGCGCCGGCAACGCCATACATCGTGCAGAAGGAACTAAGTTAAGTGAAAAGCTGTTAAAATTTTTACTAACCTGCACTAAAAGACAGTCGGCGATGGAACCGCCAGAAGAAACTGAGGTTAAACTTAAATCAGAACCTATGTCTGTTGAGGGAACTGTAAATCCAGACAACGGTTCAAGTGTAAATATGCATGAAAATAGTAATGTTAAAGTGAAATATGAAGTATTGTCTCCTGACAGTAGTGTGAAAAGGGGCAATGATTCAATAATAGAGACCCCTGTAGTAAAGCAGAAATCAGAAATTGTTAATTTATTGGATGATAGTTTATCTGATGAGTTAAAAACGAAACAGTCATCAGAGGTGGTAGAGTTTAAAAAGGATAAGTTAGATATGACTGATCAATCAGATGTTTCATTTAGTTTTGATGATTCTGGTATTGGAGCTAGTTTTTCGTCACCTGAGTGTGATAAAAAAACCAGCTAGTGAGCAACCCAAAGATACTGGGGCTATTGATTTAAATGTTATATTACAAGCAATAGCTATCAGTAATGCTAAAATGACACCTGAATTAAAGTCTGAAATAACTGAAGTCAAAAGCAGTAATGCTGAATTAGAATATGAGATTGTGGCCAGCCAAACTAATTTTAATAAACGATTGGAGGTAATGGACAATATCTTCAAGGCTGGTTGCAATAAGTTGAAAGAGGATCTGGACAGTTGGAATTATAAAATCGATTACAATCATGAGGATATTAAGAAAAAGGTTGCTCAACAATTTTCTGAAATGTATAAAACAGTAAAATCCGAAATTGCTGAGGTTCGCAAAGACTTCCAAATGGAAGATGCGAAGCTGGAACACAAGTTAACAGAAAAGATCGAGGCGGAATCTGAACTGTGCTCAGATAGGTTTAACGATGTTAATATAAAAGTAAACATATGTCAAGCAGAAGTAGATGCAATCAAAACTGATACTACTCACATTGTGCAAAGAGTAGATAATGTTGAAATGAGAGTAGAAAATATTAGTACTAACATTGCTAACATTGGGAGTAAAGTAACTTCCGTAACTTCTGGTAATGGTAGTATACAACCAGTTGTGGCTGCAAACGCCGCATTTATCGGATGTCGGCAGTTCTTGCAGTTCGATCCAGATAAAAATATCCACCCGCTAGATTTCTGGAACGATTTTGAAGATGTGATTCCACCAACTTGGTCTGAACGAGAGGAAATCTCATTTATTAGAAGCCATTTAGCAGGTGACGCCATGCGTTGGTCAGCTGATGTTATGTTGAAGTGTAAAACATTAGCGGAATTTGAAACAGCTTTCATCAATGAGTATTGGTCTAGCAATAAGCAAAATGAAGTGCTGAGAGAATTTTGGAGTGGAAAACGCTTCAATGCAGGCACTTAATCTATTAAAGAGTTTGCTAGGTCATGGATTTCACGTTTGTCACATTTGCGGAAAAGCTGAAACCTGAAATGATAATACTAGGTCTTGAAGCCAATCTGCCATGGTATTGGCAAACAGGAATTATATCTGCCCCTAGAGACAATCTTGATCGTTTCATTGAGTATTTGGAACGTGTGGAGCGTGTTGCTGCAAATGAGGAGCAAGCACGTAATAACAGAAATGGTAATAACACTGGTAGTAATTTTAAGAAAGAGCAGAATGGCAATGTAAACATCAGAACAGTAGGTATCCGCCATCCTAAGAGAGGTAGGAATTGGAGAAATAATTATCAGAACCAACAGCGGCATCCAAATGATAGTAATTTTGTTCCAAACAAAATTATGCAGGTAAACAACAGTGCGGAAAGCAATGCTGTGCCAGTTAACTATAATGGAAATAAAGGAAACAGTAGTAGGCCGAGGCAGGAAAACTAGTTCCCGTCTATGAGGACACTGGCGCTCACCAGGCGGTTACTTTTCCTAAACCAGTAATTACAGTAATTGGTAAGACAGATCAGAATACTCAGACTGAACATCTGGATGAGGCGTCGGTAGCATCTAAGGATACAGAAGAAATATTAGATCACTCACAGTATTTAATAGATACCATGTTAGAGACGCTTTCTAAGTGGGGAGAGAAAGAGAAGGCGCAGCAGTGTAACGGTAGGGAAGAGCTACAAAATACTGAATTGTCAGGTGAAGAAGCAGAAGAAATTCATGCTTATATTTACAACAAGGATGATGTGCTATTATCTAAAGTGCCTGTGCGGGCTGTTGATACTGTACTAATAGATTTAGGACAGGAGGTAAGTGAGAATGTAGAGGATAGCCTGTTGTGGGTCGATGAACCCAGTAGCTGTGACCAGTTGTCAGTTGAGAAGGAACTCGACGATAATAGTGAAAGTGGTTAAGCTGTAACTAGTGTTATGCCCGGTCTGGAGGCGCAGAATCGCTCAGACTACAGTAAGTTGGGTCATGTTCAGCAAACTAAATGTAATGAAGTCGTGCGGTGTTTCGATTTAAAATTAATAGACCGACTGGAAAAGGCAGCTGAAAATGTAATTCAGGAAACCCCTACACACTTTGACCTAAATGTAATGAAGACAGGTGTCGATCACTTTAGTTGGAGACAAATCCAAAAGGAACTATTGGATGAGTTTGAGGAACCACCTGTACAACTAGAATAAGCCACCCTATAATAATAGTGAATATATTGGGTATCAATGTACGTTGTCTCTTAGACAGTGGAAGTGAGGTGAGTGCGATACCTCAGTCCTGCTTTGATGCATTACCTAGTAAAGACAAGCTTACCGTAATGAGGATATCAGGACTAAGAATAATTGGTGCTACTGGCAAGGTGTCAAAAACGGTAAAACAAGAAGCTTTGCTGCCCTTTAACATTAATGGTAATTTAATTGATCATCCATGCTTATTTTTAAATAATCTCAGTATTGAGGTTTTAATTGGCATGGATTTCTTGTCAAAATATCAGAGTGTTGTTGAGTTTGAAAGAAGTCAGTTAAAAATGGTCTTGCCGATAACCGGAGTAATTACGGTACCTTTTATTGATAAACATGTAGTAACTAATGATGAAACTTGGAAGCTGCCTATACGAGTTCTGAAAAATAGTAGATATTGGGACGAAGGTGTTAATCTTAGTAAAAGTAAGCTAAACACAGAAGAAGAAGAAGCATTTATTTTGGACAAGATATAAGCTAAATTGCATGAAATCGATAAAATTTCAGCTAATCAGAAGGAAGAACTGAGACAGGTTTTAAAAAGGCATCATAAGGTATTTTCAATTCGACCTGGCGTGGTCAAAGGTTATGAATGTCAATTAAAGGTGAAACCTGGCCAAGTGTTTTTCAGGAAGCCATACCAAATACATGTAGCTAGGAAGGAGACGGTTCGGAAAGAGATACAGAGAATGCTAGAGTGGGGTGTGATTGAAAAAGCGGTCAGTGAGTACAATAATCCTCTTGTTGTTGTACCAAAAAGAGACGGGAGTGTCGGATTGGTCTTGGACGCTCGTTGGTTGAATGAAATAGTGGTTAGGGAAAGTGATAGACCGCAGAACATGGACGAGTTATTGCAAAAGTTCTGGGGAGTAAAATTCTTAACTTCGTTGGACATAACGTGTGGATATTGGAATTTGCCACTGGCGGAAAGTTCAAGGAAGTAAACAGCTTTCTTGTATGAAGGAGTTTGTTACCAATATCGTGTGGTACCTTTCGGACTTAATATCTCTGTTTGTGCCTTCGTACGTGTGATGTGCCATGTTTTAGACCAGCCTTAATTAATAAAATCACAGTCTACGTAGATGATCTGTTAATAGCAACTCCTACCTGGGAAGAACACATAGTTTTATTAGAGGAAGTGTTAGAGGCTATTGAGAGAGGTGGCATGAAACTAAAGATTGATAAGACAGAGTGCGTTAAAGAGGAAATAGGTTTCTTGGGATATATGATAAATGGAAAAGGTATTCTGCCTGACCCAGGCAAGCTAGCAGTCATTGAAAAATTTGAGCCTCCCAGAAACAAGAAGCAGTTGAGAACGATGTTCGGTCTTTTCGGCTTCTATAGGCGTTTTGTTAGTGGTCAGGCTTTTAATGCACCCTGTCTTCACCTCCTGCTGAAAAATAATACCCCTTGTGTTTGGACAGCAGAATGCCAACAGGCGCTCGAGGTGCTTAAACAATCTTTAATTAATAGTCCTATTTTACATCATCCTGATTTTGAAAAACCATTCTGTATGTCTGTTGATGCTAGTGGCTATGGTATAGCTGTAGAGATATTCCAAGTAGAAATAGAGAACGAACAACAAATGAACAAGACTATAGCTTTCGCAAGTCGATCTTTACAGGCAGTAGAGAGAAATTATGGCATCTCAGAACTGGAAGCATTGGCAATTGTATTTGGGGTACAGAAATTTGAGCAGTATCTATTAGGTCACAAGATAATTGTTTAGAGTGACCATAAGGCGTTGAGCTTTTTAAAGACCTGTAAGTTGAGAAATGCTCGTTTGGTCAGATGGTCATTGTATCTCCAGCAGTTTGACCTTGAGGTTAGATATATTCAAGGGAAAGATAATTTGGTAGCTGATGGGTTATCTAGAAGTGCGGAGCTCTGTGATGACGCGGGAATTACAGCAACAGACCTAAGTGAAGTACAAATGTTTGCGTTGCACGAAGTAAAGGAAGAAAGTGCATTGAAGAGGGTGATTAAGAACTTGAGACGTGAGCAGAATGCAGATGACCGGCTGAAATTAGTAAAGAGCTATTTGGGAGATGCGAACTATCCTAAGGTTTCGCAATACTATTGTCTGCATAAAGGTATTCTGTTTAGGAGGAAAAAGGTAGGTGTTTCTGAGTGGAAGCTGTGCTTTCCCTCACAACATGTAGACTTACTAATCGACTATGTACACCTGAGGTATGGGCACTATGGTGCAAAGAAGTGCATTGCAAAATTAAAAGAGAAAGTTGTGTTTGACAACATATACCGCCGTGTTGCCAAGCGTCTAGCATCTTGTGTAGTGTGCCAGAAAGTCCGTGCTGCTAACACCAGAATACAAGAGGATATGCATTCAGTAGAGCCAACTGAAACCCTAGAATTACTGGCTTGTGATTTGTTTGGCCCTCTTCCTGCTTCGGGAGGTGGGTGCACCCATGTTTTTGTTGTTGTGGATGGATTTAGTAAATATGTTAAGCTATACCCAATTAAAAGAGCAAATGCAAAAGTGTTGGTAGAAAAGTTGGAAAAAGATTTCTTCATGAACGTTGGCGTTCCGAAGAGTTTGCTGTCAGACAATGGGCCTCAATTTACTTCTGATAGATTTAAAGAACGTCTGGATAAGGCCGGAGTGAAACATCTGAAAATATCTGCGTATTTTCCCCAAGAAAATATGAGAGAATTGAATAGGCTTTGTAGGACTTATTGTGCTCGGAAACACTCAAGTTGGGCAGAGCACATGAAGTATTTTGAGAATGTAATTAACAACTTAAGGCATGATGCAACTGGTTTTGCACCTTGCGAATTGATGTTTGACCGAGAACCGCACAGTGTGATTGCAGATATGGTAGAATTCCCTATTCTAACGCAAATATCCACAGACGAAAAGAAGTTAAGGGCTAGGGCAAATATAAGGAAAAGAACATTAGAAAGAAAGAAGCGTCATGACGCAAAAGCTGTACCCACCAGTTTTGAAAGAGGTCAGTTAGTCCTTGTCAAAACCAAGGAAAAATCGAAGAAAATGAATGCAGAAACAAAGAAATTCATGTTCGTATACCAAGGACCTTTCAGGATCATAGGAAAACCACATGCAAATGCATATAGGCTACAGTACCCTAAGAGTAAAAAGCTATTCGGTCTCAGGAACGTGATCGACCTAAAGAAGTTCATAGGTAGTAAATGAATTCTGTAGGGAGGAGGTTGTTCTGTAACCTATACACAGTGTGGTAGCTGTGCAGTGCCAGCTGTGTGAGATCTTCTTTCCCATTTCAGATTTCACTCTCTCTTCATCTTTTCTATCCACCTAAAATTTCGACCTCTTCTTTCCAACACATTAAATTTTCCGTTATGGTTATCAAGCCAATAATAAACTAGTGAATTCTGTAGGGAGGAGATTTTTCTGTAACCTCTACACAGTGTGGCAGCTGTGCAGTCCCAGCTGTGTGAGTTTTGACTCCTTTGCAATACAAAAATTTTCCGTCATGGCTATCAAGCCATGAGTTCTGTAACCATTCAATCCACCGATTAGTGAAGAAAATACCTAATGTGACAAACCTAACAGTGACGTAAACAATAGAGAAGTATGATGTAATTAAGATACAAAGGTATTTGAGTAACAAGTACGTATAGAACCCTGGTAGTATTATAAGTACAAAGTTGTTGTTTTATTGGAAATGATCCACCAACAGTAATTTAAATTCGTGTACAAGCAGTATCTGAAGTGGCAGTGAAACCTATTGTATGCTGTAGAGCTAACTAATTGATAGTAAAAGAGATTGCTTAGTGTTACGAAAAATATGCAGATAAGTTGTAAGAATGAACTCACCTTGTGTAGCAAGGAATGGCAGTGTAATAGAATTGAACAGTGTTTGTGGTTGAGACGTGAAGGACACGTCCTTGAAATATTTATAAGGTTGGAGCTGGCCGCGATTTGGTGTAGTGTGTGACAGGACACACCTACACGTATTGAGGTTATGAGTTGGAGGCGTGAATGCGACCATAGGTACCCTTATGTCAAATGAGACAGAGCAGCTCATGATGTCCTATAGGTTTAAGGAATTTAGCATTACGCTCGGCCATAATTACTTAATGCACTTTAGTGGTAGGTCGAGAGAGACTACCTGTGGTTTCAGCATCCAATCAAGTGGAAATGGATTGCAACGTGAGCAAACTGATCAGCTGCAATACACTATAGATATGAAATAAATGTGCTATCCTATGCGTTAAATGTTAATAGAGTGAGTGTTAAATAAATACATACACTAGCAACATAATTGAGTAACTTAATGGCAGACGTTAAACATTATTTATAGCTCAGCATAAATATACTTCGATGAAGTAAGTACATAATTGCAGATGTGGAACTGACACAGCAGCAGAGGACCAATAAGTGGATTTAGTAGTCAACTAAACGTAGTGTGTTTTGAACACTCAGAACTGTACTATTACCTCAAATTACTCACATGTACAAAGAGGCTGAGAAGACAACTGCTAATCAAATACACTCATACTATCTCTAAGAATAAGGTAATCGAAGATGAGTCAGTTAAGTAAATAAAATTCAGATTTATCAGGAATGTACCGAGCATTGGTTCAGTGTTCCAGCCCAGAAATAATAAATTGAGATTAAATAGGATTTATGATTGTATGCCTTGAGCATAAATTTTCTCTAGTACGTGACTAACGGCGTTTTGAGCCATTTGTTTACCGAATTTATTACAGTCAAGTAAAATTGAAAAAGTTCTGTTAACTTTGTTCCAGTAACATATTGAAAGATAAAAAGTGTATATCCCCATTTCATTGTGACCCACCCTTAGATATTAAGTGAACAGTCTGAGACACACTTTTTGTTTGTTCTACAGGACAAACCAGATAATGGCAGCCTGGTAGCTGCGTGAAAGCGTGGAGTGACTTGGACACAACTCACAGTTAACACTCCCCTTTCCCCATGTAATTTAGAGTGAACGTGAAGGACGCACACCATAGCAACTTCCCCTCCTCTACCCTTGGGAATGGAAGTGTAGAACGCCAGCCAAAGCGGCTACAACCATGTGTGTAAAAATGAAATTGTCATGATTTGTGAAATTTTCTTTCAGGTTTAGAAAAGACTGCTAAGATATAATTATCTGTTTATGTATCATGAATAACTGTGTTATTTTCTTTGAATTTGTGTATGTAAAAATATTTACAGACAATTAATGGATTTAAGATTTTCATCATTTTACATATTTTATGTGTTTGTCTGTCTAAGGCAATATGTATGCCAAAGTGTTTCATTGATTTTGCTTAAATATTGAGTGATAATGTTGCTTAAGAGGCAGTGAACATGCCAGCAATTTAAATAATTGAAGTAGGTAATAAGTTTTCTTTAAATATTTCTATATGTTTACATTTCAATTTTAATTTTCATAGGGAGTTAAGCTGTACTCTGGTTTCCATTTTTGCAATTATTTTTTTTTCCCTTTACATTAAAAAAAATAAGTAGATGGTGATGTATGGAAGCAGCATACTCACGCCTTATAAAATTCACATCAGTCTTTCCATTGTGTGTCAGCCTAGTCCGCTGTAACTAGCTCTGACGTCATAAATATTGCGCAATACTTTAAAATGTAGTAAATAACCTGAAACGTTTCTAGCATGTCAGGAGTAATACAAAATCAATATGTGTTAGACATCAGTTCAATAACTTTAATATCAGTTCAATAACTTTAACCATTTTCGAAATTTGGATGTTTTTCTGTAAAAATCATTGGCGCAACAGAAAAGAGCTAGAAACTTAAAAATTTATATTTAGATTCCTTTTGCATAATAATTTAGTAGAAACAGTATTCTGGATCTCACAAATTAAAATTTTAGTTGAAATTCATGATTTTCTGGTTTTTGTCTTAGAAATTAAGGAAGCAAGATAGATTAAGTAGGCGAATAAATAAATCTAGGCTGTTTAAATTTAAGTAGAAGGGAGATCCGCTATAATCATAAAAATGTGAGAAGTTTCAACAGAATAACTATAAAACTATAGCTATAGCGTATCTCCAAAGAGCAAGTTCAGAGCTCGTCTACTGCTTGTAGTGTAATTAAATTAATTCTCTCGTCCAAAATATTTGACTTAGCCATGTCAGACTTTTATTATGATTACTTACTTGTGTGCTGATTGCACAATTAAATTGAAAGCTTCATCGGCCATCAGCAAAGGAAGCAATGATTTATTCGATAACTTAAAGTGGTGCATTACTAGCCCAGCGGCTAGTCGGGCGAGCAGATTTGATCAGGCGTTCCCTTAGCCGTCCGCACCGCGGCTTTATATGTAAGAACGCTGCGCGAGAGAAGAAGGCCCCAGTTGTCTCCAGACGCTGATTAGCGCACCACCTGTGCCGGGAGTCACGTCGGTATCTTTGATATAAACAGCCTCGGATGCAGTAATAAGTTACTCGGGATACGTGTAACCTTTAAATCGTTTTCGAGTGAAGTGTTAATTTTGGGATGACGTTAATGATCTATCTTTAGTTTGCGTATGTCGTATTTTCATGTGCCGCTGCAGGAAGGACATTCTACCATTATTAGTGTGGCGTTTGATGAACATTATCATCAAATTATGGCGAGCATTCACTTAAACATTTAATTTGAACAGTTATAGTTGCATCAGCGCATTAGACTCTGAACTGCTCTGGTAGTTGGTTTGTGTGGATCCTTTTTTGGTCTGTGACTTTCAGAATATAGTGAACATTTTAGAGAGACTGGTTTTTGATTATGAATCCCAGAGAATCTCCTAATTCCTCAGAGCTATAAGCTGTAGCTATAAATGTATTTCTCAGATGAAGTGGGCACTAGGAATTCTAATTACAGGCTTCACGTTTTGCTAATCACTTTCTGGTTACCAATATTCTAGTTAGAGAGCCAGTGTTGAGAACGGCAAACAACAGCATTAAATAAATAATAGGAACATTTGAACCTGCGACCATAGCAGCAGTGCGGTTCCTGACCAAGTGCCTAGAACTACTCGGTCATAGCAGCCGGCTAAATTTCTAAGAACTAATGTAACTTCAATAGATAGGACAGCTACAGGTTGCAGGCTCCGTGGATACTGTAATGATACTTGAATTACGTAACCATTACGGCAGCTCACCTGAACCTCTCGATACCAGCAATATTCTACTGTGTTTCTGTAAAGTAGTAAACATGTTTCTGAGACAACATTCAGATTTGATTTCATTAATGTAGAGGTACTTTGGTACATCGATATGTTTATGTTGCAATGATATTATTCTTATGTGTATTCTTTCTTTTGTCACAATGATCGTTGGCATACTTGTAACTCTGATTTTTGGGCGCGTAAGCGGTTATTAGTTGTTAGAGCGTCGGATCTTGAAAAAGTCATGTCATGTTGAAAATACACATATTGTTGTCAGCTTATAAAATGTGAACTTTAACAGTGAGGAAGATGTTTTCAAGTATGTTTTGTATTGTGAAGTGATGTTTTTGTGTGTTACGTGATATTGCAACAAAAGCAATAAAAAGGAAGTGTAACCTGAATTCGGAGTGCTGATTATTTTTTTACATCACCATTGTGCTAATTTTCAAAGGTTTAATCTTCAAGAATGGTTTGTGAAACACATCTATAAAACTTTGGAATATAGCAGAATAAAACCTAGGCCTCTTTGCATCCGAGCTTGGATTCATCACCACCTAGATTTTCGACGATTGAGCCATGATTTTACAACGAGACCAGCGTGGGAAACACGAAAAGATGAGTGCCTAGTTTATTTATTATTACATGAAACGACTTTATTAACTGTGCTCTAATGACACCTGCCACACAATAACTTTGTTGTTGCCCGAAAATGCAGTATTTAGCAGCGTGAGCAACACCACAATCATTGTTAAATTTTGATCTTTGTTGTGGTAGGGTTGTTAGAATACCCATCATCAAGAAACCGAATACGCCGCTGCGGTGTGCGGGAAACACAAACAACGTCCAGGAAGCCATCTCTGAGGACAATAATATTGTTTGGTAAACAGTACCCCTCTCTTGTTCTGTCCGTTCCACTTCTGTCCAGTAACGGTGGTCCCCCAGTAGCAGCAGGAAGAATTTTAACCAATAATTTTCCTCTGGCATAAGTGTGGGAAAAATCCATTTACATCCGATGACAATGGTATACCAAAATAAGTCACAATAATTTCAGTTAGTATCCTTATTTCTTAAACATTAGCTCTTCAATACTTCCCTTACTAGCCAATGAAGATGGCCCACCAACGACAGCAGCAGGTGTTTTAAAATATAATCCCACTTTTCGGGCATAAGCGCGGGAAAGCTCCTACTGTGTAAGAGATCGCGACACTGGTCTCTGACAGTCTTCAATCAATCGCGAATACCACAAGGTCCTGAATCAGAGAGGTCGAAACGTCGACTGTACAGTAGATATACGATGGAACCTAACAACCCAGAAGTTTTTACCTTCAGTGATGACGAATGGCTCTGAGCACTATGGGAGTTAACATCTGTGGTCATCAGCCCCCTAGAACTTAGAACTACTTAAACCTAACTAACCTAAGGACATCACACACATCCATGCCCGAGGCAGGATTCGAACCTGCGACCGTAGCAGTCTCGCGGTTCCGGACTGAGCGCCTACAACCGCTAGACCACCGCGGCCGGCCAGTGACGACGACCACCGAAGTCTGCATACTTACAATGACTTGACCTTTTCATCTTCCATAAACGGAGAACAGTTATCATTATTGTTGAAATTTGTTAGCAAATTTTAATCTTACTATGAGGTACTCACCTGTCACCAATGTAAAAGAGAATAACTCCAATGGCGGTGGAAACGAAGAGGCTCACGGAATACACAGTATTTGGGTACAGTTCCTTATCGCACACCCAGTCCTCCTGGGAAGCGGCAGTAAGGAACAGCCACGTGGTGTCGTACTCCCAGCCATACAAGCAGGGTGTAGTTTCGTTCTCTTCCCCTTGGGTCTTCATCAGGCATCGACTGTACTCTCCGTCTTGTCTGTGGAAGTTAATATATTTTAAAAGGACCTCTGATATGAGGGTATGCTTATTTGTTGATAACACATGTTGGGTAGCCTATTGTCCAGTGTGGCAACCGACTCCAAACGATCAACCATTGTTCTATTTATAATGCCAGAAAAGACGCCAGACTATGAAAAAAACCGACTGATAACAGATCAAAGAAATAAAACTGTCCAAAAATAGTTCTTCTCAATGTCTGACAAATGAAAGTATATCAGTTTTTATGCCGATCTCAGGGAAAATACAAAATGATGAATGCAGTTTCAGACACGAAATGTCAATTCTCTTATTACTTACTTCTCGAAAATATTTTTAAGTTACTAAGAACGACAGCACTGTGTCCCATAAAATATCTTTATGTAATAATGTGAAGCTACAATTAAATTAATGAATTGCTTTAATTAACCTCATGAAAAGCGATATAATTATAGAGTTAGCGTAATTCATAGCTCTACCCCCCAGAAAGACCAAAATCTCGCCCTTAGTGTCCCATCGTGTAAGTGATTCGTACCACACACTGTTGATCACAAACGGACTTTATCTACATTTTGTGTGATACACGACTAGAATATGAGGAATACCACAAAAATGTGGAGATATAATGGATAATAGACTAAATCATCGACTCCACGGAGTGATAAATCACTTTGTGGATTCACAAGAAAAAACTAATTGTATGACTATTGCAGGCCGGCCGCTGTGGCCGAGCGGTTCTAGGGCCTTCAATCCGGAACCGCGCTGCTGCTACGGTCGCAGGTTCGAATCATGCTTTGGGCATGGATGTGTGTGATGTCCTTAGGTTAGTTAGGTTTAAGTAGTTCCAAGTTCTAGGGGACTGATGACCTCAGATGTTAAGTCCCATAGTGCTCAGAGCCATGTGAATCATTTGCCATGAAGGATTACAGAAACAAAAACGTTTTTTTCTTGCCATTGCCTTAACTAAGGCTCTGTAACATTCCAAGAAGGTCGTCTCAAGCTACCTCTTCTTTCATCTTTTACGTTCTGAGTTGTCAATCTCAGCCACGACTATGTCAATGACGGAAAGTTTCCTGAACCAACGCCATATCTACATAGTTGTAAAGTGCTCTCTTTCTAAAACGGTAGCTGATTTCGTAATCAGTTCCAATTTTGCTGAAAATGCTGTATCTTATTAGTTCCTTTCTGTAGTACAGGGTGGTCATAATTAAAATTTCGCTACTTGAATGAGCCCAAAGAAAAAAATGAGTGACCATAGGATAACGAAACGTTGTGGAAAAATTTGTAAGGACAGAGAAATAACGAATACATCACTGAAAGAAACTCATTATAATTTTCGCATGAGAGGGTTTAAATTTGATGATCTTGATAATTTTGTTCTGCTGCTGTTCGAATGAGCTATGCCAATGGATAAATTAGGTTTCCTCTTGCTATTATTTACAGTATGTATCTACGTAAACTAACATGGAAATTCGGGGTGATCTAGAGTGTTTTTCACTTGTTAACTTCGATTTCGAACACAATTCGTAAATCCTTCTGGAAACCTCGATCCAGTGGGAGCAGGAATGGTAGCCTGCTTTACGAATACAAAGCAACAACGTACAAAGAACGTCGCTGCAAAGATTCGAAAGAAACATCAGTACCATGGAATTGGATTATTTTTATCATTTAGAAAACGAGAAGGATACATTACCAAACCAATCGAAAGGCCTTAAAAGTATGGATCTCATGGTGAATAACGTATGAAGAGGTAGATTAGCACATTGCCAAAATATGCAGTTTAGTGTCTGTGATAATGAACGTAATTTTCAAGTTCTTGTCTTCTGACTCCTCAAATGAATAACTATTTGATTGCGTTTATTCTTGCTTCTCTCTCCAAGAACGTACTTATGCATTCTCGTAGTAGGGTGGGGCAAGACTGTATTCCAATTACTTTTCATTCTATTGAAATATCCTTTCCCTGCAAACTGTCACAGTGATTTATTTGTTTGTATTTTGGGAAAACTGTAATCGTAATGGAAAATTATACACCTCAATGTTTCATATGCCGTATGCTGTAAGAGCGGAAACTGATATTACTACCTCTGCTACCCTGAACTGAAATTGTATACCACCATTGTTAACAGCCACTTTCGGGAAGGACAGCTTAAAAAGGATAATTGAACGCTTTACGTAAACACTGCTGGAAAAACATAGTACATCTGGAAAGAAGACGTCGATTTTGGTTCGATGGCGGCCTATGCTACCTGGGGGTAGAAGATGTAATGATTATGGTTTCAACGTCGTCCGTCCGCCAACAGATAGCGTAGGGGCACACCTGCCAGAGTGCCAGCTGTGTCTATCCGTTAATAGGGAATGCTCACAGCCAGAAGGCTCCGTGTGGTGCAAACGTGTTGAAACCTTGCCATAGACACGCACTCGTGCTTTCCACAGCCAACCGAACGAGTCTGAAAGCCTTTAGAGTGGTGGGGTGATTCATTCGGAAAATTATCACCAAGTTGAAGGGGGCTGCGTCAGTTACAGGTATCAGTGATCACATGAATATTCTCGCAGCCTAAGAAGAGCACAGACTCACGGCTGGATCGTCGTATTGTAAGGGCACCAGTGGCATATCGTACAGCTACCACAGCGCAGGTAAGAAGGCTTGTGAGTCCAAACGTCTGAACCCCAAGTGTTGCAAGCCGGTTATAATCAGTGGGACTACGGGCACGCAGACCTCTGGCCCGTCTTCCACTCAGGCCACAGCATCGACGTGGACGGCTCGACTGGTGCCGTCAGAGAGTCACTTGGAAGATGGAATGGCGCGCCGTGGTCTTCAGCGATAAAAGCAGATTCTGCCTGCACGCAAGTGATGGTCGACTGCGCGTACGAAGTACACCATCTGATCAAAAGTATCCGGACACCCCCAAAAACATACGTTTTTCATATTAGGTACATTGTGTTGCCACCTACTGCCATGTACACTATATCGGCGACCTCAGTAGTCATTAGCCATCGTGAGAGAGCAGAATATCCGCTCCGCACATCTATCCAGGCCATCACTCAGCAATTCCAAACTGCATCAGGATCCACTGCAAGTACAATGACAGGCGGGAAGTGAGAAAACTTGGATTTCACAGTCGAGCAGCTGTTCATAAGTCACACATCATGCCGGTAAATGCCAAACGACGCCTCGCTTGGTGTAAGGAGCATAAACATGGAACGATTGAACAGTGGAAAGAATTTGTGTGGAGTGAAGAATCACGGTACACAATGTGGTGATCCGATGGCAGGGTGTGGGTAAGGCGAATGCCCGGTGAACGTTATCTGATAGCTTGTGTAGTGCCAACAGTAAAATTCGGAGGCGGTCGTGTTATGGTGTGGACGTGTTTTCATGGAGGGGGCTTGCACCCCTTATTGTTTTGCGTGGCACTATCACAGCACAGGTGTACATCGATGTCTTAAGCACCTTCTTGCTTCCCACTGTTGAAGAGCAATTCGGAAATTGTGATTGCATCTTTCAACACAATCGAGCACGTGTTCATAATGTACGGCCTGTGACGGAGTGGTTATACGACAATAACATCCTTGTAATGGACTGGCCTGCACAGAGTCCTGACATGAATTCCATGGAATACCTTTGGGATGTTTTGCAACGCCGACTTCGTGTCAGGCCTCACCGACCGACATCGATACCTTTCCTCAGTGCAGTACTCCAGCGAGAATGGGCTGCCATTCCCCAAGAAGCCTTCCAGCACCTGACGGACAAGTTACAACTATTGTTCATCCTTGGTGTTTCTCTAAGGGGCACTAACCAGCGTTTGGTGCCTGTAGAACGTTCTTAGAGCCGTTCTTTGTCATTCTTGCAACAGGAAGATGATGTATTGTTACAATAAGATAATGCCCGTCCACACACTGCTCATGAAACCAACGTCATCTGAAAGATGAGCAATAACTTCCCTGGTCAGCATGATCTCTGAATTTGTCTCCAATTGAGCACGTGTGGGATGTGAAGATACGAGAAGTGAATCGTGGAACTGGTCAGCAAACAACTCCTACAGAATTGTGTGACACATTTTGTTCGTGCAGGTTGCCAAAATCAGGGGCAGGTACGCATTCACGGGCAAACTTATTGTTCTTCTTTGATTGATTGGTACATAACTTATTGTTCTCCTTTGATTGACATGTACTTAACCTATTGTTCTGCTAAGGGGATCCTTCCTTTAGACTGACAAGTACTTAACCTATTGTTCAGCTAAAAGAATCCTTCCTTTTGACTGACAGGTCCTTAACTATTCTTCCTCTACCCCCTCCTCCTTACCTTCACCCCCCCTCCCACTTCTCAGGAAACCTCACCCCTAGCTGCTACAGGTACACTTTCAGGTCTGAGTTATTGGAATAGCTCCTCTCACGCTTATCACGTTGATTGACTACTTCTTTAAATTGATCAATTAATTAACTTCTCCCCCCTCTGGTAAACACCCTCCCATCCTCCCTCCCCGAAAATTGGCTGCTCTGTGGTGCAGAGGAAGGATCTCATGACAGGAAATTCGAGGAAATATTGTTCATTTATAAAAATTGAGTTTGTGTGGGATGGATTTCTGTTGCTCATCATTCTCTGCTGTTTGGAAAGATGTAGGTCTTGTAAGAAGTAATTACATGGATTGCTTGTTTCTTTTTATCCCGGTCACACAAGGAATACCATCACGAAACACCTATCACACGTAATTACACTGTCACATCTTTTGATCACAAAGCACGCACTGCTTGCCACCCATGTCCACTGGACCACACAGAACGGCATTGTACACCCTCCCAGGAATCGGGATGCACAGGTGGCCCCCACCAAGTCACGACGCAGCTGTCACCTGCCAAACCATGCACAGGTGTCAGTTGTGGTCCCGCAAGCATGAGGCACTTGCATCCCTTTCATACTTGACACCTGAGAAATACCTGTCGAAATACGTGTTCACCTAGGCACCATTGCTGATATGATGACACAAAGCTTTTGTATCCAGTGAGATGTCTGCATAACGGCTCAACCTCACATGCACAGCTACTCAATGTTATACTGCCGTCACATGTCTATGTAAATAAGAGCCAAGTCCACCTCTCGGAAATAGTAAACTGCTACAGAAATAAGAACTAAATGCAACGATTGAATTTAACCAGAAATTTCAATAAAGCGCCTACTGGGTTTCATGAAAGGGCAGGTTTTGAGGAAGGATCATAGTAAATTTTACAAGTGAGATCAAACTGCGGACAAACTGTCCGTCAGCGCAATCCGAGTTGAATGTAACATTGCAACGAACTCCTATCTCAATGGCAGTCTAATTCATGCTATTTACGGATTCTTCCCCTCAGTTGCAACAGGGTATAAGATTGTTAGTCTCCTGCCATTGCAATATACCTTCCGGTGACATCACAAATATTGGATTATTTGGAGCTGCGTATTGTGGACCAGAATAATCAACGTGTAGACTTTCGTGGTGAGGAAGTCATTGTACGATTACATCTAAGACAAGATGGATGTACGGTATAAAACCAGTGTAGGCAATCCACAGCATGTCACTTCGATACAAACTGCAAAGTGGTAATACGTGCGAACTACAAGTTTCTTAAATCAGTTGGCTCCAAACCTAGAAAATGATGTCCTCACTCAGTACAACCAGTCCAGTAGAGTATGATGAGAGAATTATATGTCAGGAATACTTCTCTCATTAACCCTACGCTTCAACCACATTTAACAAGAACGATGACATTAGGATTGTCATCCAGCACCAAGGCAGACTGGCGCTTCCATGCAAGAGTTTCATACATCTAGAGGGGTTATTCAAGAAAATCGACGGCAGCGATACACTGGGATCCAAGCTTACACGTAACACTTAAGCATTCCTGTTCCAAGAGATACGCTATGAACTCAGTGGGTCTCAGATTGGCCGTACATGCAATGTTGGCATACCATCAACCCTTGAAACATACATCTCAGCATCAACCACAGATCTGCATACTTACGAAAATGCGGGATGGCCCACAGACGATCCAGAGGATAGAACAGTTGCAGAGTACAAGCGATTTACTGCATTCATACCTCTACAAATAATTAAGGGGTACTTCGAGGACATGAGGCATATTATTATGAATGCTAAACAGGAACTAATTCTGGTGCGGAGTGCAAAGGACAATAACTCATGCATTCAAGGAGCTCAAGAGGAGAATATGATCACAATCAGCAAGATAATATGGAAAATGCCTCACATCACCATATCAGATGAGGAGCATTCGAAGCGTTAAAAAGTCCTGAATTCCGGTACATTTCTGTCACTGACATTTCGCTCATTGGATGTTTTCGAGTACCCAGTGTTACCGACTGTGAGCAGACAGACATGGGTTATTAAAACCTCTTTGCAGCTGGAGACAGCTAAATTCATCATACTTGCGTTTCAGACTAATAGAAGAGGGAATGGAGCAAATGATTCCGATGTGTTCGACAACTGTGAGTTCACTAATGCCAAAGACTACCTGAAATTAGAATTCTACCCTTATGACAGTTTAAACCTGCAGGGGAATGAAAATGTGTACAGTCTAGCATATAACATGTATGCAAGAATTTGTGCTTCTTACTTTGAAAGTGCTGAAGAAGAAGGAGGAAGGTGTCTACTCAGTCCAGGGAAGTACAAGGAGCTATCACTAATCATCGAAATACACTGCTCAAAACAGAATGAGATAATTAAGTCTGGACCTAGAGATGTGCGAATTGAATTTGATTCTTTGACAGATTTCCCAGAACACACTGCCATGTATGCTCCAGTTCTACATGACCGTGTGATCAACTACTGCCTACTCACCAGCGTTGTGTAATGAGCTGTATAAATGAACATGTGCTGCACTATACCTAGAGCATTTCACAATGGCATCTCAAGGTGAGAAAATCATTGCAGATGCTCTGGGTTTCTATGATGGTGAGTGTAGAAACTTCATATTTAAAGAGGTTGTGTTTGTAGCGAACACAGAAAATACAAGAATAATGGCGACATTCTCAAGAAACGTTGCATCACCTAGGTCTTTCAAGTATGTGAAGTGTGCTAAGACACAGAAGGGTGCAAAGTGGTTAACGCATTTCTACCATGGAATTCACTGCGATGATCCTGGCATACTGACATACCCTATAAATATATGGTGACGTCGCTTCAATTATTCGACTACATGATACCATCATCTACGTGAAAGGGATGGAGAAGATCTCATGGATGCGTCGAATCTTTAAGTTTGCTGCTTTTCAAGACCTGGAATTCTACAGGTGTCCTTGTCTCCACCGACTCAAGAAGAATAAGAAGATGTGTGAAAATAGTGTTGCTGTGTCCACTTATGAAAAAGTAAAATAACTTTAAGTTGGATGAGAAATAAATGAATTTTTACCTCACAACCTCTCTGTTCTTGTTTTCGACCCTGTTCCCACTTTCACAGTGTAGAGTTTTAACCACATCCTATGTCTGCGGTTTTCTTCAAGCACAAGATATATAATTTTAGACATGTCTGTTATATATCCCTGTAAGTGGACACAGTCTTGTGGCTCCTGCTCCCATAACCCAATTCGTGCTGCACGAGAGGTGTAATTCCACTTAGGTCCTCCTGAGGTGAACGCTCATCCACGGCTGGCTGGCCTCTCGACTGGCTTACATGTGCTTCTGTGGCAGCGGATATCGGACACGTTTATGGCGCCAATTTCCTCCAATAGCGCTGCATTGCAGCGCGGTGAGTACGTTGGAAGCATTTGGTGACTTTTGTGGGGTTTAACTGTCAGTGCAATATGGCGATCTGTACAAAACAGTTTTGTCACTGAAAGACTCGTCTGCAGAAAACAATGGTGGATGGTGGTTGCATGCCGGCACCAGCAGCAGTTAGATGGGTAAATTCAGTGACAGATGGGCTGTTCTGGTAGGATCGCGAGGAAGAACTCAATTGGTGCTATCTTGCGTTATTTTCGTGAACAGGTCCTGTTAGGATCAGAATTTCTATGCTGACAAGCTGAGACATCACTAAAGCTCCTGCAAAATCGACCGTTAATTAATTCTGCAGCAGTTTACTATTTCCGAGAGGTGGACTTGGCTCTTATTTACATAGACATGTGACAGCAGTATAACATTGAGTAGCTGTGCATGTGCAGGTGAGCTCTCATGCAGACATCTCACTGGATACAAAAGCTTTGTGTCATCACACCAGCAATGGTGCCTAGGTGAACACGTATTTCAACAGGTATTCCTCAGGTGTCAAGTATGAATGGGATGCCGCCGCCTCATTCTTGCGGGACCCCAGCTGACACGTGTGCATCGTTCTGCAGCTGACAGCCGCATCGTCACTTTGTGGGTGCCGCCTGTGCATCCCGATTCCTGGGAGCGTGTCCAGTGGCGTTCTGTGTGGTCCAGTGGACATGGGGGTGGCAGGCGGTGTGTGCTTTGTGATCAAAAGATATGCCAGTGTAATTACGTATGATAGGAGTTTCATGATGGTATTCCTTGTGTGACCAGAATAAAAAAAGACAAGCGATCAATGTAATTACTTCTTACAAGACCTACATCTCTCCTAACAGCAGAGAATGATGAGCAATAGAAATCCAACCCACACAAACTCAATTTTTATAAATGAACAATATTCCCTCGAATTTCTTGTCATGAGATCCTTCCCCTGCACGACAGCTCAGCCAATTTTCGGGAGGGGGGTGGGGGGGTGGGAGGGTGTTTACCAGAGGAGGAGGGATTAATTAATTGATCAACTTCAAGAAGTGGTAAATCAAACTGATAAGCGTGAGAGGGGCTATTCCAATAACTCAGACCTGAAAGTGTACCTGTAGCAGCTAGGGGGGAGGTTTCCTGAGAGGGTGAGGGGGCTGAAGGGAGGAGGAGGGGGCAGAGGAACAATAGTTAAGTACCTGTCAGTCAAAAGGACGGATTCTTTTGGCTGAACAATAGGTTAAGTACTTGTCAATGAAAAGGAAGAGTCCTTTTAGCAGATCAATAGCTTAAGTTCCTACCAGTCAAAGGAGAGCAATAGGTTAATTATCTCTCAGTCAATGGAGAACAATAGGTGAATTACCTGTCAATCAAAGGAGAATAATAGGCTTCCCCTGAGTGCATACCTGCCCATGATAGCGGATAGGCACTTGGTGCAGGGAGTGATAACTGACCCTTAACATTGACAAGTGTAATGTATTGCGAATACATAGAAAGAAGGATCCTTTATTGTATGATTATATGATAGCGGAACAAACACTGGTAGTAGTTACTTCTGTAAAATATCTTGGAGCATGCATGTAGAACGATTTGAAGTGGAATGATCATATAAAATTAATTGTTGGTAAAGCGATTGCCAGGTTGAGAGTCATTGGGAGAGTCCTTAGAAAATGTAGTCCATCAAGAAGGGAAGTCGCTTACAAAACACTCGTTCGACCTATACTTGAGTATTGCTCATCAGTGTGGGATCTGTGCCAGATCAAGTTGACGGAAGAGATAGAGAAGATCCAAAGAAGAGCAGCGCGTTTCGTCACAGGGTTATTTGGTAAGCGTGATAGCGTTACAGAGATATTTGGCAAACTCAAGTGGCAGATTCTGCAAGAGAGGCAGTCCGCATCGCGGTGTAGCTTACTGTCCAGGTTTCGAGAGGGTGCGTTTCTGGATTAGGTATCGAATATATTGCTTCCCCCTACTTATACCTCCCGAGGAGATCACGAATGTAAAATTAGAGAGATTCGAGCATGCATGGAGGCTTTCCGGCAGTCGTTCTTCCCGCGAACCATACGCGACTAGAACAGAAAAGGGAGGTAATGACAGTGGCACGTAAAGTGCCCTCCGCCACACACCGTTGGGTGGCTTGCGGAGTATAAATGTAGATGTAGATAGATAATGTAGGCAACCTGCACTAACAAACTGCACCACAAACGTCTTTGGTCCATTACTCACAGCCCGTGTTGTCTGTAGTTCAACAATGCCTAGATGCTCAGTACCTCTGTTCGATCGTGTCTGCATTGTTGCTTTAGGCCATGAAGGGCTCACAGTAAGGGCAGCTCAGAGTGAACCAAAGCAATGTTGTTCAGACATGGAGGAGATGCAGAGAGACAGGAACTATTGATGACATGCCTCGCTCAGGTCGCCCAAGTGAACTGCTGTGGTGGATGAACGCTACCTACGGATTATGGCTTTGAGGAACCCTGACAGCAACGCCACCATGTTGAATAACGCCTTTTGTGCAGCCACGAGACGTCGTCTTATAACTCAAACTGTGTGCAATAGGCTGCATGATGCGCAACTTCACTCCCTACGTTCATGGCGAGGTTCATCTTTGCAACCATGACACCATGCAGGTTGGTACAACATGCTGAATAGACTGTTCAGGAAAGGCATCATGTTCTTTTCAGCGCCATCTCTAATGACCTCGTTGTCGACGGGACGTTAAACACTAACCACCACCACCATCTTTTCAGCGATGAGTGTCGCATATGCCTTCGACCAGACAATCGTTGGAGTCGTACTTGGAGGAACCCGGTAAGGCTGAACGCCTTAGACACACTGTCCAGCGAGTGCAGCAAGGTGGAGGTTCCCTGCTGTTTTGGGGTGACATTATGTGGGGCCTACGTACGCCGCTGGGGATCATGGAAGGCGCCGTAATGGCTGTACGGTACGTGAATGCCGTCCTCCAACCGACAGTGCAACCATATTAACAGAATATTCGCGAGGCATTCGTCTTCATGGACGACTATTCGCGCTCCCATCGTGCACTTCTTGTGAATGATTTCCTGCAGAATAACGACTTCGCTCGTCTAGAGTGGTCAGCATATTCTCCAGACATGAACCCAATCGAACATGCCTGGGATTGATTGAAAAGGGCTGTTTGTGGACGACGTGACCACTAATCTCTCTGACGGACTTACGCCGAATGGCCGTTGAGGAGTGGGACAATCTGGACCCCCAGTGCCTTGATGAACTTGTGGATAGACGAATACAGACATGCATCAATGCAAGAGGACGTGCTGCTAGATATTAGAGATACCTCTGAAAGTCTCGCTATATGACGGTAGAACATGCAATGTGCGGTTTTCATGAGGAGTAAACAGGGCGGAAATGATGTTTATGTTGATCTCTATTCCAATTTTCTGTACAGGTTCCCGACCTCTAGGAACCGAGGTGATGGCAAACTTTTTTTTGACATGTGTATTAAAGTGTGGACTGAACTGACATTCCATATCGATAGTACTCATTAACTCGTGAGAATAATAAGCTGGTTGTGCTTCACAAAAACGATGTTTTCCAAATCCATGTAGGCTATTTGTCAGTAAATCGTTTTCTTCGAGGTAAATCATAACGTTCGAACACAGTACAAGTTCAAAAATCGTACTACAAATCGATGTTAGTGACATGGGTCAGTTACACAGCCAATTACTTCTATCTCCATTCTTGAGTACTGGTGTGAACTGTGAACCTTTCCAGCCTTTAGGCACGCATCTATCGACGGACGAGCTGTAGAATTAGCTTTTAGCCTCTATCGGTAGACGTCATGGCAAGTTCAAACGAGTTCTGCGACTGGGATTAACGAGATCGTCGTGATAGCGCCGCTGGAGGTTATCGCGACTGGGACTTATTTGCGCAGCTCGTATTAGGAGTGAAGTTAGTGCTTTGTTGTATCCAACGTTATTAAACAAGAAAGAACGTCACCGGAATCAAGTAAATTTGCGTTCATTCGCAAGGACTGCTACGTAGCCGCTGAACTTACACATTCCAGATGCACCGCAAAAACACTCACCAACTGTTATCTGTACGTATTCACGAGGGATAATGACTGGGTGCTAACTATGTGTTCATACAAGATCGAAAACAATCTAGTGTGCAGACAGTTACGCCCTTAGACGGTAGAATGACTTAGTTTTGACACAATGCTTCATTGTTGTTGTTATCACTGCAGCGGCAACTGCTGCTTGGTAACAAGTTTACTATTAGTGTAAAACATTACCGATATCCAGTAAAGAGAGGAACAAGCTCCAATGTTTGTAATGACAGAGAATTATTTCAAGAAAGAGCTAAAAGAAACTTAAAGTATGAGCCACTAAGTGAAGATACCCCAAACTGTGCAAGAATTCAAAGAGAGTTTCAGAGTGGAATATATGAAAGATTCAAAAATATTACTCATATACAATGAATATGGGAAACGAAGGGCTTGTTAGATACATAAAAATGGTACAAAAATGCGAATACGTTGAAACAAGTGAATATTGTAGAGACCAGCCCATAGAAGTTTTTGCTTGTGAATTAACTGTGAAAAATCGTTGACTTTTATGTAAATTCGTACTGGGAAACACTGGACTTTTTATGTTTTATAAGGATTCTTTACAATGAGATATGTCAGAAAATGAGCAGTTAATACTCGGTGGCGCTATCAGATTAGATTTTTTGAAAAGTTTCTGACAGAAAAAATATAACCTTTTTTGTATCCTATAAGTAGATCTCAGTAATTTTTCAAACGCGGATGGGTAAAGACAGTCGAAATGTGACTAATAATGTTTCCTTTTATTACGTTCAAAGCAAGAAAATAATTGTAGACCCAGTAGCAAATGCTCTCACTGCTTATGTTTACAAGTTAGGATAAATAAGAGAGTACATTATGAAATCGAGTCTCCTGAAAGTAAATCAGCCTTAATAATTAATGACAAAAGGACTGGTATTTTTGAAAATCAGAAGAGATGACATGGGATAAAATTTATAGTGAAACAAATGCTCACATGAAGTTTAATAGGTTGTGTGATATGCTCATATCATTATTTCTACCCCGCTTTTCTCACAAACTAATCAGAAAGTCCATTAAACTGGCCCATAATTGAAAGTGAATCACTATTCAAATTACTAAGAAAAGGTATTAATAACATCCACATTTTGTGAGAAATTAGTAAATCTGACAACAGATATATGTAATATAGTGATAGAGAGGACAAATGCTCACATAACATCTTTGCATCACTATTGATTTAAGCAGAAGATCTGTAAATTGTCAGTCACAGGTAATAGGTATGTTTAATAATCATTTCTTAAATGCACTAAGAAATATATCGACAAGCAGTTAGTGAGAAGAATCGCAGAATGCTGAAAATGCAGCTCAACTCAATTTCAATCATAGGGATGTTTCACACATTCCCCTCCTAAAAGTAAGAAAATTACATGTTCTTTGAAAAATAAACGTTTATTTAGAATCCACAGTGTTTTCAACAGAGTACTAAAGACGAACCTCATAAAATAAGTGCCGTCTACTGCGAAATATTTCATGCATTACTAACTCAGGGCAGATAGCAATATACCATTGATAACAACGACACCCTCACCCGCCATATGAAAGGTGATAGGAGAAATTTCAATAAGAACCGACCCATTTCACTACTGACATCATTTTCCAAAATATTTGCGATTGTGATGAACTCCAGATCTTAACTGATCAACAACAAATTCCTTTATAAATCAAAAAATTTGCATATCAGAAGAGTTGCACAACTGAGAATGCTATTCGCACGACCGCTCACCAAAATTTACTACCATAAAACAATAATGGAACAGCGACTAACATTTTCTGATGATTATCTAAGAAGTCTGACTGTATGAATTAGGAGGTTTTATAGAATTGGTGGTACTGCCAACCAATGGACGATATATCTAACACACCTAATGCATAATGTTATACTTACTAATTCTTCCTTTGTAAGGATGGGATACTCTTCTGAATAGGGGAAATAACTTATTGGGTTTCATAAGGCTCTATTGCAGGTCCTCTGTTGTTACTCGTATATGTTCAAATGGCTCTGAGCACTATGCGACTTAACTTCTGGGGTCATCTGTCACCTAGAACTTAGAACTAATTAAACCTAACTAACCTAAGGACATTACACACATCCATGCCCGAGGCAGGATTCGAACCTGCGACCGTAGTGGTCGCTCGGCTCCAGACAGTAGCGCCTAGAGCCGCACGGCTACTCCGGCCGGCACTCATATATGTACACGACCTTTCTTGTAATACACGATAAACATAGTTAATTCTTTTGTTGATTATACCAATATTGTAATCAATACTGACATACACACAACAACATAAGAAAAGATGAGTAATGTTCTTATAGTAAAGAGTGCTTTTCTACAAATTCTGTCACTCTAAATCACGATTAACTGAACTCTCTACATCTGGAGGTACTTCACCAATGATGAAGGTAACACACAGTGAGGACAGTGTAACTGGAATGGATACTTCAAAACTTTTAGGTTTCCAGTTTGATGAGGATTTAAACTGGAGGAAACACAGTTTTTAGCTCCTAAAACATCTCAGTTCATTCACATTTGCACTTTGAATCATTATAAATCTTGGGGAGAGAGAATTCATTAAGTAATATGATCTGCGTATTTTCATTGAATAACGTCGTACGAAATAATACTCTGGGGAAACCCATCTTCATGGAAGAAAATTTTTATTGCTCAGATATATTTTTTGTGAATAATAAATATTTTTTTATTTGTGATCCGCAGTGTATCTATTCTTTTATGAAGTTTCTTGTAAGTAACCCACTACTATTCAGAAGGAACAATGAAGTGCATCATGAAAAAATCAGAAGAGGAATGACATTCGCTATTCCACATTAATCTTTAGCTGAAAAAATTGATGAAGAATGCTGCCAACAGACTTTTGGTCACTTGCCAAACGATACACAGTAGCTTACGTACAGAAAAGTTAAATATGAAAACAAACTGGAAAGGTTTCTCCTTGAAAATGCCTTCTATACTATAGATGCTGTACGCAAATATTGGTGTGTAGGATTAACTAATTCCCATCTGTATTAAAACAAACACCAGTAACTGGTTACGTCGTAAATATCGTTTCACGTGAACTGGTAACATGAATGTAAAATGATTGGTTCCACATCATTATGATTGATCGTGCAAATGTTCCATGGAATAATAAAGGAACTATCTACCTCACTAACTAAATGTTAAAAGCAGCGTGTTGTAGAGTCCAAGGGTTAGTAGGTAATTACAGCAAAGACTTAGAGAGACTGTAACTTCGGCCACACGCACACATCTTAAGTCTCAGCGAAAAAGCCTTGACTGTTCTCTCACTAGTAAACAAGACGCTTTCTTCCAGAATGTGATGTAATGACCGACGTACAAGTCAAGCCACTGATGCCTCCGAAAGAAGTTGGGAGCCGGGAGCCAGTTGCTCTATTCAGATCCTCCTGAAGAGTTCCTAGCGTAAGCCGTAAACTAACGTTTGTAGATGAAAACATAATAGAAGATCAGAATGCTTTATGGTTTCATTGACTACGATTTTTAGACATTGGTTCAGACTGAAGCCTACAAAGTATTCATGTGCGTACATGGTATTTTTGGCAGCGCCTTATAGTACGAATATTTCAGGAAGCCATCTAAACATTGAATTTAGTTTGCGTTGTGCCTTCCCCTCTCCCGTCCAATTCGCTGGATGTTTACTGAATCCATGGCATGAACAAAATATTGTTCACCAACATTTCACTTTATGTGGTATTTCAAACAAAAATGAATACAGCGTTTCTTTTCCTTTGCATGCTTGGATTTGTCGGTCTTGCCACAACTTTCGCAGACAATGAATCTCATTGTTCATTTTACTGTGTTCAGTGACGCTTATGTGCTTGTAAATTCGAGACCCTCCTTTTCTCATCCCACTCAACAAACCTTTGCCTACCGCTCTGCTATTTTAATGTGTTATTGTCTCCCTGAATACTTCATTTACCCCAAAAAATTATAAAATTGTAAAATATTATACTATTCAGCCGTCGTTTTGCTATATACTAGATACAAACGTTTAGCTAAATATTACAGATTATTTACTTGCCTTGGTATTGTAATATTCTTCCACATTTCCGCAGTTAAATTTGCATCTTCCTTTCCTGGGACATGGCACCAGTGTTCAGGTACCGTCAGAGCAATTATCCTGGCGTATGAAGACATTGTTGAAAATATTACTGCGATGCCATTGAAGATGATGTTCATTCGTATTTGGAACTTTCCAAAACTTCCAAGTTCTTCTATTATATCTTCAAATTTAATGTTTTGGTTAATCAAGTTGTATTTAACTCCATCCTGAAACTAAACATATTCAGAAGTATAGAATTTTAGTACTGCTGTTTCTCGCTCCGTTGTAATATTGATTTAAAAATTGTTAGGAGAATTAGATTGACGTTGGTACTTGTAAATTTTGCATGAGGTACTTGTAAATAAACCAAGTCTTAAAAAAGTAAAAATGACGTGTTCCCTGTTCCAGATCTTTGCAGGAAATAGTCGCTTAGAAATACAACTCTAGCTAAGACACACATTTGTTTGAATCAGTTCGTCTTAGTATAACAGATTTTGATATTTATATAACAAGAGCGGAGCATTATCTGACAAACTACCTTCAAGATGTAACTCACAGTTGTTTTCGCAGAGGAAAAACCAGAGGAAACGTAGTAGCAGTACAGGTAATGACAGTAAACTGAGTTCCCCTTCTCTACCTTACACCTCTGTTTATAATATGAAGAACGTTATCGTCTGTATCGGATGCCGGCACTGACGACAGTTAGATCATCACAACACGGAACCACAATGCCTGATTACCTTGCAGTCTGCCATAGCGCGTTGTTTTTTGTGGTGTTTTGCCCACAGCGTCTTGTACACAGGACGACTGTATGACTTATGCACGGCCCTACGGTTTATACTTGCTAATCGCTGTTAACTGCTCAGCGTGCTTAGCAATCGCTCAGCTTGCAGTGAAAAGAGGGCACCATAATTACGCAAAAACGGACATAGACGAGTTAGATATGAGTTTTCTTTACGATAAAGGTAGTGGCGACTGCAGTTACACGTTGCATCACAGAAATTTCTTCTACAAACTTGGAGCTATGTTTCCCACCAGTAGACTCCCCTTCGTCACAAAAGCTCCCTTTGGCTGTGCTAGTCTGTTTTTTATGTTCTCCTTGTTTCGTCCATCATGGGTTATTTTGACTGCAAGGTAGCAGAATTCCCTAACTTTGCTCATTTCGTGATCACCAGTTTTAATGTCGAGTTTCTCGCTATTCTCATTTTTTGCTTCGTCTCGTGACTTTTGTCCTTTTCCGATTTATTCTCAACCGCCGGCCGTTGTGGCCGTGCGGTTCTAAGCGCTTCAGTCTGGAACCACGTGACCGCTACGGTCGCAGGTTCGAATCCTGCCTCGGGCATGGATGTATGTGATGTCCTTAGGTTAGTTAGGTTTAAGTAGTTCTAAGTTCTAGGGGACTGATGACCACAGGTGTTAAGTCCCATAGTGCTCAGAGCCATTTGACCATTTTTTTTATTCTCAACCCATTTTCTATACTCATTAGACTATTCCATTCAACTCATCCTGTAATTCTTTTTCACTTTCATTCAGGATATCAAATTCATCAGCGAATCTTAACTTTGGTATCTGTTCCCCTTGAACTTTAATCCTACTCTTGAACCTTTCTTTTATTTTCGTCATTGCTTCTTTGATGTCTGACTGAACAGGAGGAGCAAAAGACTGCGTCTCTGTCTTACAACCTTTTTAATCCGAGCGTTTCTTTTTGGTCTTCCTATTGGTTATTCTACGTATTCCACAGGTTGATCATAAAGTCAGTATAAATTTGAAAACTGAATAAATCATGGAATAATATAGATAGAGAGGTACAAATTGACACACATGCTTGGAATGACACGGGGTTTTATTAGAACCAAAAATACAAACGTTCAAAAACTGTCCGACAGATTGCGCTTCATCTGATCAGAATAGCAATAATTAGCATAACAAAGTAAGACAAAGCATAGATGATGTTCTTTACAGGAAATACTCAATATGTCCACCATCATTCCTCAATAATAGCTGTAGTCGAGAAATAATATTGTGAACAGCACTGTAAAGCATGTCCGGAGTTATGGTGAGGCATTGGCGTCGGATGTTGTCTTTCAGCATCCATAGACAAATCGGTCAATCACGATACACTTGCCACTTCAGGTAACCCCAAAGCCAATAATCGCACGGACTGAGGTCTGGGGACCTGGGAGGCCAGGCATGACAAAAGTGGCGGCTGATCACACGATCATCACCAAACGACGCGCGCAAGAGATTTTTCACGCGTCTAGCAATACTAATATGTTTTTTTTTTGTTCTAATAAAACCCCATGTCATTCCAAGCATGTGTGTCAATTTTTACCTCTCTATCCACATTTTCCGTGGTTTATTAAGTTTTCAAATTTATACTGACTTTTTGGTCACCCGGTATATCATCCGTCTTTCCCTATAGCTTACCCCTATTTTTGTCAGGATTTTGAACATTTTGTACCATCTTCCACTGTCGAACGCTTTTTCCAGGTCGACTAATCCTGTGCACGTGTCTTGATTTTTCTTTAGTCTTGTTTACATCAAGGAACTGCCTCTTTGGTGCCTTTACCGTTCCTAAGGTCAAACTGATCCTAATCTTAGATGCATGAGCTGTTAATCCGATTGTGCAATAATTCTCTCACTTCTCAGCTCTCGCAGTGTTGGGAATTGTGTGGATGATGTTTCTCCGAATGTCTGGTGGTGCATCGCCACTCTCATACATTCTACGAATCAACCTGAACAATTGTTACAATTGTTAGGTTTCCACTTCCCGCAATGACCTTAGCAATTCCGACTCTTTTATCAGTGACGTGTGATAACAGAACATAGCAAAAGGAAAGCTGAAGTACTAAATTTCGTGTTTAAGGAATCATTCACGCTGGGGGATCGTACAAACAAACTGTCGTTTGATCATCACACAGGCTCCCGTACAGAAGACATATTCGTAGTAATAGATACCCCTGGCATAGAGAAGCTATATCCGTATGGAATCCCAATTCGGATTTACAAAGAGTAGTTTACTGCACAGGTCCCTTACTTAGCTTGTATTTATCGCAAATCTGTCGTCCAGAGAATATCCCAAACAAATGCAAACAAGTTGAGGTGTCTCATGTACAATCATGCTCATAAATTAAGGATAAATGCAGAATGTGGTGCCACAGAACGTGGTACTACACAAAACCGACGCTAATAGCATAGGCACATAGGCAACACACATGATACAGATCTGTAAGTCCACGGCATTGGTGATAACTTGAGAAAACCGTCCCGAAACACATGTGATACAAAGCGCAACTGTTTCCTGCGCATGTACCCCGACATCAATATGGGATATGATCACCAAGCACACGTCCACAGGTCACACAACGAGTTGGCATACTCTGGATCAGGTAGTCGAGGAGCTGATGGGGTACAGCCTCCCATTCTTGCACCAGTGGCTGTCGGAGCTCCTGAAGTGTCATAGGGGTTTGAAGACGTGCAACGATACGTCGACCGAGAGCATCCCAGACGTGCTCGATAGGGTTAGGTCTGGAGAACACGCAGGCCACTCCATTCTGTTTCAAGGTAGTCACCCACGATGGCAGCTCGGTGGGGCCATGCGTTATCATCCATCAGGAGGAAGGTGAGACCCACTGCACTCCTGAAAAACCGGTCATACTGGTGCAAAATGACGTTCCTATACACCTGACCTGTTACAGTTCCTCTGTCAAAGACATGCAGGTGTGTACGTGCACCAATCATAATCCCGCCCCACACCATCAAACCACGACCTCCATACAGGTCCCTTTCAAAGACATTAAGGGGTTGGTATCTGGCTCCTGGTTCACGCCAGATGAAAATCCGGCGAGAATCACTGTTTCAGAGTATACCTGGTCTCGTGCTTAAACATAACCTGGGACCACTATTCCAGTGACCATGTTCTGTGTTCTTGACACCAGGCTTTACGGGCTCTTCTGTGACGGGCTCTTCTGTCAGTGGAATGCACCTTGCAGGTCTCAGGGCGAATAAACCATGTCTGCTCAGTCGCCTGTAGACTGTGTGTCTGGAGACAACTGTTCCAGTGGCTGCGGTAAGGTCCAGAGCAAGGCTACCTGCAGTACTACGTGGCCATCTGCGGGCACTCATGGTGATATATCGGATTTCGGGTGGTGTTGTACACTGTGGACGTCCGGTACTGTAGCGCCTGGACACGTTTCCTGTCTGCTGGAATCGTTGCCATAATCTTGAGATCACACTTTGTGGCGCACGGAAGGCCCGTGCTACCACAAGCCGTATTTGACCAGCCTCCAGTTGCCCTAGTATTCTACCCCTCACAACGTCATCAATATGTGTTCTTTGAGCCATTTTCAACATAATGGCACAATTAGCACGTCTGAAAACATCTGCACACTTATTCGCTGCACCATACTCTGACATGCACCAACACACCTCTGCGTATGTGGACTGCAGCCAGCGCCACCGTGCGACGACCGCAGGTCAAATGCACCGCATGGTCATACCCCGAGGTGATTTAAACCCGCAAACCGCCCACCAGAGCGTTGTTTCGCCATTTATGAGCATTGTCCTTAATTTATATGCATGAGTGTATACAAGGGTAAAAGAACGGACCTACAACATGGCAGACCAATTTTCTTAACATCAGTTTGCTGCAGAGATCTTGAACATGTTTCCAGTCGTAATATGACAAATTTCCTTCAGACAGAAAAGCTTTTGTCCACAAATCAGCATTGATTTAGAAAGCGTCACTCGTGCTTGAATGCGCATGCCCTTTTCTCATGGTATTCTGTGAACTATTGATGAACGGCAAAAGGAAGATACCATATTCCTAGATTTCTGAAAACCTTTTGATAAGGTATCCCACTGTGAACCGTTGACGATGGTCGAAGTATACGGAGTAGATTCCCAGATTCGCGAGTCGGTCGAAGACTTCTCAAGCAACGGAGCCCAGTTCTTGGTCCTCGACTGCGTCTGTTCGTGAGAGACAAGAACATCTTCAGAAATGCCCCAGGTAAGTGTGACTGGACCGCTTTTATTCTCTATATGGTTCAATGACCTGATCGACTGGTTGGGGAGCAGTTTGCTGATCATGCTGTGTTGTACGCGAATGTGTCGTCGTTCAGTGACTGTAGAAGTATACAATACATCATAGGCAAAATTTCTAGTTGGTGTAATGAATGGCCGGCCGGGGTGGCCGAGCGGTTCTATGGGCTTCAGTCTGGAGCCGCGCGACCGCTACGGTCGCAGGTTCGAATCCTGCCTCGGGCATGGATGTGTGTGATGTCCTTAGGTTAGTTAGGTTTAAGTGGTTCTAAGTTCTAGGGGACTGATGACCTCAGAAGTTAAGCCCCATAGTGCTCAGAACAGTTTGAACCATTTTTTTTATAATGAATGGCAGCCAGCTCCAAATGTAGAAAAATGTAAATAAACGCAGATGAGTAGGAAAAACTACCACGCAATGTTCGAATACAGTATTAGTAACGTGCTACCTCATTTCGTTTCGGGACAAAGAAGTGTTGACATCGATACGCTCTGGTAGTGTGAACACTTATTTCTCGTCCAGGTCTCGTGAAGTGTAAACAGTGATAATTCGTTCCGGTATTCGATAAATACCGCGAAATCGTTAAAACATTTGTTGCGCTGCGATCACCACCATGGAAAATGGCAGTGACAGGCCTCCTGCAACACAAACTTTGCAAAAACTGCGGCACGGCGTTACAATGGATACTACTGTACTTCATCCATGCAATAGTGAAGTGATTAGCTACGCAATCACGTTGTTGCTCCAGGAAGATGCGCACCGACGTGTTGCACTTGTCGAAGCAACTACAGAGAGAGACCTGCAGCCCTCACAAAAATGCCAACGGAACCGCACGGAGGAGGAAGGAGACGATTACCAGCGAAACAAAGTGGAGAAAGTGCTACGTGTCAACGCCACCTAAGAAGGTACTATCACCCACCAACATGTAAGTGGGACAGCTAACTAACATGCAACTATCGACAAAGGTCCTTTCATGTTAATTGTTGAAAATAGAGGCAGGCTCCACCCAACTGCACTAGGCAAAATTATTAGAAAGAACGTGCGACGTTATTCAAGCACATAATCAATATTTGAAATTGAGACTGTGTCAGGATTAACTGTCAATGCCTTAGTTCAACATTTTTCTTAGACAAAACAAATTTGGAGGCCCATATTGTGAAGTTCTTCACTACTAAAGAAGGTATCGTCAATAATGCTCAAATATCCCTTGCGGAGGACGAATTACTAACGGAAATGACGTGTTGCTGCGAAGATAACGTGCAGTTACGTGCAGTTACCACACTACCAAACATTACGAGTCAGGGTACAGCCATACCTAACTACACCATCCGCAACAAATAACTTCTATGGAACACAGAGGACCTCATCAAAACATTATTCCCCAGGTCCAATTGTACCAAGCAGAACTCAGCGTCCCTCTCGCTCCAGTGGGTCTCAACCCATACCCACCATAATTTCACAGATTCATCCTATATAGTGACGCTATCATCTATCACGTTAATAACATTTTAAGTATAATTACGGCTATGATAAAAGATAAGCCTATATCATACCAGCAGGCTACTAATGGACCCATTCCAGTGTTACAAGAAGATTCGATTGAATTTTCTCATTTTCAGAATACTGATGGACGATGTGTTTTAACTGTTAAAAACCATTCAAAAGCCAAGGTCGCATAAAATATTTCTTTACTTAAGACGACCTGTTTCATTAATCATCGTTGTCATCTTCAGGTCTTTAACATCTGTCTGTTGGAAAACATGTCCAATTTACGTTGTGCGTAAGGTTCAGCGCAAAATTAACATGTTTTACAACAAAAGATGTTAAAGATCTGAAGATGACACCAATGATTGTTGAAACAGGTCGTCTTAAATAAAGAAATTTTTTTGCGACCTTCGTTTTTGAGTGGTTTTTTACAAACAGATTCGATACGAATGTCACCCAAAATATTTTTAGCCCACAAATTACACCCCAAAATGACCTATAAAATCATCCAATGGAACGTACGATCGCTCAAGGCAAACAAAGACAGCTTAGACATTTTGTGATCGATGCTAATGTAGACAGTTCTGTCGTCACCGAAAAGAGGTGATGGCTACGTCGGAGCATCATTGTTGATAAAACAAGATACCCTCCTTTTCGTTCTCAATACTGGTACTCAGCATGATACATTAAAAATAGTAGGTATCCACTTGAGGATCAAGGACCTCCATCTGAATTTGTTCTCGGCATACAAAGCACCTAATGACAGATTGTCTCAAAAACAGTTATCAACAATCATTGCCTCCAAGGGGGGACCCCCTCTGCTACTAGATGACGTTAAAGGCCACCTTCACTGTGGGTCTGCAGAAGTGCCAGCGCAATGAGGAAAATGCTGGTGGCTTGAAACTTCCCCTTTGAATGTAAAGAATGACTGCGCTGGTAAACCTTCTACGTTATTATATATCATCATCATCACCATCATCATCAGCCAATTCAATCATTAGATGATGTGGCCTCTTCGAGTCGTGGATTCAGGTAGGCTTTCAGAAGTCTTCTCCAAGTGGGACGGTCTTGGGCAGTTCTCTGCCACGTGTTACCAGCGATCTTCTTGATGTCTTTGTCCCATCTGTCTGGTGGTCTTCCTCTAGGCCTCTGGTGCTCTCTCGGACTCCACTCCAGTACTAGCTTCGCCCATCTGTTGTCTTTTCTTCTTGCAGCGTGGCCAGCCCACTGCCATTTCAAGGAACCTACTCTCTCTAAGATGTCATTAAACTTCGTCACAGACCGGATGTCATCTGCCCTTTCCCTGTCCTTTCTTGTGTAGCCCAGCATTGATCTCTCCATGGCTCTCTATGCTGTCCTAAGTTTCCCTTTTGTAAATGAGTTCAGTGTCCATGTATCGCAGCCATACGTCATCACAGGAAGAATGCATTGATCAAATACTGCTTTCTTCAGATTTACTGGCATTTTTGATCTGAATACTTTCGAATTTTGCCCATATATATATACAGGGTGTTACAAAAAGGTACGGCCAAACTTTCAGGAAACATTCCTCACACACAAAGAAATAAAATATGTTATATGGACATGTGTCCGGAAACGATTACTTTCCATGTTAGAGCGCATTTTATTACTTCTCTTCAAATCACAATAATCATGGAATGGAAACACACAGCAACAGAACGTAGCAGCGTGACTTCAAACACTTTGTTACAGGAAATGTTCAAAATGTCCTCCGTTAGCGAGGATACATGCATCCAGCCACCGTCGCATGGAATCCCTGAGGCGCTGATGCAGCCCTGGAGAATGGTGTATTGTATCACAGCCGTCCACAATACGAGCACGAAGGGTCTCTGCATTTGGTACCGGGGTTGCGTAGACAAGAGCTTTCAAATGCCCCCATAAATGAAAGTCAAGAGGGTTGAGGTCAGGAGAGCGTGGAGGCCATGGAATTGGTGCGCCTCTACCAATCCATCGGTCACCGAATCTGTTGTTGAGTAGCGTACGAACACTTCGACTGAAATGTGCAGGAGCTCCATCGCGCATGAACCACATGTTGTGTCGTACTTGTAAAGGCACATGTTCTAGCAGCACAGGTAGAGTATCCCGTATGAAGTCATGGCGGTGAATCGAGGAAGTACAGTACATACTGACGAAACTAAAATGAGCTCTAACATGGAAATTAAGCGTTTCCGGACACATGTCCACATTACATCTTTTCGTTATTTGTGTGTGAGGAACGTTTCCTGAAAGTTTGGTTGTACCTTTTTGTAACACCCTGTATACTAAAGTATGAAATGAAAGACAAATAATATAATAATTTCATTATTCTTTATTTTGAAATAACATCAATTTTTCTAAAAACAATTCGTTATAATCAATAATGTTTGTCTAATTTTATCTTAATGCTAGTTGATGAACAATATTTTTAGTCAACTCCTGAGGAGTATAAATGAATAAACTTGACGGTTTTCCAACGCGAGAACACGCCACATATAATGGACATGTGAAAAGACCGGATTTTCTAGATCCAACCCACAAATCGACATTGTTTCACCTTGTGACTTATTAATAGTCATGGCAAATGCCAAGCGAATTGGAAATTGCAGACATCTGAATGGAATGGATGAGTCTGAAGAGATCATTGGGTTCGTGGCAGGAGAACAACTTCATCTTCAAATTTGTCGTTCAAAGTGTAGCTTCAAGAACATTGCTGATATTTTTTTATGACTAATCTTGTACCGTTGGATTGCTTAGGTGGATTTCAATTCCGAAGCAAAATGTTAGGTGAGCCAATTTTTAATCGCAAGTTATGTGGTGGCATTCCTGGTAAATCCGGCGAATTCAAAAATTCAACAGGATAGTTGACTGCTTCGTCAGGATCGGTAACAGTGTCGATCGATTTGAACAATATCTCATTGCCGGGAAATGACTGTTGTATTTCGAAGTTAATAGCGTCAACATCGATATTTTTTGCGACTAAAATAACTCGTTCACGTAGCCACGTAAATCTGGAAATTTGCTTTCAATCAATGCATCTTTCGTACTTACCATGTTGCAGAAATTGTCTGGCAATTTGATGCATTGTGTGTCTCCATGCAATGGTATTGTACCATTTCCAATGTCGAGCAATTGCTCGGAGAATGATAGTGCCAATGGATCGTTTTGCAGTTGAACACGTATATTTTTGTTAAGACGTAATGAACTGACACTTCCCCATAGATAATATTGTTTTATACAAGCGTTAATTTCATCCGCATATATACCGCGTGGAATGACCGGCAATGTCTGTCTAAAATCACCGGGCAGCAGCAGTAAGGCACCACCGAAAAGCCTGGTGTTATTATTTAGATCTTTCATCGTTCTATCGAGAGCGTAAAGTGAATGCTTGTGGGCCATAGTGCATTCATCCCAGATAATAATTTTGCATTTTTGCAAAACTTTAGCCATACCGGAATGAATTTTTATATTGCACACTGCATCTGGATTTGCGTGAATGTTCAACTGCAACTTGAGTGCTGAATGTGCAGTCCGTCCGCCATCAAGCAAAGTGGCTGCAATACCTGATGAAGCAATTGCTGCCGCAACATGATTTTGTGATCGAAAGCGCGCAAGTATTAGTGAGATGAGAAACGTTTTTCCAGTGTCACCTGGTGCGTCCAAAAAAAAAATCCACCTTCTTCTGCTGCAATTGACAAATTAATTCGATCGTATACATTCTTTTGTTCATCAGCGAGTAGTTGCTCATTATTTTCAACGAAAGACCGTATTGGACTGTTGCTCGCGCTGAATCTCACTGTTAATGGTGTCTGTTGCTGGGCGGTTAGGTGAGAGCATACCAAAATAAATGAGTGTCATATTCGAAATCAAAATGCCAATATCTTCAATCTTTATTAGCGCCTCGTAATATATTTCTGGCGAAAAATCGATATTGGGATCTTGATCAGCGATCCGAATACGATGCAGAATGTCATCGCTCATGGAATCTTTATATTTGTCCCAGAGGACAGAAGCTTGAGACGGAAAACATGTCGTCAATAATATGGCGAATAATTGGCGAATTTGACGAGGAGAGGAACTCAATGCTGCATCTGCAAGTGTAATATTGCAATGGTTGTCATCTTCCAGCAAATGTAATTCACGACACGCATCATGATATGTCTCGTACAAAATGCCATTGACTGTTCGCAAGTATTGGAGGGACGTCGGTCCAGGAACATTAACCAACATAAGCGCAAGAAGAAACATTCGCGTTGCTTTGGATGGACTGTGTATAATCGGCATAATGTATTTCCCATAAATACGCCGTTGTATCCTTCAACCGAAAGACCTCGCTTTCGTGGTTCCCACTTTTTTGACTGTTTGCTCCATGTGAAATATCGCGGCCAATAGGTATCCATAACTGTCTTCGCGAATTTACCGGGAATACCTAGTCGGTTGCATAGTTCGAAAAGCTCAGTTAATGTGGTTTTTGGGGCAATTGATGCACGTTGTAGAGCAGTCTCTTCCGTGAAATAAACACGGTGTCCATTTTCAAGGTGCACGGCCGAATGCATAACAGCAGGGTCTCTTTCGTGTATCGGAAAACCCAAAATACGCCAAACTGCTTCATTGCTACTGATGTTTCGGCCAATTTGATACCGTGTTACTTCATCGTTTTCGTTAACACTGTGAATAGCAAATACAGCCATATCACTGCTCTTATAGACATATTTGCATATATATCTTATGGACTTCACCGAACTGCAGAGCTCAATGTTTATGTGTGCTTTGTACATGTTACACAGCAATGGTGAATACGGAACCACCCAGTGATTGTCAATGTCAACTGTTGTACCGTTTAACATGCGTAATTGATGTGATTGACCACCATGGTCAGTGTCTCTACGACGATACAATGGATAACCACCGATATAGTGATTGTATCATTTATACAATTTCTTGGAAAACTTTTCGTACATTTTCCATTGTCTATGCACGGCGCCGTTATGTTTATAGCACCGCATGGACCATGTTAGCGGTAACAATCTCATACAATTCTTGGTCGATATTCCGATCAGGAATTTCTGCTGAGATAATTTTATTAATTTCTTCAGACTGTATTTTGTCGACCAACCAAATCAAAATATGCGGGTGTGGCAAACTTCGTTGTCATTCAACAGAATATAGCCAGCAACGTGTTTTGCCAAATACAGAGAAATGTTTAATCAAGTTCATCAACAGTTTAAACTTTTGTCTGAAGACATGTGCATTGATTTCGTGCCGATCTATTGCAGTTTGACCTGGCAATAACGCAATTTTAATTTCATCCCATTCTCGACTACACCTAAATGTAATGAACTAATCTGGTCGTCAGTACGCGCGCACAAAGTCATGGCGTCTTGAACATATTCTTGCATATGACGTGGGCTACCAATATATGATGACGGAAGAATATATGAAGTACCGATGTCGTTGATATTAGTTATTCCATCTACGTTACCAAGAACAGCATCACGCAAATGAATGTATTTCTCAGCTCGAAGTTTCACCTGATTATAGCTGATGTATCGTAATCGCTCGCTTTCAATTTTCGCATACATATCAACGATATATTGATGAAACAGCTGGAGGCATCGGAGAATATTATTGTCTTCATTGGCACGAACCATCAACCGATATGCGTTGAAGTTCATCGCGCTCACTTTCTTGCTGGTTTCTGCACCTGCTAAGTAAAAATATAATTAATCAAAAAGAAATTAGTCGTGCATAAAAATAAAATACTAAGCTATGACATGTGTAGATTTTAACTGTTGCTGGATTTTTTTGCTTGATATTTAAATGATATCAATCTCCTCCTTCCCAAAATATCAATACGTGTGTACTGCCGGTCTACAGTGTAAAAACGGGCACAATATTTCGGCGATCATACATATCGTCATCATCAGGTGGACTGACGGACTGAGCTCCTGTGAACGTGCTGCCACGGAGATCAGTACGCTATGGCTGCTCAAAGGGTACTGGGTTCGGTCGCGGCGGCGGCCGATTTAAATACCCTCCGCCCGCGGCGCGCTCCTACCGCCTTCCGCGCCCCGCGAAACGGTCGCGCAGTGGAACAGATTGCGACGGCGTCTGAGATGACGTCGGTATGAGGGCTCTGTCCGCCGTGGTCGTCACAACTATACGTTTGCTCAATTTACTCTTGATTATACGCCGGCCGGAGTGGCCGTGCGATTTTAGGCGCTACAGTCTGGAGCCGAGCGACCGCTACGGTCGCAGGTTCGAATCCTGCCTCGGGCATGGATGTGTGTGATGTTAGTTAGGTTTATTAGTTCTAAGTCGTAGGCGACTGATGACCTGACAAGTTAAGTCGCATAGTGCTCGGAACCATTTGAACCATTTTTTTCTTGATTAACCCAATCGTTGGTTCCCAAGCCTTGCTAAGATTATAGCCACAGTCACGGTTTATGAGGTCGTCATTGGTGCGAATTTCGATGGCCTCTCTAACAACGCTGTCCCAGTATCTCGACGTCTGTACCAGAATCCTCGTGCGCTCATACTCCATAGCGTGATTTTCCGACAAACAATGTTCAGCGACCACCGACTTGCTCGGATACATCAGTCGAGTATGCCTCTGGTGTTCACGGCATCGATCCTCGACGGTACGCATCGTCTGACCAATATACGACTTGCCACATTGACACGGAATGTGGTACACGCCGGCCTTACTCAAACCGAGGTCATCTTTGGCGCTCCCCACCAGTGCACGAGTTTTATTCGGAGGACAAAACACAGTTCCGACCCGGTGTTTCTTCAAAATGCGGGCGATTTTCCCCGAGAGTTCGCCTGTATATGGAATAAACGCAGTGCCTACCTCCTCCGTCGTGATTTCATCCATCTCCACAGGTCGTGCTATAGTGGTTGGGCGGAGAGCCCGTTGAATCTGCCACTCTGAGTACCCATTTTTTCGAAATACAGTTCTCAGATGTTCCAATTCCTGGGGTAGACTATCTGCGTCAGAGACAGTGCGCGCCCTATGTACTAGAGTTTTAAGTACCCGATTCCTCTGTGAAGGGTGGTGGCTGCTGTCTGCGTGCAAATACAGATTTGTGTGCGTTGTCTTCCGATACACCCCATGACCTAGGGTGCCGTCAGCCCTTCTCTTGACCAAGACGTCAAAGAAAGGTAATTTACCCTCCGTTTCAGTCTCCATAGTGAATTTGATGTTGGGGTGTATGGAGTTTAGACGTGTAAGGAAGTCAAGGAGTTTATCCATATCATGTGGCCAGATGACGAACGTGTCGTTCACGTAACGGAAAAAGCAAGTAGGTTTCCATTCGGATGACGACAGGGCTTCCTCCTCGAAGTTCTCCATGTACAAATTCGCTACCACCGGTGAGAGTGAGCTACCCATGGCTACTCCCTCCGTCTGTTTGTAGTATTCTCCATTAAAAAGAAAATACGTGGAAGTCAAGACATGCCTAAAACGTTCAATGGTCTTCTCGTCAAACTTCTGACTAATCAATTCTAGTGACCCTCGCAGGGGTACCCTCGTAAACAAGGAAACGACATCAAAACTCACCATGATATCTGACTCATCCAACCTGAAGCTATCTAGGCGTTTAACAAAATCCACGGAATTACGGATGTGATGAGGGCATTTACCCACATAAGGACTTAATATTCCTGTCAGGTATTTGGCCAACAAATATGTAGGTGTGTTGCTTGAGGCTTTCCCGACGGACATGTTGTATATATGGTTCTCGGGCGAGACGTCGGATGTCATAGTGAAAACTCCACAATATTTCGTCAGCGCAACTGGCCGACATCTTCAGGTGTGACGAACACACTGCTAAGGCAGGTTTTTTTTTTCTTTATTGTGATTTCATTCCCCTGCCCCATATGGGCAGGGGAGGGCTGTCAGCAGCACAATCCGCCGCTCTTCAGCCGAGTGACACGACAACTAAAACAAGAATAAAATAATACATACATAAGGAGATAAAAAAGGGGAACATAAAACAGAGTAAGGGGAGAAAATGGAGGCAAAAATACACTGACACATAGACGTTCATTGGGGACAGTTAAAAAAGTCACCAGAAAGTTAAAAAACACAGTTGGCGATTCTTAAAACACAGAGAAGACACTGGATGCGCATGCACAGGTTAAAAGTTGGCCACAGTATTAAAACACTCCGAAACAACACACATAAAACCCGCTCAGAAGGAGGGAGGGGGGGCAGAGGGAGCCCTGAGGAGGAGGCAGGAAGAGGGGGTTAGAGTTGGTAGGAAGGGTAGATGTCAGGGCGAAGCTCATCATCCGGGAGGGGTAGACGGTGGAAGTTGTGTTGGGAAAGGAGATGGAGGGTGTGGAGATGGAAAGAGGGAGGTACACAACGGTAAAGGCGCGGCAACTGGTTGGGAGTGGAGAGGAAGGGAGACAACTGGGGGTGAGGAGGATCAAGGCGGCGGACAATATATAGTGTGCGGACGTGTTCAAGGAAAAGGAGAAGGTGGGGGCTAAGGCAGGACCAGGGCCCCCTATTTATGCCAGTTTTAGGCAGGAAGTGCGCACGCGTGGAGGTGCCAAATTCGATGGCCAATAGCGACGATATCAACTGATAGCTGGAAGGACAGTAACGCCACCTACAGGATAAAGAACCAAATACTTCGGCGCACGCGCGGAGGCTGCCGCCGCTGCTCTGCGCTGCCATCGGCAGCCCCAGCGACCTCTGCCGGAAGCCGCAAGCAAACTGCGCGTCCACGTAGGCGCCTTGATTATCCTCCCGTTGTCAACAGAATATTCATGTTGCTGGCGAATCGTCGTCCGTCTTATGACCAATAGTATTCCTCTCTGCTCTGAAGAGGCATAAAGTTAAATGTGTTTTTCGTCCGCCAGCAAAACTCAGAGCTCTCTTGGGCTCATCTAAGGGCAGCCTCGGCCTAAGAAGACCCAGTGTTTACGAGATTCCTCCCCTCCCTCACCATTACCTGTGCCACCATCTATGTCTGCTCCACTGCTCCTCTTCCTTATGACTTCATCTCGCACATTGACCGCACCTTCTCCACCTATGTGATTGCCGCCGACCTCAACATCCATAGCCGCACTCCTGCTGCCCTTCGGCGTTGGCATCAGTTCCTCTCCTCAATCCAAGGTGACCTTGTTCCCCTTCCCCAGCACACCCGACCCGAAAGTGACACCACCCCCGATATTGTCATTGCCTCCACCAACCTCCTTGGGCGTATCGCTGTCGCTGTCCTTGACCCCACAGGCAGCGATCACCTCCCTGTCCTTCTCACCATAACGTCTGCTCACCGCCCCCCTCCAGCTCCGCACCCTGCACCCCCTCCCAAGGTCGTCCATGACTATCACTGTGCCAACTGGGATGCTTACCGGGACTCCATCTCCACCCAGGTCGAAAGCCACCCTCTTACCTATCGCCATCCTGACGACATCATCCACGCCTCGTCCTTCCTTCAGAAGGTAATTACTGACGCTGTGGAGGCCAATGTTCCTACTAAAACCATCCACCCACACCGTCCCACTCTCCCTCCGTGGGCTGTCCTCCTCCTCCGTGAATCCCGCCGCCTCTATCGCTCCTTCCTGCGCACTCGTGACAGGGATACACTTCAACGCCACCGGCAAATACAGCGACACGTACGGAACCTTATTACAGCAACGAAACGCCGAGACTGGCGCCAGACCTGCACATGACTCAACACCACCCTCCCTATCAACTCCTCCAAGTACTGGTCCACCTTCCATCGCCTTACTGGTTCCCTTTCCACTCCCCACTACCCCCTTCTCCATAACGATCGCCCCCTTCCTGACAACCTCAGTAAGGCCAACCACTTCGCTTCCCACCTCTCCGAGGCCTTCTCCATCCCTGATGATCCCCACTTTGATTATTCTCTTTTCCCCACCGTCATGGAACGTGCCGATACCTCGGTCGCTCCACTTGCTCCTAGTCTCCAGTACTTGGGGCAGTTGCCCCCCTCCAACATAAACACTCCCATCACAGCACAAGACATTAAACTTATCCTCCGGTCCAAACACAACACGGCCCCTGGTCACGACTGTGTCACCTACCGTCACCTTCGAGAAAGCCTCTATTCCTTCCTGACTGCCCTCGCCCATCTCTATAATGTCATCCTCTCTACTGGCTTCTACCCTGACCTGTGGAAGACCTCCCGCATCCTCTTATTCCTCAAACCCAACAAACTCCCTTCTGCCACCTCTTCCTATCGTCCCATCTGCCTCACCTCCGTCTTCAGTAAGGTCCTTGAATCCATCCTCTCCCACCGTATCCATCAGCACCTTGCTGAACACCACCTCCTCCCCCTTACCCAGTGTGGCTCCCGACCCTCCTTCTCTGTTGAAGACCAAATCCTCAACCTTGTTCACCTTCTGTCCCTCCAGATCAACTCCCGTTGCTCCGCTATTATTGTTTCCCTTGACCTCCAAAATGCCTATGACCGTGTATGGCATCCCGGTCTCCTCTTTAAACTCCAAACCTACGCCTTGCCTATCAATTTTGTCCGTCTGGTCGCTTCCTTCCTCTCGCACCGTCCTTCCTATGTCACCCTCCACAACACCAACTCCCGTATCTTTTATCCCACAGCTGGGGTCCCCCAGGGTTCTGTCCTCTCCCCCCTCCTTTATCTCTTGTACACAGCTGATATGCCCAAGCCACCCCCACCAGTCCACCTTCTCCAGTATGCTGATGACACTGCCTTCCTGGCTCTCTATCCTACCCTTCAACGCTCTCAACGTATCCTCCAAACCCACCTTAACCAGTTCACCACTTGGTGTAACCAGTGGTTCCTCCGTCTCAACCCCTCCAAAACCCAGGCAATCATCATAGTCCGCACCACTCGCTCCTTTCGCCTCCATGATTTCTACCTCACCCTTTGTGGTTGTCCTATCCAGCTCACCCCCACCCTGAAATACCTTGGCCTTACCCTCGACTGACACCTCACCTGGACACCTCATCTCCAGACCATCCAGCAGAAAGCCCATTCCCGCCTCCGCCTTCTGAAACTCCTGTCTGGCCGGACATGGGGATTGCAACCTTCTACCATCCTCCACACCTACAAATCCCTCATCTGTCCTATCCTCTGTTATGCCAGCATTGCCTGTATCTCCACCCCAACCCGCTTTTACAAGGCCCTCCAAATCCTTGAACGCCATGCACTCCGCCTTGCCTTCCGTATCCGCCTTCCTTGCCCCACACGGCTCCTGTATGAACTGATCCCCTTCCCCCACCTCCTCCTGTTCCTCCAACATCTCCGCATCCTTTACATTGTCTGCAGATTTGATCCCCCCCCCACCCTCTGGTTTCCTCCTTCCTCTCCACCCCACGCCCGTTGCCACGCCTCTATCGCTGTATCCCTCCCTCTCTCCACCTCCACACCCTCCATCTCCTTCATCAGGGCAATTTCCAACGCCTCCCCCTCCCAGATGTCGAACTTCGCCCTGACATCTACCCCTCCTTCCAACTATAGCCTGGCCTTGTTCCCCCCCCCCTCCCCAGGGCTCCCTTTTTTCCTCTTCCTTCCTTCTCCCAGAGCGGATTTTCCTCCTTCCCTCCCCCCTCCTCCTGAGACCCTGCACCCCATACTTGTCTCTTTCCTTCCCACATCCCTCCCTACCTGGCCCTCTTCAGCGCGCCCCCCGCTCATCTCCCCCATCTCTTCCCCTCCCTCCCTTCTTCCAGTTTCCCTCATCTCCTTGCGCCTGGCAGATCCTCTGTCTTGATCATCGTCAGTGTGCCACATCAGTGTTGTGTTTAGTGCTGTTTCTCCTGTGTGTCAATAGGTGTGATTTTAATTGTGTACTGCCTTGAGGTTCGCCATCAGTGTTTGTTATGTGCTACACCATTCGTCGATACCGTTCATGCTCCAGTCGTACTGTGCCTTGTGTCCTTTTAATTGTCGCAGTGTGTGGCTTTTTGTGTGTGCTACTTTTAAACAGTTTTAACAGTTTTTTATCTCCATTTTACGGTCACCCCGTTTTTTGTCTATTGCCTTCCATGATGATCCCCCTTTTTTATATCTATGTTCACTATATTCTCTCCTTTGTTCTTATTAAATGTCTTCCATTGTTTGCTCTATGTCTTTCGGCTGAAGAGCAGCACATATGCTGTTGCCAGCCCGCCCTGATGGGGAATTGAAATACAATAAAGAAAAAAATAAAAATAAAAAAAAACGAGATTCCTTGTAGCTGCGGCATGTCATACATCGGACAAACTTGTCGCACTGTAGAAGAGAGATGCACTGAACACCGACGCTACACTCGTCTGGAGCAACCAGAAAAGTCTGCAGTGGCCGAGCATTGTCTCAGTACAGGACATTCTATGAATTATCAACATACAAAAATTCTCGCATCGACGAGTTCGTAGTGGGACAGTGTTATTAAGGAAGCAGTGGAAATACGTAGCTCAACGAATCTTGTAAACAGAGACGCGGGCTTTCAGCTTAGTTCAGCATGGGATCCTGCACTGGCCATATTGAAGTCGCTTCGAGCAGAGAGGAATACTATTGGTCATAAGACGGACGACGATTCGCCAGCAACATGAATATTCTGTTGACAACGGGAGGATAATCAAGGCGCCTACGTGGACGCGCAGTTTGCTTGCGGCTTCTGACAGACGTCGCTGGGGCGGCCGATGGCAGCGCAGAGTAACAGCGGCAGCCTCCGCTCTTGCGGCTTCCGACAGGGGTCGCTGGGGCTGCTGATGGCAGCGCAGAGCAGCGGCGGCAGCCTCCGCATGTGCGCCGAAGTATTTGGTTCTTCATCCTGTAGGTAGCGTTACTATCCTTCCAGCTATCAGTTGATATCGTCGCTATTGGCCATCGAATTTGGCGCCTCCACGCATGCGCACTTCCTGCCTAAAACTGGCATAAATAGGGGGCCCTGGTCCTGCCTTAGCCCCCCCCCCCCCTCCGGTACACCTCTTGCAATATGCTGATGACACCGTATTCCTCGCCCTCGCTCCTACCCTCCAACGGTCCCAACGTCTTCTCCAGAATCACCTTGACCTTTTTGCTGCATGGTGTAACCAGTGGCTCCTGAAACTCAATCCTTCCATGACCTAGGCAATCATCGTAGGTCGTACCACTCGCTCCTTCCGGCTCCTGGATTTCTCCCTTACTGTCTGCGCACGTCCTATCCGCCTCACCCCCACCCTCACCTACCTTGGCCTCACCATTGACCGTCACCTCACCTGGATCCCTCATCTCCGCTCCATCCAATCCAAAGCCCACAACCGCCTCCGACTCCTCAAACTCCTCTCTGGCCGGACGTGGGGGTTGCACCCCTCTACCATCCTCCACACCTACAAATCCTTAATCTGTCCCATCCTCTGTTACGCCAGTCCTGCCTGGGTATCTGCACCCCCCCAAATTCTATAAGTCCCTCCAGATCCTTGAGCGTCATGCACTCCGCCTCGCCTTCCGTATACGCCTCCCGTCCCCCACGCGGATCCTCTACGATCTCATTCCTTTCCCCCATCTGCTCCTATTCCTCGAACATATCCGCATCCTCTACACCTCCCGCCGTCTTGAATCCCCTCACCTCCTGGTTGCTCCTCTCCTCTCCCATCCCCGCCCCATGCCACGTCTTCACCGTTGTGTTCCCCCTACCCTCCATCTCTACACCCTACATCTCCTTTCCCAAGGTGGCTTCCATCAACTCCCCCTCCCGGATGATGCCCTCTCTCCCTCCATTTATCCCTCCTATCAACTCTGATCCTCACTCCCCCTCCTTTCCACTGTCCTTTCCCTGGGCTCCCTCTTCCCCCCTTCCATCCTGTTTTCTCCCCACTACACCTCTCCCTACCTCCCTTCTCCCCCCCCTGAGTCCTTTTGTATTCCCCTCCTCTGCCTACCCCATTCCCTGTCGCGTCTGCCCAGTGCCCCCCGCCCCTCTTCTGGGCCCTTATCCTCCATCAGCTTCTTTCCCAGCTCCCCCCCTTCGCTTTTACTCTCCTTTCCCCCCCTTTTTTTTTATTTTCCCATCATCCGTCCAGTTTCCGCCCACCTGCTCTCGGCTGTGGTATGTCACATTTGCCAACTTTTTAGCGCAGTGTTCCAGTGACTGTTCAGTGTTGTTCGTCTTTCTCATGTTGCGAACAGAAACCATGCTGTCGCTAGGTGTGAATTTTATGTCCTTTGCGAACAGAAACCAGACTGTCGCCGTGTTGTTTTAATTGTCTGTCTATTGTTTTACCTGTCTGCTTCGTATGTATTTTATTAGCATCATCATCCCTCTGTTCTTTGTTTTAAGTTCCACGATTTCTTTTCGCCATGTTACTCTAAGTCTTTATCGCCTGTTTTTATTATTTCTTCTCTTCATCTTTCTAACAAAGTCTGTAGGCTGAAGAGCGGCGTCCTAAGGTGCTGCCACCCCGCCCCCTTCGGGAGGGGGGGGGGGGGGGAAATTGAAATTCAATAAAGAAAAAAAAAACCTGCCTTAGCAGTGTGTTCGTTGCACCTGAAGATGTCGGCCAGTTGCGCTGACGAAATATTGTGGAGTTTTCACTATGACATCCGACGTCTCGCCCGAGAACCATATATATAAATATGTAGGTGCCATGATGTTGCTGACAATGGGGTGTAATGGTACCCCCTCTTTGTGAACCTTCGGGAGTCCATATAGTCTAGGAGGTACCAGACCTTGGGGTAACAATTTCTTAGCGTCACCCTCCGTAAATCTGCGTCCTTGAGAAGCGACCTCGTCTTGTTCTCCACCTTCTTTGTAGGGTCAACGCTGATCTTCCAGTAGAAATCGTCATTTAGCAGGCTCTGCATCTTATCAGAGTAGTCCTTATGGGAGACATCAACTGTAGCATTGCCTTTGTCAGTCGGTAAGACAACAATTTCAGAGCGCTCCTCAGATCACGAATGACCGCCCTCTCTTTACTGGTGATATTTGACTTCACCGGCTTGGATTTCGTCAACCCACAAATTTCACGACGTATTTCCTCAGCTGATTCAGGCGGAAGTCAAGCTGCAACCTGTTCAACAGCACTGACAATTTCTGCGACCGGAGTGAACTTGGAGGTGGGAGCGAAGTTGAGACTTTTCCGCAAAACCGAGACTGCATCATCACTCAACACCATGCCACTCAAATTGATGACAGTCTTGCACGAAACCTGCAGAGATGGTTTGTCAAGGAGACGTGAGAACTTAGCTGTTTGACGTCCCGTTGCCTTCTTATGGGCGGAATCGGCTGCAACCCAGGTGACACCATCAATCCAATACCAGGAAAAAGAAGTGAAATTACTAGCCAGTTGCAAATGTAGTTTCAGTAATTCCTGTGAGATAAACTCAAGGCTCCGGCGGGTGAATTGCACTCTCTCACATACAAATGCGAGGCAGGCTCGTTTCTTGATTCTCTTAGCTGTTGTAGAATCGATGTGATGCATAACCGTAGCAAAATTTGGAACAACATTCTCGGAACGACATCTCTTCAGAAAGGCAAGAGTACTTAGCAAACGACATCTACGGTGGCGCAACTTTTCAAATTTCTTCATGCTGCGGTACATCTCCTCCCCGTAAAGGTGTATGACGTGACTCTTGAGTTTCTCCCGGCGTATTTGATAGTCAAAATATCCACGGGTGTACTGCCGGTCTACAGTGTCCAACGGGCACAATATTTCGGCGATCATACATGTCGCCATCATCAGGTGAACTGACGGACTCAGCTCCTGTGAACGTGCCGGCACGGAGATACGTACGCTATTCCTGCTCAGAGGTAACTGGGTTCGGTCGCGGCGGCGGCCGATTTAAATACCCTCCGCCCGCGGCGCACTTCTTCCGCCGTCCGCGCCCCGTGCCACGGTCGCGCGGTGGAACAGATTGCGACGGTGTCTGAGATGACGTCTGTAACTACACGTTTGCTCGATTTATTCTTGATTAACCCAATCACTGGTTCTCAAGCCTTGCTAAGATTGTAGCCACATTTTTATTATCTTCATTAATGTTCGGTGCATTATATCGGCCCGTGTGCTGCCCAGATGGTACTTTGTCTGCTTTGATGACGATCGCATAGTTGTCGTTTTGCGGTCTATTTGAAATGGTATTGAACAACTGGACCCACTGGTTGTTATTCTGTAAAAACGGTTCTAAAATACCCACAATTTCTCGCTCCTCCATCTGCTCGATAAGTTTGTACTGGCAGCGTGCGTTTATTTGCTGCTCCTCATGACCCATGAAGTAGATTTGCAGAAATTTTGAATCGGTATCGGGCACTGGCATTAGAGAACCAATTTGATGATACACTTGGCCCTGAATCTTAAACGATGATTGAAAATTGCGACCATCCTCACTCTGAACGAATTTTGTTGCTCCAAATGATGTCATTTGAAAGCATGAATTGAATTTGCGAATTTTACGCAAAAACAATTTAGATTGAGATGTAACTCCAGCCAATAGTGTTTTCAATGGTTCTGGCGGCTAATTCAACGGTGGCAATACAACTTTTTCAGACGCGCAGCAGAAACCGGCCGATTCACCTTTGTATTTGAGTGCATGACAGTGTTGGCATTGTTTGTTCATAGCACCGATTACAATTTGTGAATGTGACGAATAGTCGATGTCGGACACACATTCAAACGCAAGGCGTGCGACGTTGTTCAAGCACATAATCAATGTTTAAAATTGAGACTGTGTCAGGATTAGCTGCCAATGCCTTAGTTCAACATTCTTCCTTAGACAAAACAAATCTGGAGGCCCATATTCTGAAGTTCTTCACTACTAAAGAAGGCATCGTGTCAATGTGCGATACACTTGCAAACGCGGTTGTTCACGTGTTCTGAATGTGTCAGCGACCCGTTGACAGGCCAGTCTTTGTCTCAATGCATTAGCTCGAAGTCGTTCGTTGCGTTGCTCTTGACTTTCATTAGCACGTCTGATTGCTGCCTGGTTTCTTAAATTTTCATTGTCCGTCAATTGATCTTCTGCCGACATATTTAACCGTCGGTTCTGGACTAACTGTGAATTTCGAGTCCGTTGACCAATATTTCCTCCCATGAAGACGTGGCATTGTTTTATGTACGTAATTTATATGTGAATTTAATACACATAATATTCACTGAAATGCAACACAAGAAATATCAAAAGACACCGTACAAAAAAATTAAAATGTCAAAATAACGAAACACATATAACATAATACACTCAAATTAAAATGTAGGAAAATAAACGAAATCCTATGCACGTAACTTATATCTGAATATAATATGCTCAATATTGCACACAAAAATGCAACGCCACCTACCGTGCTGATTTAAGAATGTAAATTTTCCAGACCCCCACCTGAATGCATACACAAAAAATCATTCAAGTTGATCCAGCCATTTAGTTGCAGTATAGATAAATAACCTAGATACCGACTGCAGGCGCCATTTGCCGGGCTGATTTGTGAATCTAAACCATCCAGGGCGCCACCCAAACGCATACAAAAAAATTCGTTCAAATCGGTCCAGCCGTTTAGGAGTTCAGTGACATACACACGTACAGTAGAATTATCCAGTTTAAAAAATTTCTTTCTCTGACGGACACACGTTCAGATCGTCTGCTCATATTAACATCTCAAACTTTGGCATCTCTCTCCCCATATCCACCACTGCTCGTGGCTCACCTACAACCGCCCAACGCTATGGGCTGTTCACATCCAACTGCCCAACACTACACAGGCGAAAAACTTCCAACAATGAGTCCAACCAGCCACAGACTGCACACATCACAGTCAGTGATTTTAATACAGAGCGCTACTTGGGGTTACCAACATAAAAACCTAAACAGCCTACTTACATAGCCCCCATGCTCGCCACAAAAAATCTTTAAAATTGTTTTGGGCAGTGGCCAATAATGATTTGATAAAATTTTTCATATTAACAATAACAAACAGATCAAATGCACACACTTATTGATACACTGTTGGTCAAAAGCAAAAATTGTCCTCACACTCCATAAAGACAGTCCTGATCATTCATCACAGCAATTACAGTTTTATGCACAAAGGTTGAGCAGTAAAAGAGAATGCACAAGGAAGTAGTGGATTTCCATGCAGTCTTGAAGAAGTAGCGTTGTCCTTCCAAAGGAAAGACAGTGCTGACTCTTGACATGCTGACAGCTAATGGGTCGCAACAGAGCAAACCCACAGCAGTCAGTCGACGTTTTGAGGAATATTGGTAGGTAGGTTATCACAGAGAAAACCCACAGTATTTCTTCTAGAGATAATGGTATTAGTGGGCCACCACAGTTGCAGACCCACTGTAGTCCTTGTAGAGATTATGGTACTGGTGGGCCACCAAAGGTGCAGACCCACTGTAGTACTTGTAGAGATGGCAAGCAGCCATCCGTTGCGACTGTGTGGGGGCACAATCACCATCGAAGAGTCTTGCAGATAATATAGCAAGTCCATGAAACACCACTTGTGCACTCATAAAAAAATTTTGAAATGTCCTTAGAACCAACAATGCTGTTAACCAGTCCCTTGCTGAATTATGAACGCATGTGCGAGCACTTACAATCCTTTTTTTAACTTCTCACATATTGTGCATATACTATGACCAACAGAAATGGGTGCAGCGAAATGAATCCCTACTGTTTACTTAATTTGATGAACTGGTGTCAATTTCAATTTTATAACATGAGAATACAATTACAAAGGCACAAAAAATCATTAAAAACATACTGATAACATTAGTAGTAATCCAGACTTTACGAAAGAATAGAAATAAGCATATACATTAGTATTATAGGAATTGAAAAAAATTTAGAATATTAATTAGAACATCAAATTGATACATGAGCATAAAAAAGGAATCATAGCAGAATAAGTAACATCTAAACATTTTTCCAAAGTAAAGAACAGGTTGTATTTGAGGATAACAGTACTCCTCATCATATTAAGTGCAGCTTAGTATTAGAAAAATTCTACAACATAACTCTTATCAGATAAACACATAAAGACAGGAAGAACATCGCCACACAAGGGTACACATAAACACGTAGCGGAATCACAGATAAAGAAAGGACAGGATTTGTTTTCAGCATAAAATTTGGTACAGCAGTATAACAAAACTTTCTTTACTTCTCAGAGATCTCCGTTAGTTCATCATTATTCCCAAGAAGTCCTATCTATGCAAGCTTTCTGTATTAGTATTTTCACATATTCTTTACCTCCTTCTTTGTTTTCAAGAAAATTCTACGTAACCCTGTTGTCCTTAAACCCTACTTATCTGTTTATTTCCGCTTTCAAAATAATTGTTCCTCTTTGTACAATACTCATATTGGCCCAATTCTTTTTCATGTAACTTCTCAATACATTCTTTCCATATTCTTCATAATTGGTCTTAAGCGAACTTAAATCTACTAAGCTCAGATACAGAAACTAAGAGATGAGGCAATGCTGCAGCACAAACATGAATGAGACAAAATCCAAAGTGTCAAAGCAAGCAGCAATAAATATCGTCATGTAGAGGAAGGTGTAAGTAGATTAATGATGAACACTAACTTCACTTAACGAAGGTTTATTCAGCACCTGCACATTCAAGAGCAGCTCTGTACAGAACACATACGGTACATATATAGCTACAGAACATTCCAGTACAATGATCCTTGCCATTTGTGGATACTTCTATAATGTACTCAACACGAATATAGAAATTAAAATTTTTCAGTTCAGGTGAGTTTTGAACTCACAACCCACTATGCAACAATCTAGTATCCTAATCACTACACTATGGTGACTGTAATACTCGGCTTCTTCTGTGACAATATAAATTAGCAAAGCAAATACAACATTATAACTAGTATGAGCCAATGTGCAGCAACAAGAAAAATAAATCAGTAGTAAAACTGGCTTAGCAGAGTAATACAAAGTGAAATTCAGTAGGATAATACGTGACAAGCAGTAGCAGCAAAAGCAATAAACTATACTTAAACATGATACAGCTCAAGTTGAAAAAATATTACAGTAAAGACAGCAACACAGATAATGGAAATGTCTATTTACACCTTAATATCTATGGCACATCTTAACACTAGAGTAATCCATCACAATAACTTATGTCTATTTATATCCTAATGTCTATATCAGTTCTCCTTCCTGTACTTCTTTAGTTTTCTAGTGCTCCCTCTTTTTTTAAGAAAGTAGATCATAAAATTATCATTTAATGGATCTGTTGACAGAAAATATTTACATTAGTACATCTATTAAATTTTATTTTAACCAACGCTGCAGTGCAGCTAGAGATTAGATATCAAACAAAATAGGTAAATATATACACAAAACAAGGCATGAAACATCATTCACTAGCCATATGGCATTTCATAAGGCAGTAAAAATTCTCTCAACTAGAAAGACAGTAGTCATAATCAGGTGTGTAGACGTAAAATATTTCTCAACATTTCATAGGCATTTCAGTAAATATCAGGAAGTACGAGCTCCAAAGTGCAATCATATGTTTTCAAGTATGAGTGTGTCATGTTTATGATGCTTTCTACAAAGAAATTCTATTGCGAGATTAATGGCCTCTTTTTTCTACACCTGTGCCTCTGAAAGGCACACACTAATGTTGTTTTTTGTTTTTTTCCCCAGGCGACTGTCGCGCAGCTGGGCACCCAGACTGCACCAAGTCAAGGTCACCTACCTTCCTTACTGAAACATTTACGACAGCAGTTTACTCTACAGTGACAGTCTCATATGAATAAAAAATTTCACACGTTGAAAATTTACGTTAGAAATATATAGAAACAAAATCTCATAACTAACAGTGTCCAAAAAATATTCCAGCGGAATTGTGGTACTCACATTCACACACACATTCACCTTTCATAATGATCACAAACCACACCTCGATGTCACAATACACATCATCGTCACAAAAATAACATCATAACACCTTAATCAAATCTCAAAAGCGTTGTAGCTTTCTTCAGTAATTTCAAAGTCTCTAAAAAAATGCTCTCGTAGTATTACAATGGTTTCTCAAGTGAATATGAACAGTTCCCAAAATGGAGACAAAAATACAATTTCATAAGTGTGAAGTTATCCAACTGTGCAATTATGTAAACATGTGTCACTGACATAGTAAAAAAAATGTTTATCTCTATTAGTTAAATGATCAGATAACTGTGCAATTCTGTGTTAGAGAAATATGGTACTGATGTGTAAAACTGAGTAAGCTAATACCATATTAGCTAGAGCTCCTAGCGCTTGCCACATGCTTAGTACACAAAGTAAGCATACTCCCCTGAGGGTTAATGCAATTATGCCGTCAGATGATGAAATATGTCACTAGAATCCTTCACTGTATCATTATAATTCAAGAATCTTTCTAAAAATGTTCCAAGTACAAAATTTAGTCACTCAAATGCGTCCTGTAGTCCTGTAACGCTGCGTTTTGCTGTAAGATAATTTCTGTCATTACTTAACGATAAAAATGTGCCAAGTGTCATAGTTATCGTCGTCCATAAGCAAAGTTCTGTACAAGTACTTATCTTATCATTTACGAAAATAAAGTCCTACGCAGACAGATGTCGTTGTTTTTACGTTCATTACCGTAACCAAGAAAGTACTGTACTGTAATATATTGTTGTTTTACGGAAAAGGCTATCTCATTGTAGATATACTACAAAAGTTAATGCTAAAACATGTCTTAATTTTCAGAATAAGGAAGAAAACTATGCAGACATAAACAGATACAGTGCAAAAGCAATAATGATGATTGTGTCACTCATTAGTAGCGTCGTAATACAATCGTGTAGCTGTCAAACAAACCAAATACTATGTCCTCTGTAATATCTCAGAAAGTACTTTAAATACAAAATATATTTTTAAGTATACCAAAATGTTGCATTAAAATCTCATTAGCAGTAAGGGTTCGAAGTATGTAAGCATTATAGTCGTTACATAATCCTGCAACCAACAACCAAAATGTATACACACTGAGACAGTGTCGTCTGTTCCTTATAAAAATGCACTCGTAATTACTGTCTAAATAAGTTTCCTAGGTTCTTGACTGGATAGTTAACTTCAAAGCATTGTAACATGTTAACAGTTTCTAAGGGTGACAAAGTGTACTGATAACATAAAGTAGAAATTTTATATCAATGGCTAAGTCAGGAAGCAAATTATCTCTCAATAAATGGTTTTACATGTCAAATGTGGTGTTGACCTTTACACAGAGTTTCAACTTCAACGCATTTATCATGTGGTATACGTCGGATCCCGTAACGTCCATTGTAAATCAGAAAGAACTTGTGACTCAGGTGTTTCTTCTTATGTGACAATGAATGAGCTTTAATGAGAACTCTCTGACGAATATATAGTTTCTTTGCATTGGATTTTCCGTGCAGTTTTCTCCTTTTGCCTACAGCAGAATTGATACTTTTAATAGCCAAATCAATTATATCTTTGTGTCGAAGTTTATGCGTATTCGGAAAAGGTACAAGCTCTCTGATTCTGTTCGGTGGTTCTTCATTCTTCAGTACAAGAATAGGTGGTAAAGCAGTGGAGTCATGAGGAATTTCATTCAGCACGTTTTGAAATAAGTGTAAATATCTGTCCCAATACTGATGCATTCTGTGACAATAAAGCCTGCAAAGCTTATTGATTTCTTTCATAATCCGTTCACGCGGGTTACAATGTAGTGAGTACAATGAAGCAAAAACAGGTTTGATTTTACGATTCAGAAGCATGCGTGTCCAAACAACAGATCTGAAATGTGGTCTGTTATCTGAAATGACTTTAGCAACGTGTCCTACTTCAGATAAGAAATTTTTAACGACGGCGTTGGGTACAGACCATCCAGTGGCTTTACGTAACGGTGTGAAAGAAATTTTGACGTAAGTTGAACAGTGACTAGAACGTATGAAAATCCTTTCGATGTTCTGACAAGGGGTCCCAAGAGATCAACAGCAGCAAATTCTTTTAATTTAGTAGGAATGATAGGAAACAACGGAGCACGATGTGAAATGGTAGATGGTTTTGCTTTTTGACAAAGTTTACAAACAGACAAGACTCTCCGAATTCTCTTTTCCATATTGTTAAAGTAACAAGTCGCTCGAAGAATATGATAACATTTCGTGGACCTAAGTGTGCGTAGCTGAAATAAATGTACCAGATAAGCTTATTAACAAAATCGACAGGAATGCAAAGTGCCCATAGCTTGTCATCAACAGTGCAACGTTTGAAGAGTATGTTGTTTCTAACCAGATAGTAATGCCGAATCTGCGTATGTGTCTTTTCATGCCATTTACTTTTGATGTCTTTCCAAATCGGATCTTTATCTTGTTCATGAGCAATGTCTTTTAAAGAAGTGGTGATGAAATTTTCAAAGGCGACTTTCTGAATGTAAAGAATACTGAGATTTTTCTCGAGGTTAGCTTCTGTGTTACTTTTCTCAAGCCCAGCCGTTGCAAGTGACAGTGCAACCGGAATAATGTTTTTCTTGCCGGGAATTAGACTATTGTGAAGTGGAATTCTTGCAGAAACCATGACCAACGTTTTCACCTGTCATGATTTAATTTTTTAAACATCAGAAATTGTAATGCACGATGATAACTGTATACTTTTACGTGTTTATCAGAAAGAAAGAAACGGAATTTGTTAAATGTCCAAACGACAGCTAAAGCTTCTAATTCAGTAACGGAATAATTTTTTTCGGATTTTGTTAGCACGGGGCTAGCAAAGGCCATGGTTTTCTGAACAGTAGTGTCATTTTCTAACGCTTCTTGAAATAAATTGGCACCAAGACCGACTTTATAAGAATGCGTGCTGAGGCAGAAATATTGCGACAGATCTGGGTGAACTAAAATTGGCGCCTTAAATAACGCTTCTTTCAAAGAATTGAATTCCAACTGTGCCTGTTCGTCCCAGTTCCAAATTGTATTTTTTCCAGTAAGAGAACGAAGTTTTGGTGTTACTAGAATTTGCATATTCAGAAAACGACGGTAAAAGTTCACGAGACCTAGAAAACTGCGGACTTGTTTTTTTTTCAGATTCTGCAAAAATACGTAACACACTGTTGAGGATGCCATTATGTTGTTCCATGAGGCTTCTGCTGTTAGCATATCGTCCATATATAAGGTGATATGATGTTTTAAGACCTCAGGTAATATGGAATTTAGCCCACAAATGAATGCTGCCGAAGAAATGTTCAAACCAAAAGGAAGTTTCCGAAATTGAGAACAAACGCCGAAACAAAGAAAAGCTCTGTATTTTCTACATTCTGGTTCAAAAAATGGTTCAAATGGCTCTGAGCACTACGGGACTTAACATCTGTGGTCATCAGTCCCCTAGAACTTAGAACTACTTAAACCTAACTAACCTAAGGACTTCACACACATCCACGCCCGAGGCAGGATTCGAACCTGCGACAGTAGTAGTCGCGCGGTTCCGGACTGAGCGCCTGAACCGCTAGACCACCTAGGCCAGCCTACATTCTGGATGAAATTCGATGTGATGAGAGCTGGATCTCAGATCAACAGAAGACAACACTTTTACACCATTAAAATTTTGAAGAAGTTCTTCCAACGTTGGCGGCCTGTCTGTTGCCGGAATGACGATAGTATTTATTTGTCTCGAATCTAACACAAGTCTGATCGATCCATTTTTCTTCTCAACAGCATGTAAAGGATTTTTGTCTGAGCTTACAGTATGTTCAATAATGCCCTCGTCAAGCATAGATTGTATTTCTGTTCTGACACGGTCCCTATAATGTGCCGGAATTACATATGGTCTGACACAAAATTTAGTATGCTCACGAACACGAAACTGGTATTGAAATCCTTTGATTGTTCCTGTTTAGTGAGTAAAAACTGTGGAATGTGTTTGTAAAATGTTAAAAAGGTCCTATCTATCAGTATCATTACAGTTCTCAATTGTCTGAATTTTGTTCTGAATTAGGTCATTAGTATCAAATACGTCGTCGTAATCATCCCTGTCAATACTTGCAAAGTGATCATTAGTGTCAAGTTCCGTAGAAAGTTCCGAACTGTTGTCCAACAAGAGGTAAAGCCGATTAATTTCCTCGTCATGGTTTGAGAGCCAATCTTCAAATTTCAAAGCTATTGACTTACCTTCTTTCTCTAAACTTATTACAACGTCGTGAAAATTTAAAACTGCTTTATATTCATTCAAAAAGTCTACAAACAATACAATTTCCATCGACAATAAATGAACAATAACAAAGTTCATAGTGTATCTGTGGCTTTGACAAAAGAATTCTAAGTTAGTTTGTTGGTGTACATTTACTCCTTTTCCAAAAATTGCACCTTGTAATTTCATCTCGCGTAAAGGAAGTGTGGGGCAATCGTTCGATTTGTTGCATTTGCTAAAAGCTGTTTCACTAGTTACTGAAATGGGACTGCCAGAGTCAAGTATTGCCGTAAATTTTACAACATTTACTGTAATATGAATTACAGGATATACAATGATGTTCTGTTTTACGTCGTGTTCCTGGAGTAAGATGTCCCTAATGTCTTCCATTTTTACGAAATTAGTAGCCACGGCAGCTATCTTGTCAGCTTCATTAGTACGTTTTGTGGCTGGCAGCAGTGTGAGTCGTTGTCTACTGTCACTTTGTTGTCGCTCGTCGTTATTAGGATTTGGAGATCTAACCTCTACAATTTCAACTTGTCGATAGGGCCCTGCCCTATTTGAATCACGCCAATTTTGGTTAAATTCTGCTCTGTTGTTAAGATTATATGGTCTGTCGTCTTGTCGATACTTTCCATAGTTTCTTTCTTGTCGATCACTTGGTGGAGAATTTGTCCCGGAAGCGTATTTGTGCAGTGGACCGTTGCGTCTGAAGTTATTCTGTCTCCTTTGATAATAATTATTTTGGTTCCCATATTGCCTGTTTCTCTGATTGTCTCTGTCGTAGTCATTATCACAGAGAGGTGATCTTTCCCTGTAATTATTATTATTCTGCCAACGGTTGTCATACGATTGGTGTCTGTTTTGATCACTATTTGCGTTATGAAAGTAGTCTTGTCGTGTCCAGTTATTATTTCTGTTGTCATGAAATTGTGATGGATATGACCTGTAATTGCTGTGTTCCAGTTTTCGCACTCTGCGACTGTCAGTGTCTATTTCCAATTCTTGCAACAGTCCCTGAATAGCTCCGATGTCGTCTTTGCAACGTTCTGCCAAAATAAAATGTGTTAAATGTTCCGCCAACTTAATTAAACAAATGCGTGTAAGTTCTAAGGGGCTTTGTGGTTTTGACAGATACTGATTCTTGCGCAACATGTCTTCAAAATATTTGACAAGACTGGAAAATTAGATTGTTCAAAGTGTTTCATTATTATGATGCTATGTTTTACTCGATCTTGAGTAGCTTTAGACCAATATGCTGAGAAGAAGGCATGATAAAATTCTCCTTCACTGTGACATTGGCGAATGACCGATCGCATTCTTACAACTGGTTCATTCTCTAAGTAGCCACACATAAATTCTAATCTGTGCTCTAATTTCTAGTTGGGAGGAAAACGGTGAGACAGTTGATGAAGCCACGCTTGTGGATGAATGTCGTTGCCAGAATTCTTAAATGTATTTAATTTATGTGTAGTAATGAAGAGCTTATAGTCAAAGTCCACGTGTCGGCGAGTCGCAAGTCGGTCATTGTTAGGTCGTGTCGGCGGTTCCATCTCAAAATTCGGCACACTTTGCCAATTTCTTTCAAAATTTCCGAAATGCCCTGTGTTATTACTCTGTGACTTTTCCGTATTTCTGAGTCCCTCTTCCCGTGACGGAGCGCGAGTCTCCTCTGAAATATGTAATTCTTGCATTACGTGTGTCAACTGATCTTGTCCCTTCCGAATTTCTCTTTTGTACTGTGTATTAATTTGATTCTGATTTTGTTCAAATTTCTTAATTTGTTCATACTCTTCTGTGTCAGTGAAATCTACCGGTCTTGTGTCATTCGGATCATCATACCTTTGTAGATAAGTTAATGATCTGATCCGAAAGTTCGGCTGCTTTCTCCGATAATGAACTGATTTCCTCCGTGTTTTTTTTTTTTTTTTTTTTTTTTTTTTAACCAAGTCTTAGAGTATCTACTGTATCATTAAGTTTCCTGTGGTTGTACAAGTTGCGTAACCGTATCGTTAGACGCAACTGAGTCAAATTTAGCCTGCAAGGTGTCGTGATTTTCATGAACAGTAACTTGCAGTCCTTTTATTGCTGCTTCGTGATTCTGTAATGCATTTTGATGAGGCGAAAAAATAGGTAGAAAATGCTCAAAAATTTGTATTTTTACGTCGTTACAGACTTACTGATATTTAGATTCGATGTTATGTAACGTAGTAGTTAAATCTTCACGTGTTTGTTCAAGCGTTTGTTCCATTGAGTCTAACTTTTGAAGCTTTTGCTGTGTTTGTCTCTGATTTTGATCCATTATGTCTAAGTTTTGAAGCTTTTCCTGTGTTTTTCTCTTATTTTGTTCCATTGTGTCTAACTTTTGAAGCTGTTGCATTATTTGCAATAACAATGTGTGTGTCTGGAACTAGTTCCTTTGTGCTTTTCGGCAGTGCATTTGCACTGGCAGCATCCGCATTTTGAGAAGCAGAAAATGTATCTTGACTTGATTGAGGAAAGGTTAATGACTCAAAACCTGAATGTACAGTATCTGCAAGATCTTGTCCTGTCATTTCGGATTCCTTAGGCGAGCTATTTCCTACCCATCGATCGACAGTACTTCCCTGGTCACTAATTATTTTACTGTCTACACCATTATTTCTTGCCTGGTCCATTTCCCTATGCACAATTACCAACTTACTGCTTTGAATATCTGTTAATTCATTACACGGTGGTGCAACGCTCATCGTCACTATCATTTCTCAATTTACTTTGGAGCCTAGTGTTACGTTTTTCATACGCCATAATTTAACGTACTTCACACGATAACACATAAAAGCACAATTTGAAAAGAAAAAATAAGAAAACCCATTAAAATACCACCGAAAATAATATCTAATTGCAAGCATGTTTGCGAAATATTTGGTGCAAATCTACATCTATGCCACAACTGTTTTACTGTACAACAATGAAAAACTACAACTACAAAGGAAATTCTCTCTACAATTACGCGCTAGCAATAAACATTAACTACACTAAGTATTCAAACTACCAGAAAACAATCAGAAGATTCCAGTGAGGTATCGTCGGCTAAGGGTTGACATATGAAACTTCGCCTTTGAATGTAAAGAATGACTGTGCTGGTAAATCTAATACGTTACTTGATTTTCAAACTCCAGACTGAAACTAAACGTACTGAGACGGTTTTCTCTTTACGTATTCTCAATATTTCTAAACAGATACACGATATTTTAGATCAATGCAATCTGACATTAAATAATCCCTACAAAAGAATAGCCCTGACTAACAATAACCTATACCATTCATGAATCACTTACCTTAAAAAATCGTCGTTACTCGAACTATTGCAATACAGCGAGCGCCAATACTGAAAGCTAAATAAAAGATACTAACTACTGAAGGCACTAACTACTGATAGGCATATAGTTAGGAAATGAAAGATTTTGATAGAGAACAATGTATTTACCTTAATAGTTCAAATGGCTCTGAGCACTATAGGACTTAACATCTATGGTCATCAGTCCCCTAGAACTTAGAACTACTTAAACCTAACTAACGTAAGGACATCACACACATCCATGCCTGAGGCAGGATTCGAACATGCGACCGTAGTTACCTTAATAGTGTTCAGCCTACTTAGAGGCTGTATTAGATCACAAAACCTCATAATACTAAGTGACATCCAGTTTAACAAATTTCTTTTTCTGACGGACACACATCCAGATCGTCCGCACATATTAATATCTCAAAACTCTGGCATCTCTCTCCCCACACACACCACTGCTGGCGACTCACCTCCAACTGTCCAACGCTACGGACTGTTCACATCCAACTACCCAACCCTACACAGCGAATAACTTCAAACAATCAGTCCAACCAGCCACAGACTGCACACAGCGCAGTCAGTGATTTTTCATACAGAGCGCTGCTTGGCGTTACCAACATGAAAACCTAAACAGCCTACTTGCCGGCTATATTAGATCGCAAAATCTCATAATACTAAGTGATGGATCACCCACACGAATTGGCCAACCAAATGAAGTTCCGGCGGCAGCGGACTTGAGCATAGCATTCCCTGCACTGTCTACCGGAACAACAAGGGAATTCATACCGGATACTCTAGGTTCGGATCACTTGCCACTCCAAGTCATAATAAACACACAACCTAGGAAGACTCTCGAAGACGCAGTTAGCCAGAAATAAAAAGAAAACAAAACAAAGCCAAATGGAACTTACATGAAACACTAGTGGAAGAGAAACTTAAACCGATTATCGAAACTATGGATCCAGAAGGAGAAAATGGGGTCTCGGTATCACTCATGAGTGAAGCAAAAGTTGTCTAAATACCTGATCGGACTGCTCATAGGTCGTCAACCTGTTGGTGGGATTCAGAATACCACGAACGAGTCACTGAGAAAACACAAAAATGTCTACAACGATTAGAACTTCCTTGCTCTAAAGAAATTATAAACTAAAGCCAAAAAAGTATTAATGTACAAATACAGAAAATCGCAACACAATTTCTGCTTCGCAGATTCCAGATACACACAAATAATTGGGGTTTGGAATATGATAAGGAACAAAAAAAAACCGTGTGGCAATGGACGTGCAGACACATCCACCATTCGACGTACTCTTAGAATCGTTTTTGTGTACAGCCGTACCTGACGTAATGAGCAAGGAAGATGAGGCGGAATAGGAACAGGACAACAGCGCCATTGCAAAAACGTTTTCGCTGGAAGATCAGAGTCTCACCATATCCCACCCAGTCTTAGCTCTAATGGGACTTCAGACTTTCTCACATCCGGTAATGATATGTCGAATGCGCACAGACATCACGCTCCAAAAACTCGGCACTGTGCATTACAAAGCCTTTTATTCAGTTACTGAGGCGTTCATGTCAATCCCAACCAATACATTATTGGCTGGAGCGAATAAACCACCATTGAAGTTGCGGCGAATATTTCTCTGCAAGAAATTTCTCCTGCGACTCTATCTCGACAAATGTGAACCCCTTGACGAAAAAATCCGGTAATCAACATCGTTATGTGTGCGCGAAAGATACTGTATAAATAAGCAACTTCCAGCCGTCGCAGCTGAATATATGGAGATGCAGGCATTACCGAACCAGGCGTGGAAAACTGCTGCAGCACTAGAGCAGGCCATACGAAACGTCGACTGTGTAGACTGATGCCAGGTTAAGTTTAACGTATCAAAACTAATACCCAACTAGCGTAATGGAACTGGAATTCCTGGCTGACTGCCATGATGTGTGCGTGACCTATACAGATGTGTCTAGTGGAGGCTCTAGTATTACTCATTGGATACGCAAAGCAAACAACAAGCCCAATACAAGCTGGACCCATTTCCACATTATGACAGCCCAGCTGATTGCCATTTTGAAATCCCTGCTATTCGCACCGACGACCACATCAGATTAAATATCATCTTTGATCCGCCCTACAAACCGTTAGAAACCATTATAGCAACAGTACCAACCCCATAGTTGCAGCAGTTATCGACGTCGTGTTTCGAGTGCAGAGGAGGTGTCGCAGCATCGTGATTGTATGCATGAAAGGCAACTGAGGAATCCGGGAAATGAACAACAGAATATGGAACGCTCCGCCTTCAAAATTTATGTCACAATATACCTCCTTTATGTACCTGTCTGAACACTAGTGTATTGCTGCTGTATGGCTGGTTGACACGCCTACAGCCATTAAATATCTAGGCGGACACTACAAAGCGATGTGAAATAGCATGAACATGTAAGCATGGAAGGCGAATGGTCCACTGCGGTTTAGTGGGAGAATTTTAGGAATGGTCATCTGCAAAGGAGACTGCGTATAGAACACTAGTGCGACCCACTCGTGAGTACTGCTCGAGTGTCTGTGATTCCCACCAGGTCTACTTAATAGAAGACATCGAAGCAGGTCAGAGGCGGGCTGGTAAATTTCTTACGGAAGGTTCGACCAACAGGCTAGTGTTGCTGAGATGCTTTGGGAACTCAAATGGGAATCTATAGAAGGAACACTGTAGAGAAAATTTAGAGAACCAGAATGATTCTGCTGCCGCCAACGAACATTTAACTTAAGAAACAAAAACATAATATATGAGACAGAGTTCGTACGGAGGCATATAGATAGTCGTTTTTCATTAGCTCTTTTTCCGAGTGGAGCAGGGAAGGAAGTAACTAGGAGTGGTACAAGGTACCCTCCGCCACGCCCCGTACGGTGGCTTGTGCAATATGTGTGTAGATGCAGATGTAGTGTAGATTGGCTAAATACCCACAAACTTCAAGAAGAATTTAATAATATTACAGAACAATCAATTTAATAAGTCATCGTTGTAAAATACTGACAGGAAGTATTTACAGAAGAGTGGAAAACTGGTAGAAGATAACTTTGGAGAAGATCATTTAGTATCTGGAGAAATTTGGGAACACACGAGAAAATAGTGACCTCACGACTGAAATGAGGCCAAGGTGGTTGAGGCTCCGTATTACGCGGGAAATCTGTGTTCGAGCCCCGGTCCGGCACAAATTTTCATTTGACACTAGTCGTTAGTACAGCCGGTGTGCAATCGTCTTCTCAAATGCGAATACATTTCCTTAATTTAATACGGCAATAAATCTCCAGCAGTGTCAGTTCCTTCGGATATGAATGCATTCTTCAGTAACACTGCTTTAGACTAAACAAAAACTGAACAATACAGAGATTGCCAAACTGTATGTCATACCACAGCAGGGCAAAACGAAGAGAACAACAATGTCTCTCTGGCTGCGGGAATGACAGGAAGTTGTGCGAGCATGGGACTTGAACACTGTGACTGTGTATAGAGGTTTGAGCCGGTCCGGGAGGCGTGCACGGATATGGAATATGAAAGAAAACGAACTTGGCCCAGCACTCTTAACAAAGATGCGTCTAGAAATGAGTCAACGCGAATTTCATCCAGAGGGCCGTGTTGTAAAATTGCTGATATTAAACTTGCAAAAGTGTGTGCTCCGTGCGTATCAAACAAGAAGGAGGCTCGATGGAAATTTTTCGGGAAACTCTCACTTATAATTTAAGAAGTTCCCATAATAGACTTGGGGGTGACTTTATTGTACTACGATTCGTGGATATCAAGAGTAACACTCTAGTGTGTGAGGCCCTACGAGATGCAACAACTGCTGTCAGTGCAATATAAGCTCAAACATAGCGTCCCGAATAGACACGTTTTGTGTTTCGGATATTATCGACGAAGACGGACATGACCATGAGTGATCAGCACGCAATTATAATTTAAGGAAAGGGACTCCCGAGACGACTCTCGTATGCCAGCAGCCACTGGAAACTAAACACTAGCGTCCTTGATGACAACCGTGTTGAAGAAAACTTTAGCGTTGAATTCTCCAGTTGGAACAGAAAGAAATGGTTTTATGGAAATCACAGCGAAAGGGAGGACACGATAGTTAAGCCAAGTATTATCAGATTCTTTTTAAATGATTCATATCAAATATAAAGGGAAAGGCCAGGTACCACAGAATTTCATTACAGTAACATACGGAAAAAAAGTAAATGATGGCGATGATAAAATAGGGAACTGAGGACGCTCAAACAGAATATTCGAATTACAGGCAAAAGAGTGAAAGGGTATATTGTTTGAGCCAAAGACCAGCATGTCACTCAGATGAAAAGTGGAGTCTCTGTCATTTAGGAAGATAGCTAAGGAAGATAATGGGTAGAATTGTAGGAAACATGACAGACTGACGGCTATCAACGACACGCAAGTCGCAACACCCTCTGGCAATAAGAAAAGAATTCAACACCCCCTGCAGTTACTACCAAACTTACCATACGAAAATCGCCACATTCCTAAACAGTTGTGAACAGTATTGAAGAGCATCATCATATCCAATCTTGAATTAGGCGATCTTTCCGGTTGAAATTTCAATCAGAATGCAGCTGATCTTCCCATCTCTTCTTCGAACGACCAACATTCCTTTTCATTTGAGGTGTATATTCGTATATTACACTACGGGGCCATCAAAATTGCTACACCAAGAAGAAATGGAGATGATAAACGCGTATTCATTGGACAAATCTATTATACTAGAACTGACATGTGATTACATTTTCACCCAATTTGGGTGCATGGATCCTGAGAAATCAGTACCCAGAACAACAACCTCTTGCCGAAATAACGGCCTTGATACGCCAGTTGCTCGGCCGCCATTGACCAGACGTTTTCAATTGGTGAGAGATCTGGAGAATGTGCTGGCCAGGGCAGCAGTCGAAAGGCCCGTACAGAACCTGCAACATGCGGTCGTGCATTATCCTGCTGAAATGTAGGGTTTCGCAGGGATCGAATGAAGGGTAGAGTACGGGTCGTAACACATCTGAAGTGTAACGTCCACTGTTGAAAGTGCCGTCAATGGGAACAAGACCTGACCGACACGTGTAACCAGTGGCACCCCATACCATCCCGCCGGGTGAAACGCCAGTATGGCGATGACGAATACACGCTTCCAATGTGCGTTCACCGCGATGTCGTGAAACAGGAATGCGACCATCATGATGCTGTAAACAGAACATGCTCTTAGGAGTGTCATCTCAGCTGCCTCAGTCCTCTTCCTTTGACTAGCATTTAGAGCCCCAGTCTCTGACCCATGTATTGCATGTGGTACTGTCGTCACATTATAATATTTCGATTCCATCTCATTTTTAACTATTTTGATGAGAGAGCGATTTACAGTATCTAGCAACTGGTGGAATCTATACAATTTATACTATTGATCATTGTGTGTGAGTATGAGACACCACATCTCAGGTATTTAAAATTGTGCTAGTGGTTTAACATCAATTAATATTTTTGCTCATAATGGTCCCTAATATGGAATACTATTATCTTAGTTTTACGTATTGAAATTGTCATATTATAATCATTTACTACTTTGTGCAAGGAGCAAAGGTCTCTCTGTAATTTATCTTCTGAGTCCGGTAAGCTTATTTGATCATCTACAAAGAGGAATGTATTTATTACTTCAGTATTAATCTTATTATGCTAAAATCTCTTTATGACGACGTCTCTGTATATATTAGATCATGTGGGTGGTAAAGGACACTCTTCTCTCACTCCATGACAATTGTTTCTCCCAAACGGACTTCGTTTTTGTACTTTGATTTTATTGTACCGGATGATCAAAAAGTCAGTATAAATTTGAAAACTTAATAAAACACGGAATAATGTAGGTAGAGAGGTAAAAATTGACACATGTGCTTGGAATACACGGGGTTTTATTAGAACCACCCCATATCGCGATACGAGTGAAAGATATCTTGCGCGCGTCGTTTGGTGATGATCGTGTGCTCAGCCGCCACTTTCGTCATGCTTGGCCTCCCAGGTCCCCAGACCTCAGTCCGTGCGATTATTGGCTTTGGGGTTACTTGAAGTGGCAAGTGTATCGTGGTTGACCGATTTCTCTATGGATGTGGAAAGACAACATCCGACGCCAATGCCTCACCATAACTCCGGACATGCTTTACAGTGCTGTTCACAATATTATTTCTCGACTACAGCTATTATTGAGGAATGATGGTGGACATATTGAGTATTTCCTGTAAAGAACATCATCTTTGCTTTGTCTTACTTTGTTATGCTAATTATTGCTATTCTGATCAGATGAAGCGCCATCTGTCGGACATTTTTTGAACGTTTGTATTTTTTGGTTCTAATAAAACCCCGTGTCATTCCAAGCATGTGTGTCAATTTGTACCTCTCTATCTATATTATTCCGTGATTTACTCAGTTTTCAAATTTATACTGACTTTTTGACACCCAGTACATTTACATATCTTTGAATTACACTTACTAGATGCTGGAGTATACCATTCTTTTCTAAAATTTCCCCTGCAATAATTCTGTTAACTTCATCAAATGCTTTCTCATAGTCGATAAAGGCTATGTTAGTGGGATGATTCTATTCTCTGTGTTTTTCAATAGTTTGGCGGACTGAAAAACACTATCCAAACAAGATCTTCCAATCCGAAACCCAATCTGTTCTTCAGTAAAAAACGTTCCCGAAAAGGCCTTTAGTACATTTGTTATTAGTTTTGCTTATGTATTGTATCCAGAGTTCAGAATAACTGTCACATTTACCGCGATCTCCTTTTTTTCAGTAATGGGCCAACAACTTCTGTAATTTCGGAGCCGATCATTCGGACCACACTGCCCGACGCGTGGTAGTTCCCTACGATACAGCACTAATTGTTTTGGTCTCCTTTTAATGAACTCCGTTTTAGGTAAACCTTAATTATTTGTGGTATCTAGTGAAACACATTCTAAAGACGAAACTTCCTAGCAGATTAAAACTGTGAGCCGGACCGAGACTCTAACTCGGAACCTTTGCCTTGCATGGGGGCTTAATAAAATGTAATGCAATTACTTTTAGTAGCTGTCTGTCCGATTACTCAAGTCTCGTAAACGGCTGGCCCTGACAACTAATTGTTACGCTATCTGACTGCATAGAATGACAACAAAGAATGAAAAGAAAATTTTCGTTAACACAATTAATTAATTAAGTCCCCAGCAACTATAAAACCTACGAAACCAAAGCACAAGTATAACTGTTCTGTGTGTGGGAGTGTGACTCAACGCACATCTGGCACGGTTCTTCTTCAACAAGACAAGAAATTTTAAATACCATTTACTGACGTGATAAAAGAAAATTACAAATACTATAATTGTGCAAGAAACCCAGAATTACACTCTAATACAAGAACACACGCCAGATGCTTTGTTGACTGAACCTGTAATGAAGCATTATTCAGGACACACAAATAATAAGAAGATAAAGAACAGTAGTTAGTTACCTTAATTTATATTGACGAAAAGCACTCAGATCATTACAATATCTCCATTGGAACAACATCTGCTATCTCTCCCATCAAACCACTGCATAACATGGAACAACACTCACTACTACCCGATCTCATTCCAACTTCCGATACAAGCAGTGTCCACCACAACTTCTCGGCAAGAACTGCCTGCCGCTACCTCTCAATGAGCACTGCCAGTGGAGGCGGCGGAACAATACTCTCTCTGGCGCGATTTTTGGCGCTGTGGCTCAGTGTAGCCACCTTTCATATGCCCTTCCTCCACGGGCTAGAATTTGATGGTATTTTTGCCAGCATTGGTGGTGAAAATACCACCAAATTCGTCAAAAAAAAAATACAGACAAAAATAAAAGATCATATTAATACGTAAATATCATATAACTAGATAAAATTTTGGCTTTGCACTGACCTTTCAATAGCCTAATATATAAAATACACTAAGCAATACAAATTCTTTCATACATGTGACTTTACATAATAGTTTACAGAAATATCATGTGGTTAAACAATTCAATCGATAACGTCAGCAATGACGAATATGAGCAGGTAAGAGTCTTATAACTTTTCACAAACAGTAATACACAAAAAATCAGTTAATACAAATATTCACAACAAGTAGTTCACAGTTCCAGCAGTAGCACCCAGCACTGTTGAATAGGTGCTGACAGCAACAAGTGACATCATCTCAGTAGAAGCAGTCCATCAGTGGCACCCAGCATTGTGGAACAGGTGCAGACTCCAACGGGTGACATCATTTCAGTAGAAGCAGTTCATCAGTGGCACCCAGCATTGTGGAACAGGTGCAGACTCCAACAACAGGTGACATTATTTCAATAGATGCAGTCCATCAGTGGCACCCAGCATTGTGGAGTAGGTTCAGACTCCAGCAGGTGACATCATTTCAGTAGAAGCAGTCCATCAGTGGCATCCAGCAATGTTGAACAGGTGCTACAGCAACAAGTGACACCATTTCAGTAGAAGCAGTCCATCAGTGGCACCCAGCATTGTGGAACAGGTGCAGACTCCAACAGGTGACATCATTTCAGTAGAAGCAGTCCATCAGTGGCACCCAGCAATGTTGAGTAGGTGCAGACAGCAAGAAGTAACATCATTTCAGTAGAAGCAGTTCATCAGTGGCACCCAGCAATGTTGAGTAGGTGCAGACAGCAAGAAGTAACATCATTTCAGTAGAAGCAGTCCATCCATGGCACCCAGCAATGTTGAGTAGGTGCAGACACCGACAAATGACATTAAACAACTATCACTGATCACACTGTTCCTCATCACAAATTAAACATGTCCTAGTGGCACCAATCATGTAGAAAAAGTACAAGTAACAGTCCATAATCAGTCACTATTTATACAGTTCAAGCATGAACAATAGTTTGAATTCACATACAAATGCTTTTACAATGCTCTTACACTAAACATACAAATCATAACAAACACAGAAATGATATCAGATAATTGTCATATTACTATTACAAGTACACAAACATCAGTAAACCTATAATATTTATGGGTGTCAGTGCAAGCCACTGCAAACAAATAAAATAATATTTAGGAGATAGGTGGGTAGGATTAGGAAAGGAAAACACACAAAACACACTCACTCATCTTTCATCCACATTAAGTACTACTGTGTAATTGTATAGTGTTAACTGTCTGAATCCACTTCTGTCAAATTTCATGTTCATCATGTGTATGAAGTAGTAGTGACAGCAATGTATAACAGTCAATAATTGTTAAGTCAACGTCATAGTCATCATGTCAAGACCAATGTTTGCCAAGCCAGATCAAAATGTATGGTTGTTGAACACCTGTCAGTGTGCCAAGATATGCAATGCTTCCTCTCTCCAAAAAAAAGATACATACTGCTTAGTGATTTAACAAAGTGTGTGTAGACAATCTTCCTTCCATTTTAGTGTTCTAGTCTGCTATCTTCATCCTCCTTGTTCCATATAGACCAACAACAAAAAAAATATGCACCTCACTTACTTTACCTCTTATCCACCAAAGCTCCAATCAACTTCATATAATCTCAATACCTCAATAATACCTCTTCAATACGTCGACATATAAACCTTAGCACCAATATCATTTCACTTCCATAACAACTCTTTCCTCAAGTCAGTTTCGTCGAACAAGTACAGATAAAATCCTAATGCAAACCTCCTCATCCCATACAATCCGAAGACACACTGTCAACACACAACCTCTGTGTAATCCATCTGACCAAAATCTTCTACTCATTATGAATTATAAACAAAGAATGCATACATGACCTCTAACAGACTTAGTTCGAATAACTCTCAGTAATTAAGTACGATTACGGAGTGTGAATGATGCTAATATTTCACAGTGTGTACACCACTTCAAGAATTATGGCAAACAGAAGCAAACATGTGGAGTATTTCTTGTGTCAAGTGTCACTTCCTATTTCAATTGCTCACGAAAAATGCAGTGTAATAACTGTGTTGGTATGTCATGTCATTAGCTTCCTTTCTATTAGCACAAATTTATACAGATTCCATAAAACCTCCAGCTCATGTGACTTCTATCATGTTTCTTGTACTAAAGTCGCTCGTCGAATTACTGCAGTTCATTTTCTTATGTTAAAATATAAAGCACTGAGCGTAAGCAAAACAAGCAACAGCGAGTAAATATACCAGTAGTGAACAGAATGTCAACAAGTGGATGCAGCACAATTCTTACAACGAGGCTCTGCCAAGCGAACAATCTGTAAATAGTACCATAGTGTAACCTAAACTCTATGTTTGTACACTGTACATCAGCATTGCTATATACCAAATTAAAGTATAGTTATGACAACAAGCAGAAATGTGTAAATGTGCAATCCATATGCATAGCAGTAAACATATATCTTACGTACTAAACAGGTCATTAGGATCGTATCTTAATAAGTAAACATGAAGGCGCAAGCAGATAAATCACAAAGTATAACTTACATACATAACCACATCAGCACAATTAATCAGGTGACAATTATAATTTAAATAAATAGGCACAGCAGGCACATAATAAAAAAATATGACATCAGTGAAAAAGCAGTGCAGCCAAGCGATGCATAATATACACCAGTTACAACTGAATTCATGGATAATCATTGTCAAAATTAGTTAACGTACGCAAGCACGTCGCTTCACAAGCAAATTCATAGAACATGTAATTAGCACAAAGTATGAATCACGTAATCGCGCAGCAAATTACGTCTAAGGTACGTACCTAAGTGGAAATATGTTACCTGAAAAATAAACTCAATTAATAATTACCTTTTTTAGTTTATTACTTTCTTCTTCAAAATGACATTTTTCCTGAAATTTTCTCGATAGCAAGTCGTCTTAACGTCGGACACGCACAGAATTTACCTGAAGTTCTTAAACACCTTATAGAACCGTATCCTGAAAAATACTGAATGTTAATAACAGAATTTATCAAGTCACTATAGCTTTATACTGATTTTATTCGGAGAAAGACTGTATTTATTTACGGCTGTCAGTGCATTCGCACTGAGCGCTCGATCAGCTGTAGGCGCGTGACGTAGAAAGTGATTGTTTGCGGTCAACGACTGCCCTGTGCGGCGCGCAGACTTGACTGTTGCTTTGAGTATATGCCGCCGCCAAAACACAGCGCGGTATCCTTGTACTCTCCGTGTGTTTACATACAACTGTTAGTTTCTCAAAAGTATGTCATTCTACAAAAAATTTTTCAAAAGTATATCATTCCACAAAAATTTTAACGTTAGATATATGATGTATTCCTTTAGAGCGTCGTGATTTAAGAGTTTCTACTTCGACAGTGTTATCATGAATAATTTTGCGAATTCTATATGGACCGTTATAAAGCAGAAAAAATTTCCGACACAAGCCTTTTCTTTTGTGAGACAAACGATGAGCCTTAATTAACACCTTCTGACCAACTGACAAGATTTTTAAACGACCAGGACGCTTAGCTGATTTCTCTCTTCTAGCAGCCGCAGATGCAATATTTTGTAGAGCCAGGTTGACAACTTCAGAATGCCGCAGTTTCCGTGTAGGCGGAAAAGGAACGATTTCAGAAATGCGATTTGTCGGTGCTTTGTTTTTTAGTATTAGTATAGGTGGTAAAGAAGTTGAGTCGTTAGGAAGTTCATTCAGAATGTTTTGAAAAATATGAAGATACTGATCCCAAGTTCTGTGATTCTGATGACAATAAAGACGACACAATTTATTGATTTCCTTCATCCATCTCTCTGAAGCGTTAGATTGAGGGTGAAAAAGTGAAATGAAGATTGGTTTAATTTTACGACGCTGTAGAGTACGAAGCCAAATTTTAGAACGAAACTGTGATCCATTATCTGATATAACCTTATCAACATGACCCACTTCTTTAAGAAAATGGTTAATGAAAGCATTAGATACTGAACGAGCTGTTGCTTTGCGTAACGGTGTAAAACACACATATTTTGATGTCAACTCCACTGCTACGAAAATGTACGCAAAACCATTAGTAGATCGAACCACTGGACCAAACAAATCAACTGCAGCCATGTCCTTTAATTTTACTGGAATGATAGGAAACAACGGTGCTCTGTGAGAAACTGTCGGCTGCTTAGCCTTTTGACATAATTTGCATTTGGCAAGAACAAATCGAATACGTTTTTCCATATTATTGAAGTAGCAATTTTCTCGTAATTTATGAAAGCATTTTCTGGGACCAAAGTGTGCATAACTGAAATGCGTATACCAAATCAGCTTATTAACCCACTCATCAGGAATACAAACTAACCAAACAGAGTTGTCGACCGATTTTCGTTTAAAAAGAACTTTCCAGATAGATCGCAAAAACGAGGTGTGGCCAAATCGTCCAATCTAACAAAGCGTTTAAGAAATTTACAGACACCAAGGAAACTACGAACCTCACGTTTTATGGTAGGAACAGCATAATTACGAATAGCGTCTAATTTCTCTGGATCAGGAAGAATACCTTCTGTAGAAATAATGTGACCGAGAAATTTCACCTGAGAACGACCAAATTCAGATTTTTTCTAAGTTCACTGTAATGCCAACTCTTGCAAAAATACATAATAATGAATCCACAATTTTGTTGTACTCACTCCAAGAACGTTTAGCAATAAGAATGTCGTCAACATATGAAGTACTATTGTTACGAAGATAAATTGGTAAATTTCATTTAAGCTACGAATGAATGCTGCAGAAAATATAGTAAGTCCAAACGGTAAATTCCAAAGTCACTTTTCGGTAAAACAGTCATATCCGGTTATTGTTTACTACTGTCTAGATAGATTGATAGTCGAAGAGTTGTTTTGACAGATGCAAAGAATAGTGAAAGAGTAGGCAGCGGTACAGAAAACTAAAAGAGAAATAGCACCACTACAGCTCGGGGCCCTATGCTCGCTACGGCACATATTCACTTAAGAGTAGTGAATCCCCTGAGGACATTAATAGCTGCACATTAATTTTAGTTTGTGACTTTGTGGCACATCTGGCGGAAGTGCGTACGTAAATTGATCTAACCATGAACATGGATGTATCTCATTCTTAGAATTGCGGAAGATCTTAAATTTCCGAACAGTCAAAAAGTGTTTATAGTCAAAGTTTTCGCCTCGTGACGACAAAGACCTACCGCGTCTGTCCCAGTCCGAATGTCGATTATTGTCAAGTTCGCGCGCCTGGCGCTCTCTTGTTGCATCCCGTAAATGAAATAAATTACTTTCTTCAAACCCCTCTGCTATCTGTGATTCCAAACTTCTTTTGCTATGTTTTCCTACAATTTCGCCTTCGATTTGTTTGACTTGCTTTCGTAATGCCTCAACTTCCCTTTTAACGCGTTCATTAAATTCTCCCTGATTTTCAACATGCTTATTTATGTTCTGGTACTCTTCGGTTTCTGAAAATGGCAATGGAGTTGTATCATCTGAATCTGTGTCCCCATTTAAACTAAGATTTGACAATTTATCTGAAATCTCCTCCACTCTCTCCGATAAGTTTACGTCTTCCGTAAGTGTCGCGACTCGGGTTTCGGTATTGTCACATTTAGTAGTTAACTGTTCATACTGTTGTGTTAGGTTATTTAGTCTGTCATTTGGTACGGATTCCTCGATTCTCTCAAATATTTCTTCCTTATCTTTTGCACGTTGTAAATTTAACTCTGAAAATTTCTGCACTATCACGCGATCTCTTTCTTCCTGTTCTCTATCCTGTTCCCTTTGTCTAATCTCTACTGCAACTAATCTATTATTGTGAGAATTCAAAATCGGTTGTACTTCTTCTCTGATTTATTTCTTTAATTCATCTTTCATATTTTTGAAACATGTCCCTGTTCGTGAGTCTAGCCGTGTTTCCATTGTTCCCATATCAGTTTCTAATCGTGTTGCCAAAGTTCCCATCTCTGTTTTTAATTCGGATCCTAACTGCGATCCAAGTGAGTCTAACCGTGTTTCCATTGTTTCCCTTTGTGAGTCTAACCGTGTTGCCATATCAGTTTTAATTTCACATCGTAACTGTGATCCCATATTTAATATAGCACTCATCAACCGCTCCATAGTAACTGGTTCGAAATTCTTTTCGCCCATAACGTTTCCCGCAAAACCAGCTTCCTTTGTCATAGCTGTAAGACTATCTGTGTTCGATACTATTCCAGAATCTTCTGTCGTTAATCTCGTATTCTGTGAATTTTCTGATAGAGAAAAACCTTGAACTGGTTCCGGACTATTTTCCCGACTTATTACATTGTTTTCCACTTCATTATTCATCATACTGTTGTCCTGTGTTGGCGAGTTCGCCATGTCAACAATTTCGTTATTCTCACTATTCATCATTTTTGCCTTTTTCATCGAACGCGTAATCATTTACAAAGCATACAAAACTCGTCACTGTACGAAAATTACACACAATGACACTTTATCACCAACAATATCAATCACACGAAATGCTTCCTTCAAACACGATTAACGAACAATAGAAGAATGACAATCACCAAATCTACACATGCAAAATAGACTACAATTACTAAACTACAAATTACTACAACAATACTACTATCTACTATTTTTTACAATCAGAAGAATTCCAAGGGACGATCCGAAGCAGCGGTCGCCACTTGCATGGGGGCTTAATAAAATGTAATGCAATTACTTTTAGTAGCTGTCTGTCCGATTACTCAAGTCTCGTAAACGGCTGGCCCTGACAACTAATTGTTACGCTATCTGACTGCATAGAATGACAACAAAGAATGAAAAGAAAATTTTCGTTAACACAATTAATTAATTAAGTCCCCAGCAACTATAAAACCTACGAAACCAAAGCACAAGTATAACTGTTCTGTGTGTGGGAGTGTGACTCAACGCACATCTGGCACGGTTCTTCTTCAACAAGACAAGAAATTTTAAATACCATTTACTGACGTGATAAAAGAAAATTACAAATACTATAATTGTGCAAGAAACCCAGAATTACACTCTAATACAAGAACACACGCCAGATGCTTTGTTGACTGAACCTGTAATGAAGCATTATTCAGGACACACAAATAATAAGAAGATAAAGAACAGTAGTTAGTTACCTTAATTTATATTGACGAAAAGCACTCAGATCATTACAATATCTCCATTGGAACAACATCTGCTATCTCTCCCATCAAACCACTGCATAACATGGAACAACACTCACTACTACCCGATCTCATTCCAACTTCCGATACAAGCAGTGTCCACCACAACTTCTCGGCAAGAACTGCCTGCCGCTACCTCTCAATGAGCACTGCCAGTGGAGGCGGCGGAACAATACTCTCTCTGGCGCGATTTTTGGCGCTGTGGCTCAGTGTAGCCACCTTTCAGCCTTTCGCGAGCAAGTGCTCTGCCCACTGAGCTACCCAAGCACGACTCACGCCCCATCCTCACAGCTTTACTTCTGCCAGTACCTCGTCTCCTACCTTCCAAACTTTACAGAAGCTCTCCTGCGAACCTTGCAGAACTAACACTCCTGAAAGAAAGGATATTGCGGAGACATGGCTTAGCCACAGCCTAGGGGATGTTTCCAGAATGAGATTTTCACTCTGCAGCGGAGTGTGCGCTGATATGAAACTCATTCTGGAAACATCCCCTAGGCTGTGGCTAAGCCATGTCTCCACAATATCCTTTCCTTCAGAAGTGCTAATCCTGCAAGGTTCGCAGGAGAGCTTCTGTACAGTTCGGAAGGTAGGAGACGAGGTACTGGCAGAAGTAAAGCTGTGAAGAGCGGGCGTGAGTCCTGCTTGGGTAGCTCAGTTGGTAGAGCACTTCCCCGCGAAAGGCAAAGGTCCGAGTTCGAGTTGCGGTCTAGCACACAGTTTTAATCTGCCAGGAAGTTTCATAACAGTGCACACTCCGCTGCAGAGTGAAAATCTCATACTGGAAACATTCTAAAGATGTTTGTAGTCTGGTGCGTTTCTGTATTTCGAAAAAGTATTTACAAATTTCAATAGTTTTATAAGTAATGATTCCGAAGCATATGTAAATAACTCCACATTGAGGATGTCTTCCCCCAGGGGATTTTCTGTTTCAGATGTTTTTGGCACAACATCTAGTTTTTCCATTGATGTGAGATCAACATACGCATCTCTAACTGCAATTTTCAACATTTTCCTCATCATCTGTACATAGATTTTGGAGATATTCCAACCATTTTACTTCTGAAACGAGGTTAATTTGAACTATAATTTGAACCATATAGACTTTATTATTTTCAGTATCCTATAAGCTTTTGCTTGTGTCCCAAATATATCTTGCTCCATTTCACTCAAAAAATGTTCCCAGTTTATTTGGTTTATTTTTCTTCTCACCCTTTTGACCATTACTCTGTGCTCTCTTATACTCGGTATAGTCTTCTTGTTACTTTGATTGGAGATATTTCAATTAGGTATGTTTCTTACATTTTATGGTATCTGCTACTTCTTGGTTCCAGATAGGGAGTTTCCTTTGGTTTTTATACTTCATTCTTTTCCCTAAAATTTCACCAGCAGTTGTGTGTATTATTGTATTTCTTTCATTCTACATTAATGCTCGGTTTACCTTGCAAGTTTCATAGTGGTACGCACTACAGACGTATGGTACTCTGGGAGTGGGAAGACCGGTCAGAGTAAGGACTGAACAGTATTCATGTCAAGATTTTTATTACCACTCCTCATGGAAACTAATTTTAGCAGTTAGGTCAACATTTCCTTGATATAGTAAGACAAAACTATACAATTACGTAAAATTATTTAAGAAGAATTATTGATAATCGAGCAACAATGTAATCAAATATTTCAGTGATATCAAATACCAAAGGTTATAGTGCTAATTCAAATACTTGCTCTCAACTCTCCAAACGTTATTATTGGAATACGAGTATTAAGTATGAAAGTTTACTTTTACAACAAATGTTATTCTCTTACCAAAAATACACACATTTAGTGCGTCGCTAGTTACTATTGCTGAAACATTAACAGCAAATTTCAATAAAAAGAGCAAGATAATATTTCACACGAATTGAATTTAATTAAAAATCTCTTCAAAGGTTCTAAGAAAACAGTCTTCAAAACAGGCAGGTCACAGACATCTTTAGAATGTGTTTGAGTAAATACAACAAATAATTCAGGTTTATCTAAAACGGAGTTCATTAAAAGGAAACCAAAACAATTAACGCTGCTTCGTAAGAAACCAGCACGCGTCGTCGGGCAATGTGGTCCAGACTGTCGGCTCCGAAATTACTTAGGGCCAGCCCGATACTTTGCTTACCGCACTCTTCCTATTCTAAGCTGCCAGTGGGGACACCACCAAAGGCACAAACAAACAATGACAGCCCGATTAACAGAGAGTAATTTGCAAGTAAAATGAGTAAAAACTTATGTCATCAGGTTACACGCTGGAAGCGTAGACAAAACAGTTGGGAAAAGTCGCTAAAGATAATACGGTAATTGGCCAAGGCAACCACTCCCACTCACACTTGACAGTAAAGAATTTCACTGGCCACACAACATTCAGTATCACGCCAAGAGGCGGAAACAGTAAATACTTAACTGTCGCGCGGAACAGAAAACATACATGCATGGTGGTGGTTAGTCTTTAACGTCCCGTCGACAACGAGGTCATTAGAGACGGAGCGCAAGCTCGGGTTAGGGAAGGATTGGGAAGGAAATCGTCCGTGCCCTTTCAAAGGAACCATCCCAGCATTTGCCTGAAACGATTTAGGGAAATCACGGAAAACGTAAATCAGGATGGCTGGAGACGGGATTGAACCGTCGTCCTCCCGAATGCGAGTCCATTGTGGTAACCACTGCGCCACCTCGCTCGGTACATACATGGAAGGATGACGCAAACCGTTGGTTAGTGAACCTCACCTACGCAAACGCAGGCTTGGCTTGGAAACATAACCCACTAATATACATGCAACAAGATATCATTTGGTAAGGATTTGATCCGGTAAGATTGTAGTGTAACGACGTAAGTTTTGTATAAATGACTTTCTTCTGACATATGACTATGTGCAGACTTCGTCACCTACGTCAGTTACAACACACTTCAAAATTATTTAAATTCTTTTTAAATTGTCTCGGAATGGTTCTTGAACGAAACTGTAAAACATCATCATTTGAGTCGTTTGCGCAGAATTACGTCACTCAGTCCAATTGGTTTGCGTAAACTTTATCAATTTAGATGTAGTTTTTTTCTTCTCAGAAATTATATTAATGCTAGTGATCTGCTTTAATAAATATTAGACCGAGCGAGGTGGCGCAGTGGTTAGCACACTGGACTCGCATTCGGGAGGACGACGGTTCAATCCCGTCTCCGGTCATCCTGATTTAGGTTTTCCGTGATTTCCCTAAATCGCTTCAGGCAAATGCCGGGATGGTTCCTTTGAAAGGGCACGGCCGATTCCCTTCCCCATCCTTCCCTCACCCGAGTTTGCGCTCCGTCTCTAATGACCTCGTTGTCGACGGGACGTTAAACACTAATCTCCTCCTCCTCCTCCTCCAATAAATATTAGAACCACATTGAATAAACTTTCAAGAATCACACTCGCGATGAACGCTGTCAAAAATTAATAATCTTGTCAAATAAATTACTTAACATAATTCTTCATAAATAAATTCTCGGAACACGTATTTAAACTTTTGTAGTATACACATACACATTACCAACACTATGACATATAGACGTGAACCTGAGCCTTGACAAGATAGAACTGAACATTTACAACATGATTAAACTTTCTATGACGTCATCGTTGTAGAAACATTAAAAATTCTTAATTTTCAATTTTTAGAAGCACGACGCAACAACTCGGGTTCAGGATCTTCTGTTGCTCTTTGGCTGTCGACCCGCGACGTATAGTGGTCAGCAATTTTCTCTCTGGTCCCGGCAGTGAAGATGCTGTCTCCGTTCGATGCGCCGCCCTCTCCGTACTTGAAACATAAAAAATAAATACAAACATTAGACAATTCACAACCGTTACAAATATTACAAAAAATACATAAACAAAACTAAAACTTATATTCATCTGCAAACTGGTCTGACACTGGTGGATGGTTGACGCTTCACTTTCGCGTCCCACTACAAGATGCATACGCATGCGAGCTCCAGATAACTAAAGGAAGCGATTTGGCAGTTTAGCGCACAACGTACCAGGCAAAAAAACAGCGGAGGTCTTGACTAACGACACATTGAATATAAAAGAAATTTGCAAAACCCCGATGATTTAAAAAACACACAATTAAAACGCAACACTATGACAATCCTCAAATGGAAGCTACAAAGTTTTGATAAGAGCGACACGCTCCTCAGATTGCCTGGCCAGACGTAGGAACATGGAACAACAACAATAGGAGGCTGGATCGAGTCCGCTATAGAAGCAGCAGTGCACAAATAGAGGCAGGTTGCGAACCAGTCACAATTACCACGCTCACAGCGGGAGAGAGATCTATCTTTACTAATGCCGCGTGGTCTCGGCACCGAAGCAACGAACTAGAAGTATCTCACCGAGCATGCAAAGCCGCTGTGGTATGACAAACAGTGGAGAGACTTTGAGCCCCCAGGAGACGTGTAGATGACGACGACACACCGCCCGCCTCCAGACGTGGGTGGCCAAAGGAACAATGTGACCAGCCCCGTTTCCGGTGCACGTCCCTCGTGTTCGGAAGATGCTCAGCCAGGTCAGCTTGAAAGCCACACGGGCGACAGAACAAACAGCCGGCCCACCGCCCGGCGCACCTGTGCTGTCTGTGCGGTTTCACTCCCTGTCTCTCCCGGAAAACGGCCTCGATTGCCAAAGATTGTGTTCCAGTAGACGTAGTGCGAGCTGTCGACCGCGTATCGGTTCACTTAGTACTTCATCTAAGCGTTTTCTGTATAACCATCTAATGCTTGGATCTTGCAGCAAATGTATCGTGTAGACTTCTTCTCGTCTCTTTTTTTTATTGTGCTTTTATTGCTACAAAGTGCGATTCTTAGCTTTGATATCACTAGAAAATAATCAGTTCTAACATCATATCCTCCGTAGCCTCTGGTTCTTCTATTAATGGGATTGTTTTCTGACTTTCAATAACAAAATCTGTCATATAGCTAGCACCCTTAGCACACCATGTAAACTTAAGGATATTTTTATGGGGATTACACAGTCTGTTATCCTTAAATGGTTGAAAGCAGAAAACTCTCTTAATTGATCTTCATTATAGTTTTTAGTATGTTCTCGATGTAACCTCACAATTTCTTTAATGTTAGATTTACCTAACACTGCATTGAAATCTCCAGCAATTATCAAATATTCTGCTCTAGGTATTTCATTAATCGTCATCTGCATGCATTCGTAGCTTGCATGCGTTTCTTCACTCTTTCCCTCCTCATCAATTGTAATCGCCAGGTTCCCCAATCTTTTATATAATTGCATCCATTTTATATGGATACTTTGGATCATAACTGCAACGCCACCTCTTACCCGTTCATTTCTACTTGCTCTACTGTATATCGTAATATAACCATTAATTTCTTTAGAGGCCTGTAGTTTCTTCTTTGTTTCTGATATCAGAGCTGTATAAATTTTTGGAGGTTTAGTTGTTTTTCTTTTTTGTTCATTCCTCTAACATTCCATGTGGCTATTTTCTACATTTTCCCACTACTTTCATTCTTAACCTTTTACCGCTCTTTGCTCATCATCAAAAGATCAGTCCGTTGTTCTACTTGACTTTTGTGAGTAATGTTGTATTCCTGCTGTTACGAGATATCGACCTGTGTGTAGCTAGATGGTGGGGAGTTTTTCTTTAGTGGTTACCTCCCTTTAGATGATTGCTTTCACTATGGCTATGGGTTCATCTCTACAAGCTCTGTATGGTTTTTAATCAAGTTTATCTCCAGTTAGACAGTCAGTTAGATTAGATTAGATTAATTATTCATTCCATAGACCCATAAAAGAGGGAATCCTCCTGGGTCTGGAACATGTCAGATAAACACATTACAAAAATGTAATTAGAAAAACTTGAGTTTTATTAATTTTAATGATCCTCAGTCAATAATCAGTAAAATTATGTACATGAATTAAATTTAAACTTCTAATATTTACATGTGTAATACTTACATCTCCTTTCATTAAATCCATCATTCAGACATTTGCTAGTTTCTTGGCTATTACAACCAAGTATTGTCAAAAATTAAAGTAAATTATTCATTTGAGTGATCCTCAGTTAAGAACAGTCATATTATGTTCAAGATTTGAAATTAAACTTCCACTATTTACAGACTTAAGACTTACATCTGATTTCCATACATCCATCATTCACACAGTAGATAGTTACTTGGCTGTTACAACAAAGTATTGTCAAAAATTAAAGTATAATAAATTTTCATTGAAATGGTCTGCTGCATGTGTTGACCAACTCGTGGATGGAATAGAAGGAGTTGGCCACCAAAAGTTCTTTTAAATTATGTTTAAATTGTGCCTTGTCTGAAACTAAACTTAATGGTTGCTGGTAACTTATTGAAAATATGCATTGCTGAATACTGGACTCCTTTCTGGGCAAGAGTAAGTGATTTTAAATCTTTATGTATATTGTTCTTATTCCTAGTGCTGATACTGGGTACTAAGCAGTTAGTTGGAAAAAGAGGTGTTTTATTTACAACAAACTTCATTAAGGAATAAATGTACTGAGAAGCTGTGGTTAATATGCCCAGTTCTTTGAATAGGTTTCGACATGATGTTCTTGGATTTACGCTACTCATTACTCTTATTATACACTTCTGTACTCTAAAAAGTTTTTCTCTATTTGTGGAATTACCCCAAAATATGATACCATATGACATAATGGAGTGAAAATAAGCAAAATGTGCCAGTTTTTTTATATTTATATCTCCTATGTCTGACATCATTCGCATTGCAAACACCGACTTGTTTAGGCCCTTTAACAGTTCGTTCGAATGTTGCTCCCAAATGAATTTACTATCAAGTTGTAATCCCAAGAATTTTACACTCTCAACTTCTTCTATTTCCATGTCATCATATTTTATACACACACCAGAAGGAAATCTCTTGGAAGTTCTGAACTGCATATAGTGGGTCTTTCCGAAGTTTAATGACAGTGAATTGGCTATGATTAGCTGCCCTTTATAAATTTATATTTGTATACTATTTATTGCAATGTTTGTATCATCTGCAAATAAGACAAACTTGGTAATGTAACAGATGACAGGTCATTAATATACACAAGAAACAGTAGTGGACCTAGTATGCATCCCTGGGGAACACCACATGTAATTTCTTCCCAGTCAGATGATGTCTGATTGCCTACTGCTGAAGAGTTACGTAACGACACCCTTTGTTTTCTGTTAGTGAGATATGACTGAAACCACTTTGCAGCACTACCAGCAACGCCATAATATTTTAATTTACTGAAAAGAATGCTGTGATTCATACAGTCAAACGCCTTTGACAATTGCCTCTAATCTGTTGTCCAATGAATTAAGGACATTTTCGCTGTAAGTGCAAATAGCTTTCTCAATATCAGAACCCTCAATAAACCCAAACTGTGACTTTGACAGTATGTTATTTTCACTAAGGTGCTTAAGTACACGCTTGAACATAACTCTTTCAAAGATTTTTGAAAAAGCTGGCAAAAGTGAGATTGGTCAGTAATTTGATGGCATTTCTTTGTCCCATTTCTTGTGGAGAGGTATAAATTCTGCATATTTAAGCCAGTCTGGTGATGTTCCTGTGACAAGTGCTTGATTACACAAATAACTTAAGATATGACTAAGCTCACATGAACACTATTTTATTATCTTTGTTGATATGTTATCATAACCACTAGAATGCTTTGATTTCAAGGACTTTATGATGGATTCTATTTCTTTGGGTGAACTAAGTGTCAATTCCATTTTACTGAGATTGCTTGTGTGCACTGGTCTCTGATATTCTATTGCATTATTTACTGAACCTGACAACCCCATGCAATCAGTAATAGAGACAAAATACTTGTTTAAATGGTTTGCAACACAACATGCGTTTGTTCCCAGGGTTTCATTTATTTTTAGAGATATTTGTTCCTCCTCATTTCTGGTCCTACCTGTCTCTGACTTAACTATATCCCATATTGTTTTTATTTTATTGCTGGATGTATTTATCTTCTTCTCACAACGCAGGTGTTTAGATTTCTGGATAACTTCCTTCAATATTTTGCAGTAATTTTTGTAATGAGCTGTAATGCTAGTATCAAAGGTGTCCCTACGTATCGGATAGAGTTTCCTTTTTTGGCTCACATGATACGTTTATCCCTTGTGTGATCCATGGGTTTTTATTAGACTTCTGCTCCACCCCTCCCCTAAGTTATGGACTGCTCTTCGTCTGACTCCTGCCCAAAAGACCTGTGTGGCCAAGGTGGCCCTCCAAGGAGCTTGCGCTGCCTCAAGCATTGCTCTCTGAGTCATAGCTGAGTGCACGTACCTCCTCGACGCAGTAAGGCGGCAGCCATTGAAGAGGTGGTTAAGCGACGCGAAACGATATTCGTTTATGATAGTTGTGCTGGAAGACAAAATGAAATTCTTGATCGAAAACATGCCAAGAAACTGAAGTGCCGCCATTAATGAGATCCTAAAGAATTTCTCACAAAATATTGGCGTATTTTAGGTACCGAATTTTTCGAGATCAACAAAAGATGAAACCAAAACAGGAAGCTATACATGGCTTCAGATCCAGGAATAATAGTATTTCTGCCGAAACACCCAACTGGGAGCACAATATCCAAATACCGTCCAGTTACATTACTTTGCGCAAACTGCACGATAACAACAAAAATGCTGGCGATGAGAATATAGAGGATACTGAAACACATTACTGGATCACGCCAGACATGTGGCGTGCCTGGTACAAACACCCCCAAAGAAATCAAGACCCTGCAAGACACCGTTTTACACGCCCACAGAAAACAACAACAATGTTTTGGCTCCCTCAGCATTGACTTCGACCGTGCACTGGACAAAGTGACCCATGAATTCTTGAGAGCCGTGGTAGTTCACGTTCGTTTTCCGAAATCAATAATTCACACAATCTTACCAGTACCCGCAAACATGATTTCGAGGGTACAAGTGAACCGGACACATAATGGAAGGACTAACAGTGCACAGATGTGCAGACAAGGGTGCACGTTGTCCAAGGTTTTATTTGTAATATCCTTAGAGCCAATAATACGTTCACTACACAGCAATACATTAGAGTAAAGAGGTTGGAAATAGCAGCTTTACAGTCAATACCTATGCAGATGACTTCACGATAATAGTGAAATTTAACAATGAAGAAGTATTCATTAACCGTATTTTGGAAGCTTTTGGGATGTCATATGGAGCAGCTGTTAACGTCCTCTGATTAACGTATCACATACATCTTGGCACTCATCCATTTTAGAAATGCGAAGAAATAAAAATACTGGGCATTCGTTCTAGGAAAAGAGTAGATGAGTTCCTTAAAGAGAACGCAAAAGAAAGTGTACAGAAAATAGGGGGAGCCTTGATACGATTTCATCAAAACCAACTGAAAAAAAAATTACGTGTTCTCCAAGTCAAACGACATACTGAAACGCGGCAGTTAAAATTAAATGACTTTCCCATTAGTTTTTCTGCGGGGCCACCGGAGAAATGGGCATGACTTCGTGGAACTGGGGCTGCCACGGCGTGCTAGGGGCACTGAACACTGTCCACTTTACTACTTCGGGCAGCCGAGTGGGTCAGCAGGGGGCAGAATGCGCATCACGAGCTGCTGGCGACGGCTGCTTTCTCAGTGGTTTTCCAGACCAGCTTTACAGATACACATATCAGCTTTCGTAAATACGAGGTGCACAAAAAATGGGGCACGTCTCGCGAGCAGTATTGCCTAATTCTAGGGGCCCTCTGATACAGGCTAACTCCATGGCTTCGAAGACGCGAGATTGGAACGGTGAGCCGTCCTCACACGCTGATGGTACATCCGACCTCACGAGAGACAGCGCTGTTGGCACACGGGACGAGTTAATTAATGTTATTTTCTCTCTCAGCACTCTCCAGTGACTGTAGTCGCCTTTCTTTGGCTCGTAAACCACACATTTTTTCAGAACTTAGATGGTAGAGCACTTGTCCGAAAGGCCAAGGTCCCGAGTTCGAGTCTCGGTCCGATACACAGCTTTAATCTGCCAGGAAGTTCATAACAGCGCACACTCAGCTGCAGAGTGAAAATTTCGTTCTGGAAACATCCCCCAGGCTGTGGCTAAGCCATGTCTCCGCAATATTCTTTCTTTCAGGAGTGCTAGTCATGCAAGGTTTGCAGGAGAGCTTCTGTGAAGTTTGGAAAGTAGGAGACGAGACACTGGCACTGTGAGGAGGGGTCGTGAGTCGTGCTTGTGTTGCTCAGATGGTAGAGCACTTGCCCGCGATGGGCAAAGGTTCGGGTTCGGGTCTCGGTCCAGCGCAACACTTTCAATCTATCAGGAAGCTTCTTCTTTTTCCAACATGGAAGCTCGTAATATGGCGGATTTAACTCTGTTAGCGAATTGGCGAGGAAGAGCCGAGAAAATCGAAGAAGAAGTTTCTGGACTCCTCGATAGATTGGACAGCGAACTGCTAGTAAGGAAACACTATACAATGCCGTACAATGATACATAATAGCAGAAGTTAATCATCAACGTAACTGAAATTTTATCCTATTTTCTGTTATAAATTGAGTAAAGTTAAGTTACAGGGTCTAATGTCAAAAATGGTTCAAATTGCTCTGATCACTATGGGACTTAACATCTGAGGTCATCAGTCCCCTAGACTTAGAGCTACTTACACCAAACTATCCTAAGGACATCTCACACATCCATGCCCGAAGCGAGATTCGAACCTTGGACCGTAGCAGCAGATCAGTTCCGGACTGAAGTGCCTAGAACCGCTCGGCCACGGCGGCCGGCGTATAATGTCAGTTCGTGCATGCATATAATCGAAAAAGATATTTATTGGCCAGATACAAACATGAGCCAGTCCATAAACCCTGAGTCATGTACGTGTATTTTACACAAAGTTTTACGCTGACAAAAACTTCTCGTGTGTAACTTTTGTTTGCTTTCAGGTGTATACTATGTCTGACATTAAGATTTCTGGGCACTCGGTAAACATTCCAGTCTAGTCGTTGGCTTTTGAAACAAGAATTGCAAAAACTGCGTTATTTATAATACATAATATCAACCCCTGAGATCATTCTTCTATTAAATAAATAAGAAAGACCCAGAATCTTTTAGAAAACGAAAGGTGAAAAGCACATGGAAGAGTAGGGACTGAATCTGCTACCCTTCCCTTCATACGTGAATAGCTCACAACACTGTCAACTGCGCTATAGCTTCGACATACAAGCTTTTGATGACTTATCATTGTGCGGTACCATTGAAACCATATACTTTCGTAGTACACAAGTAATAGCACTAGAAACATCAACTACAGGAAGCCTTTACATTCCCATATGAACTTTCTGTTTTCGAGAGATCCTCAATTTACTGATGATTTGAAGCAGCTTATGTTCATACCACGGGCTCTATGCGAAAGAAAAACCACTAGATACTATGTTTAACACATTTTCGAGAGATCATGAGCTTGCTGATGATTTGAAACAGCTTAGAAAAGCCATCACATACTATGTTTAACGCCATTGAGTATTTCAGCTCCTCTGTTCTGCTTATGACTTCAAAAATGATGTCCCATCTCATTGGCCACTTTCCTCTCAACGAGGCAAAAACCTGACATGCCAGGTTCTTTATTTCACGCTCCGCAGTGTAGAGTAATTCCACGCTGTGTGACGTCACCAGCTCCTCATCCACGAGCGTTTTCATGTCGCATGACATTACGACTTCAGAATGTGATGTCACGAGCACAGAGCTGGTTCGGACGTTTTTCGGCATGAGGGGAGACTTTTGCGATATCATTAGCATCTGAAGCTAACGTGCTGTTTTAGCGGGACACTCTATGCTGAACCTCGCTACTGGGTCGCAGTGTTTTTTAATTTTGAGATTTGCAACGGAAGCGGTTCGGCGGAAACAAAGAGTGCAGAGCGTAAAGAAAAGCCAAAATTTTAATTCACGGTTGGGGATTGACGCCCTGACTTTGGTCGATGGCGATCTGTAGAGTTTCACGGGCGACATAAGGCCGTCACGAGATTTTCTGGAGGATTTCGAAATGAAGAGGAGCGCTTCTTAGCAGGCAACCTGGGAACGACGGTCTTGCAGATATCGTGACGCGTGCTCATCTTCTCTGGAGAACCACCTTCAAGCCAGCGGCAGTTATCTCGGAGTACGAGAATTTCACGGATAGCATTAAAGGTGGCACCGCCCATAGGGGTCCCCGTCCGGCTGACAGCGGGGACGCAGCGGGGGCGTGTGTCACCCCCACCCCCCCACCTGTAATGGTCGCCTGGTCGTAGATATTGCTAATTGCTATAATCGCACTATTTCACTCCCATTTACGGAGCTTGTTAGCACTTGATGTTAGGTTGGCGCCATTACAATGCATTGTAGTAATCACTGCTGCTTGCTGGATCGCTGCTGCGTCTCGATGTTGATGCTGGCTCTAAATCTGGTTGTCTAGGGTTAAAAACATGAGGTCCCGTGTTTTGTTTTATGTGCTTTTGATGATAAAGGATGAACGAAACCAACAAATATGTAAACTTCAAATATTTATTTCTCTGGTGGCCATCTTAATTCCATTGTCCACCAAAGATTATGACACAACACAACTTCCTTTACATGTTCTTTGCATTGTTTATCCACCTCAAACAATAACACACTAACACACTGTACCAAAGTGACATTCCGACTGCCTCTCGACCCTTCTTGCTGCTCGTATTTATAACATTGTCAAAGAACTACTAAAAAGAGATATACACTCCTGGAAATTGAAATAAGAACACCGTGAATTCATTGTCCCAGGAAGGGGAAACTTTATTGACACATTCCTGGGGTCAGATACATCACATGATCACACTGACAGAACCACAGGCACATAGACACAGGCAACAGAGCATGCACAATGTCGGCACTAGTACAGTGTATATCCACCTTTCGCAGCAATGCAGGCTGCTTTTCTCCCATGGAGACGATCGTAGAGATGCTGGATGTAGTCCTGTGGAACGGCTTGCCATGCCATTTCCACCTGGCGCCTCAGTTGGACCAGCGTTCGTGCTGGACGTGCAGACCGCGTGAGACGACGCTTCATCCAGTCCCAAACATGCTCAATGGGGGACAGATCCGGAGATCTTGCTGGCCAGGGTAGTTGACTTACACCTTCTAGAGCACGTTGGGTGGCACGGGATACATGCGGACGTGCATTGTCCTGTTGGAACAGCAAGTTCCCTTGCCGGTCTAGGAATGGTAGAACGATGGGTTCGATGACGGTTTGGATGTACCGTGCACTATTCAGTGTCCCCTCGACGATCACCAGTGGTGTACGGCCAGTGTAGGAGATCGCTCCCCACACCATGATGCCGGGTGTTGGCCCTGTGTGCCTCGGTCGTATGCAGTCCTGATTGTGGCGCTCACCTGCACGGCGCCAAACAAGCATACGACCATCATTGGCACCAAGGCAGAAGCGACTCTCATCGCTGAAGACGACACGTCTCCATTCGTCCCTCCATTCACGCCTGTCGCGACACCACTGGAGGCGGGCTGCACGATGTTGGGGCGTGAGCGGAAGACGGCCTAACGGTGTGCGGGACCGTAGCCCAGCTTCATGGAGACGGTTGCGAATGGTCCTCGCCGATACCCCAGGAGCAACAGTGTCCCTAATTTGCTGGGAAGTGGCGGTGCGGTCCCCTACGGCACTGCGTAGGATCCTACGGTCTCGGCGTGCATCCGTGCGTCGCTGCGGTCCGGTCCCAGGTCGACGGGCACGTGCACCTTCCGCCGACCACTGGCGACAACATCGATGTACTGTGGAGACCTCACGCCCTACGTGTTGAGCAATTCGGCGGTACGTCCACCCGGCCTCCCGCATGCCCACTATACGCCCTCGCTCAAAGTCTGTCAACTGCACATACGGTTCACGTCCACGCTGTCGCGGCATGCTACCAGTGTTAAAGACTGCGATGGAGCTCCGTATGCCACGGCAAACTGGCTGACACTGACGGCGGCGGTGCACAAATGCTGCGCAGCTAGCGCCATTCGACGGCCAACACCGCGGTTCCTGGTGTGTCCGCTGTGCCGTGCGTGTGATCATTGCTTGTACAGCCCTCTCGCAGTGTCCGGAGCAAGTATGGTGGGTCTGACACACCGGTGTCAATGTGTTCTTTTTTCCATTTCCAGGAGTGTAGTTTACAAGTCACATGTACATCTGTTATCATAATTTGTGCAGAAAAGTTATTAATTTGCATCGAGTGACATAATTTAACATGTTATTAAAATGACAGACAGATTTGTTGACTTGACAGAATAATTCTTTGTTACCAAAAGTCCGTTTTCTAGAAGTTTGTCAATTGACTTCTCTAATTTGCATAAATAAGTAATTAACATGAATTATTAAGAAATACATTGGTTTTCGTCTAAAACATGATTGATTTCGTGAATACTAAGTGAAACCGCTCCTAGTAAACAAATAGGTTTCACTGGGTGATTTTTATTTAAGGAGATCCAAAATACCTAAGTTGTACACTATTTTTCGTACTTCATATTAATTATTTAAGATGAACTCAGTGTTTTTACATGATGACATTTGCTGTATCAGTGATCAAGTGACATTATCTTTTGTGTGGGTTAGATATTCAGTATAATTTAATGGGTTGACTGTTTATGGAGACATGTTACGCAATCATTGTTAACATACACAATAACTTTTCTATAATCATAAATACTCGTTAAACTGGTTGAATTTGGAGGGTATCGCATACTTCGGTACAGTAAAGCCTTTAATATGTTCCGTTACACACCCCAAACCCTCCTCCAATATTGCTTGAGTAGCGATTTCAATTTTTTGAGTCTTAGTTGGCAAAAAATGACGCTGTTAAACCAATATACCCAAGCTTAAGTAATTACACGTATTAAAAGCTCTTGCACAGTAAAAATTAATAGTTTGCAGGATTTACTGAGATGCCAGTAAATCAAATACACTTATATTATTCATTAAAAAGACGATATTTCAGGTTTTAATGAACTGTGTTGGTGCGGCTACGAGTGATGAAGGAGCGGGATGGATAACCACGAATCTGCTTTAAGCTTGTAGGAGAGGTTGTCAGGAGGCTGACGACTAACAATCGAACTCAATGAAATAATCACTTACAATACAGTGCTGGTAAATAATTAATTTTTAGTCTGCGCATGAACCAAAAGGAACTGCTATGAAGATAGTTCAAGGCAATTCATCAGTGTTTTCTTTTTTTAAAAGGCAAAGGAATGAGGTTAAGTAAATACTTATTACAAAAAGAATTCCAGTTTTGACATTTAGGGTAAATGTATTTGGATCACTAGAACAGGAACTTGGTAATATTATTTTATCTTATGCTCTTTACAACGAGTTTAACTATCGTTTCTGACTTACTTTGATCGTAATAGCGTGGGACGTAACATGCTGCACAAGCGAGGAATAACCACAAAGTATGTCTAGAACCCTGTATGTTGTTCTAATCCCGTGAATGTTTCATATTAGAGACAGGAAAGGGGATGTGAAATTGCAAACAATACAGAGTGCATTTAATCCCAGCTACGAAGATCTATTTCTATTTAAAGGCTGTTTATCAATTAGACAGAAGTAGACTGAGACACCAGAGTTACGTAGTATTTGAATACTTTAAGAGACTTCGCAGATAACCTTCATGAGCAAAAAATGAGTTTAATATTCTAGTCTCGTGATGCAGGACCGCCGGCAGGTGTGGCCGAGCGGTTCTAGACGCTTCAGTCTGGAACCGCGCGACCTCTACGGTCGCAGGATCGAATTCTGCCTCGGGTATGGATGTGTGTGGTGTCCTTAGGTTAGCTAGGTTTACTTAGTTCTAAGTTCTAGGGGACTGATGACCTCAGCAGTTGAGTCCCATAGTGCTCAGAGCCATTTGAACCTTTTGATCCTTATCACAGGCAAACACTTGTCTAATACGTAATACTAAATCTGACGAATGGCAATACGAGAAGGAGAGCATATCTCAGAGATAAAAAATTTCGACAGGTATAGGTATGAGGGAGGAATAAAGGTATCAGCAGTGAGAAGCATCAAAGAGTAGAAACTTGCTGGCAGATTAAAACTGTGTGCCCGACCGAGACTCGAACTCGGGACCTTTGCCTTTCGCGGGCAAGTGCTCTACCATCTGAGCTACCGAAGCACGACTCACGCCCGGTACTCACAGCTTTACTTCTGCCAGTATCCTGTCTCCTACCTTCCAAACTTTACAGAAGCTCTTCTGCGAACCATGCAGAACTAGCACTCCTGAAAGAAAGGATATTGCGGAGACATGGCTTAGCCACAGCCTGGGGGATGTTTCCAGAATGAGATTTTCACCCTGCAGCGGAGTGTGCCTCCGTACGAACTCTGTTTCTCATATATTATGTTTTTGTTTCTTAAGTTAAATGTTCGTTGGCGGCAGCAGAATCATTCTGGTTCTCTAAATTTTCTCTACAGTGTTCCTTCTATAGATTCCCATTTGAGTTCCCAAAGCATCTCAGTAACACTAGCCTGTTGGTCCAACCTTCCGTAAGAAATTTACCAGCCCGCCTCTGACCTGCTTCGATGTCTTCTATTAAGTAGACCTGGTGGGAATCACAGACACTCGAGCAGTACTCACGAGTGGGTCGCACTAGTGTTCTATACGCAGTCTCCTTTGCAGATGGCCATTCCTAAAATTCTCCCACTAAACCGCAGTGGACCATTCGCCTTCCATGCTTACATGTTCATGCTATTTCACATCGCTTTGTAGTGTCCGCCTAGATATTTAATGGCTGTAGGCGTGTCAACCAGCCATACAGCAGCAATACACTAGTGTTCAGACAGGTACATAAAGGAGGTATATTGTGACATAAATTTTGGAGGCGGAGCGTTCCATATTCTGTTGTTCATTTCCCGGATTCCTCAGTTGCCTTTCATGCATACAATCACGATGCTGCGACACCTCCTCTGCACTCGAAACACGACGTCGATAACTGCTGCAACTATGGGGTTGGTACTGTTGCTATAATGGTTTCTAACGGTTTGTAGGGCGGATCAAAGATGATATTTAATCTGATGTGGTCGTCGGTGCGAATAGCAGGGATTTTAAAATGGCAATCAGCTGGGCTGTCATAATGTGGAAATGGGTCCATCTTGTATTGGGCTTGTTGTTTGCTTTGCGTATCCAATGAGTAATACTAGAGCCTCCTCTAGACACATCTGTATAGGTCACGCACACATCATGGCAGTCAGCTAGGAATTCCAGTTCCATTACGTTCGTTGGGTATTGGTTTTGATACGTTAAACTTGACCTGGCATCAGTCTACACAGTCGACGTTTCGTATGGCCTGCTCTAGTGCTGCAGGAGTTTTCCACGCCTGGTGCGGTAATGCCTGCATCTCCATATATTCAGCCGCGACGGCTCGAAGTTGCTTATTTATACAGTATCTTTCGCGCACACATAACGATGTTGATTACCGGATTTTTTCGTCAAGGGGTTCATATTTGTCGAAATAGAGTCGCAGGAGAAATTTCTTGCAGAGAAATATTCGCCGCAACTTCAATGGTGGTTTATTCGCTCCATCCAATAATGTATTGGTTGGGATTGACATGAACGCCTCAGTAACTGAATACAAGGCTTTGTAATGCACAGTGCCGTGTCTTTGGAGCGTGATGTCTATGCGTATTCGACATATCATTACCGGATGTGAGAAAGTCTGAAGTCCCATTAGAGCTAAGACTGGAATATGGTGAGACTCTGATCTTCCAGCGAAAACGTTTTTGCAATGGCGCTGTTGTCCTGTTCCTATTCCGCCTCATCTTCCTTGCTCATTACGTCTGGTGCGGCTGTAGACAAGAACGATTCTAAGAGTACGTCGAATGGTGGATGTGTCTGCACGTCCATTGCCACACGGTTTTTTTGTTCCTTATCATATTCCAAACCCCAATTATTTGTGTGTATCTGGAATCTGTGAAGCAGAAATGTTGTCGCGATTTTCTGTATTTGTACATTAATACTTTTTTGGCTTTAGTTTATAATTTCTTTAGAGCAAGGAAGTTCTAATCATTGTAGACATTTTTGTGTTTTCTCAGTGACTCGTTCGTGGTATTCTGAATCCCACCAACAGGTTGACGACCTATGAGCAGTCCGATCAGGTATTTAGACAACTTTTGCTTCACTCATGAGCGATACCGAGACCCCATTTTCTCCTTCTGGATCCATAGTTTCGATAATCGACTAGTGTTTCATGTAAGTTCCATTTGGTTTTGTATGGGTTTTCTTTTTATTTCTGGCTAACTGCGTCTTCGAGAGACTTCCTAGGTTGTGTGTTTATTATGACTTGGAGTGGCAAGTGATCCGAACCTAGAGTATCCGGTATCACTTCCGTTGTTGTTCCCGTTGACAATGTAGGGGATGCTATGCTCAAGTCCGCTGCCGCCGGAACTTCATTGGGTTGGCCAATTCGTGTGGGTGAGCCGTCACTTGGTATTATGAGATTTTGCGATCTAATATTGCCTGCAAGTAGGCTGTTTAGGTTTTCATGTTGGTAACGCCAAGCAGCGCTCTGTATGAAAGATCACTGACTGCGCTGTGTGCAGTCTGTGGCTGGTTGGACTGATTGTTGGAAGTTTTTCGCTGTGTAGGGTTGGGTAGTTGGATGTGAACAGTCCGTAGCGTTGGACAGTTGGAGGTGAGTCACCAGCAGTGGTGGGTGTGGGCAGAGAGATGCCAGAGTTTTGAGATATTAATATGAGCGGACGATCTGGATGTGTGTCCGTCAGAAAAAGTAATTTGTTAAACTGGATGTCACTTAGTATTATGAGGTTTTGTGACCTAATACAGCCTCTAAGTAGGCTGAACACTATTAAGGTAACTACGGTCGCATGTTCGAATCCTGCCTCGGGCATGGATGTGTGTGATGTCCTTACGTTAGTTAGGTTTAAGTAGTTCTAAGTTCTAGGGGACTGATGACCATAGATGTTAAGTCCTATAGTGCTCAGAGCCATTTGAACTATTAAGGTAAATACATTGTTCTCTATCAAAATCTTTCATTTCCTAACTATATGCCTATCATTAGTTAGTGCCTTCAGTAGTTAGTATCTTTTATTTAGCTGGTAGTATTGGTGCTCGCTGTATTGCAACAGTTCAAGTAACGAAGATTTTGGAGAGGTAAATGATTCATGAAGGGTATAGGCTATTGTTAGTCAGGGCTATTCTTTTGTAGCGATTATTTAATGTCAGATTGCATTGATCTAAAATATTGTGTGTCAGTTTAGAAATGTTGAAAATAAGTAAGGAGAAAACTGTCTCAGTACGTTCAGTTTCACTTTGGAGTTTGAAAATCAAGTAACGTATTAGTTTTACCAGCACAGTCATTCTTTACATTCAAAGAGGAAGTTTCATATGTCAACGCTTAGCACAGGATACCTCACTGGAATCTTCTGACTTTTTTCTGGTAATTTGAATACTCAGTGTAGTTATTGTTTATTGCCAGCGCGTAACTGTACAGAGAAATTCCTTTGTAGTTGTAGTTTTTCATTGTTATACAGTAAAATAGTTGTGGCATACATGTAGATTTGCACCATATATATCGCAACTGTGCTTGCAATTAATTAGATATTATTTTCGGTGCTATTTTAATGTGTTTTCTTATTTTTTCTCTTCAAATTGTGCTTTTCTGTGTTATCCTGTGAAATACGTGGTAATTATGGCGTATGAAAAACGTAACACTAGGCTCCAAAGTAAATGATAGTTACGACGAGCGTAGATAACCAGCACCACCGTGTAATGAATTAACAGATATTCAAAACAATAAGTTGGTAATTGTGCATAGGGAAATGGACCAGGCGATAAATAATGGTGTAGACAGTGAAATAATTAGTGAACAGGGAAGTATTGTCGATCGATGGGTTCGCAATAGCTCACCTCAGGAATCCGAAATGACAGGACAAAATTATACAAATACTGTAGATTCAGCTTTTGCGTCATTACCCTTTTCTCAATCAAGTCAAGATATATTTACTGTGTTTTCAAAATGCGAATGCTGCCGGTGCAAATGCACTGCCGATAAGCATTGTCATTGCAAATAATGCAACAGCTTGAAAAGTTAGACACAATGGAACAAAATAAGAGACAAACACAGCAAAAGCTTCAAAAGTTAGACACAGTGGAACAAACGCTTGAATAAACACGTGAAGATTTAACTACTGCATTACATAACATCGAATCTAAATGTCAGTAAGTCTATAACGTGGTAAAAACATAAATACGTGAGAATTTTCTACCAATTTTTTCGCGTCATGAAAATGCATTACAGAATCACGGAGCAACCATAAAAGAACTGCAAACTACTGTTCATGAAAATCACGACACTTTGAAGGCTAAAATTGACTCATTTGCGTCTAACGATACGGTTACGCAACTTGTACAAACTCAGGAAAACTTAAAGAAACAGTGGATACTCTAAAATTTGGTTCAGGAAAACACACCGAGGAAACCAGTTCATTATCGGACAAAGTAGCCGAACTTTCGGATCATTTCATTAACTTATCTACAGAGGTAGATGATGATCTGAATGACACAAGACCGATAGATTTCCCTGACACAGAAAAGTATGAGCAAATTTAGAAATTTGAACAAAATCAGAATCAAATTAATACACAGTACAAAAGAGAAATGCGGACAGTACAAGATCAGTTAACAAACGTAATGCAAGAATTACATATTTCAGAGGAGACTCGCGCTCCGACACGGGAAGAGGGACTCAGAAATACGGAAAAGTCACAAAATAATAACACAGGGCATTTCGGAAATTATGAAAGAAATTGGCAAGGTGTGCCGAATTTTGAGATGGAACCGCCGACACGACGTAACAATGACCGATTTGCGACCCGCTGACACGAGGACTTTGACTATAAGCTGTTCATCACTACACGTAAATTAAAAACATTTAATTCTAGCAACGACATTCATCCACAAGCGTGGCTTCATCAATTGCCTCACCGTTTTTCTCCCAACTAGTCATCACAGCACAGATTAGAATTTATGTGTGGCTACTTAGAGAATGAACCAGTTGTAAGAATTCGATCGGTCATTCGCGAATGTCACAGTGAAGGAGAATTTTATCATGCCTTCTTCTCAGCATATTGGTCTCAAGCTACTCAAGATCGGGTAAAACGTAGCATCATAATGATGAAACACTTTTGAACAATCTCCATTTTCCAGTCTTGTCAAATATTTTGAAGACATGTTGCGTAAGAATCAGTGTCTGTCAAACACATACAGCCCCTTAGAACTTACTCGCATTTGTTTAATTAAGTTGGCGGAACATTTAAGACATTTTATTTTGGCAGCTTTTCAGGGACTGTTGCAAGAATTGGAAATAGACACTGACAGTCGCAGAATGTGAAAACCGGAACACAACAACTACAGGTCATATCTGTCACAATTTCATGACGACAGAAATAATAACTGGACACGACAAGACTACTTTCATAACGCAAATCGTGATCAAAACAGACACCAACCGTATGACAACCATTGGCAGAATAATAGTAATTACAGGGAAAGATCACCTCTCTGTGGTAATGACTACGATAGAGACAGTCAGAGAAACAGACAATATCGGAACCAAAATAATTATTATCAAGGGAGACAGAATGACTTCAGACGCAACGGTCCACCGCACAGTCACGATTCCGGGGCAAAGTCTCCACCACGTGACCTACAAGAAAGGAACTATGGAAAGTATCGAAAAGACGACATACGATATAATCTTAACAACAGAACAGAATTTAACCAAAATTGGCGTGATTCAAATAGGGCAGGGCCCTATCGACAAGTTGAAATTGTAGAGGTTAGATCTCCAAATCCTAATAACGACGAGCGACAACAAAGAGACAGTAGACAATGACTCACACTGCTGCCAGCCACAAAACGTACTTATGAAGCTGACGACATAGCTGCCGTGGCTATTAATTACGTAAAAATGGAAGATATTAGGAACATCTTACTCCAGGAACACAACGTAAAACATAACAACATTGCATATCTTGTAATTCACATTACAGTAAATGACGTAAAATTTATGGCTGTACTTGACTCTGGCAGTCCAATTTCAGCAACTAGTGAAACAGCTTTTAGCAAATGCAACAAATCGAACAATTGTCCCACACTTCCTTTACGTAAGATGAAATTAGAAGGTGCAATTTTACAAAAAAGAGTAGATGTACGCCAACAAACTAACATAGAATTCTTTTGTCACAGCCACAGGTTCACTATGAACTCTGTTATTGTTCATTTATTGTCGATGGAAATTGTATTGTATGTAGACTTTTTGAATGAATATAAAGCAGTTCTGAATTTTCACGACGTTGAAATAAGTTTAGAGAAAGAAGGAAAGTCAATAGCTTTGAAATTTGAAGATTTGCTCTCAAACCATGATGAGGAAATTAATCGGCTTTACCTCTTGTTAGACAACAGTTCGGAACTTTCGACGGAACTTGACACTAATAATCACTTTGCAAGTATTGACAGGAATGATATCGAGGACGTATTAGATACTAAAGACCTAATTCAGAACAAAATTCAAACAATTGAGAACTGTAATGACACTGATAGATAGGACCTTTTTGACATTTCACAAGCACATTCCACAGTTTTTACTCACAAGACAGAAAGAATCAAAGGATTTCAATATCAGTTTCCTGTTCGTGAGCATACTAAATTTTGCGTCAGACCATATGCAATTCCGGCAAATTATAGGGACCGTGTCAGAACAGAAATACAATCTGTGCTTGACGAGGGCATTATTGAACATGCTGTAAGATCTTATCATATCGAACTTCATCCAGAATGTAGAAAATACACAGCTTTTCTTTGTTACGGCGTTTGTTATCAATTTCGGAAACTTCCTTTTGGTTTGAACATTTCTTCGGCAGCATTAGTTCGTGCGCTAAATTCCATATTACCTGAGTTCTTAAAATGTCGCATTACCTTATATGTGGACGATATGTTAACACCAGAAGCCTCACAGGAACAACATAATCGCATCCTCAACAGTGTGTTACGTAGTTTTGCAGAATCTTGAATCACAGTTAACTTGGAAAAGTCTGAATTCGGCGGGACAAAGTTGAAGTTTTTGGGACATATTATTTTTTCTGAAGGCATTCAGCCGGGTCCTGAAAAGTTAGAAGCAATCAGAGCCATTCCAGCTCCATCCACAAAAAAACAAGTCCGAAGTTTTCTAGGTCTCGTAAATTTTTACCGTCGTTTTCTAAATATGCAAATTCTAGTAACTCCAAAACTTTGTTCTCTCATTGGAAAAAATATTATTTGGAACTGGGACGAACAGGCACAGTTGGAATTCAATTCTTTGAAAAAAGCGCTATTTAACGCGCCAATCTTAGCTCACCCAGATCTGTCGCAAGATTTCTGCCTCAGCACTGATTCTTATAAAGTCGGTCTTGGTGTACATTTATTTCAAGAAGCCATAGAAAATGACACTACTGTTCAGAAAACCATTGCCTTTGCTAGTCGCGTGCTAACAAAATGCGAAAAAATTATTCCGTTACTGAATTCTTTCTTTCTGGTAAACACGTAAAAGTATAGTGATCATCGTGCATTACAATTTCTTATGTCTAAAGCATTAAATCATGACAGGTGAAAACGTTGGGCATTGTTTCTGCAAGAATTCCACTTCACAATAGTCTACATTCCCGGCAAGGAAAACATTATTGAGGTTGCACTGTCACTTGCACCGGCAGGGCTTGAGAAAAGTAACACAGAAGGCAACCTCGAGAAAAATCTCAGTATTCTTTACATTCAGAAAGTCGCCTTTTAAAACTTCATCACCACATCTTTAAAGGACATTACTCATGAACAAGATAAAGATCCGATTTGGACACACATCATAAGCAAATGAAATGAAAAGACACACACACAGATTCGGCATTATTATCTGGTTAGAAACAACATACTCTTCAAACGCTGCACTGTTGATGACGTGCTATGAGTACTTTGCATTCCTGACGATTTTGTTAAGAAGCTCATTTGGTACATTCATTTCAGCATTTTGGTCCACGAAATGTTATCATATTCTTCGGACGACTTGTTATTTTAACAATATGGAAAAGATAATTCGAAGAGTCTTGTCTGTTTATAAACTTTGTCAAAAAGCAAAACCATCTATCATCTCACATCGTGCTCCGTTGTTTCCTATAATTCCTACTAAATTAAAAGAATTTGCTGCTGTTGATCTCTTGGGACCCCTTGTCAGAACATCGAATGAATTGTCATACGTTCTAGTCACTGTTGAACTTACTTCAAAATTTGTTTCTTTCACACCGTTACGTAAAGCCACTGGATGGTCTGTATCCAAAGCCTTCGTTAAAAATTTCTTATCTGAAGTTGGACACGTTGCTAAAGTCATTTCAGATAATGGACCACATTTCAGATCTGTTGTTTGGACACGCATGCTTTTGAATCGTAAAATCAAACCTGTTTTTATTTCATTGTACTCACTACATTGTAACCCATCTGAACGGATTATGAAAGAAATCAATAAGCTTTGCAGACTTTATTGTCACAGAAAGTATCAGTATTGGGGCAGATATTTACACTTATTTCAAAACGTGCTGAATGAAATGCCTCATGACTCCACTGCTTTACCCCCTATTCCTGTACTGAAGAATGAAGAACCACCGAACAGAATCAGAGAGCTTGTACCTTTTCCGAATACACGTAAACTTTAACACAAAGACATAATTGATTTGGCTGTTAAAAATATTAATTCTACTGCAGACAAAAGGAGAAAACTACACGGTAAAGCAAATGCAAAGAAACTATATATTCGTCAGAAAGTTCTCATTAAAGTTCATTCATTGTCACATAAGAAGAAACACTTGAGTCACAAATTCTTTCTGATTTACAATGGACCTTACAGGATCTGACGTACACCACGTGATAACTGCGTTGAAGTTGAAACTCTGCGTACTGGAAAAGTAAAGGTCAACACCACATTTGACATGTAAAACCATTTATTGAGAGATAATTTGCTTTATGACTTAGCCGCTGCTATACGATTTCTACTTTATGTTATTAGTACACTTAGTCACTCTTAGAAACTGTTAATATGTAACAATACTTTGAAGTTAACTATCCAGTCTAGAACTTAGGGAATTTATTTAGATAGTAATTACGACTGCATTGCTATAGTGAGCAGACAACACAGTGTTATTGGGTGTACAGCTTACTTGTTCGTTGCACGATTACGAAACGACTATAAGGCTTACATATTGTTACATATGCTTCGCTGTATCAATGTAATTCAAGAATCTTTCTAAAAATGTTCCAAGCACAAAATTTAGTCACTCAAATGCGTCCTGTAGTCCTGTGACGCTAAACCGTGCGTTTTGCTGTAAGATAATTTCTGTCATTACTTAACGATAAAAATGTGCCAAGTGTCGTAGTTATCGTCGTCCATAAGCAAAGTTCTGTAGAAGTGAATGTATTTACCTTTTCATTTACGAAAGTAAAGTGCTACGCAGATAGATGTCGTAGTTATTACGGTCATTACCGTAACCAAGAAAATACTGTACTGTAACGTATTGTTGTGTTACAGAAAAGGCTATCTCATAGTAACTATACTACAAAAGTTACTGCTAAAACAAGTTTTAATTTTCAGAAGAACGCAGAAACCTGTGCAGACATAAACAGATACAGCGCAAAAGCAATAATGATGATTTTGTCACTCATTAGTAGCGTCGTAACATAATCGTGTAGCTGTCAAATAAACCAAATACTATGTCCTCTGTAATCTCTCAGAAAGTACTTTAAATACAAAACGTATTTTTAAGTAAACCAAGATGTTGTATTAAAATCTCATAGCAGTATATGTTCCAAGTATGTAAGCATTATAGTCGTTACATAATCATGCAACCAACAAACAAAATGTATACACACTGAGACAGTGTCGACTGTTCCTTATAAAAATGTATGTACTATTCTACATACAAGTAATTTTTTCATCTGATTTTACAATAAACTTGTGTAACTGATGTTCTGATTTCATTTCCTTTTGTTTCATGCCATTATGTTAAGAAAACTGTAAATAAGTTTCAATGTGATTATTAATGTTTATGTCAAATGTCAAGTAATATTGTAATAGAATTTTAATGTAACAAATGTTGAAACTGTTGTAAGATGTTTAAAATTATAACTGTGCGTCTGGTCCATACGTAGGCAATGTGTTAGGATATGTAGAATGCAAAACCTCGGGTGAATACCCAGTCTGTCAGGGAGCAGTAAAAGGTGGATGGCAGGCAAGTGCGGGAAAACGCGCGGGCACTGAACGGCACAACGGGCACAGTAGTAGTTGGAGTTTGGCACTGGTTTGAGCAACACCTTCTGGAGTGAGGAGGCTCTCCTGGAAGACATAGCTTCACTGAGCCTCGGGTATGCCGCTCCAACGCCCACACAGAATGGCTAAATTCCATAGGCACTAAATGGAGAAGTATTGCGACGCTAAGAAGAATTAAAGTGCCGATGCGTCGAGAGCCATAGCTGTGGTTGTATGTGTGCTCTGTGCCTCGCCATTCTGCCGCCCGCCAACCGCCGCATCGATACTAGCAGGTTGAAACTTTTAGTACTGTATTCGTATGGATCAGAGAGTGGACTGTGTTTGTTTGGTGCAATAATAATCTAAAATTTACCAGGACTTTTTCATCATTTAATTATCCTCACAACTAACCTAGACAGGGTCCTTTCCTAACGTTGTGCGATCCGAGTGTCCCAAAATGAAAATTAAAAATTGTGTTAATAATAATTATTTGCAGAACTAGCTATATTAGAATGGTGTTTAAAGAAATGTTTTGTTAATGAACCAGTAAATGAATAGCGAAACTCTAACAAAGTTAAAAGATAACTTTAGTATTGATATAGTAATGAAGTTTATTATTTAGAGACAGATTTAAAGGCATTTAAATGAGCAGTAAATAAGATGAAAAGAGTAGTAACTTATATACTGGAAATCTTGAATGAATAATAAATTCAGTAATCATTTTTTTTAAAATACAGCAATCATAATAGTTTCAGTGTCCCTCTTTCATTCATTTGACTTCTGAAGTGTTCTAAATTGGTTTGACCAGCAAAAGTTAAAGTCAATACAAAAGTCAAAATTTATCGGTGTTTTATCTTTATCAAAATTGGAATTTAGTGTGTGGCATGAAAGTACAATTTCTAGGGTAACCTATGCCTGATTTTAATCAGATTAATAGACAGTATAAAGTATTTTAGTAAACATTATAGTGTAGTGTTATGTATTCATGATTTTCCATATCAGTACAGAATGTGAAACTATCAGTTCAATAGATTTTCTGATTCTAAAATTCTACTATATTATGCAGTGTTACAACTTGTTTTGTATGAATAAATATCAACTTTACAGTGAAGAAACTCAGTTAATGCCTAATTAGGCTGGCGACCGAATTATTGTCACATTGGTAGCATCTTCCGGTTTGCTTTTGGTCCATCCTGACGTGTGATTGCATTTCGAAATTTCTTGACGGATCATTGTTATTACAGAGTGGATATAAGTCTTATTTGCCACCATTCAGGTACATGTTGTCGATATCTATGTGAAAATCCTTTCTCATAAGGTGAATCCCGCTCACTTACCACGGTACAGGCTTTAACGAGTGCTGTCTCAAGGATTACAGATTCTAGCGACATATTTCACCATCTGAGGGCATAATTGCATTAACCATCAGGGGAGTATGCTTACTTTGTGTACTAAGCATGTGGCAAGCGCTAGGATCCTTAGCTAATATGGCATTGGCCTATTCAATTTTACACATCCGTACCATATTTCGATAACACAGAATTACACAGTTATCTGATCATTTAACTGATAGAGACAAACATTTTTTTTTCTATATCAGTGACACATGTTTACATAATTACACAGTTGGATAACTTCACACTTATTAAATTGTAGTTTCGTCTGCATTTTGTGAACTGTTCATATTTACTTGAGAAACCACTGTGGTACTACGAGAGCATTTTTTGGAGACTTTAAAATTATTGAAAAAAGCTATAACGTGTTTGAGATTTGACTAAGGTGTTATGATGTTATTATTGTAATGACGATGTGTTTTGTGACATCGAGGTGTGGTTGTGATCATTATGAAAGGTGAATGTGTGAATGTTGCTCTTTAGCAATGGCATCTACTCCACTGCGCGGTGCGTCTATATTTATAGGATTTCCCGGTCCTACGTAATCACTACCAGGTAGAGTATATCCTTTGTTCTGTACACATTCAACTAATTTTTTAACGCCGTAAGCAGCACCTGCGGCGGCAGCAGTTGTCGCGCCAGCCACTATCGCTATTTGCCCTGAACTTGTAACACCAGCTGTGCTAATTGCGGCCCCGTTTCGGCGGGACAGTGACGCCGCCATCGCGACCTTGGGACCCCGGGGGCCCCCGGGGTCAGTTGCTGACCCTTGAATCATGAAACGACGCATGGAGTCATGTTTCGATTCATGAGGGTCAGCAACTGATAAAAAAAATCCTGCTGGAAAATTTTTTGGACACTGTTAGTTATGAGATTTTGTTTCTATACATTTCTAACGTAAATTTTCAACCTGTGAAATTTTTTTATTTATATGAGACTGTCACCATAGAGAAAACTGCTCTCGTAAATGTTTCAATAAGGAAGGTAGGTGATCTTGACTTGTTGCACTCTGAGCGCCCAGCTGCACGACAGTTGCGTGGAAAAAAAAGCATTAGTGTGTGCCTTTCAGAGGCACAGGTATAGAAAAAAGAGGCCATTGACCTCGCTATTGATATTTCTTTGTAGAAAGCATCGCAAACATGACACACTCATACTTGAAAACATATGATTACACTTTGGAGCTCGTACTTTCTACTATTTACTGAAATACCTATGAAAGGATGAGAAATATTTTTCGTCTAGACACCTGATTATGACTACTGTCTTTCTAGTTGAGAGATTTTTAGCTGCCTTATGAAATGCCGTATCGCTAGTGAATGAGGTTTCATGCCTTGCTTTGCATATATATTTGCCTATTTTGTTTGATATCTAATCTCTATCTGCGCGGCAGCATTGGTTAAAATGAAATTTAATAGATGTACTAATGTAAATATTTTCTGTCTACAGATCCATTAAATAATAATTTTATGATCTACTTTCTTTAAAAAAAGGAGTTCTAGGAAACAAAAGAAGTACAGGAAGGAGAACTGATATAGACATTAGGATGTAGATAGACATTTCCCTTCACAGAAATTGCAAACATAATTTTTTTCAAATACTTGGTAACTTGTTTGGTAGAGTAAGTTACTGTGATACATTCCTCTAGAGTTAAGATGTGACATAGGTATTAAGGTGTAAATAGACATTTCCATTATCTGTATTGCTGTCTTTGCTGTAATATTTTTTCTGCTTGAGCTTTATTATATTTAGGTATAGTTTATTGCTTTTGCTGCTGCTGTTTGTCAGGTATTGTCCTACTGAATTTCACTTTGTATTACTCTGCTAAGCCATTTTTACAACTGATTTATTTTTCTTGTTGTTGCACATTGGCTCATATTAGTTGTAATTTTGTATTTGCTTTGCTAATTTATATTGTTGCAGATGAAGCCGAGTAGTGTAGTCATAATAGTGTAGTGGTTAGGATACTAGATTGTTGCATAGTGGGTTGTGAGTTCAAAACTCATCTGAACTGAAAAATTTTAATTTCTATATTCAGTTTGAGTACATTATAGAAGCATCCACAAATGGCAAGGATCATTGTACTGGAATGTTCTGTAGCTGTATATATACCGTATGTGTTCTGTCTGGAGGTGCTGTTGTATGTGCAAGTGCTGAATGAACCTTCATTAAGTGAAGTTAGTTTTCATCATTCATCTACTTACACCTTCCTCTACATGACAATATTTATTGCTACATGCTTTGACAATTTGGATTTTTTTCTCATTCTTGTTTGTGCTGCAGCATTGCCTCATCTCTTAGTTTCTGTATCTGAGCTCAGTAGATTTAAGTTAGCTTAAGAGGGGAGAGGCTACATAAGAAACTAACTATGAGGAATATGGAAAAATGCATTGAGAAGTTATATGATTTGAGTCAATATGAGTATTGTACAATGAGGAATAATTATTTTGAAAGAGGAAATAAACAGATAAGTAGGGCTTAGGGACAAGAGGGTTATGTAGGATTTTCTTGAAAAAAAAATAAGGAGGTAAAGAATATGTGAAAATAGTAATACAGAAAGCACACATAGATATGACTTCTTCAGAATAATGATGAACTAAGGGAGATCTCCGAGAAGTAAAGAAAGTTTTGTTATACTGCAGTACCAAATGTTATGCTGAAAACAAACCCTGTCCTTTCTTTTTCTGTGATTCTGCTATGTGTTTATGTGTACCCTTGTATGTCGATGTTCTTCATGTCTTTATGTGTTTATCTGATAAGAGTTATGTTGTAGAATTTCTCTAATACTTAGCTGTATTTAATATGATGAGGAGTGCTGTTATCTTCAAATACAATCTGTTATTTACTTTGGAAAAATGTTTAGATATTACTTATTCTGCTATGTTTCCTTTTTTATGCTCATGTATCAATTTTATGTTCTAATTAAAATTCTCAGTTTTTTTCAATTCCTATAATACTCATGTATATGACATTTGAACACTATTAAGGTAAATACAATGTTTGTTCTCTATCAAAATCTTTCATTTGTTAACTATATACCTATCAGTAGTTAGTGCTTTCAGTAGTTAGAATCTTTTATTTGACTGGCAGTATTGGCGCTCGCTGTATTGCAGTAGCGGTTCAAAATGGTTCAAATGGCTATGAGCACTATGGGACTTAACTTCTGAGGTCATCAATCCCCTAGAACTTAGAACTACTTAAACCTAACTAACCTAAGGACATCACACACATCCATGCCCGAGGCAGGATTCGAACCTGGGACCGTATTGCAGTAGTTAGAGTAACGAAGGTTTTTGTGAGGTAAGTGATTCATGAAGGGTATAGGTTATTGTGAGTTAAGGCTATTCTTTTGTAGGGATTATTGAAAGTCAGATTGCGTTGCGCTAAAATATTGTGTATCAGTTTAGAAATGTTGAAAATAAGTAAAGAGAAAGTAGTCTCAGTACGTTCAGTTTCACTCTGGAGTTTTAAAATCAAGTAATGTAGAAGTTTTACCAGCACAGTCATTCTATACATCCAAAGGGGAAGTTTCAAGCCACCAGCGTTTTCCTCATTGCACTGGCACTTCTGCAGACCCACAGTGAAGGTGGCCTTTAATGTCATCTAGTAGCAGAAGTGGTTCCCCCTTGGAACCAATTATTGTTGATTGTCTTTCAAAAAATCTGTCATTAGGTGCTTCGTATGCCGAGAAAAAATTCAGATGGAGATCCTTGATCCTCAAGTGGATACCTACTATTTTTAGTGTATCTTGCTGAGTACCAGTATTGAGAACGAAAAGGAGGGTATCTTGTTTTATCAACAATGTTGCACCGACGTAGCTATCACCTCTTTTCGGTGACGACAGAAATGTCTACGTTACCATCGAGCACAAAATGTCTAAGCTGTCTTTGTGTCCCTTGAGCGATCCTATGTTCCATTGGATGATTTTATAGGTCATTTTGGGGTGTAAGTTGTGGGTTAAAAATATTTTGGGTTGACATTCGTATCGAATCTGTTTGTAAAAAACCACTCAAATACGAAGGTCGCATACAAATTTCTTTATTTAAAACGACCTGTTTCAACAATCATCCGTGTCATCTGCAGGTCTTTAACATATTTTTGTTGTAAAAGATGTTAATTTTGCGCTGAACCTTACGCACAACGTAAAATGGACATGTTTTCCAACAGACAGATGTTAAAGACTTGAAGATGACAGCGATGATTAATGAAACAGGTCGTCTTAAGTAAAGAAATATTTTATGCGACCTTGGCTTTTGAATGGTTTTAACAATTAAAACAGATCGTCCATCAGTATTCTGAAAATGAGAAAATCTCTTTTTGTAATACTGGAATGGGTCCATTAGTAGCCTGCTGGTATGATATAGGCTTCTCTTTTATCATAGCCGTAATTATACTTAAAATGTTGTTAACGTGATAGATGATAGCGTCACTCTATAGGATGAATCTGTGAAATTGTGGTGGGTACGGGTTGGGACCCACTGGAGCGAGAGGGACGCTGAGTTCTGCTTGGTACAATTGGTCCTGGGGAATAATGTTTTGATGAGGTCCTCTGTGTTCCATAGAAGTTATTTGTTGCGGATGGTGTAGTTAGGTATGGCTGTACCCTGACTCGTAATGTTTGGTGGTGTGGTAACTGCACTCGCATAAAGCTTGTATTCTAACAAAGCTGCTGCTTCACGGGATGGTATATACACACCCCTTCGTTGGCGAACTCAGTGAATATAAACAAACTGAGAGAGCCGCTGTGATCTAAATGTCACCACAAAGTATTGTTATGCCTTGCTTATTTAATATTATAATTTTACTAAACTTTCTGGTGGCAATAACTTCACAGCAACACGTCATTTCCGTTAGTAATTCGTCCTCCGCAAGTGAGATTTGAGCATTATTGACGATACCTTGTTTAGTAGTGAAGAACTTCACAATACGGGCCTCCAAATTTGTTTTGTCTAAGGAAGAATGTTGAACTAAGGCATTGGCAGTTAACCTGACACAGTCTCAATTTTAAATTTTGATTATCTGCTTGAATAACGTCGCACGTTATTTCTAATAATTTTGCCTAGTGCAGTTCGGTGGAGCATGTCTCTGTTTTCAACAAATAACGAGAAAGGAACTTTGTCGATAGCTGCATGTTAGTTAGCTGTCCCACTTACCTTCTTAGGTGGCGTTGACACATGGCACTTTCTCCACTTTGTTTCGCTGGTAATCGTCTCCTTCCTCCTCCGTGCGGTTCCGTTGGCGTTTTTGTGAGGGCTGCAGGTCTCTCTCTGTAGTTGCTTCGACAAGTGCAACACGTCGGTGCGCATCTTCTTGCTGCAACAACGTGATTGCGTAGCAAATCACTTCATTACTGCATGTATGAAGAACATTAGTATCCATTGTAACACTGTGCCGCAGTTTTTGCAAAGTTTGTGTTGCCGGAAGCCTGTCACTGCCATTGTCCATGGTGGTGATCGCAGCGCAACAAATGTTTTAACGATTCCGCGGTATTTATCGAATACCGGAACGAATTATCACTGTTTACACTTCACGAGACCTGTACGAGAAATAAGTGTTCACACTACCAGAGTGTATCGATGTCAACACTTCTTTGTCCCGAAGCGAAATGAGGTAGCACGTTACTAATACTGTATTCGAACATTGAGTGGTAGTTTTTCCTACTCATCTGCATTTACTTACATTTTTCTACATTTGGAGCTGGCTGCCATTCATTACACCAACTACAAATTTTTCCTATGACGTATTGTATACTTCTACAGTCACTGAACGACGACACATTCGCGTACAACACAGCATCATCAGCATACCGCTCCCTAACCTGTAGGTCAGGTCATTGAACCATATAGAGAATAAAAGCGGTCCAGTCACACTTACCTGGGGCATTTCTGAAGATGTTCTTGTTGCTTGAGAAGTCTTCGATCGACTCGAGAATCTGGAAATCTACTCCGTATACTTCGACCATCGTCAACAGTTCACAGTGGGATACCTTATCAAAAGGTTTTCAGAAATCTAGGAATATGGTATATGCCTTCTGCCGTTCATCAATAGTTCACAGAATGCCATGAAAAAAGGGCATGCTCATTCAAGCACGAGTGACGCTTTCTAAATCAATGCTGATTTGTGGACAAAAGCTTTTCTGTCTGAAGGAAATTTGTTATATTACCACTGGAAACATGTTCAAGATCTCTGCAGCAAACTCATGTTAAGAAACTTGGTCTGCCATATTGTAGGTCCGTTCTTTTACCCTCATGCTTAAAAATTAAGGACAATGCTGATACATGGCGAAACAACGCTCTGGTGGGCGGTTTGCGGGTTTAAGTCACCTCGGGGTATGACCATGCGGTGCATTTGAGCTGCGGTCGTCGCACGGTGGCGCTGGCTGCAGTCCACATGCGCAGAGGTGTGTTGGTGCATGTCAGAGTATGGTAAAACGAGTAAGTGTGCAGATATTTTCAGAAGTGCTAACTGTGCCTTTATGTTGAAAATGGCTCAAAGAACACATATTGATGACGTTGTGAGGGGTAGTACACTAGGGCAACTGGAGGCTGGTCAAATACGGCTTGTGGTAGCACGGGCCTTCCGTGTGCCACAATGTGTGATCTCAAGATTATGGCAACGATTCCAGCAGACAGGAAACGTGTCCAGGCGCTACAGTACGGGACGTACACAGTGTACAACACCACAAGAAATCCGATATATCACCATCAGTGCCCGCAGGCGGCCTTGTAGTATTGCAGGCAGCCTTGCTCGCGACCTTACCGCAGCCACTGGAACAGTTGTCTCCATACACACAGCCTACGGACGACTGAGCAGACATGGTTTATTCGCCCTGAGACCTGCAAGGTGCATTTCACTGACCCCTGGTCACAGGAGAGCCCGTAAACCCTGATGTCAAGAACACAGTACATAGTCACTGGAACAGTGGTCCCAGGTTATGTTCAAGCACGAGTCCAGGTGTAGTCTGAACAGTTATTCTCGCCGGATTTTCATCTGGCGTCAACCAAGAGCCAGATACTAACCCCTTAATGTCTCTGAAAGGGACCTGTGTGGAGGTCGTGGTTTGATGGTGTGGGGTGGGATTATGATTGGTGCACGTATACACCTGACAGAGGAACTCTAACAGGTCAGGTGTATAGGGACGTCATTTTGCACCAGTATGCCCGGCTTTTCAAAGGTGCAGTGGGTCCTGATTGATGATAACGCATGGCCCCACCGAGCTGCCATCGTGGAGGAGTACCTTGATACAGAAGATATCAGCAGAATGGAGTGGCCTGCTTGTTCTCCAGACCTAACCTCATCGAGCACGTCTGGGATGCTCTCGGTCGACGTATCGTTGCACGTCTTCAAACCCCTATGACACTTCAGGAGCTCCGACAGGCACTGGTGCAAGAATGGGAGGCTGTACCCAGCAGCTGCTCGACCACCTGATCCAGAGTAGCACATGTGTATCGGGACGGTTTTCTCAACTTATCACCAATACCGTGGACTTACAGATCTGTGTCGTGTGTGTTCCCTATGTGCCTATGCTATTAGCGCCAGTTTTGTGTAGTACCACGTTCTGTGGCACCACATTCTGCTATTATCCTTAATTTATGAGCATGAGTGTACATGAGTCACCTCAACTTCTTTGCATTCGTTTAGGACTATTCTCTGGACGACAGATTCGCGATAAATACAAGCTACGTAAGGGTTCAAATGCTTCGAATGGCTCTGAGCACTATGGGACTAAACTTCTGAGTTCATCAGTCACCTAGAACCTAGAACTATTGAAACCTAACTAACCTAAGGACAGCACACACATCCATGCCCGAGGCAGGATTCGAACCTGCAACCGTAGCGGCCACGCGATTCCAGACCTACGTAAGGGATCTGTGCAGTAAACTTCTCTTTGTAAATCCGAATTGGGATGCCATACGGATATAGCGACTTACTTGTTGTTAACTGTTTCAGCTGCTTCACTATGCCAGGGACATCTATTACTACGGGTATGTCTTCTGTACGGGAGTCTGTGTGATGATCAAACGACCGTTTGTTTGTACGATCCCCCAGCGTGAATGGTTTCTTAAACATGAAATTTTGTACTTCAGCTTTCCTTTCGCTATCTTCTGTTGTCACACGTCACTAATAAAAGAGTCGCAATTGCTAAAGTCATTGCGGGAAGTGGAAACAAAACAATTGTTCAGGTTTGTGTGTAGAATGTATGAGACTGGCGATGTACCACCAGACTTTAGGAGAAACATCATCCACACAATTCCGAAGACTGCAAGAGCTGAGAAGCGCGAGAATTATCGCACAGTCGGATTAACACCTCATGCATCCAAGATTAGGATCAGTTTGACGTTAGGAACGGTAAAGGCACCAAAGAGGCAGTTCCTTGATGGAAACAAGACTAAAGAAAAATCAAGACACGTGCACAGGATTAGTCGACCTGGAAAAAGCATTTGACAATGGAATATGGTACAAGATGTTCAAAATCCTGACAAAAATAGGGGTAAGCTATAGGGAAAGACGGATGATATAGAATACCAAGAATAACCAATAGGAAAAAATACGAATGGAAGAACAAAAAGAAATTCTCGGATTAAAAAGGTTGTAAGACATGGACGTAGTCTGTTGCTCCTCCTGTTCAGTCTATACAACAAAGAAGCAATGACGAAAACAAAAGAAAGGTTCAAGAGTGGGATTAAAGTGAAAGGTGAACAGATACCAAAGTTAAGATTCGCTGATGAATTTGATATTCTAAGTGAAAGTGAAAACGAATTAAAGGATGAGTTGAATTGAATAGTCTAATGGGTTGAGAATAAATCGGAAAAGGACAAAAGTCACGAGACGAAGCAAAGATGAGAATAGCGAGAAACTCCATATTAAAACTCGTGATCACGAAATGAACAAAGTTAGGGACTTCTGCTACCTTGCAGTCAAAATAACCCACGATGGACGAAGCAAGGAGAAGATTAAAAAAAAAACAGACTAGCACAGCCAAAGAGAGCTTTCGTGACGAAGGGGAGTCTACTGACGGGAAACATAGCTCTAAATTTGTAGAAGATATTTCTGTGATGCAACGTGTAACTGCAGTCGCCACTATCTTTACCTTAAAGAAAACTCATATCTAACTCGTCGATGTCCGTTTTTGCGTAAATATGGTGCCCTCTTTTCACTGCAAGTGGCGCGATTGCTAAGCACGCTGAGCAGTTAACAGCGATTAGCAAGTATAAACCGTAGGGCCGTGCAGAAGTCATACAGTCGTCCTGTGTACAAGACGCTGGGGGCAAAACAAAACAAAAAACAACGCGCCATGGCAGACTGCAAGGTAAGCAGGCATTGTGGTTCCGTGTTGTGATGATCTAACTCTCGTCAGTGCCAGCATCCGATTCAGACGATAACGTTCTTCATATTATAAACAGAAGTGTAAGATAGA